>NW_028317953.1:5925000-6525000 GCF_062004578.1 Staurois parvus
CTGAAAGCAATGGGAGCCATTGGCTCCTGCTCTCCTGTTGCTGTCAGTCAAAAACCTGTGAGCAGAGAGGGGGGGGGGGGGGCTTGAAAGCCAAAGCTGGACTTCGAGGAGCACCGATGGGGGACCCCCGAACCATTGCACAGAGCAGATAAGTATAACAGGTTTATTATTTTAATTTAGAAAAAAAACACATTTAGAGAGTTACAATCACTGAAAAAGTGGTTGTAAACCTCTTATTTTCATAAAATAATAAACATGTTATACTTACCTACTCTGCTTAATGGTATTGCAGAGAGCGGTCCCTTACCTCTTTTCAGTGGTCCTCCACTGGCGCTATCTGCGCCTCCTTCTCCGGCTGCCCCCTCAGCAAGCAGTGTGCTGAAGGGATACCTGTGTGGGTGCATTCCCTAGCCAGGCTGTGGGCGTCTATAGACATACACAGCACGGCTTGGCCATGATCCCTCCCCACAGGACTTGACCAACAGCAGTAGCAACTTATTGCTCCCAATGCTCTCACTGTGTGCTGAGAGGAGAGAAAGAACAGCATTGCTACAGACAAGACAGCACTGGTTTGTGAGAGGGGTCAGGTAAGTGTTTAGTTATCGGGTACAGGGGGGGGATCAGGCACTGTAATGTATTTTACCTTAATACAGAGAACGTATTAAAAAAAGGTAAAAATACTTTTTTCATTTAGAACCACTTTAAACATTACAAGAGTCACATAGTGAAAGACCAAACCATTCCATAATTAACACCACCTGGGCTCAGCACATCTAACTACCTGTTATTTGAATAAGCTTGTGCATTGCATTATGTAGTGTTTCTCAAATGATATTCAATTATAGATCTTCATTAAAAAATCACTGGTATGGAGTACTGTTGATAAAATGTAATGACCGGGTACCTGTACATTGGAGATATGAACAGTTTGAACATTTGAAGATGCAGAGGGTTTGGCACTTTGTACTTGTGCCTGTGCTCGGGCCAGAGCCTGTTGTGAGACCAACATGAGCTGTCCATTGCCACTCCTGATAAGAACAGTGCCTGTAAAAAAAAAAAGTTAAAGTTTAATTCAAGGAGCAGAGTGAGGAATGTACAGCCACCATACTTTTTTCCTCGATTACAAAAACTTGTGTAGTTTTGTGTGATGTTCATGCATCTTGTATATTTTTTTTTCTGGTATGTTGCATCATAGGCATGAATGGTGTCAAAAGTAGAAACCTGACATCAAGTCTGGCACTACTTTCTATCTCCAGTGTTCTCTCGTCAGCCAATCAAGTCAGTACTTTTTACAAATATGTTTAGTGGGGGAAAAAAAAAAAAAGGAAGTTCTCCCAAATGTCCAACAATTAACAGTCTGGCCACAATGTGCAAACACAATCTGTCTCAGCTGGAGGTGCACTTTGGCATCTTAACCTTGGATACCAGAGGACCTTATCCTGGAACGAAGATCACAGTAGGCAGATATCAATCCAGTTCCTTACACTCAATTTCAAAAAGCTAATTCATATTCATGTTTCTATATCCTTACTTTAATTAAACCCTACTAGCAAGGGGTATCCACAGACATTTCCTTTCCTAGTGCGACAATGCTTACTCAGCCAAGTTACAGTGTTGTCACCCTTTCCTACACACTTCTGAGCTGGACTACAAGCAGCCATGCCAACAGCGCACTGAAACGTTCAGCTGTTGTCAAAACAGTAAAGTCTTAGGTTGTGAAGCTTAGGGTTTGTGTCAATGGCTCATTTGGGGTGCACTCACACTAGCACTTTTAACCAGTCCCAGACACCGTTCAGCACCTTGGACCAGTTCGTTTGTGTAGTGCGAGTGCTCCAAACCGTGCCTGAGGTTGATCATACTGCGCCCAAGACCACTTGAATCAGATGAACCCAGGACCACTTCTTTAAATACCAGTATTATTGCAAACTAGCAGGGGAGAAGAGAGGGGGAGAATCAAACTCAGGCAAGGTTCAACACGCACCTCACTAAGGTGTGAGTATAGCCTTAGAATTAACTGGCAAATAAACTTTACCTGCATTTAACCTACTTGAAGTGGATTTTGCATTCTCAGACTAATATAGGAATGCAAGTATAATTAATCTACAGTGTCCTCGAAAGACACAGTAAATTATTTAGTGCAAGAATGGTCAGGTCCACTTCTTACTAAATTCCTCTACCATATGATAAAAGGCCTCAAAATTGTCAGGTGAGAATAACCCCTCAGGTTTGGGCTAATCATTGTAAAATCCCAACTGATTTGATTGAAAATAGGAAACATTTTTTGAAAGTTTTTACTAGACATACATTACAAACACTTGTGTATAATCCCACAATAAAAATACAGTGTCCATATTCCAAAATATATTTTTTTGTCTTTGTGGTGCATTTCATGGTAGCAACTACTTCTCCAAAACATTAAAACGCAAGTATAACAGGTATCCAATGCATAGGTACATCACCACAAGAAAAGATATATATAAAATTTTATTTTATTTTTTAATTGCATTGCCTAGGCCACTCGATGACCTTAATGTGCTTCTTCTTGAGCTACTTTGTTGCCTTGGCTGTATGTTTTGGGTCATTGTCATGCTGGAAGACCCATCCACGACCCATCCTCAGTGTTCTGGCTGAGGGAAGAAGGTTCTCATCCAAGATTTTACAATCTTGTGGCAAAGCCAGCCTATACCTTTAGCAGAAAAACAGCCCCAAAGCATAATGTTTTAACCTCCGTGCTTGACTGTAGAAATGGTGTTCTTAGGGTCATAGTCAGCATTTTTTTTTTTTCTTTCTCCAAACATGGCGAGTGAAGCTAATGCCAAAGAGCTCAATTTAGGTCTCATCTGACCACAGCACGGTCTCCACATCCTTCTCCGAATCATTTAGATGTTCATTGGCAAACTTCAGGTGGGCCTGTACATGTGCCTTCTTGCGGAGGGGGACCTTACGTCGCTGCAGGATTTCAATCCATGGCGGCGTACTGTGTTACCAATGGTTTGTTTGATGACTGTGGTCCAGCTGCCTTGAGATCATTCACAAGCTCCTCCCGTGTAGTTCTGGGCTGATCCCTCACGATCATCTTTACCCCATGAGGCAAAATCTTGCATGGAGCTCCAGACTGAGGGCGACTGATGGTTATTTTGTATTTCTCCCATTTGTGAAATCTCTCTCCAACACTTGTCTCCTTCTCACCAAGCTTTTTGCCGAGTCTTGTAGCCAATTCCAGCCTTGTGCAGGTCTACAATCTTGTTCCTGACATCCTTTGGTCTTGTCCATGATGGGGAGGAAGAAAGAGATTCTGTGGACAGGTGTCTTTTATACACAACGAGTTGTCGTTATGAGCACCTTCCTAAATTGACAGGACTAATCTGTGTACCACATGAGCACATAGGCAGGTCTGTGGGAGCCAGAATTATTGTTGGGGATCAGATACTTATTTTACTCACTGAACTGCAAGTCAATTTATAACATTTGGATCATTTTTTTTTGTTATTTTGTCTCCATCATTTAAAATACACCTACGATAAAACATAGACCCTTTATTTCTTTGCAAGTGGATAAACTTACAAATTCTGCAGGGGATCAAATAAATTTTCCGCCACTGTGTGTCAAAAAAAACCCACATACATTCTATATTGTCAGAAGTATTGGGACACCCCTCCAAATCAGTGGATTCAGGTGTTCCAACCCCTTATGCATTTCATCCCGTCTACAAAGTCAACATAATACAAAAGGGCCGATTAGCAAACCATCGCATATCAATAGTAGTATTATTTTCCAGTATGGCCTGTTTAACCAACCAATGATCGTAAAGTTGTCAATTCGGATGACCAGTGTGCTGCCAGGAATAAAGAGGAAGAGATCTGATCTACCGATCCATCTTATAGGCCTCCTGAGGATTCACCCATAAAACACCTCACTCCAAGTGTAGCCGAGTAAAAATACCGCATCATTTTCACAAAGAGGTAGGGACCAGGGTAGTCCTCTCCATATGATGCCTATACAATCAATTAACCACATCTCAAATACGGAAAATGCCAAATTACCTCATTACTTTGCCCTGACACAGACCGAACAGAGACAAGGCACCTTGAAAGCCCTATCCAACAACATAACATTATAACCAGATAAGAAAACTAAACAATCAAAAACAAAAAGCAGGAGCTAACCATACTGGATAAAGCAAACCAAACCTTCCCCCCCCCCAAAAAAAAAGAAGAAAAAAAAGAAAATGCATTTTTTTTAAATGTTAATTTCCATCTCCCACAGCCCTCAGGGCTCACAATCCAAACTGGATTCCAAGCTCAATAGCAAAACAAGATCTCACTACCTCTTATAGATGAATTTTATACCCATGTAGGGAAGAACAGTGACACTGTTGGTTTAGCTCAGCAAATAATGTCTCTGTCAGGAATGGAGCAAAGCTAATAGAGGAATTTAATCCAGGAGGGGTCATAGCACCCAGCTTGTAAATCCACTTCACCTCCATTTGCAATCAATATTCAAAATCACCCTCACGAATGTAGGGGTGTATTCTTGCCAGAGCCAAAAACTGCAGAGAGCCTACTTTATAGGCATGTCATTCAGCAAAATGTCACCCTATTGGGCTATCTAGGTTTCCATCTTTGACATTTGCCACATGCTCTTTAATGCGTTGCCAGAATTTCCTCTGTTTTGCTTACATAGAAGGCATCGCAGTCACATGTTAACAGGTATACCACCAAATACTGTATCACAGTTAAAGTAGAATCTGATAGATCTTGGTAACATCCTGTCCTTAGTCACATGTACTGTATATACATACAAAAAGGCACAATTACCACACTTAAAAGTCCCTCTAGGTCACCTTCCACATGGATCTTTACCCTTCGTTCTATCAAACTGGCTTTGTACCAGAGTGTCTCTAAGAGATTGTCCACGTTTAAATGTCAAACATGGACGATCATCTATAAAGTGTGACGATTCTGTCATCTGTTAGAATGTGCCAGTGTTTCTTTCATAATGGTCCCAACTTCATTGCTTTGGTTATTGAACTGTATAATGAACTGTAATATGATTTTCACTTTATCTTGTGTATGTTCACCCTGAAATAAAAGTTAGCGAGGACTGGTTTTTGCTGTATGGTATCCTCGTTTGAGAGATTTCTTAGTGTATCCATGTCTAAAGAGATCTCTCTCTCAGAAGCCAGGCTTGCATTTCAAAATCTGACTCATTTGAGCAATTCCTTCATAAATCGTAGATATTGACCCACAGGGGTACTTTTAACCACTCTTTGGGTGTGCACTCTCAGCATGCAACAAAGAACAAAGAATTCCCAGCAATATCCTTCCTATAAAAGGTTAGTGGAAATGCTGCCTTCTGAGTCCTTCCTATCAAATCTAGAAAAAGGTAGTGATGTATGATGGAAATTTAGGGTGAATTGGAGGTTTCATTCATTACTATTCAAACATTCAACAAATTCTATTAATAAGTCCTGAGATTCTGTCCATAATATGGAAACATCATCGATAAACCTACTCCATAAAGAGACAGAGGCGGTACTCCATTAAATCAAAAACACAAATCAGCTGCTTCCACCCCCCCCCAGTAGAAGTTTGCATACAATGGGGAACAAGTAGTCCCCAAATAAAAGATGTGTGCAATAATAAATTCCAGCAACTCTACAATAAAGGAGTTGTATGGATAATACCCTGCTCCTCTCCTCCTAAAAAGTTTCCACCACTCTAACTCCTTTCTCATAGGGGATACATGATTAGAGGCATTCTACATCAATGGAGGCTAGTATTGTATGTTTGTCAACACTCAATCCTTCCAAAATAGTTAGTAAATGAATCGTATGCTTCAAGTAAGAAGGCAGACTCTCAACATGAGGACAAAAGGTGGTCATCAACTGACTGGCTCTTCCATGTAAGACTGTTAATCCCAGATACGACTGGATGGCCTGGGGGGGGGGGGGGTAGTGTCTACCAGTTTGTATGGGTTTTTGGTGTTATCTTAAAGTCTTGGGCGTCTTTCGAAATTATGAACTGTGCATATGCTTGGTCTACAATTTTAAAAAAGTAATTTTGAAACAAAGTACTCGAAATAGGCAAGATGGGTCTATACCACGATTTGTTCCTCAATTGTTTCACACATAGAATGTTCCTGTGTCATAAGGACAACGTTCCACCCTTTATCGGCGGGTTTGATTATCAAGTCATGATATTTCTGCAATCTAATCAAATTCCTCCTAATTAGATTAAACCGTATATTTTTCTGTTGTAATCCTTCAATATCTCTAGTAACCAATTTGAGGAAAAGATACATCCTTGGATTGGTTTGCATGGGAAAGTTTCTCTTTTTTTTTTTAAATAAATATTTTATTAAAATTTTCAATATAAATCACATTACAGCATTAAAAAAAAAATTCCAAAATATTCAACAATATACAATACCCTTCTATCTCCAAAATAAAAAAAAACCCCACCCACCCCCCTGCCCCCGTCTGTTCCCTGATATTTTCCCTTTAATCTCCTTGCTCCACTTCTTTACTCTTCACTCTCAAGGCACCCTTCTCTTTATCTCCTCCCTACCATTCTTTAAATTCCTCTTGGACCTTATCCCATTTCTCCCACCTTTCTCTGAATCTCACCATTCTATCTTCTTCCTGATGGTAGAGTTCCTCCATCCTATATACATAATCAACCCTACTTATCCAATCTTTTTTTTTTTGGTATTTGCTGCTCTTGCCAAAATTTAGGTATTAACCCCTTTGCCGCATTTATCCGATGAAATGTCAACGAGTTCTAATATTTTTCAACTGTAGTCTCAGTGTTATGGAATAAGCATATGCCTGGATCTTTTGGAACCTGAACCCCCGTTATCTACTGAAATAAATAAATGATTTCTTCGCAATACTCTTGAATTTTGGTGCACTCCCACTTTACAGTGGGGCAAAAAAATATTTAGTCAGCCACCAATTGTGCAAGTTCTCCAACTTAAAAACACGAGAGAGGCCTGTAATTGGCATAATATGTAGACCTCAACTATGAGAGACAAAATGAGAAAAAAAATCCAGGCAATCACACTGGCCGATTTGGAAAGAATTTATTTGCAAATTATGGTGGAAAATAAGCATTTGGTCAATATCAAAAGTTCAATACTTTGTTATATATCCTTTGTTGGCAATGACAGAGGTCAAACGTTTCCTGTAAGTCTTCACAAGGTTGGCACATACTGTTCCTGGTATGTTGGCTTAAGCAGGGGGACACGTCTGGCACTGCAGGATCTGAGTCCCTGGCAGCATAGTGTGTTACTGATGGTAGCCTTTGTTATGTTGGTCCCAGCTCTCTGCAGGTCATTCACTAGGTCCTCCCGTGTGATCCTGGGATTTTTACTCACCGTTCTTGTGATCATTTTGACCCCACAAGGTGAGATCTTGCGTGCAGCCCCAGATCGAGGGAGATTATCAGTGGTCTTATATGTCTTCCATTTTCTAATTATTGCTCCCACAGTTGATTTGTTCACACCAAGCTGCTTGCCTATTGCAGATTCAGTCTTCCCGGCCTAGTGCAGGTCTACAATTTTGTTTCTGGTGTCCTTCGACAGCTCTTTGGTCCTCACCATAGTGGAGTTTGGAGTGTGACTGTTTGAGGTTGTGGACAGGTGTCTTTTATACTGATAAGTTCAAACAGGTGCCATTGATACAGGTAATGAGTGCAGGACAGAGGAGCCTCTTAAAGAAGAAGGTACAGGTCTGCGAGAGCCAGAAATCTTGTTTGTAGGTGACCAAATACTTACTTTCCACCATAATTTGCAAATAAATTCTTTCCAAATCAACCAATGCGATTGTCTGGATTTTCTTTCTCATTTTGTCTCTCATAGTTGAGGTCTAACCATGATGCCAATTACAGGCCTCTCTCATCTTTTTAAGTGGGAGAACTTGCACAATTGGTGGCTGACTAAATACTTTTTTGCCCCACTGTATATGTGCCATTGTGCCTTTTATCTCACACCCTCTACAACATAAAGGCGATTTATCTATTTGTGGTTTGTAATATACCACCTTGCCAAATACTTACAGGTGAAACTCGAAAAACTAGAATATCGTGCAAAAGTTAATTTATTTTAGTAATGCAGCTTAAAAGGTGAAACTAATATATAAGATAGACTCATTACATGCAAAGCAAGATAGTTCAAGCCGTGATTTGTCATAATTATGATGATTATGGCTTACAGCTCATGAAAACCCCAAATCCACAACCTCAGAAATTAGAATATTGTGAAAATGTGCAATATTCTAGGCTCAAAGTGTCCCACTCTAATCAGCTAATTAAGCCATAACACCTGCAAAGGGTTCCTGAGCCTTTAAATGGTCTCTCAGTCTGGTTCAGTAGGAATCACAATCATGGGAAAACCCTGCTGACCTGACAGTTATGCAGAAAACCATCACTTACACCCTCCATAAAGGAGGGAAAGCCTCAAAAGGTAATTGCAAAAGAAGTTTGATGTTCCCAAAGTGCTGTATCAAAGCACATTAATAGAAAGTTATGTGGAAGGGAAAGTGTGGAAGAAAGAGGCGCACAAACAGCAGGGATGACAGCAGCCTGGAGAGGATTGTCAGGAAAATGCCATTCAAAAGTGTTGGGGACTTTCACAAGGAGTGGACTGAGGCTGGAGTGCGTGCATCAAGAGCCACCACACAGACGGATCCTGGACATGGGCTTCAAATGTTGTATTCCTCTTGTCAAGTCGCTCCTGAACAACAAACAACGTCAGAAGCATCTTACCTGGGTTAAAGAAAAACAGACCTGGTCTTTTGCTCAGTGGACCAAAGTCCTCTTTTCTGATGAGAGCAACTTTTGCATCTCATTTGGAAACCAAGGACCCAGAGTATGGAGGAAGAATGGAGAGGCACACACTGCAAGATGCTTGAAGTCCAGTGTGAAGTTTCCACAGTCTGTGTTGATTTGGGAAGCCATGTCATCTGCTGGTGTTGGTCTACTGTGCTTCATTAAGTCCAGGGTTAATGCAGCCGTCTACCAGGAGATTTTGGAGCACTTCATGCTTCCTTCTTCAGACGAGCTTTATGGGGATGCTGACTTCATTTTCCAGCAGGACTTGGCACCTGCCCACACTACCAAAAGCACCAAAACCTAGTTCAATGACCATGGGATTACTGTGCTTGATTGGCCAGCAAACTCGCCTGACCTGAACCCCATAGAGAATCTATGGGGCATTGCCAAGAGAAAGATGAGAGACATGAGACCGAACAATGCAGAAGAGCTGAAGGCTGCTATTGAAGCATCCTGGTCTTCCATAACACCTCAGCAGTGCCACAGGCTGATAGCTTCCATGGCACGCTGCATTGAGGCAGTAAATGCTGCAAAAGGGGCCCAAACCAAGTACTGTACATATGCATGCTTATACTTTTCAGAGGTCCGATATTGTTCTATGTACAATCCTTGTTTTATTGATTGCATGTAATATTCTCATTTTGTGAGATTGTGGATTTGGGGTTTTCATGAGCTGTAAGCCATAATCATCATAATTATGACATATCACGGCTTGAACTATTTTGCTTTGCATGGAATGAGTCTCATATATTAGTTTCACCTTTTAAGTTGCATTACTGAAATAAATGAACTTTTGTACGATATTCTAATTTTTTGAGTTTCACCTGTATAATTTATTTCCACCACCCTCATATCTACTGCTCCATGTGCTAATCTAAACATTTTCTGTTTTGTTGCTGGTCAAATGTTATTCCTAATTCCTTTTCCCATTTCTCCATGTACGCAGGAGGGGCAACCCCCACCATTTCAGTAAGTTTTATAAATCCGGGAAGTACCATTTCCATATTTTATTTGTATTAAAAAGTTCTAGTAAATTTAAATCTGTCATTGGTCTTAATGGCTTAGAAAGCGAACTAACAATGTTTTAACTGAAGATATCTCCACTCGGTTAACAAAGAAAAAAACTTTTTTTCTTTTTAACTCCAGAAAATGTGTGAATTTTACACCCGTCTATTACATCCTTTAACTGTGCATTCCTTTTTTATATATTTACCTGAAATATCTTCCCTCCCTGGAGGGAAGGAATCTGTGTTTATCAATGGTATAAACATAAAATTGAACTCTCACCCCATTTGTTTATAAATCATATCCTATACCCTAATTGCATTTTGTGTGCAAGTGCTTCTACTTTCTCAAAATATACAATATTGATGTGGAAACCATACTATCTTGTCCAATTGTGTCCCACTTAATGTGTTTTCTATAGTCACCCAACTTTTTCTTAGTGCATTATATGTCCAATCAAAAATACGTGAAAGTAACGCTGCATAGTAATAGCTCTTAAAATCAGGCACACTTAGGCCCCCCTTATCCTTGTCCCTACATAAAACTCCATAAACTTATGCTCAGTTTTGTATTCCCCCAAATAAATCTCAATATCATTTTTCTGCTTATTTTAAAATAGGCTCCCGGGAGTTGTGGAATTTACATACGATTTTTGGGACGATCCAAGAGGTTGGTCCTACCGATAATCTTCTAAGTTCCTCCTTTATCTCATTAATGGAATATAGTTTATTTTATATAAATTCTTTAAGGACGAGGTCAATTTAATCCCCAGATATTTTAATTCTATTTCCCTCCATAAGAAGGATAATTCTCTTTGCAAGGTTTTTTTTTTTCTTATTGTCGGGTCATTAATATTTAATATCTCTGACTTTCCAGGGTTATTTTTAAAGTTTGACATCTCTCCATAGCATTTCATTAAATTAGGTAGTGTCAGCCTAGGATTAGCCACATAGAACAGCATATCATCTGCATATGTTGCCACTCTGTGTTCTGTCTCCCCTATCTGGATCCCTTTTATATTTATACGGTTTCTTACAGTTGCCAAGAGGGGTTCTAGAGATAGAACAAACAGAAGCGCTATCGCTATCAGTATTGTACCGACTTATGCCTTGTGGGCTTCCCCAGACCGTGGCCACTGACACTCCTTCACTCTCATTTCTTTCAAAAAACTGCTCAATTTCCTTTTTTATTCTCTCTTACGTGTCCTGATGCTGAAGGAGTGTGTCTCATTTAACCTCCATATATTTATCCTGTCCTGCTCCCTCCTGCATAATAATTTTGTTATAACTGGTGCATGATCCGATATAGTTGTAACTTCTATATTGACTTTAACCAATGACTCCAGTAATTTATGTTCCAACAAAATATAATCTAATCTTGAATATGTCATGTTGGCCAGAGAGCAGAATATATAGTCTGTCTCTAGGATGTTTAATCCTTCAGATACAGTATCTACTAATTGACACGGATATAGCATTCTTCATATTGCCTTCCGACTTCTACCTTCCTCTTTCTGCACACGCGACATTGTATCAACCTGCGGATCCATGCAGAAGTTAAAATCCCCTGCCACAATCAATTTGCCCAGTTTAAAATCCAACAGTCTTCTCAGTATATTCTTGAGGTAGGCCAATGTGCACTCAATCTCTTGTAATCTCCCCTTCTGAAACAAAAAAATGCCCATCAGGATTCTCCAACCTCTCCTCCAGCTTAAATCTTAAATTCTTAGCAATACCGATTGCCATTCCTCTAGCTCGCTTGGTAGGTGAATCAGCATAATACCAGGTTGGGTAATATCTAGAATATAATTTTACATTTGTTTCCTGTAATAAATGTGTTTCTTGTAAAAATGCTACCCCAATAGATCGCTGTTGTAATTCTCTAAGGATCTTCTGCCTTTTTCCAGGTATATTCAGTCCCTTAACATTATAAGTCATAAAATTGACCTCCTCCATCTCTCTAGTGTACATATTATTTTTTTTTCTTCTCTTACTCTCTCGTCCTCCAACCCAGGGTACCATCGACTTTTGAAAGGGGCAAGGAACGTTCTCCTGTATAATTCTCCATCCCCATCCCTCCCTCTCCCCACTACCCCTATTTGTAGCAAGGGAGTAATTGCTAGCAGATCTCCTTCCTCTCTCTCCCACTCTCCCCCCCCTTCTCAGAACTCCTCCCTGCCCCCCTCCCCTGAACCCTTGGGCCTAAGTTTTGCCCTTGAATCTGTCGTGGGACCTTCCCACAAGCGATTCCTATATTGGGGTGCGGCTCTAAACACACACGCCCACTCCACTCCCCGTCTCGCAACATAGGTGATCTAGAGTTTGGCAGCGCATTCAACCTCCAGATTGCCCGCCCTTACCTTCACCACATGGGAGGGTCACCCCCCTCTACCCCCTCATCCTTCCCCCCCCCCCTCCTCACCCCACACCAGTTTACCTTCTCTTTTTATTTACCGTCTGCCACATTTCTTTTCCCCACCCTGAACGTTCAGTAGACCCCCCCCGACCACCCCACAATGTCCATTTCCTGTAAATCTAATTTTGTACAGAAGTCACTCAGTTTTTCTGGGAGTCTCAATCTTGCCTATTTCCCGTCTTTCCACCCAATCAGGCAGGCCAGGAAACACCAGTTATATAGATTTTTTTTCTCCCTCATCTGCTCCAGCAACGGTTTCAGGGATCTTCTCCTAGTTAGCGTCTCAGATGGAATGTCAGCAAATATTTGCAACTTTATCTCTCCATATTTTATTTCAGGAATCTGAGTTTTTTCCAGATTTCTTCTCTGTCCTTGTAGTGATGGAAACCGAACAATCACATCTCTAGGCAAGTCTTTTGGCACTCCTTGCGGTCGCCTTATCCTGTGTACTCCCTCCATTTTTAAATGCTCCATTGTGGATCTACCCATCAATGGGTTAAGCACTTCCTTTATTTTATCTCCCAAATCTTCCCCATGGAACTCTTCTGGCAAACCGTGGATCCCTAAATTATTTCATCATTTTCTGTTCTCTTGATCTTCCAATTTGAATGCAAGCTTTTTATGTTCTCTTTGCATCTCTTCACCCTGTGTTTCTAGTTTAGTGATCATAAGCACCCATGTTTTCATTTTTTCCTCTACTTCTTCCAATCATGTCAGCATTCGGCCCAGATCATTAAGCATTGTCACCATTTCCTTTTTCATAGACCTCGCCAATTTCGTGAACATTACCGTCATATCAGCATTTGTAGGTATTTGTGTCAAGGTCCTACCTTTCCTCAGGGCTTGTGCTGCTCCATGTGCTGGCATCCATCTTAGGTGTCTGCAAAGCATTGTGGGAACCTTTATGCTTTCAGCCCCCTGTGGCTCCTCCCCCAGGAGGTGGCGGCTTATCACATATAAGTCTGCTGTTTGTAGCTGTTCATTGCATTCGTGTCCTGTCTGTTGCACAGCAGCAAGCTCCTGTTTAGTTTCTCATTGCTCTCCTGGATACCGACTCGGCTTTGGCAAGACTCCTTCCTGGCTTCTGACCCCGGCTCTGGCGACCATCCTTCCTGGCTTCTGACCCTGGCGACCATCCTTCCTGGCTTCTGACCCCGGCTCTGGCGACCATCCTTCCTGGCTTCTGACCCCGGCTCTGGCGATCATCCTTCCTGGCTACTGTTCTACCAAGTCATCCGTTGTTGCTGTTGGACTTGCATAGACTGTCTTGTTTTTGTATAATAAAGCTACCTTTAATTGCACCTCCTTGTGTGTCTGGCTCCTCGCTCCCTGACAATTTGTAACATAACACCCTGTTGTTCCACTTGATTTGTTATACTATCCACATCTATCAGGCCATTGGTTTGGTCCACATCTTGTGCCCCAAGTGACATTCTTGGGGGATCTCCCACCCCTTTTCTAGATCTCTCCTGTTTATCAAGGGTTAATTTAAACGGGGCTTTTCTCCTGCCAAGGTAGATATTTCCTTATTTTCCTAGTATTTGCACTTGCTTGAGGGGTTTTTACTCCCCCCCCCCCCCGCGCCCTTTAGCCGATCTGTTCTTCATCGCTTTAAACTTTGCCGCTAAATTTGCTTTGGATGCGCCGCTGCTGTATTATCATACCCCAGGGTAAAAAACGTTCCCTTCTGATGGCTAATTTCTCCTATTTGTTACTTTGGGAGCAAGAGTGATCTAGCCAGTTCTGCCAACCACTATGGACCACTCAGAACCCATGCAAGTATAGTCCTCCATCCCCCCTAATGCTCTAGAGTGCGTTTAGACTGCAGCAATAACATTAGGTGTAACAAATTTAAAATGTCCCACCATTACTCGCGGCAACTCACCACCACCTTTCGTGCCAGTAAATCAGAATCTCTCAGTCCCAGAGCACACTCAGACCCAGCCGTTGCCTCCAAGCAGCCCGACTCCAAGTGAGAACAGAAGAATTAGTGAGGGGTTGCTGTATAATAGATTTCTAGGGTATCTCAGGGTCTCCCAGGCCAGCATAAACCACCTTTAATATACAGCCTACTCTTCAGCCACGTAACCACACCGTATTTCAGTACTTTCAGTACTTTAGGACAGCTTGTCACTTTCAAATTTGCTGCCAGACGACATCACATGGGCTGTCACCTGGGAAGTTACATGCGTGGTCACAGGGACACTCTCACCCACCCCTTCTCAAATGCTGCCGACTCCTGCTTCCAGGGATCCACCGAGCCTCACAGACCTGTTGTCTCTCCTAGGTACACAGGTCTGGGCTCTGCAGCCACCTCCTCCGGCCGCCACCAGGAGGCCTAGGCTTCGCTCCTCACCGAGGTTCAGGTAAGACAGGGCCCCGGGCAGACAGCAGGACAGCGCTGCACACAGTTTGCGGGTGCCTGGAGCTCACGCTGCTCACAGCGCCATGTTTAGAGTCCTCCCCTTGACGAGTATTCTCGATTTCTTTTTATATAGCGATATATGGACCTCAGTTGTCCCATCTTGTACATTTGTATTTACATCACAATCTTTTTTTTTTTTTTTTTTTAATTTTAGACAAAGCATATGCGGCCTATAATTTCAAAAGACACCAAAAGGCTTTTTGAAGATAAAATAAAAAAAAGAAATGGGACAAAGAAACAATTTCAGAACTTTTTCCACCTTTAATGTAACCTATAAACTATACAACTCAGTTGAACAACAAACTGAAATCTTTTAGGTGGAGGGAAGTGGAGAAACCTGACATTTTAAACAGGGAAGTATAGACGTTTTTTAGCCACTGTAGTTGATGACCACTTTTGTCCCCATGTTGACTCTGCCTTCTTACTTTTAGGAATACAATTTATTTACTAATGATTTTGGAAGGATTGAGTGTTGACAAACATACAGTACTAGCCTCCATTGAAGTAGAATGCCTCTACTCATGTAAACCTTTACCCGGGGGGAGTGGGAGCAGCTGATGTGCGGTTGTGATGAAATGATGGATTACCTCCTCCAGGTGTATCAATTATATATACTCATTATGGACAGGATCTCAGGATGTATTAATAGAATTTGTTAGGGGTTTGAATAGTAATGAATGGAAACTCCAATTCACCCTAAATTTCTACAATACATCGCTACCTTTTCTAGATTTGACAATTAAGGACTCAGTAGGCAGCATTTCCATTAAACTTTATAAGAAGGATACTGCGGGGAATTCTTTGTTGCACGCCCAAAACGTGGTAAAAGGTATCCCTGTGGGTAAGCATCTAGGATTACCTAGAAATTGCTCAAATTAGTCAGATTTTGAAATCCAAGCACAACTGAGAGATTTCTTTAAGTGACAGATTTCTTTAGGTGATAGATTTTAGGGTGAACATACACAAGATAAAGTGAAAATCAGACCCACTACAGCTCAACAACCAAAGTGATGAAGTTAGTAAACACTGGCAGATTCTAACAGATGACATGAACATCAGACGCTTTTATAGATGATCGCCCACATTTGACATTTCAACGTAGACAATTTCTTAGAGACACTTTGGTATAAAGCCACTTTGATAGAATGAAGGGTCAAGACCCATGTGGAAGGTGACCTAGAGGGACATTTAAGTGTAGTAATTGTGCCTTCTGTAGGTATACATGTGACACAATGTTGCCGAGATCTATCAGATTATGCTCTAAACACTTTGTTAACTGTGATACAGTAGGGGTGGTATACCTGTTAACATGTGACTGCAATGCTTTCTATGTAGGCAAAACATGCAGAAATTCTTGGGGGTGATTTTGACCAGTGCATATTGCAAATGCAGGGATGCGCTTTTCCTATCACCCAACGCCCGGGACATGCTTTTTTTAAAAAGACTTTAGCCCTGCAGGCAAGCAGCAGTTTCCTTGTTTTTTTTGCCCCTTAACAGAGCGGACACCGGTGTAGCATGAAGATTTGTACTCAGTATCAGGGATCCTGTCACCGTGCAGCGGTGCGACGGATCCCGAGTCGCAGCGGTGTGAGTGCGCAGGCGCGGGAGCGTGCGGCTGCGCATGTGCAGTAGCACGGAAAACTCGCGCATGCGCAGTAAGCGCACACGTCACGTCAGGCGGGCTATTTAAACCTACTTAGTGTAGCTCGGGGTTACCGCTTTTGGCACTGACATTTTACACCGAACTACACTCGGGAATACCGCTAGGGAGGTTATACCTTCTTAGTAGTAAAATCACTGCCTTCTGGTCTACTATGTTCCTGCATACATTCCTGATACCTGTATTCTGCATTACCCGACTAAGAAAGAACTCCGCCTGCACTAACCTCAGCTATCCCTGACCATTCTCTTGCTTGCTCCTTTTGTACTTAACTGCCCGCTTGATACTGACCCGGCTTGCCTGACTGCTATATTATCCTGCCTGCACCTGACCTGCATCTTGTCGGCTAAGATTTTCACCTACCGCTGCATCCACGGCTCTGCATATGGCCTGCATCCGGATCACCGCCATACCTGTCAGCCACCACATCCACGCACCGGTGCTCAGCCCTAAGACCCGCATCCTGACTGGTGCCTCACCTGCTACACCCATGTTCCTGCATCCACACCTGGCTTGTGTCCAGATCCCCTGGGTCCCCAGCTACCTGTCAACAGCTTCAGGATCTACACGGCACTCCTGCCACTCCTGGCTCTGCACCCGTTCCCACTTCCAGGGGCCTCGAGCGGGAGTTGTAAGAGAATGCCCTCTTTCCACCTCAGGCTCCCCAACCAGGTACGTGACAGTACCAGAAGGCCATGTCGGAGCCTGAGAGAAGGGCCTCTCCTCTGGAAGAAATTTGCCAACACATTGCGGCACGAACGCAAGCTGTCAAGGGCCTTCAAGAGGGGTACACCCACCTGGATCATTTTCAGGCCCTATCTCCACCGGCATCCACTGCTAGCATCTCAGCTCCACCCCTTCCAACTGCCGCTCCAGGAGCCGTGGTAAGTCCCACTGTGATGATGTTGCCTCCTGAGCCTAGGGTACCTACGCCCGAGAGATTTTCTGGCGACCTCCACAAATTCGGAGCCTTCTCGTACCTTCTCGCTAGAAACAACCAAAGTGGAATTTGTGATCTCCCTTCTCCAGAGTGAGCCACAAGCATGGGCCCATCATTTAATGGAAAAGGCAGATGCCAAACTGTCTTCCCTAGACAGTTTCTTTGAAGCTATGACGCAACTGTACGATGACCCCCAACGATCTGCGTCTGCGGAAGCTGCGCTACACTCTCTCCAGCAAGGTCGTAGGGCAGCTGAGGACTATGTAACCGAGTTCAGGCGCTGGAGCGCTGATACCAGTTGGAATGACGCTGCCCTATGTTATCAATTTCGCTTAGGTCTAACCGAACCCCTGAAAGACGAGTTAGCTTGAGTTGGAGTACCAAATACCTTGGAGGAACTTATTAAGCTGACTATTCAGACTGACCGCCAACTCAGGGAATGAAGGCTGGAGAGATCCGCAGGTCAAGTTCACCCCACATGGATGCTGCCCAGGGTACCACCTCCAACAAGCATGGCATCAACCAGTTCTGTTGGGTCCGAACCCATGCAAATTGGGTTACTATGAACCACTCACTCCGGAACAGCGGCAACGCCGCCGACAGGGCAACTTATGCCTCTACTGTGGAGAACCCAGGCACTATGTGCGAAACTACCCTGCAAAATCAAGTAAGTCTCTGATGACCCTGCCTGCTAAAATGCCTGCTGTCAACCCTGCTCAGCTCACCATCTCCGTTTCATTTCAGCTTTCGGGAAGACCTCTACCAGTAACAGCTATTATTGACTCTGGAGCCTGCAGTTGCTTCATTGACACAACTTTTGTTCAGCAACATCAGATACCCTTAAGGGCCAAAATGCAGAGACTGACAGTATTTCTGGCAAACAGATCCAACATTAAATCTGGGGCAGTCACACAGGAAACGATTCCACTTCCCGTGATTATATCTCCATCTGGGCACAAGGAACTATTACGCCTAGATGTTATTTCGTCACCACTATTTCCTGTTATCCTGGGGATTCCATGGCTACAGGCCCATAACTCTGGGATAAAGTGGGTATCCGGTAAACTGGACTTTATCTTGGCCTACTGCCATGAGCACGGCTTCCCTCAAGTTCCTGCTCCGTCCAGGCCCCTGCTGTGCATGGAAAATGATACCGAAGTAGGCCAGTTAGTTCCGGCAGCTTATCACGATTTCCTAAACGTCTTCAGTAAACGTGGTGCAGACAGCCATCCACCTCACAGGCCTTACGATTGCCCGATTGAGCTACTACCTGGAGCTGAGATCCCCTTCGGTTGGATTTCCCTGCTGTCAGAGCGTGAGTTGGAAGCACTAAAGGATTATATTGATAATCTAAAAAAGGGGTTCATCCGCCAGTCTACTTCTCCAGCCGGGGCAGGAATCTTTTTAGTTGAAAAGAAAGACCATTCCCTCTGTCCATGGACTACCGGGAATTAAACAATATCACGGTGAAGAATAGATATGCTCTGCCACTAATCCCAGAACTCTTTCAGAGGCTCAGAGCAGCAACCATATTTACCAAACTAGACTACAACCTCGTAAAGATAAAAGAAGGGGACAAGTGGAAAACAGCCTTCCGTACCAGATTTGGGCATTACAAATATTTAGTTATGCCCCTGGGGCTATGAAATGCTCCAGCAACCTTCCAGCATCTGGTGAATGACATCTTCAGGGATTTTCTAGACGTTTTTGTGATCGTATATCTCAACGATATTCTGATCTTTTCTGCATCCATCGAGCTTCACCGGGGTCATGTGCAAAGGATCCTTGGTCGCCTCCGTCTGCATGGACTTTATGCTAAACAAGAGAAATGCCAGTTTGAAAGCCAGAGCATCCAGTTCCTGGGACTAATTATATCCACGGAAGGCTTCAAGATGGATCCTCAAAGTTTCTGCCATACTAGAATGGCCTGCACCAGCTGATAAGAAAGTAGTTCAGCACTTCATAGGCTTTGCCAATTTTTATAGAAGATTTATCAGAGGATTCTCGGCCATCATTACACAGATTACACAACTGACCAAACAGGGGGTCCGATTCCCTTGGACACCGGAAGCTCAAGGTGCTTTTGAAACTTTAAAGAGACTCTTTACATCAGCACCCATACTAAGCCATCCAGACCCAGTACTACCCTTTGTGGTAGAAGTAGATGCTTCAGAAAGTGCTGTTGGGGCCGTCCTCTGACAGCAACAAGGTCTAAAACGTCTGCTTCACCCTGTTGCCTTCTTTTCCAGGAAATTATCCCCAGCAGAAAGAAATTACGATGTAGGAGATCGGGAATTACTGGCCATCAAATCTGCCTTGGAAGAATGGAGATACCTGTTAGAAGGTGCAGCTCATCCCATCCTAATCTACACTGATCACAAACATCTGGAATACCTAAAGACGGCTAAAACCCTGACAAGCCAGGTGGGCGCTTTTCTTTTCTCGATTCAGCTTCCATATTACCTACAGACCTGCAACCTGATCTTTTTTCGCAGATTCAGCAGGTATCTGTTGGGGCTCCTTCTCCTTCAGGAGTAACCCTGTCCTCCAGAGAAGGATTACTATGGTCAGGAGACCGAATTGTTTCACCTGAAGCCACCCAACTGACAATTTTAAGGCTATGCCATGATCATCCTCTGGCCGGACATTTCGGGGTCCACAAGACCCTAAACTTAGTACAGCATCTGTTCTGGTGGCCTGAATGGGAGAAGGATTGCAAGGCCTGCGTAAGCTCCTGTCCCACATGCATGCAGAATAAGGGCAATAAGAGCAAGGCCTGGGGGTTGAGGCCTCTACCAGTACCTGACCGTCCCTGGAAGATGATATCGATGGATTTTATCATGGAGCTACCTCCATCAGAAGGATATTCAGCCATATGTGTTATAGTGGATCGATTTTCCAAAATGGCCCACTTCATTGCCTTGAAAGGAGTACCATCTGCAGCGGAAACAGCCCAACTCTTCATTAAAGAAGTGGTGAGGCTCCATGGTGTTCCAGGAAACATCGTTTCAGATCGAGGGGTGCAGTTCACCTCAAAAGTTTGGAGAGCCCTTTGTGAGAAATTGAGAGTGGGACTCTCGCTCTTTTCTGCCTATCACCCCCAGACTAACGGCCAGACAGAGAGAACCAATCAAACCTTGGAACAATATATTCAATGTTTTACATCCTTTTCTCAAGAGGACTGGGTATCACTCTTACCCTTGGCGGAATTTGCCTATAATAACTCAAGACACTCGGCCACAAGACAATCCCCCTTCTATTCAAACTATGGATATCACCCTGCATCTATTTCTAATTCAATACCTGAATCAGCGATCCCAGCAGTCCAGGATATCTCTGAATTCTTAAAACAGAATAACAAAACACTACAGGAAACAATCTCAAAGGCTCAGCTGGATAATAAGAAGTTCTTTGACAGGAAGAGGAAAGGAGAACTGGTCCTGGTCCATGGCTGTCAACAGCCAATCTAAGATTAACCTGTCCCTCAAAGAAGTTAGGCCCAAAATTCGTGGGTCCTTTTCCTGTAAAGAGGAGAATCAATGATGTAGCATATGAGCTCATATTACCAGATTCCCTAAAGATTCATCCTGTATTCCATGTGTCACTACTCAAGACTGCACCCTCTAACCCCTTCCCAGGACGGGGAATGGGGCCGCCCGAACCAGTAATCGTCGACGGCGAAGAAGAATATGAAATTGAAACCATTGTTAACTGCAGGAAGGAGGAGGAACCAACTCCAATATCTGAATAAATGGAAAGGGTATGGTCTTGAATATAATTCTTGGGAGCCAGAGTCTAACATCCATGCCAAAGAGTTAATCGAGGCATTTAAGCGCAGGCATCCAGAGAAGATGGCCCAGTTGGGCATCCGGAGGCTGCCCTTAGGGAGGGGGCACCGTCAGCGATCCTGTTGCTGTGCAGCGGTGCGACGGATCCCCTCGAGCTGCGGCGGTGCGAGTGCGTAGGAGCGTGCGGCCGCGCATGCCCAGTAGCACGGAAAACTCGCGCATGCGCAGTAAGTGCACACGTCATGTCAGGAGGGCTATTTAACCTCCCTAGCGGTATGATTATTTCAGATTTTTGGTGCTGAAAGCGGTACCATTATTTTGCATGGAAATATGTAGTTTTTTATTGTAGGCTGTAATTTTTAGGAATAACTCACCGTCTATTAAACATCCCGGGTATGATAAAATTTGAAACACGAAATCATAAATTATAATTTAATAATCATAAAAAATAATATTATAATAATAATACATTTAATTCAATAATATAATCAAACCGAAAACACTGAAATTTGAAATAGAGCATCAAGTTTGTAATTGGTGAGCAAAGTCGCAAAATCGGTTTCAGTGTCTGATGACAAATTTTCCCACGAATCATTATCACTCAATTCTGCAAGTGGTTCTGATTTTCTATCGCTGTTCTCTAGCTGATCTAAACCCGCTTTTGACCTAAGAGGGACACTTTTTGGACGCCATGGACGTTTCTCAGTTTCCAGGCAGAAAGAACAGACAAAATGCAGGCAGGGCACAGGACAAAGCACTAGGGACAATATGTATGTGAAATGGGTTGAAACACCAATGTTTTACTATGAAAAAAATGAAATTTTTTAAAATTTTCAAAATTTCCCACCGCCGGAGGTGCCTGTACGTCCCGACGTCACAGGGACCAGAACACAGAAGCTGGATGCCGGCATCGGCCGGAGGAGATGGCCGGGGACGCTGCAGGGGACACATCGCGGGAGCGAAGGACAAGGTAAGCTCTGCAGGGACTCCCTATGCAGCGCCGCATGGTAAGCCCGAGTGTAGCTCGGGGTTACCGCTTTTGGCACTGACATTTTACACCGAGCTACACTCGGGAATACCACTAGGGAGGTTAAACCTGCTTAGTAGTAAAATCACTGCCTTCTGGTCTACTACGTTCCTGCATACATTCCTGATACCTGTATTCTGCATTACCCGACTAAGAAAGAACTCCACCTGCACTGACCTCGGCTATCCCTGACCACTCTCTTGCTTGCTCCTTTTGTACTTATCTGCCCACTTGATACTGACCTGGCTTGGCTGACTCTGCTATATTATCCTGCCTGAACCTGACCTGCATCTTGTCGGCTACCAAATTCACCTACCGCTGCATCCACGGCTCTGCATCTGGCCTGCATCCGGATCACCGCCATACCTGTCAGCCACCACATCCACGCACCGGTGCTCGGTCCCAAGACCCGCATCCTGACTGCCGCCTCACCTGCTCGCTGCTGCACCTACGTTCCTGCACCCACCCCTGGCTTGTGTCCGGATCCCCTGGGTCCCCAGCTACCTGCCAACAGCTTCAGAATGTACACGGCACTCCTGCCACTCCTGGCTTTGCGCCCCTGTTCCCACTTCCAGAGGCACCGAGCGGGAGTTGTAAGAGGACGCCCTCTCTCCACTTCAGGCTCCCCAACCAGGTACGTGACACTCAGTCAGTAGCTGCAGGGGATACAGATCTTCATGCTACACAGGGAACAGGGCCAAGCTGGTGTGTCCAGGATGCGGCGGCTTTCCTACAAGACCCAGTGATGGTACAATGTGGACAGACCTACTGCTGGCACTGCTACCCACACTCCACCTGGCCATACAGTCAGGTATGTTACGGCCCTGTGGGGTCGCCGAGCGGAGGTGAGAGGCCATTGCAGCCATTTTAGGATCACTTATGGGTGTGTTGTGCATCCAAAATGTATATGTTGCATGACCAGAAGGAGTGAAGCACCTTGTTTTTTGGTTTCACAGAAATTGGACTTTGCACTATGGTACCTTTGTTGTAATCATTTTTTCACGTATAGTATTAATATTTTTGTTTATTACCAGAGTGTCTTTTACTATTTTGAGCACAGAGTGTTTTTTTATCCCTCAATAGGGATTCACATTATTTATGCAATATAGTTTACATCAATATAGGTTTGTGTCCCAGTTTATTGGGTACCACGGGTCACGTTATTTGTGGTTGTATCCCTACAGGGATTGGGTTCACATTTATTATTATATCACCTCTCCATAGGTCACTTTATTTGGTCCATTTTAGTCACTATTTATGTTATACTGGTATATATTTATTGTATGTAGCACTACACTATTTTATATTGTATTGTCCTTTTGTAAGTGATTCCATGTGCAAGTATAACCTGACAGAATAAAGATTTCCCCCCCTCTCTCTCTCACTGGGGCAAATGCCTCATTTACTCGCTCAGCAGATGCGCTTCTGCTGAGCATTTAAAGAGCCTAACACTCCCCTTTCCTGACTGTTAGGACAAGTAGATCATCATAAGGGACAAGTAGATTGGGACCCCAATTTAGTCTCTTTGACAAGTAGTTTTTTTTTTTTTTTTTAATTTCCACACCCCTACAAATGGAGCCAAAGTGGATTTACAAGCTGGGTGCTACAACTGCTCCTGGATTAAATGACTATTAGCTTTGCTCTATTGATGACAGACATGATTGGCTGAGTCAAGCCACTGGTGTCCCTGTTTGTCCCTACATGGGTATAAAATTAATCTAAAATTAGGTATTGAGATCCTGCCATTTTGCTATTGAGCTTGGAATTCAATTTAGACTGAGCCCTGAGGGTTGTGGGAGAGGGAAATCAATAAGTTTATATTGGGTTTTTTTTTCTTCTTGGTTTGGTTAACTTTATCAAGTATGGTTAGTTCCTGCACTGTTTTGATTGTTTGGTTTTCTTATCTGGTTATAATGTTATGTTGTTGGATAGGGCTATCAAGGCGCCTTGTCTTTGCTCGGGCTGTGTCCCCTTTGGACAAAATATATGGGCTCCTGGCTGGACAACTATTGCCTTTTCCCTATTTGGATAGTGGGGATATTTCCTTTGATTGGCTGGTTTCCACCCCTTGTGTGTTCCTGAGAATGGAAAGTTGCTGCTGGCACGGTTATGTGCGTCATGACGCCATTGCGCAACTGTGCGATATAATTTCAGGAGTAGCGGCCATTTTGGAAAGGCAACTGCCTGTGGCGCATGGTCAGGGCAAAGTAATGAGGTAATCTGATGTTTTCCTTATCTGGGATCTTGTTAACTGTATGGGCATCATATGTGAGGGAGCCTCCCCATTGGGGAGTGGGCTACCCTAGTCCTTACCCCTCTGTGAAAATGTGGTATTTTTTACTGGATTAAACTTGGACTGAAGATGTTTATGGGTGAATCCTCAGGAGGCCCAAAGACTATAAGATGGATTGGCAGGTCAGAGCTCTTCCTCTTTATTCCTGGCAGCACACGAGGATACTGCTTGTCTGCTTTGAGAACTTTACGATCATTGGTAGGTTAAACAGACCATACTGGTAAATTATACTACTACTGATCTGCGATGGTCTGGTTTGCTAATCAGCCCTTTTTGTGTTATGTTGACTTTGTAGAGGGGAAAAAATACATCTAAGGAATAATTAGTTGCCTTCAATATTGGACTATATCTTCCATACTGGCATATGGTCTGTGGTTCATCTAACTTCTCCCCTTCATCTGAGGGCACGTGAGAGTACTGGTTTTCTGAATTGAGAACCTTCTGATGACTGGTATGTTAAAAAGGCCACACTGGTAATTTATACTATTATTGGTATGCAACAGTTTGTTAATTGGCCCTTATTGTGTTGTATTGACTCCGTAGAAGGGATAGAATACATACTTCAAAGAAATATTTATCTATATTCAATATTGGATTACATCAACAATATTGGCACCTGGTCTGTGTTCCATCTAATTTCCTCCCTTCATCTGAGGATGTGAGGAAACATTATTAATCCATCCATTTGGTTGTTTCTGGTCTCCGAACAGCTGATTTTAACTGCACCCTGCACCGGAGTGAGTATGGTGTGAGTTTATAGTACTAGATCAAGTGACATATACGTAAACAGTTGGGGGTTAACGTTGGAGGGTTCTATCCCACTTGTCTATCATATGTTTTTTTAATTAATCTGTATTATATTAGTTTAGACCTAGAGGGTCTGAGAATTTGGTCTATGCCTACCCACGGCCCGGATGGATACGATTGTATCTTGGCCCTATTCACATTCTTTTTGTAAGTTTCTCTTGTGGGTTGAGATATAAAAGTTTGATACTTTTTTTTGTGTTGATTTATTCTCTTAACACTTTTTGGTCAGGGCCAGTAAAAATATTGGTTTGTATATGCACTATATTGACAAACTTATTGGGATGCCTGCCTTTACACGCACATGAACTTTAATGGCATCCCAGTCTTAGTCTGTAGGGTTCAATATTGAGTTGGCCCACCCTTTGCAGCTATAACAGCTTCAACTCTTCAGGGGAAGACGGTCCAGAAGGTTTAGGAGTGTGTCTATGGGAATGTTTGACCATTCTTCGAGAAGCGCATTTGTGAGGTCAGGCACTAATGTCAGACGAGAAAGGCCTGGCTCGCAGTCTCCGCTCTAATTTATCCCAAATGTGTTCTATCAGTTTGAGGTCAGGACTCTGTGCAGGCCAGTCAAGTTCCTCCACCCCAAACTCGCTCACCCATGTCTTTATGGACCATGCTTTGTGCACTGGTGCGCTGTCATGTTGGAACAGGAAGGGGCTATTCCCAAACTGTTCCCACAAAATTGGGAGCATGAAATTGTCCAAAATGTATGCTGATACCTTAAGAGTTCCCTTCAATGGAACTAAGGGGCCAAACCCAATCCTTGAAAAACAACCCCACACCATAATCCCCCCTCCACCAAACTTTACACTTGGCACAATGCAGTCAGGCAAGTACCATTCTCCTGGCAACCGCCAAACCCAGACGCGTCCATCAGATTTCCAGACAGAGAAGCATGATTCGTCATTCCAGAGAACACGTCTCCACTACTCTAAAGTCCAGTGGCAGCGTGCTTTACACCACTGCATCCAACGTTTTGCATTGCACTTGGTGATGTAAGGCTTGAATACAGCTGCTCGGCCATGAAAACCCATTCCATGAAGATCTCTACGCACTGTTGTTGTGCTAATCTGAAGGCCACATGAAGTTGGCAGGTCTTTAGCTATTGACTCTGCAGACAGTTGGCGACTCCTGTGCACTTCAGCATGCGCGGATTCAGCTCAGTCATTTTACGCGGCATACCACTTTGTGGCTGAGTTGCTGTTCCCAGTTGCTTCCACTTTGTTAGAATTGGCCAATCAGATGCGGTCTAGCCTGAACTATCATCACTGCAAGTAGAGGAAAGAAAGCGGCGAGGATTTCTAATCCTCACTGCTTTCTCTACTCTCCTACCACTGACACTCAGCATGAGATGCCTGCAGGGACGTTTCCCACACTGCTCCTGGGTGAACTCAGTCTATGACAATCCTGGGTTCACACAGGAGCAGTGAGGAAACCGCATGCACTTTAGATCAGAGTCACATTCTTGTTCAAGTTGCATGCTATTCTTTGCAGTGCAATTTGAGTCCATTAACGCAAATCGCACCACAAAGTATCGGTACTGTATATCGACAAGTACTTGACCGAAAGTATCGGTACTCGTCAATTAACAAAAAAACAGTATCCGTGCATCCCTATATAATTTTCTTGTGATGATGTACCTATGCATGTATACATATGTTTACAATAGTTTTTTTTAGTTCTTGAGGTTTGATGGATACAGGTTATACTTGGGTTTAATGTTTTGAAGAAGCGGTTGCTACCACGAGACACACAAAAAAAAAAAAAAAAAAAAAAAAGTATCCTACAGAATCCTGCATCCACACAAGTGAGGTAGATGCAGGATCCTACCCTCTCAAATACACTGATCACTGCTGCAGCCAATCGGCAGCTAACTTCTGATCAAACAAGGTTTTCCAGCAGTCCCATTCAACAGAAGCCGATATATTGATCAGCTTCTAAAAAGGGAAGGGTACATACAGATAAAAATTTGCCCGGTCCCTGGTGAACTGGATAGACTTCGATCTGTGTGTACCCAGCTTTACCTTACCCCTTTCTTCGGTAGGCTTCCTCCAGCACTGGTCCCCCACAGCTTTGGTGTAAATTGTGAAGGCTGTGGTCACACTCCAGCCTCCTGATCCTACCATACACTGTTAATGCTCCTGAATGGTATGTGATGATACCGAGGATATTATCTCCCAATCTTCACGCCGCACCACCATGCCGCAACCACAAGCATTGCATAAGGTTGCAGTGCAGCTGTGGTGCGATCTTAGCCATTTGAATGTCTACACACCCATTGTGTAAACAAGTCCTTAGACCTCTACATTAACCCTGGGAGTGAGGTGAAACATGTTGGGGGCATGGCTTGGATGAATCGAGCCAAGGCTGCTTTTACCTGCTAACCACTCAGGGCAGGCAAGGTGTGTGGCGACCGAGCTATCTCTTCCTATTTCTACAAGGTGCTTTGGGTCTGAACAAAACTTGGCATTTAATATCTGATACGCTACTATCATACAGTATATATAATTGCAGATACCACCACTTCATTCTCCAGGGTCTTTGCCTTCAGAAAATATATACTTTTTGGGGTGGGGGGAATAATTCATCTTCTAGCCTAAAATGTGTGTTTTAAGGTGTGCAAAAACTGCAAAATGGCCCTGGTAGACAAGAAGTTAAATATTCCTACAGACTTGATTAAGAAGTTGACTTGCAGACATCATCCATTCATTCTATAGCAAAAACCCTAAGCTGCTGCATAAAAATGAACACTCTGCTTAGCCAAGTATTCACGTTTATGCATATAAGGAGGGAGAGAGCAGTTGCCTTGATACAACAACTGCCTTGGTGGTGGAGGTGTGGGATGCACAAAAGCAATGTACAAAACAGGGGGGTACAGTCACAGACGGGGGTATTGTCCTGTGTGAGTGCATTTTCTGCTGGAGTGCAAAAACAGCAGTTGAACACAGCACCCTGATCATGTCCTCTCGCTTTTTCACAGGTAAATGCGGCTATGTGATCTCCACCTTAAACTGCCTCCGTGCTACGCACAGATTTTCTGCAAAACTCAGGATAATTAGTCCTATATCTTTTTGTGGTGATTGATTTTCACCTCCTTTGCCTTTCTGTGATCAGAGAATTAATCATCTTTTATGACTTTGGCCTGTGTCTGGTCTTGACCAACCTCCTCCCAAATTCATGTGATCCTTATCAGTTCCTAATTGGGGCGGAGAAAAATTGATCATCTCCCTATAAATATAGACCAGCTTAGGGGGGAGGTCACAGACATGAAGGTACAGTCGCAGACAGGGGCATTGTCCTGCGTGAGTGCATTTTCTGCTGGAGTGCAAAAACAGCAGTTGAACACAGCAGTTTAAAGCAGAAAAACAAGCAGCAGGAAGATACAACAAAACTGTACTGCCCGCTGGAAGGATTGCAATCAAACACCCTGGGAAACATCTACAAGTTTGATTCCCACTCCATGTACCTTTTAATATGTCCCCTCTACTCTTTTTTATATTATTGTTCTCTGTTCTCAAAGTCTAAATTTCTTTACACCCCTCTGCTCCACCCCAAAGATTATACATATCCTAAAAACCACCCTTCCTTTTTCATGTGAACTCTGGAATGCCCCCTCTGTCTGTAATAAGCTCACCTCTGTCCATGACCTTTTTGTCTCCCACTCCCTTAACCTACTAGCAATTACAGAAACCTGGTTTCAAGCATCAGATTCTGCTTCTCCCGCAGCACTTTCCTATGGAGCCCTTCTCTGGATCCACTCAACCAGACCCAGTGGTCGGAAAGGAGGTGGAGTTGGTATGCTTCTATCCCCACTGAGCACCTTTAAAGTCCTCCCTAACCCTCCCTCTCTATCCTCTTCTTTCGAGACTCACTGCATTCAGCTGTTTTTGCCCATTTCTCTGAGGATTGCACTGGCCTCCTGGACCGGTGTCATGCTTTCTTGATGACTTCTCTGCTTGGCTACCCTACTTTCTCTCCTCTGAAATACCCATTATTATTCTTGGATATTTTAACATCCCCATTAATGTGAACAACTCTGCTATATCCCAACTCTTCAACCTAACCTCTTTTACCTTAACACAATGGATACAGTCCTCCACTCACTCTGATGGGAATACACTAGACCTTGTTTTCTCCCACGTTTGCACTTCCTACAACCTCACAAAAACACCCTTTCCTTTCTCTGATCACAATCTCATCACCTTCAGTGTCCTCGTCTTCAAACACTTATCCCACCAAGCAAATAATTACCTGCAAAAACCTTTACAACTTAAACCCTTCTGTTTTCCCCTCTGCAACTGACCGCCTCTGACAAAATCTCTCCCTTGTCCTGCCCACTGCTGTCTACAACAGTTTGCTTTCATCCACACTATATTCACTTGCTCCTCTAACTACTCAAAGTATCAGGCCCCGACCAGTACAACCGTGGCAGACTGACAACACCAGAAATCTTAAGATACATAGTCATGCACTGGAGTGATTGTGGCGTAAAACCAAATCTCACCAAGCATTCACCCTATATAAAAGCTGCTTTCTTAACACACAATTCCTCCCTCTATGCTGCCAAGCAAGCCAACTTTGTCATTCTTATTAATACCTTGTCATCCAGTCCTCGTCATCTCTTCTCTACTTTAACTCTACTTTCTCCACCTCCACCCAGTAACTCACTCACTAACAAGATTCCAAATCATTTCAAAAACAAGATTGATACAATTCGTAGTGCCATCTCCACTACACAGACATCTATCCCACTTAGCATACCTTATACTAAACCTCTCTCACACTTTCCTCTTTTGACCTTGCTACTACCAAAGAGGTCACTAAAGTTTTCTCTGAAGCCCATCTCACCATGTGCCCCCTGGATCCTGTCCCCTCTCAACTACTATGGTCACCCTCTTCTTCTGTCCTATGCTCCCTCGCTCACATCTTCAATCTCTCCCTCTCTAATGGTGCCTTCCCCACCCCTCTAAAGCATGCACAGATTACTCCCATACTTAACAAGCCCTTGCTGGACCCCACAAACCTGAACAACTTAAGACCCATCTCCCTGCTCCCATTTACCTCAACTCTCAGAACGTTTAGTCTACAATCGCCTGAGCTCCTACATGACAACAACCTTCTTGATCCTTTACAGTCTGGCTTTCGCTCACTACACCCCACTGAAACTATCCTACTAAAACTCACTAATGATTTACTAACTGCTAAAACCAATGGCCACTACTCCATACTCTTACTAGTTGACCTCTCTGTGGCTTTTTATACTGTTAACCATCCCCTTCTCCTCAAAAAAACTCTACTCTCTTGGCCAAGACTCTGCTCTCTCCTGGTTCTCCTCCTACCTATCGCAGCGCCGCTTCAGCGTTACCTATAACTCAGTCTCCTCCTCTCCACCTCCTCTTTCTGTAGAGGACCCCTTCTCTTCTCCATCTATACCTCCTCCCATGGCCACTTGATAAAGTCCCATGGCTTTAAGTACCATCTCTATGCTGATGACACACAAATCTATCTTTCTACTACTCACCTCTTCCGTCTCCTCTTGCATTACTAACCTACTAAGTGACATATCAACATGGATGTCACTCCACTTCCTCAAACTTTCTAAAACTGAGCTCATAATATTCCCTACAGCTCGTGCCCCATCCATTGACTTCTCCATCAAGAATACAACCATCAGTCCTTCCCCTCATGCCAGGGTACTAAGTGTAATCCTGGACTCCCATCTGTCCTTTCAGCCCCAAATCCAATCACTGTCCAAATCCTGTAGACTTCACCTCCACAAACAACTCCAAGATACGCCCGTTCTTAACCTCAGAAACCACTAAGCAACTTATTCACTCCCTTGTTATCTCTCGCCTTGACTATTGTAACTCCCTCCTCATTGGCCTACCTCATCGCAGGCTATCCCCTCTTCAGTCTATCATAAATGCTGCTCCCAGACTCATCCACCTTACTAACCGTTTGTCAGGGATCCCCTCGATCCCCGCCACGATGGTCCCGGCGCAGGCGCACTGCACCACCCTGTACTTTGACGCAGTTGGCCAGCTTAAGCATGTATTGCAATATGTGTGAACTAAATATCCCTATTTATTGCATAGTTTGCTTGAAAGGGTATATCAGTGTGCAGAGGGTCCTTCAGAATTTCTAGTGTTATGTGGTTACACCCCTTTAGCACCTGATGGATAAATGCATGCACTAGCTGTATGGATTTGAGCACAGGGATCTCTTGTTTACCGCCCTGTGCAGGGACACGGGCACTAGGTCCGGGCCGGCCGCGGCGTTCGGGTTCGCGCATGCGCAGTAGAAGCCGCGGCTGCCCGCCGGGCACCAATGGCAGCGCAGGGCGGGATATTTAAATGTCCCTGAGCTGTCATTTCGGTGCCTTCTGGTCTTACCTGTTCCTGTGAATCTGAACCTGTGCCTTGTAAGTTATTTGACCCGGATTGTTCTTGATCTGCTGATTTCTCCTGCCCAGACCCTTGCTTTGCCTGACCTCTCTTCCTGGATGCCCCTCATTAGATCTGTCCTACTGTTGCTGACCTGGCGTGTGACCCGACGATTCTCTGCCTGCTCCCTTGTACCTTACCGTCCTCTACGTTACCAACTCGGCCTGTCTGACTTCGCACTTGCTCAGCCATCCATCCATCCTATCGGGGTCACCCGACCTCCTCACATCTGGCTCTCCCTGGTTGGAGCCCCTGGCGAACACCCCTACCACTGACAGGTGTGCTCAGTAGTGGCGACCTGGTCCTGGGGTGCTACAAGTCCATCCCCACCATCAGGGGCTCTGGTGAACAAGTACCCTGGGGCTTAGACTCCGCGCTCTGGGCACGCCTGACCAGTGGAGCGCTAGTGGTGCCGCTCGGCGGTCCCTCACACCGTTCCATATCTCCCATCCCTCTCTGCCAATCCCTCCACTGGCTTCCCATTTCCCAACGAATAAAATTCAAAACATTAACAATAACATATAAAGCCATGTATAACTCTGTCCCAAATTACATCACCAATCTTGTCTACAAATATCACCCAAACCGTCCTCTTCGTTCCTCCCACGACCTCCTGCTCTCTAGCTCCCTTGTCTCCTCCTCCCATGCTCATCTCCAGGACTTCTCCAGAACTTCCCCCATCCTCTGGAACTCTCTACCCCAACCTATCAGACTATCGCCTACTCTGCCCACTTTAAAGCGATCTCTGAAAACCCATCTCTTCAGGGAAGGCTATCCTGCCTTCAGCTAATAATGGAATCTTCTCTTCCTCCTATCAGTTCATCCCCCACAGTTATTACCTTTTGAACCACCAGCCCCTCTCTCTTAGATTGCAAGCTCCAAGGAGCAGGGCCCTCCTAACCCTCTTGTATTGAACTGTATCGTTGCTGTATTGTCTCCCTTTAAATTGTAAAGCACTGAGCAAACTGTTGGCGCTATATAAATCCTGTATAATAAGAACTCTAGATTCGTGTTGGTGGTGGGTGAAAGGAGGGTGGGTGTTAATGTGCACACATAAAAGGTTAGGAACTGTTCACACCAGGCCCACTGGCCATCCTTTGCCAATGCAAGACACAAGGAAAATAGTCTTGTTCCCCATCAGACCAGTTCACACCATTACAACATGAAGAAAAGGACAATCCTTCACATCATACCGTGCTGTGCCCAATAGAACTTAATGAAATGTCACTCTGACAACAAAAAGCAAAGAGTACGATATGTTGTTTTACAGCACAATGACACCACTGCCTTCACACTGCACACCAGTGGTTGTGTTCTCATGAAGCTGCTGGTGTGAACGGGTCTTGATGCTTTCTGGTGAAAAAAGAAAGGTTTATAAACACACTAGTGTAATGCATCACTGATCAACATGCCTGTCACCAGAGCAACACATTCTTCCTTCTACTTTGTAGTCTGCAATGGTAGAAAAAGAAGAATCTGCTGCTATGGACCCTTAAATATAGCACAAAAGCCCAAAGAAATGAAAGATTGATGTTAAGAGAAACTACTTACCAGGGGGAATCTGGAAGTTTGCTGGTAATTGAATGGCTGGCTGAGATGCTTTGGGAGGAACTGCTTGCTGTGTTGCTGTCACTTTGGGACCACTTGTCACTTTTGATGCTTGACCCAGTGCAGGAGTAACTTTTGTTATTATTGTGCACATAGGCGCAGAAAGCACAGAGGCCTGGGAAGCTGGTACCTGGCTCAGGCTGGTAGCGGGTCCAGACACCACCTGGGAAGTTGTGATGGCAAGATCAGGAGAGGACACTGCAGGCTGGCTCTTGACAAGAACCCCATGCTTTAAAGATACTGCCTGACTCACCACAGCTGCAGAAGTTGCTTGTACGGCATGCATCACGCACGAGTGTGTTCCAAAAGCAACACCAATCACAATCCAAACATTCAGCACACCATAGGCACCATTACAGGAGTAATCTGTATTAAAAGTTCATAATGTCATTACAATATACATACATTTATCAACAATGTGTAACACTCTCCCTTTAACCCCATTAATCATCACCTAGTCATCAATTAACTCTTACTCATTACCACCCCCCACTGATTAGCAGAATGCTTGAGCCATGTTTATCTGGTATATTCATAACACAAGGACTCACACACACACACAACAGATGTCAGCAATGAGTGAATGAGTGTGATGAGTTAATTGGCTCTTCTCAAAACTGTGACCATGCACTTATTCTCCTATTATTTCTTCAGGGAGCAGGGTTGCTAGCAATCTAACGTTACTGACTATGGCTTCATTCACAGGGAAACAAAGACTCATAACTCTATGCAGAGGGTTGTGTTTGTGCAGCCAGCCTGTGAAAATCAATGAAAGCCTGAGAGACGCAGCAGCTGTACAGGTCTTCCTGCACATGCTAGTATTTACATCTGTATAGGAAAGGACATACAGATCTGGGTAGATTATCTGCATGCAGAGCTGTGCGCCCTTCCAAGAATGCAAAAAACACAACCCACTACACAGATGGATGGATCTATGCAACTGTGTAAATGAGGACCTAAAAATATCTAATGATATTCTCCCATTTGTTAAAGTCCATGGTCAAAAGTGTCTGTAAAAACAGAAAAAAAACGAATTTACTTGACACCGGAGCAGACTTTTTTTTCTTTAACCACTCCCATGATTCACACATACACCCACATCCCTATGCATTAAAAATATTTTCAGTAAAACCATGACATTAAGGCTACGTTCACACTAGCCTTGTGTGCAGGCGGCAGAGAGGCGTTTGGGAAGCGTTTTTACCGCTTCCCAAACGCCTCTGCCAATTCTGCACATCACAGCACATGGTGCTGTTCTAACGGGAGCGTTTGCGTCGTGGCAAAACAGATGCCTCTGGTCGAGTCAGGAGGCTTTGAAGCCTCCTATTCTCGTCTATGGTGCCGCTCCGCAAACGCCCGGCCGGCGTTTGCGGTGCGGTTGCGGGGCATTTGCGGAGCGGTAACACCACTCAAACTGTATTATAGGCGTTTGTGGGGCATTATTAACGCTCGGCAAACGCCTAGCAACCGCCACTAAACCGCGCATGCAGTGTTTGCCGAGCGTTAAAAAACGCTCCGCAGACGCCGGACCAACGCTTTCCAAACGCTATAGGGGCGTTTGGCAAGCGTTGGTAAAACAGCCAAGTGTGAACGAGCCCTTAGGCTCCTTTCACACAAAGGGTCCAATCAGGTCCGCCTGTCAGTTTTTCAGACAGACCTCATCAGACCATCCATTTACCCTATGGAGAGGCGGGTGTTACACCTGCCTAACTCCAATCTGGCTTGCTCAAAAACAAAACATGGAAGAGGATCCATCCCCCTCCATCTAGGCAGACCAGATCGGAGGGCAGTTGGGTGGAAACAGGAGTTGGGTGGAAACAGGCAGCAGTTTACTCTTGTCATTCCATGGAGCATAAAAACTGAGTGGACAAGGGCCTGTCAGTTGTTGTTAATCAGTTTCAGCTGCTTTGGTGGTAATTAAATTAACAACAGGCGCACCAGATGGGCAACAATGAGACGATCCCCAAAACAGGAATTGTTTTACAGGTGGAGGCCACTGACATTTTTTCCCTACTCATCTTTTCTGGCTTTCTCACAAGTTTTGCATTTGGCTAGGGTCAGTGTCACTAACGGTAGCATGAGGCGATACCTGGACCCTACGGAGGTTGCACAGGCAGTCCAACGCCTCCAGGATGGCACATCAATACGGGCCATTGCCAGAAGGTTTGCAGGGTTTCCCACAACAGTCTTAAGAGCATGGAGGAGATTCTAGGAGACAGGCAGTTACTCTAGAAGAGCTGGACAGGGCCGTAGAAGGTCCTTAACCCATCACCAGGACCGGTATCTTCTCCTTTGTGCAAGGAGGAACAGGATAAGCACTCTCAAAGCCCTACAAAATGACCTCCAGAAGGCCACTGGTGTGAATGTCTCTGACCAAACAATCAGAAACTGACTTCATGAGGGTGGCCTGAGGGCCCGACATCCGCTGGTGGGCCCTGTGCTCACTGCCTGGCACCATAGAGCTCAACTGGCATTTTCCATTGAACACCAGAATTGTCAGGTCCGCCACTGGCACCCTGTGCTTTTCACAGACGAGAGCAGGTTCACCCTGAGCACATGACAGGGTCTAGAGAAGCCGGTAAAATTTTATGTTGCCTATAACATAGTTCAGCATGATCGCTTTAGTGGTGGTTCAGTGATGGTCTGGGGAGGCATATCCATGGAGGGACGCACAGACCACTACAGGCTAGACAATGGCACCCTGACTGCCATTAGGTATCGGGATGAAATCCTTGGACCCATTGTCAGACCCTACACTGGTTCAGTGGGTCCTGGGTTCCTCCTGGTGTACGATAATGCCTGGCCTTATGTGATGAGAGTATCCAGGCAGCTCCTGGAGGATGAAGGAATTGATACCATTAAATGGCCCCCACACTCGCCTGACTTAAATCCAATAGAACACCTTGGGGATATCATGTTTTGGTCCAGCTGACGCTGCCATGTTGCACCTCAGACTGTCCAGGAGCTCAGCGATGCCCTGGTCCAGATCTGGGAGGAAATACCCCAGGACACAATCCATTGTCTCATTAGGAGCATGCCCCGATGTTGTCAGGCATGCATACAAACACGTGGGGGCCATACAAACTACCGAGTACCATTTTGAGTTGCTGCAATGAAATTTCAGCAAAATGGACTGGCCTGCTGCATCATTTTTTCACTTTGATTTTTGGGGTGTCTTTGAATTCAGTCCTCTGTAGGTTGATAATTTTCATCAAACGATGGGGTATCCTTACATTCCTAACACATTGCTCTGTCCATATCAGTATAGGTATCCAGAATGATATTTTTCCCCATTGAGTGCTGATGTGTTTTCAAAGTGTTCCTTAATTTTTTTTGAGCAGTGTATAAACAACTTTTATACCTCCTAGCTCATGTTTTCCTTGTGTTTAGATGCTTTTACATGCATTCAGAATATCTAATTGGTGTCTGGACACACAAAATTCTATTTTTGCTAAACTGATTGCATCTAAATGCACAATGTAAATTGTACCAATAAAAATATCATGACATGTATTTATGTGTTCAGAAATGTCCTCTAAGGCCCATTATACACTGGATTTGTTCATCTGCAGCATGCCAAGGAGGGACAGGTGCAGCTTCCAGCCCAGCCCCACTGCAGACAGCCTGTCAAAGTCTATGGTAGGCTGAGGCTGGACAGGGCTGAACACTGTACCAAGTGTGTTCCAGAACCTTGTCCCTGAACAGACAGGGCTTAAAGAATAAGTTCTTCTTTTGCTCAAAAATATTAAATGCACATTTTTCTTGTAGGCAAAAAAATGTGCATTTATTATTTTTGTCTGCAGGAGCCTGGAAAGCATTGCACCAGTGATCAGCAGATCGCTGATGTCATGCAGGTCTCCTTCAGATCTGTCAGTATATCTGCTTGCCCATACTAGATGTACAAGGAAGCAGATATACTGACAGGAAGATTCAATGAATGCAGTTGTAGTAGTTCATTGAAAACTACAAGTCAATAGGCTGTCGGGACTTGCAGGTCATTCATTTACGAAGTCTGTGAATGAAAGATGCGGCCGTGTGGGAGGAGCCCTGCACGGTTTTCAAATCTGTAAGACAGTAAGGGGAACTTCTCCCTGTACGCCTGTCAGGAAGGGGGCCGCAGGCAGTGGTTGCAGCATTGGGAACATGTTACATGTTCCACCCTAAAAACAGGTGGAACATGTAACATGTTCCCAAAGGTGAACTTATCCTTTAAATGCCAGTACCACTAGGTACAGCGTTCAGCCCCGTCCAGCCGCAGCCTGCCATAGACTTTGCCAGACTACCTGAAGTGTGGCTGAACACTACACCTGTCCCTCCTGGGTGTACTAAAGTGAAGGGAAGGATACACTGCAGCTACACGGCTCAGTGTGCAAGGGGCCTAAAGCTAAATTCACATAAGAGGCCAGGGGTGGCCGCGGGCAAGAGTGAGATTCTTGCTGGTGGACCTACATGCTGCACGCACACAGCATTGTACTAGGTGCAAACCAATGGCCAGTGTCACTACTTAAAGGAGCGGCTATATGCCAACAGAGCCTTTGACAGACACTAGATGCAAACCGTATGCAGTCATGGACAGTGTGTCTGTGGGAATTCTGGTGATAGCCAACTAGTCAGTTTGTATGCTGCATCCAGAGGAGGGGTTAAGCCATTCCACCTAAGTGAACATACCTTATCGCTACATCCACATGGGTGTGAACGTTGTATTGATCTTATTACACATATACTTTTCTAGCACAAGATTTTTTGGATTTTGTGTTAGGCCCTTTTCACACGGGCGGAGGAATCGAGTCCGCCTGTCTGTTTTTCAGGCAGACCCAATCAGACCATCCATTGCTCTCTATGGAGGAGCAGATGTAAACGGACATGTGTTCACTTACACCTGCCTGCATCTGATAAAAACAGATGGATGGAGATCTGTCCCCCATCTGTCTAGTGGCTCGGAGGGCATTCAGATGTAAACAGCCAGGCAATCTATTTACATACAATTGCCCTTAGAGGAAAGTGGGCTGTGGCGGCTCTGCATAAGCAGACATGGACCTGTCATCCACCTGCTCAGTGGGGATCCGTGGACAGACCCCCCCCCCCCCCGTCCGTTGAGCTGGTGGAATCAGCCTTTGTGAAAGGAGCCTTATGGATCTGCACTCAGTTCACGTTTATACATCTGTGTAAACAATGCAGCTCCATTCATGTTTGTAAATAAAAACTTGTAAATGCATTTGTTTGTTTTACTATCAGACTGAAACCTAAGGGCCCTTTCAGAGGGTGCAGACTTTGTCCCGATTAGCAGGGGATCTGATTACACATCTCCTGCTGATCAGAGCGGCCAGATGACAGATGTGTGTGCTCAGTTTCTGATGAGCGGACACAGCGCACTCTGCTCTATGGGCGCCGGGTGTAAAAGGACTCCGCTGTCTGTTTACATCTGACTACCCTCCCAACCAATCCATCTAAATGGAAGAGAACAGATCCCTTTCCAATTTTTTTAGCGCACTGGATCAGATTGGAGGTAGGTGGGTGTAAACAGGCAAGTCCATTTACACATGCCTGTCTATAGGGATACATGGACCATCCAATCAGGTTCTTCTGAAAAACTGACAGTCACATCTGATTGGATAGCCTGTGTGAATGAAGCCTAATGCATATAAACAAGTTGGACAGAGCGCAGCAAGACATGGCACTGCAATGAGGTTGATTGGTGTGAATGAGCCCCCTCCTCCAAATATCGCAGCCAATGAGAATACAAGGGCCAAGACCTCCAAATATCTCAGCCAATGAGGATACAAGAGCCAAGATACAAGTTGACAACTCCTGACAACAGATGAATCCTCCAGGACCGGGAGAGTGGATGAAGGTGTCAGCCCAGGGAGGAACAGAAGCCCAATCCTGTCACTGGGTGTCTCTCATACAGCAAACGGGAAAACCCTGAGCACTTTAGTTACATACAGCCGGCTAGCAACAGAGATGCAGGTGAGTGTCATCGGACACAGGCTCACACTCACTCTCCGGTAAGTACTTACCTCTTCCGAGTCCTGAGCTGTCCTGTCCGCTCTGCACGGACACGCAGCGCAGGAACCGGCCGCTATTTCTTACCGCTCTACCAATACCCGGCACGAGTCATGTGGCAGCACGGTAAAGGGGTGGGGTTACAGGCGGCATGGTGCACGCCATTGGCTAAGAGGCGGGACATGTGCAGAACAAACAATCCCTCCCTTCTCTGGCTAGCCCTGGCAGCCCAACACGCTGATTAGAAGGTGACCTGTGAGGAGTACGGGGTCCTCCGAGCAGGATTGGGGGGGGGGAGTTGTGCAGTATGATGTCACCAGTGTGACAGAGATGCCAGGAAACGGTGTTCCCAGTTCGTTGCTGTACCAGCAGTTACAACGTCTGCCAGGCAGGGAACGCGGAACGTCACTCAGCACTATGTTCAATCCTTGTCATGCTAGCATTAGTAAATAGATCGGAATGTATAGAATATTTACTTGTTTTAAACTTTTTTTTTTTTTACATTTCTTCAATTACTTCCTGGTTTATGTGCCTAGGCCAGCCTTTCTCAACCTTTTCAACACAGAGGAACCCTTTTTGATCTTGGGGCACCCCTGCTAAAAATGATTGTCTACAGCTCATGATACATTAGGCTGATGGTCAGTGAAGAATGCTCCTTACCCTTGTCATTGAGAAGAATTACCCCCTTATACATAGCTAAAAAGATCAGTGGTGTCAGTGGGAACCTATCTGAGAGGCGGATATTCCTTGTTGCTCAAGGAACCCCCTAGCAACCTCTGGAAGAACCTTGGCTGAGAAACCCTGGCCTAGGTAAATGATGTCATACATCCCCCGAGTCTTCAGGAGGGGAGGAGGGGTTTTTTAAGGCAGATAGCTGATTCCAGGAAGTAAATTCATCTGCCCTCACTAAGGGCCCATGTACACGGGACACTTCTGAACGATGGAAACTGCTGGAAAACATTGGTAAAAAAGTCTGTTTAGCCGCGTTTGCGTTTAGAAGCGTTTTTTAAAGATAAGCACAAGAGAACCTCCCAAATGCCCAGAATGCACTGAAAAGTGGTAAATTATTAACTATTTCAGACTGTTTTAGAGAAATACAGAGAGTAGAAGCAGACACAGAAGTATGTGTTGACATTAGCTTAGGTGTGAGTTGCTCATTAACATTTCTTTTGTTTCCAAGGGTGGGAAAGGTGTCTGGTGGAGTGAGTCATTAAGGTCACCTGACGGGGTCCTCATGAGGAATTTGAGGTGTGAATGGTCATTAATATATCTTTTGTTTCCAAGGGTGGGAGAGGTCTGAGGTGTGAATTGGTCATTACAATGTGTGACAAGCTTGGTAGGAACATCCTGTGTTCAGTGTTTTGTCAATTTGAGTACTTTGAAAACGCTTTGCATGCATTTTCATGATGAAAGAAGGCTCTGGACAGCATCGGGAACTGGAAGAGTTAAAAAAAAATTGCAAACGCTTATAAACGTGATTTGCCACGCTTTGCGTTTTAAACGCTGATCAAATTGACTGCTGAATGCAAGTTTTCTGCGTTCAAAAAAACGACTGTAAACTCAAATGACTGCAGATGAAGATGTGTACATGGACACATAGGAAAACATTAGGCTGAGTTCAAGTGCTGCTGAAAAAACCGCTGAACAGTTCCTAAACGTGAATTTATCAGCTGCAGTGTACATGAGCCCGGGCGGAACCCTAAACTGGAGCCCACATCTTTCATAATTCATATTCTGGTTCATAACTTCCCAGCTGCACAAGCTACAGTCCATCTGCAGGTATTTTATTATGCAGATAATCCTGAGGATTATTTAGATATGAATTATGAAATTATATGTGTCACGGTTCGCGAGTTCTATGTTTGGCTCCCCTGATGGTCCGAGATAATTCGAATGACCCATCAAATGGTTCGCCTGCTCCTAGCCCATCTGACGGGATGTCTGGTTTTAATGGAAGTCTCGCATATTCCAAGATATGAAACATAGGGGAAAAATTGATTCGAGAAGTGTTCATCTAATTCTGTCACCTATGCTGAGTTAAGTTTATTAGCTCAGAGTCCCTTTCAACTCCTGGGAAGGCTCTGTTATCTTTTCACGAGGTGTGAAATTACACATGTTCTCCAGGCAGTGATGCACCACGTGGCTCCCTGCTGGGATCTGGCCTGTGACACTTTTAACACACACACATCTGTCACTGTGCCTCTCAGGAAGGGAGGGGGGAAAGAGAATGAGGGAATAACATATATCAGGAGGGTCAATTCCTCCGCCAAGATGGAGGTTGAAGCCAAAATGATTGAACCGCGTCCATCTCTGATGCGCACGTTTGCGACAACGCCCTCTGGCTCGCCACCCGGCGATCTCCGTGATTGCTGTGTCCTACGGATACAGCTGATCATGTGATGTGGTAAAAGGCCAATCACAGCGGCCTTTTACCACATGATCAGCCATGTCCAATGACACAGTAGATCACTGGTAAATGCAGTTACCGGTTATTGGCTGCACTTTCCTCACGCTGTCACAGCCCACAATTGGCAGAGGACGGATGAGCACCGATCATCAGGGCACTGATGATCAATACCCCATTGATCAGTGCCACCCATCAGTGCTGCCCACAAGTGCCCATCAGTGCTACCCACCTGTGCCCATTAGTGCCCATCAGTGCTACCCACCTGTGCCTAGCAGTGCCCCCCATCAGTGCTGCCCAGCAGTGCCACCCATCAGTGCCCAGCAGTGCTGTCAGTCCGTGTCCAGCAGTGCCGCCCATGATTGTTGCATATCAGTGTCAGCTCATCAGTTCCCATCAGTGCTACCATACGTGCCCATCAGTGCAGCCTCATCAACGCACATCAGTGAAGGAGAAAAATTGCCTGTTTGCAAAATTTTATAATAGAAACAAAGAAACTTTTTTTTCAAAATTTTTGCTCTTTTTTTTGTTTATAGCGCAAAAAATAAACCACTCAGCAGCGAGTAAATACCACCAAAAGAAAGCTCTATTTGTTAGAAAAAATGATACAAATTTCATATGGGTACAGTGTTGCATGACTGCGCAATTGTCATTCAAAGTGCGACAATACTGAAAGCTGAAAATTGGCCTGGGCAGGAAGGGGGTATAAGTGATCAAGTGGTTAATAGCAAAAAGTAAAAAAAAATTTTTTTTCTCAAAATCGTCAGACTTTTTTTTTGTGGCGCAAAAAATAAAAAACGCACAGGCGATCAAATACCACCAACAGAAAACTCATTTTGTAGGGAAAAAAGTGAAAGGATCTAGATAACCTCCATTTTGTATTATGTACGCCATTTTAAGTATTAAGTTAGCTTTTTGCAGATATATTAGAAGTTTAATGAAACTGTTTTTGGTTGTTCAAGGATGTATCAACAGAAGCTAACATGACCCTGACAATGTCTTTGGCTGTTTTCCAGAAAGTTAGCCAAAACAATTTGTACCAAGAAATGTATATGTTATGTTTTATGTAGTTAGCTCATGATGGAAAGTTACAAGTTACAGTTTTGAAACTCGCTCCCCCCTCCCTTATTATTATCTGTAGTCTATATAAACTTTGAACATCTCTGAACATAAACTGCCGTTATTCCCGTGTTCAAGGGGTGTTCCCAGAATTCTGCTGATAAACTAGGAATCTCTCCACAGACCGGGGGTCTCTGAGGGGAAAAGAAAATCATTCCTTTCAGCTGGGGGCGCAGCCCGGGATGACCACCCACCTCACTTGGTAAGTAAACCTTTTGTCTTTTTATGACTTAAAGCTCTTTCTTGCCCTGTGTTGAGGGAAAGTCTTGAATCATTCTGTATTGTCTATATAGACCCGTGATAACCTGTAGCTGCTTTTGGTAAGCAGATTTAACTCTTTGGTAGAGTTACAAAATAGTGCACTATAAAAAAGGTGTTTTTGGTAAACACAGATTGTTCTCTGGTAGAACACACTGTTTTTTGGTAAAACAGTGAAGAGATAACTTTTGGGAAGTTATCAAGAGGTTAATAAGTCTGTGGAGCAGATTCTGGTTTATCTGTCTTTTGCTTTTTTTTTCTGTTGCGTAGAAGTATAAGATAATTTGTTGTGTGGAACAAAATAAGATTTGAAGGTAAAATTGTCTTATCCACTGTCTGAATATGGGTCAAGGAGGTAGTTACCCACCAGGTCACCCAGAAAAGGGAGAAAATTGTAAGGATTATGTTGCTAGAGTTTGTGGAACGGACTATTATTTAATAAATCCCTGGGTGGATTGTATGGCAGGCTGGACAGAAGCTATGGGGAGTACAGACCCATTCCCAAGAAAGGGGGCAAATGATCCTTTTCATACAGACATGGTTAAGGGATTATGTTTGGGGGACAAACAAGCCTTTCCTTGGTATGAGGGGGACCCACAATGGGACCAAGTTTATATGAAGAAAGGGGGAGAAAACTGGTTAAAATGGTCACCGTATTGGGTTGATAATAGCAAGGGAAAGTTCAATTTGTTTTTCTCTTTAAAACAAAAGAGGAAGTTGAAATTGGATACATTAAAAATATGCCAGGAAAAGCATCAATCTGAAAAGACATGCAGACCCAAGATTGGACTGAAAACAGTTCAGACACCAATCCCACCTCCTCCGTATAATATATATCCTTCATTAAGTGGTTTTAAAAATGCTGCTGATGATTTTTTGATTAGTTTGGAGATGATTACTCCCCAGCCTAATGCCCCTCCAGTCCCTGCCCCTGTCCCTGCGCCACTTCCCGTCCCAGATCTACAACCAATACAGCCAGGCCCCTCCACTAGACCCAAACAGATTATTAGTATAAAATCACCAGAAGAGGGTAGCCAAGTTCAAGGCATCCTTACGGAAAATAATGACAACGAAGGAGAGTTGGAATACGAAGGACAGGGACAGGTAAATATAATAAAATTACAGAAAAAAGAGGGTCAATGGAGAAGAAGTGACACCAGTCATAGAAAGGGCAGATATGTGGAGGAATTTAGAATGCAGCTTAGATCCATGGATAAGAAACTAGAGGGAAAAAGAAAAGATGAGGGGGCCGTAGGAGGAAAGGAGTTGGCTATATTGACACTACCTTTTCTCACAGCAGGAGAACTAATTCTAAAAAAACCCATAGAATTAGAAGATATTAATAAGATTGTTAAACATTGTCCCAAGCCTACAGTATCTCCTGGAGGTACTCTTGCTTATTTAAAAAAGGCATGTTTAGGAAGAAATTACACACAGGAAGATATGAGATTGATCATTGATGGTATTCTGGGAAATAATCCAGCTTGGGATTGGATAAATGTAAAAAGCATTAGTCACATAGAACCAAGTAATACACAGGCTACTGCCTATAAACTAAATACCACAGAAGGGAGAGAAACTATGTGAGAGGAGCTTGACACAGAATTAAAAAGGGTTTTCAAGAATAAGGCTTCCCTCCCTATTGCTACAGCATGTAAACAGAAGGTAGGAGAAACTATATTAGAATTTTGGAAAAGGTTCAAGGATGTCTGAACACAAGAAGCAGGACTGGCTCTAACTGGAGAGTTAAGTCCATTGATGATTCAGACATTCATAACAGGTCTTAGGCCAGAAGCAGGATTAGCCGTGAAGCAGCAGGTCTCTGACTGGGCAACTAAAACTGTTGTTGAGTTTCAGACCTCTTTTCACGAGAAGGAGGCAGCGGGATGTTTAGATATTGTAAGAAAAGAGAAGGTTAATAGTAGTAATTTCCAAAGTGACTCACAACAGGGAAATCAAGGGCAAGGACAAAGAGGAAGAGGGTGGTATAGAGGCAGAGGTAAGGGGGGATTTGGCAGGGGAAGAAGTAACTCTGAACCCCGCCAAATCCCTGGAAGAACTGGATGTTTTAACTGTGGAGGACAGGATCACTGGAGATATAACTGTCCATATGAACCTTCCTCCTCCCAGGGACAGCCACAACAGCACAAACAGAGATACCAACCACCTAATGCCACCACCACCCCCCAAACACCACAGTCACAGGCACAACCCCAAGATATTAAATATCCAATTCAGTGGGGGCCACAGCAGAACCAGAGACAATAGGGATGCCCGGAAGGTGGTGTCCCGGCATTTCCCTTGGTTTCTTCATCATACAGGCAGCAGCCCCTCATTTCTTTACAAGTAGGGGGCGCTGAAGTTCCATTTTTAATCGACTCAGGCGCGACATGTAGCAGTCTGAGTGAGGAAATGTATCATGGAGAAACTACAAATGCTGAACCTTCTATGGGAATAAATGGGATACTAACAAAAACCCTCAAAACTCCCCCCTTGCCCGTTTCAGCCCTCACATGGGATGAGGCCATCACTTGTCACAGTTTCAGAATCATTCCAAATTGCCCTGTAAATTTGTTGGGAAGAGATCTTATGGGAATTTTAGGGATTTCTCTGAGAGTAACATCAGAAGGAGGTATTGTTGCCAGATCCTCCAAAGTACCCATTATACCCACCTATTTCAATGATGAGAGTCATCCCTCACACATTACACCCCCTCCTGATACACATCCAGTTTGGGCCACAAATTCTATGGATGTAGGATTAATTTCATGTACACCATACACAGTCACACTCAAGGAAGGGGCATTGCCCTACAAACAGAGGCAATACAAATTGTCGCCAGAGAAGGAGGAAGGGATTGCTCCTCTAGTGGAAAGATTTTGAGAGACAGGTATTTTAGAAGAAACTGTTTCTCCTTACAACACACCTATCAATTCTGTTAAGAAGCCGGATGGCTCTTACAGGTTTGTACAAGATCTGAGGGCCATAAATAATTTGGTGGTTCCATTAGCCCCAATAGTGCCTGATGTGCCATCACTCCTTACCTCCATTCCGTCCGATGCAGAATATTTTACAGTGATTGATTTAACAAATGCATTTTTTTCGGTTCCTGTGGACCACCAGATGAGGGCGCTATTTGCATTTACGTTCCGTAACCGCCAGATGACCTGGTGTAGATTGCCCCAGGGCTATGTAGATTCGCCTGCAGTCTACTCACTTGCCCTCTCCAGACCACACTGAGGTCCTGGACCCCTCCCAATGGTTCGGTCCTCATATATGTGGATGACCTATTGATTTGTAGTTCAAGTCAGGAGGCCAGTCAGGAGGATAGTTGGTCTCTGTTAGAATGGTTGTCAGGGAATGGTCACAAAGCATCTAAAAAGAAATTGCAATGGTGCCAAAAACAGGTTTAATACCTTGGTTTTATTCTAAGTCATGGTGAGAGGAATGTCAGTCACAAAAGAGCTGCGGCTCTCGTGGGTCTGCCCCGCCCACAAACAAAAAAGGACATGCTAACTTTTCTTGGTATGATTGGTTACTGCCGCCAATGGATACCTGATTGTTCATTCTATGATCACACTCTGAGGTCTGCCACACTTTCAGAATCACCTGACATTCTCACATGGTCAAATGAAATGGTTGATGCCTTTGTGTACCTGAAGAATGCTATGGTAACGGTCCCTGGTCTTGGACTACCTGACTATAAGAAAATGTTTCATCTGTATGCTAGGGAAAATTGTACAACCATGGCGGGGGTCCTGGCTCAGGAACATGGAGGCAAGCTCCGCCCTGTAGCTTTTTTTTCCAAAGTAGTGCCAACTCAGGTTCAGGGCATGCCTGCTTGTCTGAGAGCTGTTGCATCGTGCGCGATTCTGGTGGGGATGGCTATTTCTTTCACATTGGGACATGAAACTACCCTACACACCACACACCAAGTGTCCTTACTACTGAAAAACATACACACTCAACACTGTGCTGTTCCCCTCATATTTGTTATTTAACTGTGCATTGTATTACCAATTCTTATTTCACCATGTTTGTTTCTATGTCTTGATCTGTTGCTGCCATCTGCTGGCCAGAATTTGCATGCTGCATGCCTTTGTTATAGCTAGTAAGTGTTTTCTCTTCTGGGTGTGGTTTTAGGCAAGCCTTGGTCCTGGTCACTTCCTGCAGCCATTTTTTATGCGCTGTATAGCTGTGTGACAGGACATTCAATACCCTGGGCTTGTGAAGGCATCAGTTTTTGACCAGCAGTTAGCCTCAGGAAAGATATTACAGGACAGCATGAATACCTCTACTACCTTACAGTATTGTATCACTGTTTGTCGCTGTATTTGGACCAAATAAACCCACGCTGATTTCATTCCTGTGTATACGTTTGGATCCATCTAACCTGAACATCTGCCGGTCCGGTCTGCTCCACTGCTTGGATACGAAGGTAGGAAGTTACACAACCATTATCAGTTATACCTTCATTCGCCTTCATGTGGGGACAGAACAGTCAAAAACTGCCTTAAAGTCCATACCCCGCTACAGATTCCCTCAGAGTCCAGTACCACACTCAGGAATCTCCCTAGCAACAGGCCCATTTGCAGCAAATCTGCCCCGCTACAGTGCACGTTCCACAAGCCTATGCGGAAGCACTGCGCATACGCAGTATCTATAGTCTCGCCTGGAAGTCCTCCACAACTCGCCAAGCCATTCCTAAAGTCCTATATTAACTTTTGCTCGCATAACAGAAGTACTGTTTATGCACGCTCCTTACATTGTTGTGGCCGCGCCAAAACCCCGCAATTCACTCTAAACATCTTAGAAATTTTATCAAAGTGCCCTATCGGAGCCGTGCTGCGATTTTCAGCGCCCAATTCAAAACTTCATTTTCTTAAAGGGACAGCGCACCTTAAGTCAAAATGGCCGAAAAGGACTTTGCACAGTTCCCCAGTGATGAACTAAAGCAAATGCAACCTGATGCTGATCATCATGAAGGGCAGGGAACAGAATCCACACTTCCAGCAGAACAAGTCGTGCGACCAAGACGCTCTCTCAAACCGACAGTAAAGGTCATTGAAAATTATCACACCACGAAAGATGAGCTATGTGATAACCTGGAGGAGCAATGGGAACGAGTTTCCTCCCTCATGTCCGGACTTAAATTCTCCTCAGGTGATGCCACAAGCTTACAAGTTGCCGTCGGGCGGCTGGACACAGCTCAAGAAAGATACAAGAGACTGTCCACAAGGTATATAACCTTTCTAAAAGACTCTAATATCAATGAAGCCCTATCAGAACTGAGCAAGGCAGAATCAATAGCCAGACAAAGAGACGTCATGGTGCTGGATGTTAAAGGTAAAGCGGAACTCCGTATCTCGCATTTGCAAGAAACTAGATCACACAGATCAAATTCATCTAAACATTCCTCTCGGTCATACAAATCATCGTGCTCAAGAAGCTCAGCCTTGAGCGACAGATTACTAGAGGCCCGCATAAACGCAGAGCAATCCAAAGCGAGACGCTCCTTCACAGAAAAAGAAGGTCTTGCAAGGGCAGAGGCAGAGGCCAAGAAGGCAGAAGTGGAAGCAGAGGCTCGAATAAAGATTTTCGAATCAGAGATGCAGGAGGAAATTGCGTTAGCTAATGTAAGACTACTTGAGCAAGCATTGAGCCAAGGTCTCGATCCAGTCTGCTCGCTACCACCGGAGATAGATGATCCAGTTGATCGCACCAGTGACTATGTACTGAATCAGGTATCTGCGCCACCCCCAGTTTGCAGTACCGTCCAAGCCGACAACACTGAAACCTCCAAGTCAGCTCTACCTGCGGTACCAGTGCCACCCACAGCACCCGAGCAACCTAATAACCATTACCCGGATGTGCCCTCTCAAGGACGGTTGTTACAGCAAGATCGCTATCAGGCGTTTTCTGGCCTACCTCCACAGCTCAAGCAGCAGTCATCACAATCCACAGAGGCTAAACGAAAGCTTAACCCTGCAGCTACATCATTCTACCCGGAAGCATCTCGCCCTTTCACGCCAGGCAGCCCATACGCCCCAGGGGCATCACAAGTCGTCATGGCAACAAGCAGTGAGAAATCAGATATGTCTGAGTTTGCCAGGTTTATGGTGAGCAGAGAGCTAATCAACACCAGTCTCTCAAAATTTGATGACCGTGCAGAGAGCTACAGAGCTTGGAAGGCAACCTTCAAGGCCGCCATCGCTAACCTCAACCTAACCGCAGAGCAGGAGTTTGACCTCTTGATCAAATGGCTGGGCCCAGGCTCCACAAATCGTGTCAAAAGCCTCAGAACTGTCTACGTGGGACAAGCAGAAGCAGGTCTAGCTGCCGCCTGGCAGAGACTCGAACGTACCTTCGGCAGTGCAGAAGCAATAGAGAAGGCCCTATTCAAGAGACTGCAGAACGTTCCAAGGATCAATCTCAAGGATGTCCAGAAGCTTCAGGATTTAAGTGATCTGCTCATGGAACTGGAGCTTGCCAAGGGTGACCCTCGTCTGTCCGGGCTGTGCTACCTGGATACAGCTCATGGAGTGAACCCAATTGTCGTGAAGCTACCATACAGTCTACAAGAAAAGTGGGCGGCATCAGTCTCAAGGTACAAAAGAGAGCATGACATCACCTTTCCCCCATTTATTCACTTCTGTAAGTTTATCGATGAACAGTCCCAGATGAGGAATGACCCCAGCCTCGACTTCCTGGAGTTCAACACTACAGCTTCAGCGACATCATCACTAAGGTATGAAAGCGTCATGCATAAACACAGAGACTTCAAGAGCAGCGTGAGTGTTAGAAAGACTAACCTACCATCTCCTGCAGTACCCACGGGTAAACAGTACACCACCTCATCAGGAGATAAGACCTTCAATCGTGAATGTCCCATTCATAAAAAACCACTCTCTGAACAAATGTAAAGGGTTTAGATCCAAAACCATACAGGAGCGCAAGAAAATCCTCACCGAGCTCGGGGTATGTTTCAGATGCTGCGCTTCATTGGAGCACATGGCTAAGGACTGTAAATCTGTCATCAAGTGTGAGGAGTGTCATAGTGAAAGACATGCCTCAGCTATGCACCCAATCCCACTCTCCAGAGATTCACTCACTGCCGTCACCACCAGTCCTGCTCCAAGTCATGGCGGGGAGCCCCAAAATTACGCTAATGCAGCGACTGCTGTTTCCTGCTCATGCTTGGATGTATGTGGGGAGGGCCAGTGCGAGAAATGTTGTGCCCGAATATGCCTAATCAAGGTCTACCCAGAGGGACTACCAGAAAAGGCAGTAAAAATGTATGCCATCATTGACGACCAAAGCAACCGGTCCCTAGCAGGTCCTAAATTCTTTGAAGCCTTTGGAATAAAGGGACCATCCGAACCCTATACCTTAAACACCTGCTCGGGCCGCATAGAGACTAGCGGCAGAAGAGCACAAGGATTCATCGCTTCTCCTGTCAGTGGGGATACGGAAATATCCTTACCGACGCTGATCGAATGTGATCAAATACCCAACCATAGAGATGAGATTCCTACCCCAGAAGCTGCATTTCACCAGCCTCACCTAAGGCACCTAGCCAACGTTATCCCACCTATGGACATCAACGCCGAAATTCTACTCCTGCTCGGCAGAGACAATCTAAGGGTACACATGGTGCGTCAACAGTGTAATGGTCCTGACTATGCGCCATATGCCCAGAGACTGGACTTGGGATGGGTAATCATAGGAAATGTATGCTTAAATCAACCAAAAATCAACTCCTTCAAAACGTACGTGCGTGCAGATGGACGCACAACTTGCATTAAGCCGTGTCCTCATCACTATGAGGTGAGAGAGAAGTCTCCAAGCCTCGTACAACTACCTGACGTCATTAACCCCCTCTTTGCCGACAACTTGGGGAGATCAGTCTTTCATACAACCAAGGACGACGATAAAGTAGCCTTGTCAGTAGAGGACAGAGAATTTGTCGATATAATGGACAGTGAGTTCTTTAAAGACGAAACCAATCACTGGGTTTCTCCATTACCCTTCCGATCTACCAGGGTAAGACTCCCGAACAACCGGGAACAAGCTCTGTCTAGATTTACCTCTCTTCAGCGTACCATGAACAGCAAGCCTGAAATGAGAGAACACATCGTTGCCTTTATGGATAAAATATTCCATAACAACCATGCAGAACCAGCTCCATCCTTAAGGAAGAACGACAAGTGCTGGTACTTGCCTTCATTCGGAGTATATCATGCCACTAGACCTATGTCTGTAGGTTCCTTTACTAACTCTACTTGGCTTACAGGTCCGGAGTTTCTGCTAAGACAGGCGGACGAATGTGTACAGGAAGTTTTCAGCATCCAGGATCCGGATAATGATCCAGAAATCCGCGCTGAAGTCAGTGTATTGGTCACTGGAACAAAGCAAACCTCCAGCCTCGGTTGCCAGCGCTTTGAACGTTTCTGCAGTTGGATGAGACTCGTCAGGACTATCGCAAGGTTAGTGCACATTGCGAAATGTTACCACAATACTCACAAAGATAAGGATTGTCACGGTTGGCACGTCTGCCATAAACCCTTCTCTGCGGAGAACATCTCTCATAGTGAGTCCCTCATAATACGTCCCGTCCAACAAGGGGAATTCAATGTAGAATGGAAGTGCTTGTATAACAAACAGCAGATTCCAATAAAAAGCCCTCTTGCCAACTTAAATCCAGTTATTGACAGTTTTGGCTTGCTCAGAGTAGGTGGTCGTTTGAATCCAGCCCACCTAGGAGTTGCAGAACAAAATCCTCTCATCATTCCCAGCAAACACCATATCACCGTCTTGCTGATCCGACACTACCACAAAAAGACTGAACACCAGGGCAGGCAAATCACTGAGGGCAAGTTACAGTCTGCTGGCCTTTGGATTATAGGTATGAAAAGACGTGTGGCCCAAGTATTGCATGACTGTGTTTACTGTCGCAAAGCTAGAGGAAAACAACTACACCAACAAATGGCTGATTTGCCTGCGGACAGACTATGTACAGAGCCGCCTTTCACCTACGTTGGCCTAGACGTCTTCGGGCCATGGATGGTGTCCGCACGCAGGACCCATGGCGGTCACGCAAACAGTAAGCGTTGGGCTGTACTATTTACTTGCATGAGTGTGCGAGCCGTTCACTTAGAGGTCATAGAATCCATGGACACATCCAGCCTTATTAATGCCTTAAGACGGTTCTTCGCAATCAGAGGACCAGTGAAACAGTTGAGGTCTGACCGTGGAAGCAACTTCATTGGAGCCTGTAGAGAACTGAACATAGACACCAAATCCATTCAAGATCACTTGGCGGAAAAGGGTTGCACCTGGATTTTCAATCCTCCTCATAGTTCCCACATGGGGGGCTCCTGGGAGAGAATGATTGGGATCTCACGCAACATCTTCAATTCTATGTTGATGGATGTAAACTCTTCAAGACTTACACATGAGACTCTAGTCACCCTTCTCGCTGAAGTTTCAGCCATCATCAATTCTAGACCCCTCGTGCCAGTATCTATGGATCCTGAAACACCAGCCGTGCTGACTCCAGCTATCCTGCTTACCCAAAAAACTGAAATTACGCTAATGCCTAGTGGAGAATTTACTCATGCGAATATCTACCAAAAACACTGGAAACGTGTACAATACCTAGCTGATTACTTCTGGAACAGGTGGCGAAAGGAGTATCTTAATATTCTTCAAGGAAGAAGAAAGTGGCAACACCACAAACCAAACCTAAAAGAAGGTGACCTCGTGTTGATGAAGGAGCAACAAACCGTACGGACTGACTGGCCTATGGGACTAATTACAAAGGTTCTTCCTAGCAAGGATGGCAAGGTCCGTAAAGTGGAGTTGAAGATCTTCAAAAAGGGTGAGCTTAAAATGTTCGCAAGGCCAATTAACGAACTCATTTTGATACTACCCATCGAGAACATTCCTGCTGGGTGAACTCTCCTGAACTTGAACTTTGTGGATCTTCTCTATTCCAACTCGGAATCTACTATATTATTATGTTTATTGCATTCTAACATGTTCTTTGTTACAGGTTGTTCTATATTTTATGGACATTCGTCATAGTGAAATCCCTTATGGAATTTCAGACGGGGAGTGTGCTGTTCCCCTCATATTTGTTATTTAACTGTGCATTGTATTACCAATTCTTATTTCACCATGTTTGTTTCTATGTCTTGATCTGTTGCTGCCATCTGCTGGCCAGAATTTGCATGCTGCATGCCTTTGTTATAGCTAGTAAGTGTTTTCTCTTCTGGGTGTGGTTTTAGGCAAGCCTTGGTCCTGGTCACTTCCTGCAGCCATTTTTTATGTGCTGTATAGCTGTGTGACAGGACATTCAATACCCTGGGCTTGTGAAGGCATCAGTTTTTGACCAGCAGTTAGCCTCAGGAAAGATATTACAGGACAGCATGAATACCTCTACTACCTTACAGTATTGTGTCACTGTTTGTCGCTGTATTTGGACCAAATAAACCCACGCCGATTTCATTCCTGTGTATAAGTTTGGATCCATCTAACCTGAACATCTGCCGGTCCAGGCTGCTCCACTGCTTGGATACGAAGGTAGGAAGTTACACAGCCATTATCAGTTATACCTTCATTCGCCTTCATGTGGGGACAGAACAAACACATGTCAGCACAAAGGTTGAGCGGATATGAAGTGATTCTTCTATCTGATCCCAACTTGATTAATAAATATTCTTCAGCAAATTCAGGTCCTACTCCAATTTTGAATGCCCTACTGGGGCTAAAGGGGGAACAGGATGAAGTGGCACCAGAACACATTTGTATAACCCACATACAGCAAGACACTTCCCCTAGGTCCGACATGTCAGCTGTGGCTCTTGATGGGGCCCCAGATGTGTTTGTAGATGGCTCATGTTCTAGGCCAAATGATAGTATTTACCATGCAGGATACGGCATTGTGCAACTTCCTGACAAAATACTCGAGGCAAAGCCAATTCCATATCAGTCAGCCCAAGCAGCCGAACTGATTGCCCTTACAAGAGCATGTCAATTATTTGCAGGACAGGATGTCAACATTTACACAGACTCCAAGTACGCCCATGGTGCTGTACATGATTTTGGGGTCATTTGGGAGAGAAGAGGATTCATTGCTGCTGATGGCAAAACCATATCTCACTCTTCTTTGATATCTGATCTACTCAAAGCCATACAGTTACCAAAAACATTAGCCATTCTACATTGCAGGGCATATACAAATCGCAGAGATCATATTGCCAAAGGAAATGCATTAGCAGATAAAGTAGCAAAGGAAGCCGCATTACAACAGGTGCCAGTGAACAGATGCCTATGCTCACTTCAGGCGTCACAACTACCCCACATGACCAGATGTATGCAGATTTACAAAAATTTGCTACAAAAATCGATTTAGCAGACTGGAATGGTTCTGGAGCACAACTAGATCCAGCTTCTGGTCTAGTGTGCTTAGAGGGGAAACCATGCATTCCCATGTCAAGTGCCCCATTGTTCATTGCACAGTACCACGGTCTAGGACATAGAGGATGGAAAACGACATGTGAAACATTATTGCAGGATTTTTACATTACAGGTTTATCTAGGTTGGTGAAAGAATATGTTTCTAGGTGCATTACATGTATAAGGAACAATCCACAGAACCCAAAGAAATCACAACACCAGCATCTAGTGTACCCAACTACACGTTTCACCCATTTACAAATAGATTTTACCCACATGCCAAAAACAGGACAGAGGCAAGAGTTTTTGTTGGTAACGGTGGATATGTTCAGCAGATGGGTGGAAGCATTTGTCACTAATAAAGAAGATGCACAAACTGTAGTCAGAATTCTTACACAGGAGATAATACCCAGATGGGGATGTCCGCTGCAGATAAATTCTGATAACGGACCAGCTTTTGTGGCCAAGGTATGTCAAGATTTGGTAAAAGTACTTAAGATAGATTGGAAGTTTCATATTCCCTATCATCCTCAAAGTTCGGGTATAGTAGAAAGAATGAACAGGACAATTAAGGATAAGTTGAGGAAGGCCACTGGAGGAACCTATACCCACTGGAAGAAGATGTTACCTGCAATTCTAGCAGAGGTAAGAATGACACCTAATAAGACTACAGGGTTATCTCCTTTTGAAATATTAATGGGAAGACCGTTCCCCACTCCTTGGGCTAGACAGCCACTTATGTTAGAAAGAGGGGACCTTGACCTGGTACAACAAGAATATGTGAGAAAATTGATTCAAACTTTAGATCAGATTGAAAGAAATGTTGCTTGCACCTCTCCTTTATTTTTTCAGGAACCAACACACCTTTTCCAAGTGGGAGATGTCGTAGTGGTCCGCCAACTCGCTAAAGACAAGAAGCAAGGCTACCCCTTTGGACCACCTACTACGGTGATAGCGGTTACCAGAACGGCTGTTCTGGTGGAGAATTCCCAGTCCTGGATCCATGCTAGTCGAGTGAAGAAGGTGAACCAAACACCTGAGAAATACGAAACGGAAAAAGGAGGTGAAGGACAAGTAGAAAATCCTCGAAGAGCGGGTGAAGTCGGTGAGAAAGACCCTGAAGATGACATTCCTTACTGCCCCTCATGGTGCTTTGAAACTCTGGGTCCTATTGGGCACACTGACTGTGCTCTTTTTCCTGCCAGTATGGATCCTAACTAACTGTATTTATCACCCTGAGGACTTGGGCCTAATAAAAGGTATCTGTGGTCAAGGACTAGTTTTAAATGAGACCCAAATAACCAAAAGTGAAAGAAAGTCAAAAAGAAGTTTTGAAGAGAACAATCCTTTTTCAGGAAAAATGTTGATGATGCAGTTTAAATATCCTTATGCTCAAAAGTCAGGTTCTGATAAATGTTGGATATGTAGTAAGTTACATCCTAGCACATATGAAATTCCTCTTCTGGCCGCTCCAGTCAAAATATTTTTGTTAATAAAAGGGAATGTAAGTATTGGTTTGACCAATATTACTTCTAATGCCACCATATCTTTTCCAACTCGGGGAGTCACTCAACTCCCCGATTGGTGTTTTAGACTGGGGAAAACTTCCCACAAGGGAAGGGGAATGTGCTCTCAGTCCATATTAAATATATCTGATCCTGGAAGGAGGGATGGAACTTCTTCTGTGAAACTCTGGCAAGTAAATGGTAAAACCCTGAATGAAAGTTTAGAAGGGATACAAGATAATGTGGGGAAAACTATGTTTGGAAAACTTCTTTTTTATTTTACACTTGTTGTCACCCCTGAATTTCTTCATCACCCCTTCATCACCCCTCACAAGTAGTACAGTGTCACCATGGTGACACTGTACTGCTAGGGTGACAGTATGTAAAAAAAAAAAAAAATAATAATAATATAAAAAAATAAAATAAAAATGTAAAAAAAAATGTTTAAAAATTATAATTTTTGCTTATAAACTAATTTGGATTTTTTTTTACTAAAAAGATAACGGAATAAATTTTGGCTAAGATTTATGATGAAATATTATTTATTTGCAAAATTTTATTAAAAAAACACTTTTTTTCAAATTTTTTGGACATTTCATTTACATAGCAAAAAAAATACAAATCCCAGTGGTGAATAAATACCACCAAAATAAAGCTTTATCTATCTCAAAAAAATGGTAAAAAATTCATTTGGGTACAGTGTTGCATGACCGCGCAATTGTCATTCAAAGTGTGATAGCGCTAAAAGCTGAAAATTGCCCTGGTCAGGAAGGGGGTAAAAGTGTCCGGTCTGGAAGTGGTTAATACAAGAGAGAATTTTGCTCGCTTTAGAAACTGCAGCTTGGCATTGCATGCCATTATTAAGCTTGTGGTCTACCAGAATCTACACAGATCCTTCACCACCATTGATTCCCCCAGTTGTACCCCCCCTAGTATGTATGATGCATGCATATTCTTAGCCCCCAAGTGCATAGCTTTACATTCATCAACGTTAAATCTCATTTGCCACATAGTTGCCCAATTAAACAGTGCATTGAGGTCAGCTTGTAAATTGGAGACATCTTGTAAGGACATTATTCCACTGCACAGCTTGGTGTCATCTGCAAAGACTGAAATGGGATTTTTAATCCCAGACCCTATATCGTTTATAAATATATTAAAAAGTAAGGGTCCCAACACTGAACCCTGGGGTACACCACTGATGACCCCAGACCATTCAGAGTATGAATCATTAACCACTACTCTCTGAATACGATCTTTTTACCCAGTTTTCTATCCATTTACAAACTGATTTTTCCAAACCTGTAGACTTTACCTTACACATTAGCCGTGTGTGGGGAACTGTGTCAAACGCTTTTGCAGAATCCAAGTATACCACGTCTATCACCACCCTTCTGTCCAAGGTTTTGCTCACCTCCTCATAAAAATAATAAAATAAATTCTGAAGGACCCTCTGCACACTGGCATATACCCCCTCCAGCAGACTGTGCAATAAAGAATAGGGATATTTAGTTCACACGTATTGCAATACATGTTTAAGCTGGCCAACTGCAGGAATGTAATCACTCTATGGCCAGTCCTACTCTGCTCTGCCTACACAAATGCTTCTGTGGACACAATGCCAATATAGGGGAACAGACAAAGTGGGTGAGAGCTAGAAGGTTTAGGTCGGGCTACTGGCCAACTGCGTTAAAAAAGGATACATAGCAGTGTGCAGAGGGTCCTTCAGAATTTCTAGTGTTAGTATGTGGTTACACCCCTTTAGCACCTGATAAATGCATGTACTAGTTATTGGGATTTGAGCACAGGTATATCTTGTTTGCAGTCCCGCAATAAATCGCTGATCGCCACCATTACTAGTAAAAAATAAAAATTCCAGTATATATTCTGCCATTTGTAGACGCTATTTACGTAAACCAATTAATTTACATGTATTGGGATTTTTTTTAGCAAAGACATGTAGCAGAATACATTTTGGCCTAAATTTATGAAGAAATTTTATTTAAAAAAATTTTATTGGATATGTTTTATAGCAAAAAGTCAAAAATAGTTTTTTTTTCAAAACTGTCTTTTTTTTTTTTTTCTGTTTATAGCGCAAAAAATAAAACATGCAGAGGCGATCAAATACAACTGAAAGAAAGCTCTATTTGTGAGGGATAAAATGACATAAATTTCATTTATGTACAATGTTGCATGACCGCGCAATTGTCAGTTAAATTAATGCAGCGCCGTATCGCAAAAAATGGCCTGGTCAGGAAGGGTAGTAAATCCTCTGGAGGGCAAGTGGTTAAGGTGGTAATTAAACTTAGTTCCTTATCTGCATTAAATTAGCCTCAGAACCTTGTAATTAATATGTGTTCGGGTTGAGGTGGCAATCCTACATGGATGGATGGGAGAGTTTGTTTAAATGTTAAAAATGAATTAAATAGTGCTTTTGGTTTGTTCTGCACAGATGCAGTGTAGTTCCGGATGATTGAACAGAGCCTGGGCCCCCTTGTATCTGGTCTCTCTATCAGAGTTCCTTTTTACATCAAGGTCCCCGTCACGTGATCCAGCATATCTGGGTAGGTAAGGGAGTGCATGCCCGCTGCCCCATCTGTGCTGTGATTCAGTACAGCACAAGTTGGTCAGCAGGTCCTGGTCAATGATTTATGGCCTGGACCTGCTGATCAGTTTAGCGAGTCACAGTAGAGAGCCCTGTGCTCACTAACAACACAGGGCTCTGTACACGGAGCAGAGATGTGGCTGTTTTTTTTTCTTCCTGGGAAAAACAGTCACATCTCTTAGTAAGGCTGCTTTCACACTGATCCATTTTTTTCTGCTTTTGCTTTTAAAAAAAAGCAGAATAAAAACATGTGACCGGGTTTTCATAAGTAACTGATCCGTCATGTTTCCGGTGCGTTTTTTTTAAAATCCTGCTTGCTGCATTTTTGTTACAGGATTGGTGTGCTAAAGAAACTGCACCAAAAAGAGCACTTACCCATTGAAATCAATGGAAAACGCATCAAAAACGCACCCATCTGTTGTGTTTTTGGTGTGGTTTTTGAGTCACATGTCCTGTAAAAAAAAACACCACAAATGCAATAAAACACATGCATTTTTTCTGCAGATCAGTGTGAAAGTGGCCTAAAAGCAGCACACATTACACATGTTAGGCACACAGTTAACCCTTTGATCGCCTCTAATTGTTAACCGCTTTTCAGCCAGTGTCATTATTACAGTGACAGTGTATAGTATTATCACTGTATTAGTGTAATTGGAGGTGTCAGTTCCCACCCAGTTTCAGTTAGTGTCATATTGCCTTCCGCACTATCACAGTCCCACTATAAGTCGTTGATCTCAAACCAGGGAAGCACACGCTTTCATACCCTGAATGCAGGAGCTTTGGTGTGCTTTTAGAAAGTGCACCACAACTGAAAGATATAAAAGAAGTCTATGGCAAAGGAGGCGCACAGCACTGCTACCTCTGGTGTGGGTAAACTGCTGCGCATCAGTATGAAAGCAGCCTTATAGGGGGTTCAGGACAGTAAGGGCTCATTTACATTTGTGGTTTGGGGGTGGTAAAACCCCATTTTTGAGATGTGTTTCATCCCCCCCAACCACTGGTTTAGTGTCAGGGGTCGCAATGGCAACCCCTTTGTGAATGGTCCTGCAGCCTTCTGGGACCTGTGACATCTCCCATGAGGTTGCAGTCAGGGAAGGGGGTGGGGGACTTCTGGTGGAATCAAACAGGTGATTCCAGCTGCCAGTACTAGGTACCCGCACCCCCCCAAAAAGATATAAAAATCAGTATAAAAATATAATGTGCCAAAAATGTTAGAGGAGGGTGGGACAAGGGCATAAAGTTGAACTTTCCCCTTAGGGTGAAGTTCTGCTTTAAGCAGGATGTACACGGATTGAAAATCGTCTGGTTAAGCAGAAATTTCAGTACATGTACAACCGGCCAAACCTCAGTACATGTGTACAACTTTTAACCAGGTTTTGTTGAACGGTGCTGCTGGAAAACCAGCATTCTGAGTTTTTTCCTTCAACCATCTGGTTGAACGAAAAAGAAAACTCAAGGTGTATACCCAGCTTTACATTGAGGGCCCCATCAGAGTGCCCCCTTTTATTGACTGTCCTTATTACAGTACCCCCCCCCCCCACATCAACTGTCTGTATCAGAAACAGTGCCATCTTACATCAATTGTCTGCATCACAGTACCCCTTTTATAAATTGCCTCATCAGAATGCCCCCTTAATTAAACAGTCCATATCAGAGTGCCCCCTTATATCATATAACTCTATCAGAGTGCACCTTATATTAAATGTCCCCATCAGAGTGTCCCCTTATATCAAATATCCCTATCAGAGTGCACCTTATATCAAAGGTCCCCATCAGCGTGTCCCCTTATTATTATTAATATACAGGATTTATATAACGCCAACAGTTTGCGCAGCACTTTACAAAATAAAGGTAGACATTTGTTACAATACAATTTGGTACAAGAGGAAATAGAGGGCCCTGCTCTTAGAGCTTACAATCTAGGAGGAAAGGTTGAGTGATACCAGAGACGTCCCTAGGGTTGGTGACACCCGGTGCGGTAACACTTGGTGACACCCCCTCCGACGATCCCCGCAGAATGGATCGGATCTGCGGATTGAGCATAATGGATCGGACTCCGATCCATTATTCTCAATCCGCAGATCCGATCCATCCTGCGGGGATCGTCGGCTTTCTTTACAACTCACCTTTTCTTGGAGAGGATTTGGGTGTAGCGGTAAGATGTGTCTCCCCTGAAGCAACTGTGCATGTCCTGGTTTCAGGCACGTTCAATCAGTGATAGCAGTAGTTCTATCATCGATTGATCGTGCCTGAAACCGGGACATGCGCAGTTGCTTCAGGGGGGACCTCTACATGGGAGACATCTTGCCATTACACCGGTCTCACCCCGTATAGGTTGCATGCCGACGATCCCCGCAGGATCATCGGCATGTAACCTATACGGGGTGACATTGGACCCGCTCCAAGAAAAGGTAAGTTGTAAAGAAAGCCGACGATCCCCGCAGGATGGATTGGATCCATTCTGGGGGGATCGTCGGCTTGCATAATAATACAGTTCCAATCATACAATAAATACATTCACTCAGCGGTATGATGACTAACGTGGTGTGTGGAGGAAAAAGTTCCCCGAACCATCATGTCATGCATGACGCCACTTACCCCAAGAATGTTTGTGGCCCCCTAAGGTTCCATCAGAGTACCTAGCGGCATGATGTCAGATATGCAGTGCCTGAGTTAGACCCCTTTCCCACATATCCTACATGGCACTGCAACATGAACTGTAGCATGCAAAACATTACCAAATAAACAAAAACAGTTCAAATAAGCAGCAAGTGTGATGGGGGGGTAGGAAGGAGGGCTAAGAGAGGGGGTACAGAGTTCACAGGTCCAAAGCTTTATTGAAAGGACAAAGACACACAAGGGAGAGTAGGGGGAAGGGGAAATCTTCAGATGTCCTCTTCTTCCTTAAAGTCCACCAAGTTATAGTTTTTGAAATAAAAGGCAGTTTACTATTTAGAAGCAGGATAGGCTTTTTTAAAAAGAAAGGTTTTCAGGGATCGTCTAAAGGTGGATAGATTAGGAGATAGCCGGACAGATTGGGGTAGGGAGTTCCATATTATGGGAGAAGCTTGGGAGAAGTCCTGGAGGCAAGCATGGGAGGAGGTGACACGGGAACTAGAGAGCAGAAGGTCTTGGGAGGATCAAAGAGAGTGGTTTGGTTGATATTTCAAAGACCAGGTTGATGATGTAGCTGGGAGAAGAGTTGTGGATGGCATTGTAAGTTGTTGTTAGTGTTTTGAATTTTATTTGTTGGGCGAGTGGAAGCCAGCAGAGGGATTGGCAGAGAGGGGTAGCCAACACTGAACGGTTGGTAAGGTGGATTTTTTTTTTTTTTTTATTGTAAAACATTTAGCATTTCATCCCTTCCCCCACCCCCTACCTATTTACCACCCATCCCCTCCCCCCCATCCAATCCCTGACCCCTTCTGCTCTGCATTTTCATGTTCATTTCTGGAGATCGTAATCCCTATAAAAGAAGAACAAAATATGTTTCCATATTATTCTGTGTTAATCCCCCATAACCTCTAAGGCTAGCCTTGACTTTTTGAATTCCTCCCATTTGTTCCATCTTGTATGGTGACTCTCCATCTTATCTTCATTCAAATGATAAAGTTCCTCCAATTTACATATTTGATCCACCCTATCCACCCAGTCTTTTATTTTCGGCACCTACTGTCTCCTCCAATACTTGGGTATCAGTCCCTTTGCTGCATTCAAAAAGTGCAATAAACCAGATTCTTTGTATTTTTTAACTGAAAGCTTGGTACTATGAAAAAGGCAAATCTTTAGATCTACTAGAATATCAACCGCTGTAATTTTCTGAATCAAGCTTACTATTTTCCCCCAATACTCTTGTATTTTAGAACACTCCCACCATATGTGATACATTGTGCCTCTACCTCCACACCAACATAAAGGTGAATTATCTCCACTCAATCTATGTGCCACACTCGGTGTGATATACCATCTTGCCAAACACTTATAATTCATTTCTACCTCCTGCATATTTATATTTCTGTAGATTATTCTATACATTTTCCTCTGTTTTTCCGCATCTATTGTAACTCCTATTTCTCTTTCCCATTTTTCTATATATGGAGGACTCATATCTGTGTTTATTTCAGTGACAATCTTATATATTTTAGAGGTTCCATGTTTCCCATCTCCCCGTGTACCTAACAAGTGCTCGAAAGGATTCCAATCCTCTCTTATTCTTAAAGGCTTTGGAAGCTTTCCTATAAAGTGTTTCAATTGAAAATAATGCCACTCATCCATTCTTGTAAAAACTTATCCTTTTTTTTCTAATTCCTTAAGTGATCCTATTTCCTCCCCTGCCATTATATCCCTTATTTGTGCATCTTCCTTCTTAATCCACTTCCCTGTGATACCTTCTTTACCTGGGGGGAAAAACTCTGTGGACTTTAAGGGCATTAACAATGAATTAAATTCCCATGCCATCTGTTTGTGTAAAACATCCCAAACTCTTAAAACATTAAATGTGAACAAACTTGTACTGTCTGCTAATCCTCTGTATTTTGGAGGTAACCATAGAATTTGTCAGGGCTCCCAGGTGTGACCAGAGGTGTGTGACTGACGCAGGGAAACGCAGACTTCAGATATGTGATAAACAATATAATTTATTAACACTAACAATACAAACATAAATGCAGTGCAATACTAAAACATAATACAGTGCAAACAAACCAAACCAACCACCCACAGATAACAGTACATACAAGCAAGCGTTGTCAGGCAGGCTGGGTCAATATCAATAGGGCAGGTAGGTACAGGGGGAGCAAGCGGAGATGGGTCGGGGTCACAGGCCAGGTTCAGCAGGTAGCTAGCAGCGTAGTACAGAGGGTCAGGCAGAGGGATGGTCAGGGTCACAAGCCAGGGATCAGAACAGGTAGCAAGCAGCGTGGTACAGAGGGTCAGGCAGAGGGATGGTCAGGAGCGAGCCAGGATCAGAGCAGGAGAAGTCAGCAGCGGTTCAGATCAGGCAGGGTCAGCAAAGGAACAAAAACAGGATGCAGGACAGATACAGGGCCCAGGACAAACACAACACCAAGGCAGAGTCTGCAAATCTGGCCATCCCTTAAATACACCAGTATCATCAGTTCCAGGTGTTAGCTGGCTGAAAGGTTGAGTCTCTGATTGCTGGGAGCTGCCGCTGGCCAGCCCTGGTACTGCAGATCAAAAGGCAGGTGAGTCCCACCATTGCTGGTCAGTCCATTCCTGACAGAATTCCACTTAATTTAGTATTACTTAGTATATTTTTTCTATTTTAACCCAGCTTTTCCCCTCTGCATTATATGTCCAGTCAAAAATTCTCGCCATTATTACCGAGTTATAATAGCTTTTTAAATCTGGGACTCCCAATCCTCCTTATTCTCGTTTTTTTATTCCTCTAAATAAATCTTATTAACATTTTTTAATTGATCTAAAGTATACTTCTGGTAGTTTAATTGGTATCATTTGAAATTTATATAAAATTTTTGGAACAGTGACCATTTTTATCAAATTTATACAACCTATCCATGACGGGATTCCCCCTCCTAATTTCCTTAGTTTATCCCTGATCTCATTTAACAATGGGATATAATTCAATTTATACAAGTTCTTGGAGGATACAGTTAATTTTATTCCTAGATATTTCAATTCTTTTTCTCCCCAAACAAAGGGAAATTCCTCCTGTAACCTATTTTTCTTTCTATTTGGAAGATTTATGTTTAAAATTTCTGTTTTTGTTGGGTTAATTTTTAAATTTTAATCTCCCCATATTCTTTCAATGATTTCATTAAATTTGGCAATGTTATCCTTGGGTTTCCCTTATAGAACAGCTTGTCATCTGCATAAGCTGCCACCTTATGCTCTGTATCTCCTATCCAAATTCCTTTTATATCTATATTATTCCTTATTGTAGCCAAAAGAGATTCCAATGATAAAAAATATAGTTGTCGGAGATCGCCGCGGCGCTGGCCCCGGCGCAGGCGCAGTGCGCCGCCCTGTGCAGGGACGCGGGCACTAGGTCCTGGCCGTCTGCGGAGTTCGAGCCCCGCGCATGCGCAGTAGAGGCCGCGGGCGCGCGCTTGGCACCAATGACAGCGCAGGGCGGGATATTTAAATGGCCCTGAGCTGTCATTCAGTGCCTTCTGGTCTTTCCTTGTATCCTGTATCTGCGAACCTGTGCTAAGTAAGTTATTGACCCCGATTATACCTGACCTTGTTGCCTTCTCCTGCCCAGACCCTTGCTTTGCCTGACCTCTCTCCTGAATGCCCCCGTTTAGATCTGACCTTCCGTTGCTGACCTGGCGTGTGACCCGACTACTCTCTGCCCGCTGCTTTGTACCGTTCCGTCCCCTCAGTTACCGACCCGGCCTGTTTGACCTTGCACTTGCTCAGCCATCCATCCCAACGGGATCACCCGACCTCCTCATATCAGGCTCTTCCCTGTGGGAGCCCCTGGCAAATACCGCTACCACTGACAGGTGTACTCAGTAGCCACGACCTGGTCTCAGGGTACTTCAAGTCCATCCCCACCATCAGGGGCCCTGGTGAACACGTACCCTGGGGCTTAGATTCCGTGCGCTGGGGACGTCTGACCAGTGGAGTGCTAGTGGTACCGCCAGGCGGTCCATTACAATAGCAATGGAGACAAAGGGCATCCCTGTCTAGTTCCGTTCTACATCCACAAATACTCTGACAATTCCCCATTAGCTATGATTGCTGCAGAGGGTTGACTATATAATTTCCTTATCCACGCTCTCATTCTAGTTCCCATCCCCAATACTTCCAATGTATCCAACATATATCCCCAATCTACTCTATCAAATGCCTTTTCAGCATCGATAGAGTACCACCGCAGGGATTTTCTCTTTCCTACTTTTTTGTAAGAAACAGAGATCTCAGTCCGTTATCTCTACCCTCTCTCCCTGGGACAAAGCCTACTTGGTCTATGTGTATCCATTCCGACATTAGATCTTTCAACCTGTTTGCCAGAACTTTTGCATATAGTTTGGTATCTGTGTTTAATAAGGAAATCGGTCTGTAACTTGAACAGTGAGTATCATCTTTACCTTCCTTATGTATGAGAACTACATGGGCTTGTAGGGATTCCCTCCTCATTTCCATCTCTCCTCCCAGTGCATTCATATATATCCTCATTTTAGGTACTAATAATTCTTTATATTTTTTATAATATCTCACTGTGTATCCATCAGATCCTGGACTTTTCCCAGGTATAGTGCTCTTTAATGCTAAGTGTATTTGCTCCTGCGTTATTGCTGATTCTAGGGATTTTAATTGCTCCTCACTTAATTTTGGTAATCCTGCCTTTTTTAAGTATGTCTTTCTTTTTTCTATTTTTCCTGCTTCATCTTTACTTTGGAGCTGTGGGGGATAATATTATATAGCTTATTATAATATTCTTTAAACACTTTAGCTATATGTTTTGTTGAATACATTAATTCTCCTTTGTGGTCTCTTATTTTGTCTATATAGTTCCTAGATTTTTTTTTTTCCCTGAGCCCTCATTAAATACTTTCCTGGCCTATCTCTCCATCTGTATCTCTCACTTATCATTTTATTGAATCTCTTATCTTCTTCCAGAAATCTATTTATTTCTTCTCTTTTATTATTACCTTCTGCATAATCTCTTCTATAAAAATCCCAAATCTCTTCCCAGGGCTGTTTAACCCTTTAACATTATAAGTCACAAAGTAAATCTCTTCCATTCTTCTCCTCTCCACACCTCTATCTTCCCCATCTCTTCTCTCTTCCTCTTTCCTCCACATCTTCCCCTTTGATCTCCAGACTGATGTTTCTCCCACTATTTCGCAGAGTCTTAAACTACCTATCCCAACCCCATACCCCCCTCCCGTCCCTCCTCCTCCCTTCCCCCCACTCCTTTCACCCCCCCCACCCCCCCATCTCCCTTTAGGCTTACATTTTGCCTATGAATCATTTTGTGGTCCTAACCCCACCTTTGATTCAGCTTTTAAGGTGAAGCTCTGACCATGAACTTTTCCCCAATAAGCGTGTCTCATCCTCCGTGCCCTGCCATACTCTAGTAAACTTCATAGATCATAAGAGAGAGGCAGAAATGGAGGGAGAGAGAGAGAAAAAAAAAGGAGCGAGAACCCCCCCCATCTTATTCCTCTTTACTATTCCTACTCTCTATTTCTCCTTAGAGCTATCTGCCTCCCCTCATTTTCCATAGCCCACATTTCTCCTTCCTCCCAACCAGGGATATTTATTTTCTGTATATCAAGTCTCTCACAAAAGTCTCTCAGATCTTTGGGAATCTCAGTCTTGCTGAACATCCATTTCTCCATCCAATCAAACATGCTGGAAACCCCCAGCTATAGCGAACATTCTGTTTTCTCATCTGTTCTAGTTAACGGTTTCAATGTTCTCCTTTTTATTAATGTTTCCGCTGCTAAATCAGCAAAGATCTGTATATTTATTTCTCATATTTTATTATTGCTCTACCTTTTATCATCTTCCAAAGCTCTTCTTTATCCCGAATATTATGGAATTGCACTATTACGTCTCTTGGCTTTTCCTATCTTCTTGTATGTATTTTCATATTCTATATACTCCCTCCATTTTGAGAGGCTCTGTTATAGTTCTATCCATTATAGTATTCTCGTTGTTAGTCCCTTGAAATCTTCTCCTTATCCTTGTATCTTTAGATTGCATCTCCTATCCCTATTCTCCTGGTCTTCCAATTTATATAACCGATTTCTTTGTTCTTTTCTCATTTCCATCGCCCGTTTTTCTAATTTCTGTATAATTTGGGCATGTTTATCTAATTTTTCTTCCATCTCCTCCACCCTTGATAATATTTGCCCCAGATCTTTGTGTAATTTCGGCCAGTTCCTGTTTTAGGGATCTTTCAAGTCCTTTAAACATTTCTGATGTTTCTGCTTTAGTCGGCTTCTATGAGCTCTCCTCTTATTCTTCTACTTTATCCATATCCACTTCTTCTTCCATATGTTGACCACTGTTATCTATTCCCAGGGATAGTCTGGAACATTCCCCGCTGTTTTCCCTGTCACCTCTTACACTTATTCCCTGTTCCCTCTGGAGTCTGTTTCTCCTGTGAGGGTATACATTTTTTAATTGACCCTGTTTAGGAAGCCTTGGGCCCTCCTCCCTTTTGATACTTTGTTTTTAATGCTGTCAGGGACTATTTAAATTTTCTGCAGTTCTGGTTTTGGGGGGGGGGGGGGTCTCTTTTTGATTTGATATCAAAATTTGTTGTCTTCCATGGGTATCTCCCTCTCAGTTCTATTCTTCCTTTTTCTCTCCCCCCACTCCTGAACTCATCTACCCGGGTTCTCTTCTTCTAGGTCTTTATCTGTTTTATATTGTCCTCCTGATTTTCCTCTAAGACCCCCTGGGTGAACTCTTCCTCAGTTTAAACATATAGTTCAATACATACAGTTCAGTTCCCATGCAATATATTAATCTCAGTACTTTTGCTGCTCTCACTCACCCTCTTATCCCCAATACGGGTTTTGCCCCGTATGAGATCTGTCATATATGAAGAAAAGGGCTTCTCTGAAAAACATTTCCCTCAATCCAAAGAGGTATTCAACTTCTCCTCCGTGTAAGATCTCTGATGTCTGTGAAGACTGGGCTTCACTGAAAAGTGTTTCCCGCACTCAGTACAGACATATGGCTTTTCACCTGTGTAAAATCTCTGATATATGTAAAGTCTAGACTTATCTGAGAAAACATTTCCCGTACTTAGAACAGGGATATAACATCTTCCTCATGTGAGGTCTCTGATATATATGCTGGCTGGACTTCTGTGAAAAACATTTCCTGCACTCTGAACAAGGGTATGGCTGCTCCCTCTTACGTTATCACTGGTATATATAAAAATAGAACTTACATGGAAAACATTTCCCGCACTCCGGACAGGTATGCAACTTCTCCGTGTAAGATCTCTGATGTGTCTGAAGACTGGGCTTCACTGAAAAGTGTTTCCCGCACTCAGGATAGACATATGGCTTTTCACCTGTGTTAGATCTCTGAAATATGCAAAGTCTAGTTTTGTCTGAGAAAACATTTCCCGCACTTAGAACAGGAATATAGCATCTTCCTCATGTGAGGTCTCTGATATATATGCAGGCTGGACTTCTAGGAAAAACATTTCCCGCACTCTGAACAAGGGTATGGCTGCTCCCTCTTGTATTATCACTGGTATATATAAAAATAGGACTTACATAAAAAACATTTCCCGCACTCGAAACAGGAAAACCTCTCCCCCATGTGAGATCTCTGGTTTCTATAGAGTATGAACTTCTCTGAGAGACTTTCCCACACTTTAGGACATCTCTTCCTTTACTCCAAGTGAGGGGTGAGGCGGCTTCAGGTACTCTGTTCTGGGGAACATTGCACTCGACATTCCCCTCACACAATGAGTGGATTGTAGGGGGGGTTCACCCACCCTGTTTCCATGTGTCTCCAGCTGCCAGGGTCCTGTGTGCAGGAGGAAGAGAGCCGGCATCTCCATTGCTCCAAGAAAAGCCAGCAGGCTTCTCTGCCTCCCTGAGCTTCCTTGCAGCAGATCACCTGATTGCCCGGCATCCACTGAGCTCCGGGGAACACATAGTGTCGGGCCGAGAGCACAGGAAGACCCGCCGCGATGGCCGCCACTCCCGGAGGTCCTCGGTCCACACTTCCCGCCAGGCAAGCCCCCTCTCCCCGGCTAGTCTCTCCAGGGCTTCCCGCACATCTTTCCCCTTCTCGGCAGGACACTGGAGGTGCTTGGGAGCCCTCACATCAGGCTTTCGCTCCTAGCCATGGTCAGGCTCCTTCCTGGGTGTGGTCCTAATGAGGAGGATTTCGGATTTTTGTTTTTAATTATATCTTTTATTTAATTTTTTTTTTCTCCCAATACATGAATCAACAATATATCATTTATCAAAAACACAAACATTCCAAATAACTTCTCTACCCCCATCCTCTCCCCCCCCCTTATCCCTGCACCCCCATTAAATTACCTCTGTCCAAGTAATTCCATCAATCTCTTTCCTTCCCTGTTTACCAGGCTATATCTGAAACCCTGTTTTCTCTCTTTAGTTTTCAACTGTCCAGTTAATCAGTTTAATTCTCCAACTCTACTACCAGGGCACCCATCACTTCGATGTATTTTTCAGATGTCTTAAAATCATGCCACCTGTGACGATCGCGCGTCAGACCCCAGCCCTTCTCACCAACCTCGTAACCGAAGGACTAGCCAATCTAAAACTGCGATGTTACGTGCGTAACAATGCCACGCCCAACTGCACCCTGCACAACAATTTTCCAGCTAATGGACCACAAATCGATGTAGCGGCAGCCTGGGAGCGATTGTTACTGGGTCAGGTTAATTACGCAATTAACCCTTCACACTGGCACCACCTCCTTTTTGTACAGAGAAAGAGGAAACTCGGCAATATCAGCAATAACACTATGATGGTTATATAATCGTCTGTATACCACTGTAACCGCAGACAGGTTATACAGAGGGTTAAACACACACAGTAGCGTTCTTCAGCGGCATAAATTCGTAAGTTGCATTAAAGAGCTATAGAAACAGTTCAACACTTTCAGAAAGAAAGATTTATTACTAAAAGGTCAAAAGGGTGCAATAAAAATATTTACAGAAAAAAAAATGTAACCAATATATATATATATATATATATATATATAAATATACAGAGAGCAATAACACAGCAAAAAGATAAACAGAAGTTTAGGTAGATAAGTACTTGCCAAAAAGCCTTGGGTTAAGCAGCTTCAAGTCTCAAGAGCCAAAAGGGTACCATCTCCCAAGTTGGTTCTGATGTTAAACGGGAGAATTCTTCAACTTTCTCTTAGGCCTGACAGACTACTTTGTAGCCCCCAGCAGGGGGTGTCTCTGAAGCCAAGGACCAATGCCTCATTTGGGGAGGGATTGTCTGGGCGGAGACCCAAACTAGAACCAAAATCTCTCTTAGCTCATAACATTTCCTAGGCACAAGTACCATTTAGAGTCCCCCAAACCAACTGGTTAACTAGGCAAACTCGTATAACTGGCATGTTTCTGTGTGGCCATTGCCAAATCTGTCCATATGTACATAAGACCAATCAGTTTTTTAATACAGATGAATCCCAGGTATTTCAAATAAGAAACTTTATTAACTGTTCTAGTAATAAACTAATTTATATGATAGAATGTCCATGTAAAAAGATGTATATAGGGAAAACCAAAAGAACCCTTAGAACTAGGATTGGTGAACATTTGAAAGATATTAAAAATGAGAACAGGAATAGGAATGAAAGAGAGAAGGAAAACCCGCTAGCCCTACATTTTAAGAAGGTACATGGGGGAAGGATTGATGGTTTGAAAGTTAAGGGAATCTTCCTGTTAAATATTTCAGCTAAACGGGGCGACTTTGACAAAGTTCTCCTCCAAAAAGAAAAATTTTGGATATATACTCTTGGTACGTTAGTCCCACATGGACTAAATACAGAACTTAATTTTAAAGTCTTTTTGAATTAAATAAAATAATTAAATCTCCTTGGTGAGGATATGCCCACATTGCCATCTGAGTCTAAAGAATTATATTCCTGTTTTCTAAGGTGATTTTACTTTGAATAAGGCTTTTCTTGTAATGTCACTATTTAGTATATGTTTTTCTATGTGATTTTGGATTTTAATGTAGTGATAGTTTTTCAACCCAAGAGGGTGACATAAACAACTTTGTATGCAATTAGGGCACTATATAAGGCAATGGAAGAGAAGTCCCCTCCCAGTTCTGACGAAGTCTGCGGTGATTGGCGGACGAAACGTGTCAACGTGATGACATCATTACGCTCGACGTCTTCATAGGGTGCGGTGCCCACGAGGAGAGAAGAAGCCGTTTGCTTCAGCTCCATATTGGAAAGGCACGAGGCATTAAGATTACGATGAGGCTATCATCCTAAGCAGCCCGCACATGGCGACTTCCACCGGTGGCAAGTTATTAGCTTGTTTGGCTTAGTCTCTATTGCTATCTGTATACGGGGAGCATACTCCGCATTTTGGGAATCATTTGCCCATAAGCCCCTCTTTGGGGGAATTTTTGAACTCCTATTGGAGGAACACGTTTATACTACGCTACACATGTGCTGTGGTATGTGATATTAGTCTCATATATATCTAAAAGGAACCGCATCATTTCTTAGTAAGAGCAATTTTTGGAAACCCTGACTTGGGTATATACATTCAGGTATATTCTGCCTGCTATAATCAGCTTGGACTTTACATATATAGATCACCTGGCTTTCCACCCCCATATTCATTATTAGAAACACAAAGACTTGATCTCATTTCAAGTGAGGTGGAGTCTCCCTGATCCTGTTTATGAACCACTTGCTATTGTGGATTCACTTCTATTTGGGGTGGTCACCCACGAAGGCCCTACACTCATTTTTTTCATGATGGTCAAGCTCATGAGAAGGTAATGGAACTACTAGTTCACTACTAAGTTTGGTTATCTTGTTTCAGTACATGACAAGTGCATATATTACTCTTTTTATGTTTCCACTACTATGATCCTTTTTTGGTTTCCATTATAGGAAGTTATTCCGTTTATTGTGGTGTTTACCAAAGAATATTTCTGAAGAATGATCTCCCTATTCAGATACCATGTGGAACCATATGGAATTCCATGATCATGTAGTTAGGAAACTTCATTGCCTTATGTGGATTCCTGCCTGCCGATAAATAACTAGATTTGAAGACGTTGAATGTTTTTTTAATCTTGTAATTTTATTATGATTTGTTCACCGTGTCCATGTCCAACCTCTTCATGATCCATATGATCTAATAAAATATTTTTGTAGCTATTTAATGCAGTTATATTACTCTGCATGGATTTTCAATTAACCACTTTTTGCGGGCAGTGCTTCTCTTGTCATACTGCCAAATTTTCTATTAAGTATCCTGGGTTTATAAATCCACATTTATACTATAAGTGAGACGGAGATATTATTATGACACGGATATACGTGTCATATTAGGTGGCTCCTTTCTTTCTGTTTGACAAGTACCATTCCACCCGTGGGTAGATTAATATGCAGACGCATCTGAGGAACGGTTATTTATGAAATATAAAATACAGACTTGAATGGTTCCAGAGATGTAATTTTCTGCTTTCCTAGGTATTCCAATCAGGGAGCGTGACCTATCAAACGATTTGTCTGATTGTGAGCAATCTGAAGATATGGCTGTTTTTTATGTAAGTCTCTCATATTCCAAGATATGAGACATAGGGGAAAAATGGATTTTAAAAGTGTTATCTAGTTTCTTACTCTTCTGGAATGTCTTTGAACTCAGGGGAAGGCTTGGGTTATCTTTTTACGAGGTGCCAGATTGCTCAGCTTCCCAGCCATCCCGGCACCCAGCTCAGAGATGGTGTAAGGGACCGCCTGGCGGTACCACTAGCACTCCACTGAATAGGCGTCCCCAGCGCACGGAGTCTAAGTCCCAGGGTGCTTGTTCACCAGGGCCCCTGATGGTGGGGATGGACTTGGAGCCCCCTGAGACCAGGTCGTGGCTACTGGGTGCGTCCGTCAGTGGTAGTGGTATGCGCCAAGGGCTCCCACGGGGAAGAGTCTGATATGAGGAGGTCAGCAGACCCCACTGCACGGGATGGATGGATGGATGAGCAAGGTCAGACGGGCCGGGTCGGTAACAGAGAGGACGGCAAGGTACAAGGCAGCGGGCATAGAATGGTCGGGTCACACGCCAGGTCAGCAACAGCAGGTCAAATCCAATAGGGGGCATTCAGGAGAGAGGTCAGGCAAAGCAAGGGTCAGGGCAGGAGAAATATAGCAAGGTCAGGTACAATCCGGGTCAGCAACTTACAATACACAGGTTCGCAGATACAGGATACAGGTAAGACCAGAAGGCACTGAATGACAGCTCAGGGTCGTTTAAATATCCCGCCCTGCGCTGCCATTGGTGCCCAGCGGGCGGCCGCGGCTTCTACTGCGCATGCGCGAACTCGAACGCCGCGGCCGGCCCGGACCTAGTGCTCGAGTCCCTGCACAGGGCGGCACACTGCGCCTGCGCCGGGACCATCGCGGCGGGGATCGAGGGGATCCCTGACATCGCCCCCCCCCCTACGGGCAACCTCCGGATGCCCACCCGATCTCTCCACCACGGGTGATCGCGAAAGAACCTCCGGACAAGTCTAGGTGCATGGACATTCTGGGCTGGTTCCCAAGAATTGTCCTCAGGGCCATAGCCCTTCCATTTGATTAGGAATTGGGCCTGGCCCCCCCTCCTTCGGCACTTTAGGATTGATTTCACCTCAAATTCTTCTTCTCCCTCGACCGTTATGGCTTCCGGGGGTCTCGATTCTCGGTCAGGGAAGGCATCTGGGATTACTGGCTTCAGCAGGGACACATGGAAGACTGGGTGGATTTTGAGTGTGTCAGGAAGGACGAGTTCGTAGGCCGCTTCGTTGACCATCCGTTTAATGCAGAAGGGTCCTATAAACTTGGGTCCCAATTTCTTCGACGGACAAAGCATCTTTAAATTGGACGTCGCTAGCCAAACCTTCTCCCCAGGCCGCAACACCAGATCTCCCCTCCGTTTCCTGTTGAATGCCTTCCTGTAGTCTTCCTGGGCCCGACTGATGGCCTCTTGAAGCTTCTTATTGTTCGTGGAGAAAAACGTTACTACATCTTACGTTGCTGGTACTGGGCATTCCGGGACCAAATCCGGGAGGAAGACGGGGTGAAAACCATAGTTGGCAAAGAACGGGGACTGTCCCGTCGCTGAGTGACGGGCGTTGTTGTACGCGAATTCCGCTAGGGGGAGAAGTGGCATCCAGTCATCTTGCGTAAACGAAGTGTAGCATCTCAAGTATTGCTCCAGGGTCTGATTGGTCCTTTCGGTTTGACCGTTAGTTTGAGGGTGGAATGCAGAGGAAAGGGACAATTTGATGTCCAGGGCTTTGCACAGTGCCCTCCAAAATCTTGACGTGAACTGGACCCCTCGGTCCGAGACAATGTCTTCGGGGACCCCATGCAGCCTTACTACCTCACGAATGAAAACTCGCGCAGTCTCGGCTGCCGAGGGGGTTTTCTTCAATGGGATGAAGTGGGCCATCTTGGACAAGCGGTCCACGACCACCAGGATTGCCGTGTGGTCTAGTGATGGCGGAAGCTCGACTATAAAGTCTAACGAGATCTTTTGCCAAGGCCGTTCAGGAATCGGTAAGGGTCGCAGCAGACCCCAAACTTTGTTTCTGGATGGCTTGTTCTTTTGGCAGGTGATACAGGACCTTACATAGCCCTTACAATCTTTAGCCATGTCCGGCCACCAGAAGGAGCGTCGGAGAAGTTCCAGGGTCTTTTCTGGGCCAAAGTGCCCCGCCATCGGATGGTCATGGCAATGGCCCAAGACCAGGGTTCGGGCTTCCTCCGGCACCACAATCCGATCTTCCCTCCATAGGAGTCCCCCCTTGTTCTGGAGGAGCCCTCCGGCTGGGGTAGAGACGGTTGTGGATGCCTCCATTATCTTGGAACGAAGGTCCGACTGAAGGGCCAAGAAGTTACCCGAGGACAGGATGGTGTCGGGTACTGGGATCTCCTTGGCGTCCTTGTACATACGTGATAACGCATCTGGCTTAGTGTTCTTTGATCCAGGCCGGTACGTAATGTGGAAGTTGAATCTAGAAAAGAATAGTGCCCATCTTGCCTGTCGCGGGCGTAGACGCTTGGCGGTTCTCAGATATTCTAGGTTTTTGTGATCAGTAAATATTAAGATGGGGTGCACAGCACCTTCCAGCAGGTACCTCCATTCCTCTAATGCCGTTTTGATCGCCAGTAGCTCTCGATCACCGATATCATAATTCTTCTCTGCTGGGGTAAGCTTCCGTGAGAAGAATGCTACAGATGGAGCAATTCCTTGGTGCCTTTCCGCTGGGAGAGGATGGAACCTACCGCATTCTCCGATGCATCCACTTCCAGGATGTAGGGCAGGGCGGCGTCTGGGTGACCCAAAATGGGTGCCGAGGTGAACAACTTCTTCAAGGCTTCAAAAGCTTCCTGAGCTTCTGGTGTCCATCTGAACCGGGTTCCCAGCTTGGTTAGCTGAGTAATGGGGGAGACCAGACCCGAGAAGTTCTTGATGAACTTTCGGTAAAAATTTGCAAAACCAATAAATCGTTGGACGCCTTTCCTGTCCGTGGGTTCAGGCCAATCCAGTATTGCAGCGACTTTCTGGGGATCCATCGCGACCCCCGCGGTGGAGATAATCAGGCCCAAGAAAGTAATGCTGGATTGTTCGAAACAACATTTCTCTGCCTTGGCGTACAACCCATGCTGCTGCAATCGCCCCAATACCCTCGCTACATGTATTCTGTGTTCCCCCAAGGAAGGGGAGAAAATCAAAATGTCGTCTAAATAGACGATAACAAAGACATCCAGGAAGTCCCTAAAAATATCATTCACAAAGTGGTGAAACGTGGCCGGAGCATTACACAACCCGAACGGCATGACCAAATATTCAAAATGGCCGAAGCGGGTGCGGAAGGCCGTCTTCCACTCGTCCCCCTCCCTTATGCGAACCAAGTTGTATGCTCCCCTCAAATCCAGCTTTGTAAAAACCACTGCTGTTTTTAAACTTTGGAATAACTCTGGTACTAATGGCAGTGGGTAACGGTTCTTTATCGTGACCCTGTTCAACTCCCTGTAATTGATACACGGCCTCAAGGTTTTGTCCTTTTTTTCAACAAAGAAAATTCCCGCCCCCGCCGGTGAAGTGGAGGGGCGGATGAACCCCTTCTGGAGGCTGTCCTCGATATATTCCTTCAGGGCCCCCAATTCGAGCTCTGAAAGGGGGAAGATTCGCCCAAAAGGAATTTCTGAACCGGGTAACAGGTCAACGGGACAGTCATAAGGGCGGTAGGGGGGTAGAGTATCAGCTCCCCGCTTGCTGAACACATCTAGAAACTCATGGTAGGCTGCCGGGATTACCTGTTTTAATTCAGCTTCCCCCTCAGAGCACAGGAGGATTTGGGGGACCCCTGGGCCCGAAGTGCGGCAGTATACCCGACAGTATGGAGAAGGGAACGAAATTACTCCGGTCTCCCAGTCAATTTGGGGGTTATGGGCCCGTAACCATGGGAGCCCCAAAATGACTGGGAAGAGGGGTGAAGCTATAGCATCCAGGCGGAGCAGTTCCTGGAGCTGGCCGGCAATGACAGTGGCGATGGAGGGGGTTTCCTGGTTCACTACCCCTGATTTTATCCGGGAACTGTCGGCCAAATAAATATTGAACCCCTTCTGTTTCAATTGGAGAGGAATACCCTGCTGGTGAGCAAAATTAATGTCCAAGAAGCAGCTGCATGCCCCCGAATCAACTATGGCCGATACTTCCACGGTCCTTTCCGGAAGCTGAAAGGAAAGGGGCACCACTAAGTATTGGGATGGACTAACATTGCCAATGGACAAGGAAGAAGAGGTGCACTTACTCAGTTTCTGCGGGCAGGATCGTACCATATGACCAGCTTCACCACAGTAGAGGCACAGGTTCTGGGATCGTCTGCGCTGATGTTCCTCTGGAGATAGTTTAGGCCGTGCCCGGCCGAGTTGCATAGGTTCAGGGATATCTCCAGGTGGCCGATTCTGGATGTTTGGCCTAGGTGCTTGACTGGGACCTTGAAATGACCCCCAGGAATTTCCATGACCCTGGCCGGACCTCTCAAACCTGCGTTCCCGCAGTCTACGGTCAATCTTAATAGTCAGTGCAATTAAGTCCTCTAAAGTCTCAGGCACCTCCACCCGGGCGAGCTCATCTTTCAGGCCTTCTGATAGGCCTATACGGAACTGATGCAGGAGAGCAAACTCGTTCCAGCGTGTGTCCCCCATCCAGCGCCTAAATTCAGACGCGTACTCCTCCGCCGCTCGGCGGCCTTGCCGGAGCGTGTACAAAGTAGCTTCAGCAGAAGCTGCCCGCTGTGGGTCATCGTATAGGATGGACATTGCGTCAAAAAAATTGTCAACCGAACTAAGGTGAGGGTCATTTTTTCCCCGCAGTCGGTGGGCCCAGTCTTGGGGTTCACCCTGCAGGAGGGAGATGACGAACCCCACCTTCACTGATTCAGTCACAAAGGTTCGTGGTTGCAACTCAAAATAGAGAAGACAGGACTCACGGAATGACCTGAAGCGTGTGCGGTCCCCGTGAAAACGTTCCGGTAAGGGTACTCGGGGTTCGGCCGCCGGGAGTGGGGCGGATGCCCCAGAAACCGGCACAGGGGCTGCTACGGCCGGGGGTGCGGGGACCGCGGCCTGTGGGGCAGAAACGGATATAGTGCAGGTCTGGAAGTGATTCTCAATCTGCTGACATCTGTCCTGCAGGGCCGATACGGCCTGTGTCAAGTTAGACAGGTGCCTGCAGATCTCCTCAAGCGGCGAGGGCCCTCCTCTAGACTCAGTCATGGCCTTCTGGTACTGTAAGGGACCGCCTGGCGGTACCACTAGCACTCCACTGAATAGGCGTCCCCAGCGCACGGAGTCTAAGTCCCAGGGTGCTTGTTCACCAGGGCCCCTGATGGTGGGGATGGACTTGGAGCCCCCTGAGACCAGGTCGTGGCTACTGGGTGCATCCGTCAGTGGTAGTGGTATGCGCCAAGGGCTCCCACGGGGAAGAGTCTGATATGAGGAGGTCAGCAGACCCCACTGCTCGGGATGGATGGATGGATGAGCAAGGTCAGACGGGCCGGGTCGGTAACAGAGAGGACGGCAAGGTACAAGGCAGCGGGCATAGAATGGTCAGGTCACACGCCAGGTCAGCAACAGCAGGTCAAATCCAATAGGGGGCATTCAGGAGAGAGGTCAGGCAAAGCAAGGGTCAGGGCAGGAGAAATATAGCAAGGTCAGGTACAATCCGGGTCAGCAACTTACAATACACAGGTTCGCAGATACAGGATACAGGTAAGACCAGAAGGCACTGAATGACAGCTCAGGGTCATTTAAATATCCCGCCCTGCGCTGCCATTGGTGCCCAGCGGGCGGCCGCGGCTTCTACTGCGCATGCACGAACTCGAACGCCGCGGCCGGCCCGGACCTAGTGCTTGAGTCCCTGCACAGGGCGGCACACTGCGCCTGCGCCGGGACCATCGCGGCGGGGATCGAGGGGATCCCTGACAGATTGTTTATAGCTTGGAGATCCCTGCTGTGCCCTGGCTGGCCTGTGACACTTCCAACACACACACACCGACCAAATTTCACTGTGATTCTCAGAGAGGGAGGGGAAGAATGAGGGGAGATATGTTTGTACAAGATGGATGATCCTTTGCCAAGATGGAGGTTGGAGCCAAAATGGTTGAACCGCGTCCATCTCTGTGGGAATGATTGCTACACCATCTACTCCAATCCTTTCTAAATTTATTAATTTTATCTTCAACTATATGGTATAGCTCCTCCATCTTATTTATATACTCAGTCCTGTCTATCCAGTCTCTCATTGTTGGAGAGTCCTGCACCTGCTAGAATTTAGAGATTAGACCTTTTGCCACGCTAATTAGATGATATAATATACTATTTTTATATTGTTTCACTGACATCTCTGACCTATAAAATAGGCACACGCACAGGTCCTCCTGAATAGTTATCCCCAAAATCTCCTATATATATTGAATTATATCTTGCCGAAACACCTGTTTTTTTGGGCAATCCCACCATATATGTCCTCCTCACCCCACATCCCCTCCAACATAGTGGTGAAATTTCTGCTCGTTGTTTATGTGCCACACTCAGTGTTAAATACCATCTTGTTAAACATTTATAATTAATTTCAACTATGTTCATATTCATCACCCTGTACATTAACTTAAACATTTTACTCTTCTGTTGCCCGTTCATTTTTGTACCCAATTCTCTTTCCCATTTCTCTAAGAATAACAGAGGTTCAGATCCCATCAGTTCAATAAGGATCTTCTATATCCTAGAGGTTACATGTTTATGTACTATCTTGACACTCAACATTTTTTCAAATGGAAGCATGTCCTCCGACATCCTCAGTGGGTTGGGGAGTGTTGAGACGAAATGTCCGAATTGACAGTATCTCAATTCATCTAATATAAAAAATAAATCTTTTTTACCCTTTAACTCTTGAAAAGTGCATAACTTCCCCTTATCTACTATGTTCCTTAACCGTGCATTTCTATCTTTAAACCATTTCCCAGAAATACTATCTTTACCTGGTGGAAAAAACTCACTAGGAGCATCAACAGTGAATTATACTTTCATCCCATTGACTTGTGCAACCCATTCCATATTCTCAACACCTCCCGTGTCAATATACTACTATTTTCATCTATAACCCGAAACATTCGTGGAATCCAAGTAATCCTCTCTAGTTGCGTATTACTTAATATACCTTCCATTTTAAGCCAACTTTTCTCTTGTGAATTGTGTGTCCAATCTACCACCCGTGATAATATAACCGACATATAATACTCCCTCATATCTGGCAGATTTAATCCTCCTTTCTCTTTGTTGTTACATAAAGCTTCATACGTAATTCTTGGTTTCTTATTAGCACATATAAACCTCAGTATCAATTTTCTTATTATGCTAAAAAAAGGATACTGGTATATATATTATTCTTGCTGGATCTGTATCTCTACTTTTGAAACGTTAATATTGAAGATCTCAGATTTTGAAGGGTTTATTTTCAGATTTGACAGCTCTCCGTAGCGCTTTAATAATCCAATTAAATTAGGCAACGTTAGTCTAGGGTTCACAATGTAAAATCGCATATCATCTGCATACACTGCTACCTTATGTTCTACTTCTATCTTAATTCCTGTATATTAATTCCACCCAGGAGCACGGCTGATGCGCTGAGATGAGGACTGCAGGCAGGGAGCACCTGTGTGAGGTATGCAGGTCATCCAGAGAACAGAGGATCAGAGGATAACAAGTTTGAGCCAAGGTCAGGTGCCAGGTGGAGATCGGAGCAGACGTAGTCAAAGGGATAGCCAAGTTCATACACAGAAAGCAGGAGAGAAGATCCATTAGACAAGCTGGGGTTAGTTCGGGGTTAAACAGAGCAGACAGGTCCAGGAGCAAGCCAAGTCGTTAACAGGAAATCACAAGTCAGGATAGCAAGGGAACGAAGGTACTAGGGAGCCAGAGATCAACCAGCACCTGAGAGTAGTGCAGGGCTTCCTTATAAAGGCTGTTTGGCGCCAAATTTGAGCCGATGTGAACTTCTGCGACCATGCAAGGTACTGGCAGGGGTGCCAAGTCTCCTAACACCTCTGCCGAGGACAGAGCCATGACAAAATAGCAACAGGGATAATGGACATCCCTGCCTAGTTCCATTATACATTTTAAAGGTCCCTGATAGGGACCCGTTAACCTTAACTGCTGCTGAAGGGACATTATAAAGCCCTTTTATCCACCTTACCATTTTGGCCCCTATTCCTAATACCTCTAGTGTAGTTATCATAAATCCCCAATCTACCCTAACGAAAGCTTTTTCTGCTTTTGTCACCCACCATCCTAGGCCTCAGGCAGCCTCTGTTGACTAACATCAGCAGGTTGAATGAAAAAAGTAACTTGATTCCCCCATCTACATATTCAATGTGGAGGGGGGAATCCTCCCCACTGAGTCATTGAATTCTGACAGCAGGAAGACTTCCCTGGCATCAAAACACACAAAACAGCATTGCAGGCTATAGCCTGCAGCGCTGATTGAGCTGGGGAAATCTAACTCGAAGAAGAAAAAAAATCTTTTGACTATACAAACTTTTATAAAATGTTTTAGCTTTAATTCTGAACCCCAGGAATTTTGTAAAAACTACCTCTTGGAGTTGGTCCACAACCTGAAGCTTCAGAGAAAAAGAGTGTCTGAGCCTGCCAGAGTGAGAATAACATATTACAACTTATTCCTCTATCTCTAGACTTAAAGTGATATTAAAGGTTCTTTTTTTTTTTTCTAAAAAATAACAAACCTGTCATACTTACCTGCTCCTGGCTCCTCCACCTTAACCAGTGCCCCCAAAAGCAAGCCGCTTGCTACAAGGGCACTGGTGCGTCCATAAGACACATAGAGCCATAGTTTGACCTCGCCTCCGCCCTCTCCTCATTGGCTTACTGGCTGTGATTGACAGCAGTGGAAGCCAATGGCTCCCACTGCTGTGCCTTAGCCAATGAGGAGAGAGAGACCCGGGACAGCCGATGCTCTAGTGCACCGCGCTGGATCGAGATGGAATTCAAGTAAGTGTTAGTGAGGTTGTGGGGGGAGCAGCACACAGAAGGCTGTTTACCTTCATGCATAAAATCATAGAATGCATGAAGGTAAAAAACATTCAGCCTTTACAAGCACTTTAATGAGATTTTAACCCTTGCAGTGCAGGGGGAACACAGCAACAGTATTTTTTTTTTCTTAATCCTAAGCTTCAGCATTAGGGCTCATTCAGATTGTCAATTAGTCCCATCTGAGCCGCTTTTTGCTGCGTGTCCATCCACCTCGAAGTTTTGTGCAGGCAGCGAATAGAAGTGGATGCAGAAACAGTGGCTACATGGACACTTGTGCATGTCAAAATCTGACATGTGGACAGGAGTGTATGCACATGCAGCAAAAAGCGGTTCAGCATGGAGTATGGGTCTTAGCCACCATCTCAATGAGGCCTCAAATCGGTATTAAAGCAGAAATAAATCCATTAATTTAACTATTTCCCAAAACAGTTACATTCAAAGCATACTATGAATGATAACTGTCACACCTGCTTATGTCAGGATGTTTTCAGGGCGAATGGGGAGGAATACAATTCTGGCACCTCCAGCACTGAATATATGTAATGGCAAGGGGTGGTGGGGTGCGCCAGAGGGTCTATTGTTGTTGGCTACTGGGGGATCTGTTGTCGCTTGGGGTAATCTCTTGTTTGGGGGGGGGTTGCTGGTGGGAGATCTATTGTTGCTTGGGAGGTATCTATTGTTGAGGGAGGGTTCTACTGTTACTGGCTGCTGAACGGTATATTGATACTGGCTGCTGGGAGATCCATTGTTGCTGGGCGTGGTCATCTATTATACTGATTTTCTTTTTATCAATAACAAATTCTATACATATTATTGATGCCCACAAAATTATACTTGGTTCTGTATTCTCTAAAAGCGGCAGTCCAGCAAGGTGGGTAATGGGTGGAACCCAGGGACAGTGCTTGGAGGAAGGTAGGGGGTGGCAAGAAGGGGTGACTCAGAAGGGGGGAGTAACTGCACCTATTCTCTGAGAATAAAACCTTGGCATATGCTTTCAAAAAAACAGAGGCTAAGGTGGCAGCTTCCTTTGCTGTAGAGTAGTTTAGTTCTGGTTTAAATAAAAAAACAAAAATGTAATACATTGCAACTTAACAATTCGTAGGTGTGGTGGCTACATGCGTTTTTTTTTTTTTTTTACTTTATTTTCTTCTGGTGATCTGGTCATTAACACAAGTCCTGTCTTAGGATGTCCCCCTCAGGATGGAAGAACAGTGGAGATACCTTTGGACAGCAGCACTGTCAATCTAGGAGGAGGGTAGTGTAAGATGCACTAGCAGATTTACAGCATATAGACTTTAGGGTTTGTTCACACCTATGCAGGTGTGATGAAGCATATGCGTTTTTGCATGTTTCCGCGCATTGTGTTTGGGGCAGTCCATTAACTTCAGTGGGCTGCCCTACACGCAAAAAGTGCACTAAAGAAGAGCGTGACCCTCTTGAAAAATTGCGCTGCACCAAAATGCATGGTACTTTGTTACTATGAGTTTTGACATGTGCGTTGCTAGATGCGTGGAGGTGCCATTAAGAATATAACCCATTAAAAATTAATGGCACCATTCTGCATCTGTAAAATGGATGTATGTTGTGTGTTTCGAGAAAGCATGTGATTTTGTGTGCGTTCCTTAAATACACAAACTTGAACCTAGCCTGCTGCCTGACAGAAAAAAAAAATAAAGCTGAATTCCTGCTTTTTAAGCAGTTACAGCAACAGCTTTCTTTTTCTTTTGGGATACATCTTTTACATAAATGAATAAAAGCTTACCATTGTAAGCACCCCTGTCAGTGGGGTACTTTTGCTGGACCGCCTGGTCTGGTAAAGAAAGTTCGAAAAATAGCAGACTTACTGGATAGATCACCAAGTGAAAAACCAAAGGAAAGAGCTTAAAAAATAAAATGAATGCAGTCATCACATCAAAGGACTAGTAAGCTGCAATATAATTTTTTGTTTTTGGGTTAAGGCTTTATTCATACGGCTGAAAAAAACGCAGTTGCAAGCACTTTTTATTTACGGATCTGAATGCAAACACATTGTTTTCAATGGACACATTCAAATAGGTTTATAAATGTGCACTGTTTTCAGATCTATAACACAAAATCCAAAAATCTGAAGACATACATATACATGTACAGCATGTCAGCTATGGGTATTGAAAAAAAACAAACAATTTTGTGTGTTTGCTGATCATTACACAGGAAGGTTTGAGCTAGAAAAATATATTACAATTTTTAGTTTGTAAGCTCTAATGAGCAGGGCCCTCAGATTCCTCCAGTATTGAAATGTACTGTTGTTGTACTGTTTGCCCTCATATTGTACAGCGCTGCAAAAACTGTTGGCACTACATAAATCCTGTATATACTCCTGTGTATATCCTGTGTACATAATGATAATATTACACGTCACTAATACTTGGTGTGGTAGGTGCATTTGTTTTCTTTTTTCAAGCTTCTTTTGCTTTTTCTTCCATCTGCAAATAACACGCTTCCTGTCCTTGGGTGGCTATGTCACTCTTTCACTGTATTTATGGAGGGAGCCATGGTTGTTGCCCTATCCTGCTCTCCTCATAAATATGGACTACATTCTGTACATGTTGGTGTCACTTCACCTCCATTACATGAAGGGAAGGGCAATTGACATTTACAGACAACAGCTGGGAAGCAAGATATTCTGTGTAGCTCACAGGAAGTGACAATTACACCACAGTACTAAAAAGATCAACTCATATTTTCTGTATTTACCAAAAATGTTCTCAGCTTAATCATACATCACCAGGTTGAAGTGGTTATAGAGGGATGATGCCTGCAGCTGCAGGCATTAGCTCAGTATCTTTTACTAAGCCAGCGACAAGGTGTAATGTAAAAGCGATCCTAGCAGCTAATTAACCACTGGACCTATTTTACAGGTAGAAGAAGGGGGTTTCCCTGCCGCCTTCCGGGCTCTCCCATCCCATTGGGATTTCCACATTTCCACAGGCTTACCATAGAGATGATCGAGGAACAGAACATCCCTGAACATTTCTATGGCATAAGAAACTGGAAGTGATGAAATAAAAGGTATTAAAATAAAAAATAGTTTTAAAGCGCCCTTGTCCCACCATGCTTGCGCACAAAAGCAAACACACGCATCGATTCTGCACGCCTATGTAAACAGTGTTCACACCAAACATGCAAGGTATTGCCACAAACATCAGAGCGAATGCAATTATTCTAGCACCAAACCTCTTGTGTAACTAAACTGGTAGCCTGTAAAGGCTTTTAAAGTGTCGGCCACAGAGACTTTTAACTGCTTCCTGCCAGGGCTATAGTACAGTGATGGCTGGGTGGGAGCTCCCTCTTTCTGGGTGGACATCATATGATGTCTTCCTCCGTAGAATACGCTTCATGCACACCCTACAGACTGTGCTGTGGCGCGATTTATCACCCACTGTGTCCACCAAGCACGGCGGATGACAGATCCGTGCACTGGCCCGGCATTTGATCGTTGTGACCAAGAAGCAGATCACATCACAATTATACACAATGGATGGCTTCCATTCATGCCATTCATTGTGGACAATTGTGTTGATCTCTGTGATTGGTTGCAGCGATCACATGGCACAAACAGGGACAATCACAGCCCATATGTACCATGTAATAACTGTGGCCAATCACAGCTAACCACAATAGTACACACTGAATGAATCGAAAAAAAAAATCCTTATCTTCCAAAGTGGTGCAGTGCTACTATGGTAACACTATGTTCCTCTGGTCACAGTATGCAAAAAAATTATGCAAAAAAAAAAAAAAAAGAAAGAAAAGTGTTTAACCACTTCCCGACCGGCCGTTGTATATAAACGGCCGGACGGTGGCACTGCAGGGTCGGGTGGCCGTCTATAAACGGCCCCCCCGCACCCTGCTTGTGCGCACTCCCTGGGAGCGCGCAGCACCGCGATCCGGTGCCCGCTGTGTCCTCCGGACACAGTGAAACACCGATCGTCGGACGGGACCTCTGTACGAGGTCCCGATCATGTGATCACTGATTGGCCAATCAGTGATCACATGCAAAGTAGTAAGCAAGATGTCACTTGTGACATCATTGCTTACTATGTGTGAAATCTGTGAATGATCACAGAGGTCACATGGTACAAGGCTATTCACAAAAGCCTTGTACCATGTGACAAGCTGTGACCAATCACAGCTCACTCTGTATTTCTCAATGAGTGCAGGAATGCACACAGAGAGAAAGAGAAATGATTGCTTTTACATCCTATATGGGTGTAAAAGCAATCAGTGTAAAAAAAAAAAAAAAATCTTTATCACCCCTCACAAGTAGTACAGTGTCACCATGGTGACACTGTACTGCTAGGGTGACAGTATGTAAAAAAAAAAAATAAAAAAAAAAAATAATAATATAAAAAAATAAAATAAAAATGTAAAAAAAAAGTTTAAAAATTATAATTTTTGCTTATAAACTAATTTGGATTTTTTTTTTTTTTACTAAAAAGATAACGGAATAAATTTTGGCTAAGATTTATGATGAAATATTATTTATTTGCAAAATTTTATAAAAAAAACACATTAAAATTTTTTGGACATTTCATTTGCATAGCAAAAAAAAATACAAATCCCAGTGGTGAATAAATACCACCAAAATAAAGCTTTATCTATCTAAAAAAAATGATAAAAAATTCATTTGGGTACAGTGTTGCATGACCGCGCAATTGTCATTCAAAGTGTGATAGCGCTAAAAGCTGAAAATTGCCCTGGTCAGGAAGGGGGTAAAAGTGTCCGGTCTGGAAGTGGTTAAAAAAGAAATTGAAAAAAATTAATTATTATTTTTTTTTTTTTTACATACTGTCACCAGTCAGTGACCCTGATCATTGTGAAACCAGTTATATGATGATGCTGTACTGTACTAGTGACAATATGTAAAAAAAAAATAACTTTTTTACATTTCTTAATTTTCAAAAAAAAGTGACAAATTGCAACTTCGAAAAACCTGCCATGCCTCTTACTAAATATCTTGCACTGTCTGCTTTCCAAAAAGGGGTCATTTGGGGGATATTTGTACTGTCCTGGCTTTTTCAGGCCTCAAGAAATGAGATATATACACCATAGTTTGTGGACTATAACTTTCCTGCAGACTAAATAATATACACTGATTTGGGTTATTTTCACCAAAGAAATGTAGCAGAATACATTTTAACCTAAATTTATGAAGGATTATTTATTTGTAAAATTTAGAAAAATTTGTTTTTTCCCCAAAATGTTGTCTTTTTTCATTTATTTAGCAAAGAATAAAAATCACACTGACTATATAACCCCAAAAGGAAGCTCTATTTGTGTGCAAGAAATGATAAAAAAAATGTCATATGGGTACAGTGTTGCATGACTGTGCAATTGTCATTCAAAGTGGGACAGCGCTGAAAGATGAAAATTGGCATTGGCAGGAAGGGGGTGGAAATGCCCGGTGTTGAAGCGGTTAAATACTGTAATTCGCCACCATTCCACAAGTGTGTACAATTTAAAAGCATGACATGCAAGGCAACTATTTACTTGTGATATAATTATACCCTGCGCTACGTTTTTTTAAATTAAATTATTGCAGAAGCTGCCTGCGCCTGTGAGTGTCAGCAGAGGGTACCCCTGATGATACTATATGCAAGTAACCAGTGATATGGGCTACTATACACACAGATATACCATTACTAGATCTATGCAACCAATAACATCTGTGAAATCAATACAACATGCTATATGCAAATGCACCAGGGGTAGTGCAGATCGTTTTTTCCAAGCCAAAGCCTTATCTCAACTGTCCACAGATCATTGCTCCCAGAGCAGAAAAGTGTTTTTATGCTGGTTTATAACATGATCAACATATTGCTCTGGTGAGTTTATTCAGTTTATTCGGTGGTGGATTTTGTTTGAATTTCTTTCATCATTATCACTTTATATTTTTTTGGACTTTATATGATTGATATGACTTTGTTTTTTTGGGGGGTTTATATGATTAATATGATCTAGATTTATTTGTTCACGGACATCTATTATATTTTTTTACTAGCGCAGTTTGAAATTTTTTTTTGTGTTTATATGCACCTTATTATAGGGCAGATTTTGCAGCTGGTATTATTGACATAGAAATTGACTGTAATTATTACTAATATTGTTCTGGCGCCACCTATATTTATTTAGTCAAAAGTATTGGGATGCCTGCCTTTACAGGTACATGAACTTTAAAGGCATTCTAGTGTTAGTCCATAGGGTTCAATATTGAGTTGGCCCACCCCTTGCAGCTATAACAACTCTTCTGGGAAGGCTGTCCACAAGGTTTAGGAGTGTGTCTATGGGAATGTTTGACCATTCTTCCAGAAGCGCATTTGTGAGGTCAGGCTCTGATGTCAGACAAGAAGGTTTGGCTCGTAGTATACGCTCTAATTCATCCCATAGGTGTTCTATCGGGTTGAGGTCAGGACTCTGTGCAGGCCGGTCAAGTTCCTCCACCCCAGACTTGCTCATCCATGCCTTTATGGACCTTGCTTTGTGCACTGGTGCACAGTCATGTTGGAATAGGAAGGGGAAATCCCAAACTGTTCTCACAAAGTTGGGAGCATGAAATTGTCCAAAATGTCTTGGTATGATGATGTCTTAAGAGTTCCCTTCACTGGAACTAAGGGGCCAAGCCCAACCCCTGAAAAACAACCCCACACCATAATCCCCCCTCCACCAAACTGTACACTTGGCACAATGCATTCAGGCAAGTACCGTTCTCCTGGCAGCCCCCAAACACAGACACGGCCATTGGATTGTGATGGATTTGGTAAAATGCCTATTTTGTTTCCTATTGAATATTATATACACTTTTTTATACACATTTTTATACATATTTACTTTTATACTTTAATACTATTTCTTTCTTCATATTTATAAATGTTTAGCATGAATATATATGTTGTGTGAATATTTTCTGCCTGCTGGGCTTTGTGGTACTTTAAGAAATCCTTGCTTAAGAAATGTCTGCTCACACGCACCGACCCCCTCCCATCGTGTGATTTCGGAAACAAAGGAACGTTTTTCTTTCTATAAGACTTGGAAGAAGATCACACCTATACCATGACGGAGATTGTTTTCGTGTAAAGTGACCAATCAAAGACTAATATAATGCTTATGCTGTTATCACGTGATGTTCGCATCATTTTTTCATATATAAACTCATGGTTTCATTTCAATAAATTAGAAGTTTTCACAGACCAAACGTGTCAGTGTGAGTTTCTTTATGTGCGCACATTCCAGAGCAAACCAGCATCATAAATTAGGACAGGAGCAGATAAGCACTGGACAATTCAGTCCTCAACTAAATCAGGATTACCAGACAGAGAAGCATGATTAGTCACTCCAGAGAACATGTCTCCATGGCTCTAGGGTCCAGTGGCAGCATGCTTTACACCACTGCATCTGACGCTTTGTATGGCACTTTGTGATGTAAGGCTTGGATGCAGTTGCTCGGCCATGGAAACCCATTCCATGAAGTTCTCTATGCACTGTTGGTTGTGCTAATCTGAAGGCCACATGAAGTGTGGAGGTCTTTAGCTATTGACTCTACAGACAGTTTACGAATTTCTGTGCACTGTGCGCTTCAGCATGTGCTGACCCCGCTCTGCCATTTTATGTGGCCTACCACTTTGTGGCTGAGTTGCTGTTGTTCCCAGTTGCTTCCACTTTGTTATAATACAACTAAAATATGACTATGGAATATTTAATAGCAAGGAAATGTCATGGATGGACTTATTGCATAGGTAACAACCTATCACAGTACCACGCTTGAATTCACTGAGCTCCTGAGAGCGACCCATTCTTTCACAAATGTTTATAAAAGCCGTCTGCATTGCTATGGAGGCGATTGGAACACCTGAATCCAATGATTTGGCGTGGTGTCCCAATACTTTTGGCAATATAGTATATATTCTATTTGTGTCCTATTGTTCTATTCTGCTTTACTCTCCCCTGCCATGCATTGCATATGTATAGAATAAAGTCTCCACACACTCTCAGCGCTCCAACACGCTCACTCCTAACCACGTGCTGCTCAGGTCATATGGAAACTATTCGCGTCTTTTAGACTGGACCACAGAGTGTCCTCTACCGGAAGTATTTAATAAAGTGTCGCAGTCCTCTATCAATACTTTGTATATAGTGGCGGCCATTTTTCTGGAGACATTTTCCGCACGTAAAATGAAGACAAATGTTGGCGATTACGCTTGGACTGGACCATAGCTCACTGACTGCACGGGGGTGTGTTGGCTGTAATGTCCGACACACAATAGTCCAGTGGTTTCACGTCCATAGATATTAGTGTGGGCTGCGGTCACACGTTCCCATTATTACCCTGGAATTCTGCTCTAGCACACCACAGAACACAGCCCGCTACCACTATCAGCTCAAACTGCCGTTCCTCCGCCTCCACCCGGACAGGGATAAGTGCAGCCAGTCACGGCTACACAACACCGTACATTTCAATATTAAAGCTCGGCATTCAAACACTAGAAGAAACACGACGCATTGATTGCATTCTACGAGCACCCCCCTCTCCGGGACTGTACCAAGTGCGCGTTACTCATGCCTCAATGGATTCTGGGATGGCTGGACCTGACCCAAGAGACGCCAGAGGGGTGTTTGAATGAGCTTTTAAGGTTTTAGTAACTCTTACGGCTACAATGTCCCCTATGTGACTCCCCAGGCCGCTCGTAGTACGTTGCTGTATATAAGGGTTAGTGAACGCCCGTATGCGAGGCATGAATAACTGAAGCTGGAGGCGGGAGTATAGTTCTCTCCCCTGTCATTGTTGTACGTGGTACAGTCCGGGAGTCTGGCAGTGTCTCGGCGCGGGGAAGGTGATCTGCTCCAGCCGTTATTCCTCCGGTGTTGTGTCCGCTCGGTGTGTAGGTGTGTGCGGTGCTCGGCCTCTGCGGTGACATGTCGGTGGCCTTTGCAGCTCCCCGGCAGCGGGGGAAGGGGGAGATAACCCCGGCTGCCATCCAGAAGGTGAGACACAAAAGAGGGACGATCGTTATAGGGAGAGGTGGGTGTCCTGACGGGTAATGGGGCATGGGAGGCCGGCCTGGATAGAGAGGAGGCATGAACAAGGGGGGATGGGTTCATCTGAGCGTGTCTGTTTATACTGGGAGTAGATTTCCCAGCTTTATTTATCTCTGGTGAACAATAGTGAGCTCCTCAGACCAGCCTGTCCCCTCCAGCCAAAGTCATACAAACACAGGCTACACAAGGGCCCCAAAGTGTGAGACCAATCCAGGCTTCTGGGCTCCATCATCCTGACCCCTGCTCCTAAGCTTCACACCTGAGCGTAGCGGGAACTCACGCTCCCACTTGCGGGGGTTTTCAAGCCTTTTTTCTTGTACATAGGGCAGGCGTCCCCTTGAATGGTCTGCTCTACACTCAACAAACGTCCCAGATAGGGTTGCCACTTCGTCCCTTTAAACCCGAGCACATATTAATGACACAGGTTCTGAGGATAATTTAACATCTTCTTGCCCGGCCTATAACAGATTGACGGCCGGGCAGGACACTCACCGTTGTGACTGGGCGTCATATGACTTTCTGTCAAAACGAGCCGCTCTCGGGGCCGCACAGCGGCGCCATCTGTAACTGGCTGTGTCCATGGGATACAGCCAATGACACATCACTGCACCAGCCCATTGCCAGTGTCATGTGACCAATCACAGCAGATCACATGTCGATTGTATACAATGGATGGCTTCCTGTCATGCCATCCATTGTATACAATTATTTTGTTAGCTGTGACTGGTCAAGGCAGTCACATGATACAGACAGGGCCAATCACAGCCCATCTGTATCATGTGATCAGATTTGCCCAATCACAGCTATTCACAATAAAAGACTGAATGAATCAGTTTCATTCAGTAACAATGATTGCAAATATCAATGAAATACATTGGTATTAGCAATCATAATGTGTTAAAAAAAATACTGATCACTTACCCTGAGTAGTTCAATGTTACTATGGTAACATTGTATTGCTTTGGTCATAGTGTGCTGAAAAATAAAATAGCAAAAAAAGTAATAAAAAATAGAAATATTTGAAAAAAAATACAAATGAAATTATTATTATTGTTTTCACCAAAGAAATGTAGCAGAATACATTTTGACCTAAATTTATGAAGAAATGTTATTTATTTGCAAAATTTTATAACCGCAATGAAGAAAAGTGTGTTTTGTGTGGTTTTTTTGTTTTTTTTTCAAAAGTTTCAGTTTTTTTTTTTTCATTTAGCAAAAAAATAAAAAACTCAGTGGTGATTAAATACCACCAAAAGAAAGCTCTATTTGTGTGAAAAAAAATGATAAAAATTTCATATGGGTACAGTGTTGCATGACCGTGCAATTGTCATTCAAAATGCGACAGCCCTGAAAGCTGACAATTGGCCTGGGCAGGAAGGGGGTATAAGTTTTACAGGACAATTATGACAAAAAAAATTACACCGTCAAAAAACTCCCCATGCCTCTTATGAAATACATCGGACTGTGCAAAAAAAGGGTCAGAAATGTAGCAAAATGCATCTTGGCCTAAATTTATGAATAACAATTATTTATATTTTAAACTTTTATAACAGAAACAAAGAAAAATATTTTTGTTTTTTTTTTCAAAATTGTTGGTCTTTTTTTGTTCATTTAGCAAAAAATAACCCCAGCAGTGATTAAATACCACCAAAAGAAAGCTCTAGTTGTGTGAACAAAATGATAAAATTTTAGTTTGGGTACAGTGTTGCATGACCGCGCAATTGTCATTCAAATTGCGACAGCTCTGAAAGCTGAAAATTGGCCTGGGCAATATATAAGTGGGCGGTATAAGTGCCCGGTATTGAAGTGGTTAATGTAGGTAAGGCACTACAGTGGTGTAGACATTTTTTTAAAAAACTGCTTGTCCAGGGACTAAATCGGTGCCCCAATCTACTTTTCCCTCATGACAATCTACTTCTGATTAAAAAATGTTTTTTTTTCCAACCAAAACCGTATTTAAATTTGAGGTGCTTTAAGTAATGTCTGGGGCTTTTAAAAACAAAAGGCACTTTATGGCGACTTAAACATTTTAATATTTTTAATATTGCACTGTTTATCTCCTCCTCCCCTTCCTGCCTGTCTCCAGCACAGAACCCAGGGACTGGCAGGGAGGAGAGAGACCTTGCAGTGTAATGAGCAGTGATTGGGTGCTCCTCAGGAAAGGGGAGTGTCAGGCTTATCCTTTTATCCCTTTCACTGCCAGAGCTGTTTTTGCATTTTTTGCACAAGTTTACAAAATCATTTAAGGCCTGAAGATTATACAAAACCACCGAACATAATATATTTTCTGAAAGCTTAGACCCTAGAGAATAAAATAGTGCTAGTTCTAATTTGTTATGTCACACAATATTACCACAATGGTCTAGGAAATGCAAAGTTTCAGTAAAAAAAATACACAAGGTAATTTTAGGGCACAAAAAGCAATAAATGATCCAATTGTTTTGTAAAATATAAGACAAAGTTGCATCAAGTAAATAGATATCCAACATGTCAAACCATAAATTTGCGTGCGCTCGTGGAATGGCAACAAAGTTTAGTACACTATATTTTTTTTTATAGGTGACGCTTTTAAAGCTCCTTATAAGTCATCAGTTTAGTGTTACAGAGAAGGTTTGGTGCTAGAATTATTGCCCTCTGTCTGGCGTGTGCGGTGATATGTAACATGTATCAAAATCATCGTTTTCATGCGTAGGCGCCCCAGCTCATGCTTTTATGTTTGTACATGCGTACCTATGTTGGGGGGGCTCAAAACATTTGGGGGGGTAGTTTAACCACTTCAAGTCCGGACACTTTTACCCCCTTCCTGCCCAGGCCAATTTTCAGCTTTCAGAGCTGTCACACTTTGAATGACAATTGCGTGGTCATGCAACACTGAACCCATATGAATTTTTTAGAATTTTTTTGAGACCGTTAAAACTTTATTTTGGTGGTATTTATTTACCACTGGGTTTGTTTTTGCTATATAAATGAAAAAAGCCAAAAATTTTGAAAAAAAGTGTTTTTCTTATACAATTTTGCAAATATCTTTCTTCATTAATCTTGGACAAAATGTGTTCAGCTATCTTTTTAGTAAAAAAACCCCCAAATTTAGTTAATAACCAAAAATTGTAAATTTTCAAAAAACATTTTTTTTTTTTATGTTTTTTTTAACATACTGTCACCCTAGCAGTACAGGGACATATTTCCTACTGTGCATGGGAAGGGGTTATACAGGAGAAGAGACATGCAGAGTTTTATCTACAAGAACAAAAAAACCTAACCTTTAAAAGAGAAGTATGGTCTTTCTATAATAAAATAAAGTTACACTCCCCGAGGTGAATTGATCCGATGCTGCAACTGTACCCTGCTGGTTCTGCACTGAGAACTGACCGATCAAACGCCACTGATCACTTAGTTCTCCCCCCTCTGTTCTGAGCAGAGAGCCATGACTGTCAGTCTCAAGCTCTGCCCCTCCAGTGCTCTCTAGAGTGCCGGGCTGTGGACGAGCAGGAGGGGGCGGCTCGAGCTCTTGGTGGATGTCTGAGAAGTTCAGCTAGCTGCCGGTCCAGTCTAGGTGGATGACGATCATATGGTCAGGATCTTTTCAGAGCCTGGACTGTCTCTACCTGCTGTTGGCTGAAAACAGGTTACAGGAGTGCAGAGCAAACTGCACTCCTGTGATCCATAGAAGTATAGCCGAAATAGCTTTTGCTTTACTTCTCCTTTAAGTCTAGGTTCACACATTTGCAGTTGGTGCAGCTTGCGTTTGTGTGGGCACAGCAGCCTATTTATTTGAATGGGAAAACGCAGGGGAAAAAGTCCTCAACCCCCTCTTTAAAAATACGACTGCATAGAACCACATGGTGCTTTTGCACCATGCAATTTCCTGCACCCAAAAGCGCATGTTGGTGTGCCTTAGGCTAGATTCATATTATTGTGTTGGGGGGTTTGCTGTGCCCACACAAAATACACTGCTGTTTAGGAAAGACATGAGGGTGGCATTCATTTTTAATGGCACCCCCACACACTGGAAACCCTGATGAATTTTGCTATGCGCGGAAACATATGGTGCCGAAGCACCAAGCGGTTTCTGTGTGGCCGCAGTTTCAGAAAGGGTCAGAAACCTTTTCTCTGTGTTTCCTGTAGGTACAGTATCCATTGCTCAAAAGATACAATTCAAAACATTAATAACATATAAAGCCATTTATAACTCTGCCCCATATTACATCACCAATCTTGTCTCCAAATATCACCCAAACCGTACTCTCCTCTCCTCGCACGACCTCCTGCTCTCTAGCTCCCTTGTCTCCTCCTCCCATGCTCGTCTCCAGGACTTCTCCAGAGCTTCCCCCATCCTCTGGAATTCTCTACCCCAATTTATCAGACTATCGCCTACTCTGCTCACTTTTAGTCGATCTCTGAAAACCTATCTCTTCAGGGAAGCCTATCCTGCTGTCAGCTAATAATGGAATCTTCTACTCTTCCTACCAGTCCATCCCCCACAGTTACTACCTTTTTCACCACTAGCCCCTCCCTTCTAGATTGTAAGCTCCAAGGTTCATTGCCCTCCTATTCCTCTTGTATTGAACTGTATTGTTGCTGTATTGTCTCCCATTATATTGTATAGCGGTGAGAAAACTATTGGCGCTATATAAATCCTGTATAATAATATTAAAATGATTGAAAGGATCCTTAAGAAGGGTACACATGGTCCAAACATCAGCCAGTTTAGCAGGAACTGACCGACGTTCAGACCATGTTTACAGCTGTCCTTCCAACAGAATCCAGTCTAAGGGACATGCTGGAAAACCAGCATGCAATCAGTGCTAGCAGCCAGTGGTTTGTTCTGGTGGATGGTGGGGGAGAGGCAGGAGAGTCCTCCTGTCAACACAAAGGCACAGCAGGAGAGATTGTTTCTGTTAGTACAGCAATTTTTTGTGTGGTGTTTTTGTTTTTTGTTTTTTTTCGCTCAGCCCGTTGGGCTGGAAAAAAGAAAACTGAATGTGTGTACCGGGTATCGGGCCTTATTCACACAGGAGTATCTATCTGTACTCTTGTGTGAAGGGCCATCTTTGCCTGCATGGGATGCATTGAAGCTCCAATTAATGCTGTGTAGGACAGATGCCTGTATCCCAACACAGTTGAAAAAACAAATTTGTCAACAGACTCTTTATTGCAGAGCTCTCCTCCTCCTTCACATTTTGGTACTTTATTTGGGGAGGTTCTTGCTTTTTGACAGGTACCTGCTCCCCGACCTACGGTCAGATTGCTGTGGCGATCCCTGCGGAAGTTGCCCCCTTCCCCCGCAGCCTTCTGGAACATGTCACAGGTCCCAGTAAGCTGCGGGACCATTCAGAGAGTTCGGCGAGCAGCTGGCTCTGAAGCTGCAAGCATTCATTAAGTGTTGAAGTGTTTGTAAATGCTCAAGGTTTTTTACTTCCATGCATTCTATGCATGAAGGTAATAAACCTTCTCTGTGCAGCAGCCCCCCCAATAACCAGCCAAGTCCCCTTTCGATCCTGTGATGTGCACTCAAGTCTCGGCTATCCTGGGACTCCCTCTCCTCATTCGCTGAAACAGCAGTGGGAGCCATTTGCTCCCGCTGCTGTCCATCACAGCCAATGAGCCAATGAAGAGAGAGGGGCGGGGTCAAGCCGAGGCTCCGTGTGTGAATGGACACATGGAGCAGCAGGTGCCCCCATAGCAAGTTGCTTGCTGTGGGGGCACCCAACAGGAGGGAATGGCTAGGTGAGCCTGCGGGGGACCTGAGAAGAGGAGGACCTGGGCTTCTCTGTGCAACACCACTGCACACAGCAGGTAAGTATAACATGTTTTTTATTTGTAGATAAAAAAAATTTGAGCCTTTAGTATCGCTTTAATTCATGTATGAAGTTTTGACTATCTTCTGGAGTATGTGTAGTGACAATTGGGGGTGCTTGATCTTGTATTACTCCCCCCCCCCCCCCCCCTTTTTTTGTATTGTTTCCCCAGTAAATATGTGTGGCTGCTCAGGTTAACCTCCCTGGAGGTATTCCCGAGTTTAGCTTGGGGTAAAGTTTCAGCACCACAAGCGGTAACCCCGAGCTACACTCAGGAATACCCTGCAGCGTTGCTCCGGGATTCCTTTTGCACTTACCTTGTCCTGCGCTCCTGCGATGTCCCCCCGTGCAGTGTCCCCGGCCGATGCCGGCATCTGTCTTCTGGGTTCCGTTCCCTGCAACGTCAGGACATTCGGGGGATGGAACTGGCGGGAAATTTAAAAATGTCAAAAAATGACATTCACTAAATACAGTAAAATTAAATCGTAAAACATTACTGTATCCAAGCATTTCACATACATTTTGTCCCTAGTGCTTTGTCCTGTGCCCTGCCTGCATTTTTACTGTTCTTTCTGCCTGGAAACTGAGAAACGTCCATGGCGTCCAAAAAGCGTCCCTTTTAGGTCAAACGCGATAGTAAATTAGAACTACTTGCAGAATTGAGTGATAATGATTCGTGGGGAAATTCGTTATCAGACAATGAAAATGATTTTGCAACTTTGCTCAGTGATGTGCGAATTTGGTGCTATATTTCAAATTTGTGTGTTTGGTTTGATTATGTTATTGAATTAAAATTATTATTATTTAATTTTTTATGATTATTTATTAAATTATAATTTGATTTCGTGTTTCAAATTTTAACATACCCGGGATGTTTACTAGACTCTTGTTCGGACAGATTTCAGTGAGTTATTCCTAAAAATTACAGACCTACAATAAAAAAAAAACTACATATTTCCATGCAAAAAAATGTACCGCTTTGAGCATAGAAATACTGACATAATCAGACCGCTAGAGAGGCTACGGGCCCATTCACACTTATACATTGTAGTAGAGTATGCTTCTGTGCATTGCATTGTCTTTATTTTGGCTATAGTACTGGGCAGCCTACCCTTGCTGCAACTATCAACGCTTGCAATGTATCACAATGCATGACAATGTGCAGCATTGGAAAACGTATCAGTTTTTGTCTGATCTATGGTCTGTTGGCCGCTCATTTAAGGTATACTGTCTTGATGTAAAGCACATTAACCACTTGCCGCCCAGCCACTGTAGAAATACGGGGGCAGGGTGGCATGGCTGGGCAAAAGCACGTTTTAAAATGCGCTTTTGCAAAACAGGTAGGGGGCGCGCACAAGGCGCGCCGCCACTCTACCTGCACCACCGATCCCTGCCGCGGGTTGTCAGTCGCCGGGTCACGGCCGGTCATTACCAGCTGTGTCCCGCCTATTAGCGGCAATCCCTGACAGAGAGCAGGGCTGCAGTAGCTCTACTTTCTGTCAGTTCTCTGACAGCTCCTGACATGCTGATCAGAAGAGAAGAGTTTATCTCTCCTGATCAGCGTGTCCCATGCAGTACACACCCCCGCCCCCTAGTAAAACACTTCCCTCACACAGTTAACCCTTTCAGTGAATAAAAAAGTTAACCCCTTCCTCCCCAGTGCCATTAGTACAGTGTCAGTGGTTTTTGTTTTTTTTTGCACTGATCACTGTATTGGTGTCACTGGGGATGTCAGCGACCCCAAGTTAGTTCCCCCCCAGTGTCAGAATGTCCGCCGCAGTCCTGCCATAAGTCGCTGATCGCCGCCATTATTAGAATTAAAAAAAATCCGAGTATCTTTCCCGCCATTTGTAAACGCTATAATTTTCACGTAAACCAATTAATTTACACGTATTTTTTTTTTTTTTAGCGAAGACATGTTGCAGAATGCATTTTGGCCGAAATTTATGACGAAATTTTGATTTTTACCTTTTTTTTTTTTTTTTTTTTTACTGGACATGTTTTATAGCAAAAAGTCCAAAATATTGTTTTTTTTTTCTCAAAATTGTCAGCCTTTTTTTTTTTTTTTTTCTTTTATAGCGCAAAAAATAAAAACCGCACGGGCGATCAAATACCACCGAAAGAAAGCTCTATTTGTGTGAAAAAAAGGACATAAATTTCAGTTATGTACAGTATTGCATGACCGCGCAATTGTCCATTAAACTAGCGCAGCGCTATATAGCAAAAAATGGCGTAAATTGCAGTATCTATACCATAGTTTGTAGACGCTATAACTTTCACACAAAGCAATCAATATACGCTTATTGGGATTTTTTTTACCAAAAACATGTAGCAGAATACCTTTTGGCCTAAATTTATAACTTACTTTGAGTTTACTATATATTTTTTTAGAGCTGAAAGTAAAAAATATTGTTTTTCTTAAAAATTTTTGGTCTTTTTTTTGTTTATAGCGTGAAAAATAAAAAGCGCACAGGTGATCAAATACCCCCAAAAGAAAGCTCTTATTTGTGTGAAAAAAAGGATGTAAATTTCGTTTGGGTGCAGCATTGCATGACCGCGCAATTATCAGTTGAATTAGTGCAGTGCCGAGTAGCAAAAAGAGGCCTGGTCATTAAGGGGGGTAAATCCTCAGGAGGGCAAGTGGTTAACTTGTCACAATATGCAGCAACACAGCGTTGAGGTGTAAATTGACCCTAAAAGTATTTGCAAAGTGTTTTTCAAGATATCACATACGTTATAATGTTTTTTTTTTTTTTCCCATGTATGTTTCTAGATGTTAAATTTACAAGTTTGCTTTCTTTACAGATGTTGGATGAAAATAATCATTTAATTCAATGTATTATGGACTATCAGAACAAAGGAAAAACTTCTGAATGTTCACAGTAAGTAAAATGAAACAATCCTGTATTATAACAGTAACCTTTTTTTGCCACTCCTTTCTTCTTTAAAGGAAAAGCTCGCCTTTAGAATATGTAACATGTTCCCAAAGCTGTGCCCTCTCCCTCCCTCTGACAGTACGGGGAGAAATATCCCCGTACTATCTGCCTGATTTGCAAACTGCATGGCTGTGTGGGGCTCCACCCACGCGGCTGCATCACTCATTCACAGAGTTCTGTAAATGAGTGCCTACAAGTCCCGGCAGCTTTAGTGGATGTCGGCTTGTAGTCTTTAATGAACTACCATGGCGCTGTGAAGCGTTGTGGTAGTTCATTGAATCTTCCTGTCAGAATATCTGCTTGACCGTACATCCCGTACGCCAAGCAGATATTCTGACAGGTCTGCAGGAGACCTGCATGGCATCAGCGGTCTACTTATCGCTGGTGCAATGCTTTACAGGCTCCTTTGGACAAAAATAATAAATGCACATTATTTTTTTTTTTTACCTGCAAAAAAAGTGCATTTATTATTTTTGTCCAAAAAGGTAACTTACCCTTTAAGACTCTTCTCTACATTGAGATTTTTTTCCATTGCAGCCATGGCTTTCTTCAACCTGGCTTTTGAACTACAGGATCAGCCTGTTGATTCTATCAGTGTGACCTTCCACACATGGTTCCTTTAGAGCCCTTAAGGCCACAAAAATTTCCCATTTCAACTGTTCTAACTTTTTCTCTACAGATATACACCCTGACAAGCTGCTTGCTTCCTCTCAAGCACTTATTAGTTTTGGACCTATTTGGGGAGGATTCTATACAAAGGTGGTGTACACCCACTTCGGATCTGATAGTGTCAAGTCTTAATAAAGAGTACCATACCAGTGAATGATGCACCCAGGGCCTGAGCAATAAGCAGTTTTAAGCTCTTTCTAAACTCTGTTCTCCCTGGCCGGACCTGCTCCCATTTTAGCTCTGACATCACTGTGCCAAACCATGAATGATTGGTTAAAATCCTTTAAATGAGATCTTGCTACTACTGCAGTTGGTCTTTTGACTATAGAAAACATAGAGCAAATGGCTGTAGCTTTGAACTTCGGTTGTGACTGTTGCTAACTTTCCTGGAATTATTTCTTATACTTTTGTCAGTACATATGCATAGGACCCTTTGAATAAAGCATTGATCTGTGAAAACGCTTTCAATATGTCTGATTCTTACAGCCTTTGAGAGACTTTACTAAAGGTAAATATACTGTGCACTGCAATTGCAAGTGCAGTTGCTTTATATCCAAGGGGAAGCTCTAAAATGAGGCTAAGCGCTGCAGATTTCTTTCATCCAGTCGTGCAAACAAAAATGCTGTGTTTTTATTTTCCTTGCACGTTCCCCTCAAATCTAGAGCAACTGCACTTTCAGTGTACTTCCAAGTGCACAGCCTATTTGCCTTTAGTAAATCAACCTCTACGTCTCTTCAAATCTTCTTTTGATACCATTATCAAAGATATTGCTGTTGGCAATATCACGTTTTTGGCCTTTCTATCTCTAAAGAAAACAAATCTATTTTATTTCTCTACTGCAACCACTCCCTCCACGTCCAGACCCCTAATCTTGGCTCCTAGTCCCCCTTCAAAGTCTGGGACTTAGTCTGCCAAAGCCTCAGACATTATATCTGCTGCAGGTGAAGGTGTGCCCTCATTTTCCAGTTCTCTGGCAAAATGGTTTCAAGGATTTCACTCCTGTCTGTTCACTGTTCTCAAACGCAAAAGAGAGCTTGTACCCCATTGCTGATCTCAGAGCTCTGAATGTCTTTCATCATTTCCCTTCACCAGGGACACTTTCTAGTTTCTGTGGACATTAAGGATGTGTACCTGTATGTCCCATTTTTCCAGTTCATCAACTTGCCCAATGCATTGCTTTGGTGCCGCTATACTCTATATACTATGGCTTCATACACAAAGGTGCTGGTCTCATTATTAGCCCTGCTATGCTCTCATGGCATACCCATTGTGGGATACTTACTTAGGCAGGCCATAAACTAGCAGATTTTCAGCCAAAAACATTTGTATTAAATTCTTTGTACATTCGATAAATTGACAAATTTTGAAAATTTCACTTGCTTTTAACATTTGATTTAAAAATTAATGTAATTCCGGAACTAAAGCCACATACACGGTCTGAAAATTTGTTAGTTCGAGAAAAATTTTCCAACCTGCACCTTCAAATTTTCTGGTAATTGAAAACGAATGTCAATTTGACCCCACTAATGATTAGAAAATTAAATGAGTGCTCCTAAAACTAACACATTATATATTTTTTTTTTTGTACTAAAATCTATGTGTATGGCCAGCATTACATGACCTCCTGTTGATGGACCAGTCAGAGTAGGCTTTGTTGGAACAATGTGATTTTGGCTGTCCGGACATGACATTGATTTGGATGGTTCCTGAACCTTCAGGAGCTCATTGTTAAAAGTGTCTGGGACTAGTCCTAGATACAACTTAGACCAGTGTAGCAGTGTGTTTCTCCACTGGAGGAACTTCAGATGTCCCAGATTCAAACTCTCCAGTCCAGGGGGAGTCTGATTCTCCACTTTTGCTTGAAAGTCTTGGACCTGATGTTAGTGTCCTTTGAAGCAGTTAGTTTGCCCAACTTCCCTCAAACTCTACAATGCAACATTCTCTCTTCATGGGACAAATGGAAGTACCAATTTGACACCGAGGATCAGATTGTCTTTGGCCTGGTGGCTAAGGAATCTATTCTGCAATTGGGTAAGTCCTTTCTTCCCATCATCTGGAAGAGCCTTGCAACAGATGGCAGTATGTTGGGCTAGAGAGGCATCCTGGTGGGGTGGAGTAATTGGGGCTGGGGTGTCAGTTCAGAACACTTGGTCATCGGAGGAGTCTTGTCCCCTGATCAACACTCCGGAGCTTCAGGCAATCTGGCTGCCTCTGCAGCACGGGAGGATCCTGGTGGAAAGTTATTGATTCAGTCAGACAACACTGCAGTGGGGAAATACATCGGTCATTAAGGTACGAACACAGCAGGGGAGAAGGGATAAATTGGATCCTGTCCTGGACATGTCCTTGCTTTGTACATCCAAAATGTAAACAACTGGAAGGCAAACTTCCTGAACACATGCCTGGACCTGTGCAGTTGCCCCATACTTGGATGTGTGGCAGGACCTATGTCACAGCTTTTCCTGTTAAGGCTCGTTCTACTTGATCTGTGATTGATGCCAAAAAACCCAAGAGTCTATTAACTGCTTTCCAAATTTGCATGGCTATCTCCAGTCTTTTGTTCACATGTTCTCAGTTATACCAGCTGGCTGTTGCAGCCTCATCTGATGTTTGCTTCCTTCAGGTGATCCTTGAGCAGCAGGCAGTCCCCAGTTATCTAATATTTTTTTTTTATTTTTCCCTTCAGTTGGACTACTCAAAGTTGAAGACTTTGTGTGTCCTTTTAGTGACTGAACAAGGAACAGATTTTTGTACTCGCCATAAAATCTTTTTCTTTTAAATTCCATCCCTGTTAATTTTGCTCCCAGTACCGCTTTTATTTATTTATTACAGGTACTTATATAGCGCTGTCAATTTACGCAGCGCTTTTACATATATATATATATATATATATATATATTTATTGTACATTCATATCAGTCCCTAACCCTCAAGGGGCGTACAGTCTAAGCTTTTCTACAAAAGCAAGGAATCCTGGTAGTAGGCTGGGTTGTCCTGGCCTATAGGTTTTGTTTGCCAGTCCATTTGTTGTTCACTCCTTCTTTAGGCGATGGTATAACCCACAGGGGCAGACTTCCTGTTTTTAAAGAAAAGGATTTGGGAAGTACAAAAATCCTATTGTAAAAGTCTATGTTCTTGGATCTTCCTTGTCCAGAAACTTGTGCCTTCTGCTTTGGCAGGCCATGGATGATGCAACTCCATCCAGCTGTTACTCCCACAGTCTGTATTATACACTGAAATGTGTAGGTGTGTTGTCCTCATCAGGTTTCAAAGTAAGAAATGCAGAGCTGCAGAAGTGGTAACCACTAAGCTACTGATGTCTGCCACTGCTCTATGGAGAGACAAGTAGCACTGAGTGCACAGTAACATGCTTAGTGAATTAAAAACATATTTCAATAAAATACACATCTAAATTGAAATACCATCAATGGCAACAAAGCTGTGTCAAGTCACACATTTATCAACTTAATGAAGATTTCTACTTTGGTGCATGATTTATAGTTTTCTTTTCAATAAATGTTTATTGGTTTTTCAATACTTCAGGTACAAAATACAAAGTGGACCAGTTTTTAAAGACAAATGGAATTACAGCCATAAACCGTAGTGAACAGCGGTTTTGCGTGTGTGAAGTATAGCTTAAGTAAATAATGATTCAGATAGCTTGTCCAAGAATAGAGGTAGAACAAACATTTTGTGTTGGACAGGTAAATGGTGTTTTAATAGGTTGTATGACTATATTTCAATGACCGACATCCGTGAAATAAACTATATCGGTGGAGGTATGTTAAAATGCTAGCAAAATATGAGATGTATAGATATCTCATGGTTCAAGAGGCTTCCCTGCGGAGGAGCTGAAAAAACAGAAATCGAAAGAGGGGAGAAAGAGAGAGAAGAACAGAGACAAGTAAAGAACGGATGTTCACAACGCCTAAATGCAGTCAGATATAGTCAAGTCATAGTGAAATAAAGCTATTTACTGAGATTTCTGGGTGGGCGTATTAAATCCACGGAGTCCAAGTTTTAAAGAATTTCTTGTGGGTGTCTGAGAGTATACTAGCCAGTTTTGCATTTATTAAAAAGAAGTCAAGGCAACGGTGAAATTTTATACAAAAGGTACAAACTGCTGCTTCCAGGCCTTCGCTATGGTTTGTTTAGCCGCCAGTAGCACGTGAGTGGCTAGTATATATTTGTGTTTAGATATACCTGGAGTAGAGATGAGCGAAGAAATGAAAAATTCGATTCGGCTGATTCGGCGAATTCCAGTGTGAAATTCGATTCGATGCGAATTTCTCCGCTACGAAGATGACTTATTTAAAGGGTTTCTAGGCTTCAGAGAGCCTTTAAATTAGTGCAGAACACTGTACCTTTAATTTAAATGCCCTTGGAGATGAGGAAGGAGAAGGAGAAGGAGAAGGATGAGAAGAAGGAGAAGGAGAAGGATGAGAAGAAGGAGAAGGAGAAGGATGAGAAGAAGGAGAAGGATGAGAAGAAGAAGGAGAAGGATGAGAAGAAGAAGGAGAAGGATGAGAAGAAGAAGGAGAAGGATGAGAAGAAGGAGAAGGATGAGAAGAAGGAGAAGGAGAAGGATGAGAAGAAGGAGAAGGAGAAGGATGAGAAGAAGGAGAAGGAGAAGGATGAGAAGAAGGAGAAGGAGAAGGATGAGAAGAAGGAGAAGGATGAGAAGAAGGAGAAGGATGAGAAGAAGGAGAAGGATGAGAAGAAGGAGAAGGATGAGAAGAAGGAGAAGGATGAGAAGAAGGAGAAGGATGAGAAGAAGGAGAAGGATGAGAAGAAGGAGAAGGATGAGAAGAAGGAGAAGGATGAGAAGAAGGAGAAGGATGAGAAGAAGGAGAAGGATGAGAAGAAGGAGAAGGATGAGAAGAAGGAGAAGGATGAGAAGAAGGAGAAGGATGAGAAGAAGGAGAAGGATGAGAAGAAGAAGGCTGAGAAGGAGAAGGAGAAGGATGAGAAGAAGGAGAAGGATGAGAAGAAGGAGAAGGATGAGAAGAAGGAGAAGGATGAGAAGAAGGAGAAGGATGAGAAGGAGAAGGATGAGAAGAAGAAGGCTGAGAAGAAGGAGAAGGAGAAGGATGAGAAGAAGGAGAAGGATGAGAAGAAGGAGAAGGATGAGAAGGAGAAGGAGAAGGATGAGAAGAAGGAGAAGGAGAAGGATGAGAAGAAAGAGAAGGATGAGAAGAAGGAGAAGGATGAGAAGGAGAAGGATGAGAAGGAGAAGGATGAGAAGAAGAAGGATGAGAAGAAGAAGGATGAGAAGAAGAAGGATGAGAAGAAGAAGGATGAGAAGGAGAATGATGAGAAGAAGAAGGATGAGAAGGAGAATGATGAGAAGAAGGAGAATGATGAGAAGAAGGAGAAGGATGATAAGAAGGAGAAGGATGATAAGAAGGAGAAGGAAGAGAAGAAGGAGAAGGAGAAGGATGAGAAGAAGGAGAAGGATGAGAAGAAGGAGAAGGATGAGAAGAAGGAGAAGGATGAGAAGAAGGAGAAGGATGAGAAGAAGGAGAAGGATGAGAAGAAGGAGAAGGAGAAGGATGAGAAGAAGGAGAAGGATGAGAAGAAGAAGAAGGATGAGAAGAAGGAGAAGGATGAGAAGAAGGAGAAGGAGAAGGATGAGAAGAATGAGAAGAAGGAGAAGGAGAAGGATGAGAAGAAGGAGAAGGATGAGAAGAAGGAGAAGGATGAGAAGAAGGAGAAGGATGAGAAGAAGGAGAAGAAGAATGAGAAGAAGGAGAAGGAGAAGGAGAAGAAGGAGAAGGATGAGAAGAAGGAGAAGGATGAGAAGAAGGAGAAGGATGAGAAGAAGGAGAAGGATGAGAAGAAGGAGAAGGATGAGAAGAAGGAGAAGGATGAGAAGAAGGAGAAGGATGAGAAGAAGGAGAAGGATGAGAAGAAGGAGAAGGATGAGAAGAAGGAGAAGGATGAGAAGAAGGAGAAGAAGGATGAGAAGGAGAAGGATGAGAAGAAGAAGGATGAGAAGAAGGATGAGAAGAAGGAGAAGGATGAGAAGAAGGAGAAGGATGAGAAGAAGGAGAAGGATGAGAAGAAGGAGAAGGATGAGAAGAAGGAGAAGGATGAGAAGAAGGAGAAGGATGAGAAGAAGGAGAAGGAGAAGGATGAGAAGAAAAAGGATGAGGAGAAGGAGAAGGATGAGAAGAAGGAGAAGGAGAAGGATGAGAAGAAAAAGGATGAGGAGAAGGAGAAGGAAGAGAAGAAAAAGGATGAGGAGAAGGAGAAGGAAGAGAAGAAGGAGAAGGAGAAGGATGAGAAGAAGAAGGATGAGAAGAAGGAGAAGGATGAGAAGAAGGAGAAGGATGAGAAGAAGGAGAAGGATGAGAAGAAGGAGAAGGATGAGAAGAAGGAGAAGGATGAGAAGAAGGAGAAGGATGAGAAGAAGGAGAAGGATGAGAAGAAGGAGAAGGATGAGAAGAAGGAGAAGGATGAGAAGAAGGAGAAGGATGAGAAGAAGGAGAAGGATGAGAAGAAGGAGAAGGATGAGAAGAAGGAGAAGGATGAGAAGAAGGAGAAGGATGAGAAGAAGGAGAAGGATGAGAAGAAGAAGGAGAAGGATGAGAAGAAGAAGGAGAAGGATGAGAAGAAGAAGGAGAAGGATGAGAAGAAAAAGGATGAGGAGAAGGAGAAGGATGAGAAGGAGAAGGAGAAGGATGAGAAGAAAAAGGATGAGGAGAAGGAGAAGGATGAGAAGAAGGAGAAGGATGAGAAGGAGAAGAAGGATGAGAAGAAGGAGAAGGAGAAGGATGAGAAGAAGGAGAAGAAGGAGAAGGAGAAGGATGAGAAGGAGAAGGAGAAGGATGAGAAGGAGAAGGAGAAGGATGAGAAGGAGAAGGAGAAGGATGAGAAGAAGGAGAAGGAGAAGGATGAGAAGAAGGAGAAGGATGAGAAGAAGGATGAGCAGAAGGAGAAGGATGAGAAGAAGGAGAAGGATGAGAAGAAGGATGAGAAGAAGGATGAGAAGAAGGAGAAGGATGAGAAGAAGGACAGTTCTGTGACAGTTTCTGTCTATTTCTGACAGTTCTGGGACATTCACTCCATACAGCGGTTTCAACCGCTGTATGGAGGGAATGTCATAGAACTGTCAGAAATAGACTATTAATGACAGTTCTGGGACTGTCCTTCCATGCAGCGGTTGAAACATTGTATGTATTTGTTTCCATAAATGGATCCATTTATGGAAACAAATACATACAATGTTTCAACCGCTGCATGGAAGGACAGTCCCACAACTGTCATTAATAGTCTATATCTGACAGTTCCATGACATTCCCTCCATACAACGGTTAAAACAGCTGTATGGAGTGAATGTCCCAGAACTGTCATAAATAGTCTATTTCTGATAGATCTGGGACATTCACTTCATACAGCTGTTTTAACCGCTGTATGGAGGGAATGTCATGGAACTGTCAGAAATAGACTATTAATGACAGTTCTGGGACTGTCCTTCCATGCAGCGGTTGAAACATTGTATGTATTTGTTTCCATAAAATGGATCCATTTATGGAAACAAATACATACAATGTTTCAACCGCTGCATTGAAGGACAGTCCCACAACTGTCATTAATAGTCTATTTCTGACAGTTCCATGACATTCCCTCCATACAGCGGTTAAAACAGCTGTATGCAGTGAATGTCCCAGAACTGTCATAAATAGTCTATTTCTGATAGATCTGGGACATTCACTCCATACAGCTGTTTTAACCGCTGTATGGAGGGAATGTCATGGAACTGTCAGAAATAGACTATTAATGACAGTTGTGGGACTGTCCTTCCATACAGCGGTTGAAACATTGTATGTATTTGTTTCCATAAATGGATCCATTTATGGAAACAAATACATACAATGTTTCAACCGCTGCATGGAAGGACAGTCCCAGAACTGTCATTAATAGTCTATTTCTGACAGTTCCATGACATTCCCTCCATACAGCGGTTAAAACAGCTGTATGCAGTGAATGTCCCAGAACTGTCATAAATAGTCTATTTCTGACAGTTCTGGGACATTCACTCCATACAGCGGTTTCCGGCAAAAAGTGTATGTGCAGAGTTCCTCTATTCTGCAGATACACTTAGAGGAGCTCTGCAGATACACTTAGAGGAGCTCTGCACATACACTTTTTTCCGGTTTGGAATTATTCTTATTTTCATCCTACTTCTTCTTCTTCTTCTTCATCCTCATCCTCATCCTCTTCTTCTTCTGAGGATGAGGATGAAGAAGAAGAAGAAGAAGAAGTAGGATGAAAATAAGATTAATTCCAAGCCGGCAAAAAGTGTATGTGCAGAGCTCCTCTAAGTGTATCTGCAGAGCTCCTCTAAGTGTATCTGCAGAATAGAGGAACTCTGCACATACACTTTTTGCCGGCTTGGAATTATTCTTCTTTTCATCCTACTTCTTCTTCATCCTCATCCTCAGAAGAAGAGGATGAGGATGAGGAAGAAGAAGAAGAATGAAAAGAAGAATAATTCCAAGCCGGCAAAAAGTGTATGTGCAGAGTTCCTCTATTTCTGACAGTTCTCTCACAGCTTCTTCACATGTACAGCGGTTGAAATATCTGTATCCTAAATGGAAACTAATAGATACAAATTGTATCTATTAGTTTCCATTTAGGATACAGATGTTTCAACCGCTGTACATGTGAAGAAGCTGTGAGAGAACTGTCAGAAATAGAGGAACTCTGCACATACACTTTTTGCCGGCTTGGAATTATTCTTCTTTTCATCCTACTTCTTCTTCTTCTTCTTCTTCTTCTTCTTCTTCTTCTTCTTCTTCTTCTTCTTCTTCATCCTCATCCTCATCCTCTTCTTCTGAGGATGAAGAAGAAGAAGAAGTAGGATGAAAAGAAGAATAATTCCAAGCCGGCAAAAAGTGTATGTGCAGAGTTCCTCTATTTCTGACAGTTCTCTCACAACTTCTTCACATGTACAGTGGTTGAAACATCTGTATCCTAAATGTAAACTAATAGATACAATGTTTCAACCGCTAAACATGTGTTCCTTCTGTCAGAGAACTGTCAGAAATAGCGGAGCTCACTGCAGGGACACTTTTGCCGGCTGATCGGGAAATGTTCGATTCGCGCACCCGAAGTAGGCAAAATTTCGGTTTCGACACGAATCGAATATTTCCTGAAATTCGACTCGAATTCCGGTTCGCCTAGTTCGATTCGCTCATCTCTAACCTGGAGGTTTTAAATGTAGGATAGTGTACCATGGGTCTCTTGGAAAGGGGTAAATGAGTAGGGATTTAGGTAAATCTTGAGGAGTTTTGACCAAAATTGGAAAATCAATAGTGCATGTCCACCATATGTGTAGGACATCGCCCGGTGCATTGCAGCCACGAAAACAAGTGTTGGGGGTTGATGAGTGAAGAAAAGCTAAACGAGAAGAGATAAGATACCATCTTGTCATGGTTTTAAAGGCTGATTCCATAGTGAGGACATTGAGGAATCATGAGGTCAGGGTTGACCATATCTGTGACCAGCATGTACGATCTTTAGTACCTTTTTTGAGATCCCTTTCCCGTCTGGAGACGTAAGCGTGACTGTTGGGGTTCTGTAGGTTAGTTGCGAATATAGGATTGAGATTGGTTTAGGAGAGAGAGGTGTCCAGTGGCAGATATGTTTGAACAGGGATAGTTGTGTGGTCGGGTCTTTAGTAGCGAGAGTCGAAGTTACCCAGTGTTTGAGCTGTAGGTAGCGGAAAAGTTCCATGGGGGGGGGGGGGGGGTCTTGTGTTCCTTATTTCCACCCAGGTATAAACTGAGCGGCCTGTAAGAAATGAGTGAATGCAATGGAAGTTGTGGAAAGTCCACCAATGAAAGGAGGGGGGACTCGAGGCCAGGTGGGAATAGGGGGTTTCCCACGAGTGGGAGTATTTGTAAGTGGGGGCAGATTAGTCCACAGGAGTATTTTGTGGAGTCCCATATGCGCAAGGAGTAGGTCATAAGAGGACTGAGAAATGCAGATCTGGATTTCGGAGGGAGCCATAAAAGCGAAAAGAGGGAAATCGGGTGGCAGGAGAGCGCTTCTAAATTTACCCATATGGGGGTTTGTTGTGCTGCATAAAATGAAGTTAAAGGTGCTATCTGAGCCGCCACATTATACTTAGAGAAGTTAGGAACCCCAAGGCCACCCTGTTTCCGGTGTGTAAGCATGGTGTGTTTAGTGACCCGAGATCTTTTATTAGCCCAAATAAAGTGTAAAATGTGTTTTTGAAAAGATTTCAGGGCATAAGGGGGAATTGGGCCTGGGAGAGTTCAAAGTAAGAACAAAAGTTTAGGGAGGATGGTCATTTTTACTGCTTTTATTCTACCCATCCACAAGGGGGGTTGATTTGACCAGGTGGTAAGTGTCTTAAGGGAGTTGAAAATTGAGACATATTTGGACTCATATAGAATGTAGTAGAGTTTGTAAAGGTAGTCCCCAGGTATTCTAAATGCGCGGCGGGCCAGGTAAAATTGTAATTTTGTTTCAGCAAGGTTATGTCCGCTGCAGGGAGGGAAACATTAAGAAGATTTATCTTCATTTTCTATCAGACCTGATACAGTGAAAAATCTGGGTAAAATAGAGAAGAGGGTGGTTAGGGAGGTGTGCGGTTGAGTCAGAGTTAGAATTGGGTCATCAGCAAATGCGCTAACTTTAAATGTTTGGTGGGAAAGTGAAACCGCTTTTAATATCCGGATTGGATCGTATGAGATGGAGTAGGGATTCCAGGGCTAAAATGAAAAGTATTGGGGAGAGGGGACATCAATAGTGATTCATGAGGAAATTCGTCATCAGACACTGAAAATTCCATGCAAAACAATATACCGCTTTGACATTCAAAAATATTGACATAATTGGACTGCCAGGGAGATTAATAGTGTTATGGAGGTCTTGAGGGTCCTTTCCGGGTTTCGGGAACATGACTATTTGGGCTGCTGTGTATGACGAGTGGAGATCTGAATTGGAGCGTAGATGGTTGAAAAAGTTGGTCAAATAGGTAGCCAGGGAGTCGGCAAATTTTTTGTAATAAAGTGCGGAGAAACCGTTGGGGGTTTTCTGCGTCTGGAGTGTTTTTATCGCTGGAACGGTGATATCAGCTTTTAGTCTGTCAACTATGGCGGTGGATTGTTTGCGGAGATGGATGTCCCGGGAGAGATCGTCTGCTGACGTTGTGGGGCTTGATATACAGTTCTGTTCAAAATAATAGCAGTCAGACATCACTAACCTGATCAATTACTGTTTTTGGTAGAAATGATATTTCTACATGGCAAATAATTTACTAGCAGGTGTAGTAGAGTAATAGAAATCCAACAGACCCAACAGTCATGACATGCATGCTGCTGATTCTGTGTAATTGAAAGGGGCATGTTCAAAATAATAGCAGTGTGGAGTTCTATTAGTGAGGTCATTCATTCTTTAAAAAACAGGTGGCAATTACTGCCCTTATTTAAGGAAGGAAGGCAGCAAATGTTGTACATGCTGGTTACAGAGCATTTCTCTCTGAAATTCTGAGGAAAATGGGTCGTTCCAAACATTGTTCAGAAGAACAGCGTACCTTGATTAAAAAGTTGATTGGAGAGGGGAAAACATATAAAGAAGTGCAGACAATGATAGGCTGCTCAGCTAAAATGATCGCAAATGCGTTAAAATGGCAACCAAAACCTGAAAGACATGGAAGAAAGCGAAAAACTACCATTTGAATGGATAGAAGAATAGTGTAGTGTTCCCAATGCATTTGTGTGTATGGAAATAAAAGCTATTAGAAGGATTTTCAGCTTTATTCACTTTTTTCAACACACTGCTATTATTTTGAACACAACTGTATCTTGGCCAAGACCGTGGCGAAAGCGTCCACTATTTTGGAAGGATTTGCGGTAATGGTTTTGTTTGGTAGGTGTAGTCTAATCTGGTTTGTATTACGAGTGTGGGCCTTGAGAAGGTTAGCCAACATCAGGCCTGGTTTGTTGGTACAAGTGTAATTGTCTAGACCATCTAAGGTTTTTTTTTTTTTTTTTTTCAGCCTTGTCATCTAGAAGGAGGTTAAGTTCGCCTTTCGTAGCTTCTAACTGTTTGCGCAGGGAAGTAGAGCGAGATTGTTTAAATTGGGTTTCTAGTTGCGATAAGTGAACTTTGTGTGGCTTTGTGGGCTTCCTATAGGATTGTGGGAGTTGAGGCCGACATGGTATTCTTTTTAAAGTAGTTTAAGATAGTCTCGGATAGTCCCCGACACTGCGTCGAAGGACAGTATAGAGTCATTAAGCTGCCAGCAATAGTGTTAGGGGTTCGGAGCTAGTGTTCTGCAACTGAGCAGGAGAGGTGAATGATCTGACCACGGAGTAGGCAGTATTTTAACACTGAAGACATTGGGAATGAAAGCTTGGGGCACAAGGAAGTGATCTATGCATGTGTAGCAGTTATGGGGTGCCGAATAGTAAGTGAAATCTCGTACGCGAGGATTAAATTCCCTCCAAGCATCCACTAATGCGTATTCGGATAGGAGGTCTACGAATCTGTTTGCGAGCTTGTTTCATTGCGGTCTCGTTGGCGATCAATTGGAGGAGATTGGTCTAGTTGCCTATTTTGCACAAGATTACTGTCGCTCATAACGATCAAAGTGCCTTTTCTTTGTGAGGAAATTACCTTCAATAAATGAGAGAGGAAGCGGGACTGATACGTTTTCGGAGCATAAAAATTGACTATGGTCACTTCGACGTCAAAAATAGGCCCCTGTAATATCCAATATCTGCCTGTGAGATCTGCAATTTCTAGAGCGCAGGTGAAGGGATGCTTTTGTGGAATGCTACAAGGACGCCTCTCCGCTTCTCCTCAAAATTTGCCTGGAACATCTGCAGGTAATTTTTGTGAAAATATTTGGGCTGGGAGGATGTGGAGAATCGGGTTTCCTGTAGTCCTATGATGTGAGCTCGAATGGAAGGCATAGTAAGTAAAGGCACATTTACGTTTCCAAGGGGAATTAAAGCCCTGTATATTGTTGGATGTAGCCATCATGGTGGATATAGGGTGAAATAGCAGTTAAACCCAGCAGTTAAACCCAGAGTTGAACCATGACATGTCAGATGTATTCAGGCGTTTTCGACATCCTGGAAAATGTAAAATAGAGAGAGGTAAAAGAAGTCTAGTAAGGTAGAGTGTAGAAGGCTCAGCCGCAGGGGCATCGAAAAAATTGTCTAAGCAATCGAAGGCAGTGGTTAAACGAACTGCCATAGTTGGGGGTCACTGGGAACCCCCCAGGCACACATTGTATAATGATAGTTAGAAAACATTTAAAAAATGAACTGATGTTCAACAACCTGAACGGAGAAAAGCGAAAACAAGAAGGAAAGAAAAAAACAAAATGTAGGAGGGAAGAAAATAGTGGGGAAGAAGAAAAGAAGATGGGGAGAGAGAAGGGTGGCAAGGACAAGGAGACACACAAGCAGAAAACAAGCATGAGTAGGAGCACGGTCTTGCATATGTTCATAATGCTATAGTAAGATACAGTTAAATGAAATAGAAGTGAGGAGTCATCGGCCACGAAGTCTGGACCAGGCGCAGCTATGACTAATGGAGCCAAAGGACTACGGTCCAACACATACAGGCAAAGCTCCAAGTGGGAAGCACAAAGTAATCCCCACCGCCCCCTCATCCCCCCCACTCTCCCATTGAAGAGGGGTAGCATTATAGAGTCTGCACCTGAATCTCGACCACGGCGGTGAACCCCAAGTCCTAGCTGGAGTGAAGAAGCAGCATAAGAACCTAAAAAACAAAAGTAAAAATTGGCGTGTGGAAGTTCGAAGGTTCAGTTAGAAGCATCACGGCAGGGGATGTGTCAACTTTGGAGCAAATAGACCTTTTTGAAACTAGGATACTCAGGGTGAGGAGTGAAGTAAGAGTTGGTCCCCCTATGAAATATCTGATCGGGAAACCTGTTTGCTTTGTCTCTATGCCGGTCGTCTCCTTCAGGGAAGAGGTTTCCAGAGGGGAGTGAGGCGAGGAGACTTGCAGGGAGAGGTCTGCAAAGTCTTAGAGCCTGTGGAAGATAGCATAAGTTGTAGCCTGATGAGGACATCCTGGGCTTCGTCAAGTGTGGAGAAAGCATAAGGGTGACCCTGGAAAGTAAAGGTTAATTTGCATGGGAAGTTCCAGCGGAATTTGATGCGTTGGCTCTGTAGTGTCTGAACAAAACGCTTCAGTTTTCTGCGTCTCTCTGGAGTGTTTGTGGAGCGAGACCAGAGAATATTTGATGTTTGTGTGATTGAAAGGTCAAGTCTCTTTGACCATGCTGCTTGCATGACCGCTTCTTTAGTTTTGTAAAAAGTAGGTTTAATGATAATGTCTCGTTTGGGGCCCAGGGCTCTGTGGATTCTATTGAATTCCAATTGTTCGATTGGGATTCCAGGGATGAGTTCTTGCTGTAGCGCTGTGACTGTAGAGTTTTTAAGCCCTCTATTGTTTCTGGGAGGCCTCTGATCCTAAAGTTGCCTCTCCTACTGCGGTTCTCCATATCTTCAAGTTTTTGCAAGGCAAAAGAGAAGTCTAGTTTAATTGTGTTGAGGTCTTGCTTGTGATTGTTGATTTACGAGGATAGCATCATCTATTTTATGTTCGAGGTCATCTATTTGGGACCCTATGTCCCTAATTTCACGTGTAATCTTAGTGGTAAGCTGTTCCTTGGTCAGTTCTTTTTGAAGGAGTTTTAATCTCTCCAGTAGGGCTGAGTCACGGATCTCCGTGTCGGTAGGTTCTTCGGTCTCAGTGACTTGGAAACCGTCATTAGACAAGTTGTCTAATTGAGAGCTGGTCTCTTGGGAGAGAGATGGGCATTCAGGCAAGGGTTGAGGGGAGGTCAGTTTAGATTGATATCTTTTGGCGAGGTTGGTAGAAGCTTTGGTAGAGCTAGTTGCCGATTTTGGTCAGCTTTTGCCAGGGTAGCTATGGAATGCTTTCCCATGATCACCGCAATTGGGTCCCCCATCTCCCGTGTACAGCATGTAGTAAGGACTGTGGCAATGTGGTCTCGCCTCTTCAGGACATGTGGAAAGGGTTTCCTTTGGACAGTGAATTGAAGACCACCAGGTGTACTAGGGGGGAGGCATGGATAAGAAGTAAAGGTCAGGGCCGCTTCACCACCAAATGTCGATATGACGTGGGGTCTAGTAGGCAGCTGGGGGAGCTCTTGTGTCCTGGTGGGGGTAATTGGTGTAGGCGAAGGGCCCAGGAGAGATAGGGGGTCCCCCTGTCCTCCCCCAGTCACAGCCGAACCTTCTCGAGGGTATCGGCCCTCTGTATGGAGCCCTGGGCCCTGTGAGACCTATCAGTCCTCTAAACTCCGGGAGGCCTGGGGCTGGAGTAGAGTTAACTCACCGAGGATGTGGGATGTGGTCTTCCCGCAGGGTGCCGGTCCCCCACAGTGAGCTGTACTAGAAGTCCAGGAGGGGAGAGCTCCAGGACTGTGTGAGGCGGTCTGCAGGGTGAAGGCGGAATACGCTGACTGAGGAGACGGGTGCAGGCTGCGAGAAGATAGCGGCTGCTACTTCCCTGTGTGTCAGTGGCAGCTCCCCTGGTAATCAGTGTGGGTAGCTCTGCAATCCCCACTCGCCAAGTGGATCTGCTGGTCCTATAAGGTGCCAGCGGTAGAGGGGGGGGGGTTCCAGTGGGAAGGCTCGTCTGGCTGGTCCTGGAGTAATAGTGTGCCTAGGAGTTGAGGAGCCGGGCTAAGGAGTGGCCATCACTCTCGGCTGCTCAACAGCGCCTCCGCGTGATTTTTAGTTTTAAAGTTTTTATGGTAGAAAGGTTCAGTTTACTTTGTTTACTCTGACTGCTTTTTCAAATGTCTGATCATGGAATTTGCTCTCTAAAAGAAAAGATTGTTCTATTTTTCTGTTAACCTCTTCCCACCCGCCCCAGTGTTCCTTTTAAAAGGTTTGGAACACCAGGTGGGCAGGAAGGTTCAGCGATCATGTGGCCACTGTCACAGTGGTCTTATGATCAGAAGCTGGTCCCCCTGATCTGTAGCATGGACTGAAAGTTATCTGCAACAGTTAAGTATTTGTGCTTTTGAGTGCACTCCCAGCACACCAGACAGTGGCCACCCAGAGACGCGCCTGGTCGTTAAAGCCATATGTGTCAGGAAATTGTAAAGGGGTTAAAATGTGCTGGCTATATTCCAGTGTGCCACAGACCTGGAAATGTTTTTTCTTTTGCTAGCTTTTCTGATGGACAGATCCATTACCATACTTTCCTCTCCTGTGGTCACTGGCTGTACAATAAATGCAAGCTGATGAGACCCATTTTGTGTAAATGAACTTGGATCAGAGTGATTTGTATAGCAAGTCGCATGCACCTCATTTAATGTTAAGGTCAGTTTATTCCATCGAACACACCAAACCCATTGGTTTCCTAAAACCATTACATTGAAGACATGCCTCAAATAATGTTTACATTTGCTTGTTCTCTCAACCAAACTGTCAAGCCGTCATATTGCTGTTAACATGTGTTGCACCATGGCATCTGCAGATCAAACATAGGCTAACATGGCTTCTTAAACGCAAATAAACAAATGCTGTGCTACAAGCAGGTAAAATTAAGAAACTGGTGGAATTAAATTACCGATGCCTGTACAACAGCTGCACGGTCTGTGAAAGAAGACTGTAGATAAAAGGTCCGGCAACATGGTAAATAAAATTTAAATAAAAAATGGAGATTGTTCTCTTCTCGTTATATGGGCATATGAGCATTTGTGCTACTTAAGTGTACCTGTTTACCTGCTGACCGGTCCAGTGGAATATTGATACCGTGAGGACTGCTTGCACCACCTGGTTGTAGGAGCCATTTTTCTGAGGGATCCTGAGGGGATCTTTATATGCTTTGTGACCCTGCAGGGTCGCGAAGGGGAGGTGAGAGGCCATTGCAGCCATTGTTGATCACAGTGAAGGTGTGCGGTCACCTGCATCTTGCATGATCAGGAGGAGTGTTGCACAGATTAATGGACTTATGACACCCTTTTTCTAATGTCCACTAATTTGCACTGTGTATATGTTTCTTATCCCTCAATAGGGATTCACTTGTTGTTGACTGTGTCCCAATCCGGGTACCAGGGGTCACTATTTATGTGGATTGGGGTCACCATTGTGTCTTTATCACTAGTTATGGTCCAATATAGGACCAGTGGTATATGATGCTTACACCTTTTGTCACCTATTATCGTTGTTACTCCTATTTTAGCGCTGCATTAATTTTATTTATTTTACTTATATCTAAGATGGCTTTATCCTTGGCTGTAAAGCATAGGAGAAACATCCCTTTGCAATATTATTGCAGCAGTAATACAACTTGTTTTCTATTAGCATAACACATTTATAGGGCTAAAAAGTATAAAAGTAATGTATGACACTTTTTTTTTTTTTTCTTCTAGGTATCAACAAATGTTGCACACAAATTTGGTTTACTTGGCCACCATTGCAGACTCCAATCAAAATATGCAACCTTTATTACCAGCAGTAAGTTATATACTGTGAGATGGCATTATTAAAGTGATCATAAAGGTTTAACTTGTATTTTTTAAAAATAACAAACATAGTAAACTTGCCACTCTGTTCAATGGTTTTGCCCAGAACAGCACTGATCATCTTCTTTTAGGATCCCCAGCTGGAGCTCCTGGCCGTACCCCCTGCTGAGTGTCCACAATAGAAAGCCACTTGCTATGGGGCTGCTCTCTGGCTCTGCATGTCCATAAATGTGGGGCTTGGACCCCATCCTTTTCCACACAAAACTGGTATATGGCTACCCAAGATATGCACCAGTTTTACAGTTCACACGTACCCCGTGAGAAGCCTTCCTCCTAACTGAATATTAGCATGCATAAAAAATGGAATCTACTCTGGAGATAAAACTATAACTCTACCACTGTATAAAACTCAGATTTGAGTAAGCCGTCCAGTTCTGGTTCACCAGTCAGGATGTGAAAGAGCTGGAGAGAGTCCAGAGAAGGGCAACTAAGATAATAAGGGGTCTGGGGGACCTCTGTTATGAGGAAAGGCTACACACATTAAACTTATTTTCCCTGGAGAAGAGGTGCTTGAGAGGAGATATGATAGCGATCTACAAATACCTCAGTGGTGGTTCTGCCATAAGGAATAAAATATTCTGTCTCTGAGAATAAGACGACACAAGGCCACTCAATGAAATTGGAGGAGAAGTGGTTTATCCTTAAACTGCATAGGGAGTTTTTTACTGTCAGGGCAGTAAGGATGTGGAATTCAATTCCACAATTGGCGATGTCAGTGGGAAGTATTGATAAAAAAAAAGTTAAAAAAAAAAAAAATCTTAGATGGGCATCTTAGTGAACACAATATACAGGGATATAGGATATTAGTTTTTGACATGAGCACACACACCCACACAGGTTGAACTGGATGAACTATGGTCTTTATTCAACCTTACTAACTGTAGTAATGTTTAGTTCGCCTGTACATTAGGAAGAGAAAACAAAAGCTTATAGTGAAAATCTTGCTTTGTGTAGCTTGGAAAAATGTTAGATCCTCAATGTTTCTTGCTGTCTATGTGCCCATTAGGGAGAGTTTTTATTATACTTCCCCTTTTTCCATCTGTGATGGGACAAATGGTGAGGGGAAAGCTCCCGAATAACATATACAACAGACTTGCAGATTGCACAGTTGATTTTTTAGCATATGACATCTACATAATAGATTCATACAGCCACAATATACAGTGCTTTTTTGGAAGTCATAAGAAAATCTGTGGAGAACCCATCTCCATAACTGGTTTCTGCTTAATATTAAAGTGGTTGTAAAGTAGATGATTTTTTTTATCTTCATGCATTCTAGCCATGAAGGTAAACAAGCCTTTAGTGTGCAGCTTCCCCTGCTCCTGTGGACAGGTGTCTCTTATACAGGTAACAAAATGAGATTAGCAGCACTCCCTTTAAGAGACTGCTTCTAATCTCAGCTTGTTACCTGTATAAAAGACACCTGGTAGACAGAAATCCTTCTGAATGATAGGGGATCAAATACTTATTTCCCTTATGAACATGCAAATCAGTGCATAATTTGATAGACATGCATTTCTTTTGAATTTTTTGTTGCTATTCTGTCTCCGTGTTACAATACACCTACCATTCGATTTTTAGACTAATCATTTCTTTGTGAGTGGGCAAACATTCAAATATCAAATACTTATTTCCTTCACTGTATGTACTTTTAACATGCACACAACTAAGATTTTTGTGTAGTAAATCTTGCAGATTCGTTTTTGGGAAATAGGAGTTGGATTTCAAAGATTCTATCTTCATATAATTTATATTTGGCCACAGAATTTGAAAAGTGTTTTGCAAATTTAATTCTGTGCTAAAATGTACAGTTTACCTATATGTATATTGCTTGAATTTGTTTTTGGAAAGGCATAAAGGAAAAGCAGTTTGTGTGATCATATTGACTCTTTGCTGGCCCCCAGCCATGCTATATGAATCCGATTTGAAATTGCTGATGTGACAAAGATAGGTTTTTCTGCTAGTGCTCGAAACATGACGGTGTAGTGCCTATTTTGAGCAGGTGTTTTGCCTGTTAAGCATACTGGTCAACCCCTATGAGTAAGTTGGATATGACGAAATGAGTCAGGGCGAGGCTGTGCGGCGACAGGAAGTGCCGCGACCAGAACCGGAAGTGACGTTGGAGCGTCAGAGATGGAGTATCTGGCGGTGGTAAGAACACTTCCTCGGTTTACACTAATGTGGACACATAGTGCAGCATCTTTGGGCGCTTTATTTTTATTTAACCTGTAAGTGGCAGTCTATTTGCGGCAAAAAAGGATTGTGTTTTTGTACTGCACCATTGGGGCTTTTCTCGTTTTCGTTTACATGGTCATTTGGTCTGAGTGTGGAGTATTTAGAGGAGGGGGACACTCCTCTATTACCCTAAGTGCCACCATTTTGGATTCCCATTATTATATGAATCACTGTCGACCATTTGGGGATAGGTGATTATAAAGATTGGAGGAGAGAAATGATATTGGCATTGATTGATCCGTCAACCCACCGGGAGATATTGATTGAGCTTCTTTAGCCAACCGTGAGAGTAGGGGGCAGCATTTGCTGGTGAGTGAGCACCAGATTTAGACCTTCTCCCCTCCAGGTTCAGCAACCAACTGGACAGGTTTGTTTCCAGTTGCAGGGATTGTCTAGCAGAAGCAGTGGATGTTCTTGTGGCTCTGTGGGATCACTAAACCATGATCTATGCTGGAGCTTCTTCACCAAACAAGAAAAAAGAATATATTGGACCGCAGTCCATGAACTTTATGGGCACCACATCAAGGCACCAAGGTATATTTCTCTTTTTAATCAAATATAATCTTAATCTCTGCATATTTAAAAGCAGCATTAAAGTTCATTACAATACAACTCAAAGTAGCTTCTTGCACCCTTATGTCAATATCGATAGGGTGGTGGTCACACACTATAAAGAGACAATCTTGTAATACTCTGATTATAAGCATATAGTAATTGTTGACTGATTAGCATATGTAACGGGGGGGCGGCACTATCACCCATGTATGTAAAGCTAGACCTGTTTCACGTTGTTGTTCTGCTTCTTCAGGGGCAGAAGGTGCGTGAATTGTATTGCTACCTAGAGGATAAGACACAGAACAATAATAATACATGATACTGTTCCATAGTATCAAGTGAGTATACCCATGAAAATTAAAATGCAGCAGTAGGGAGTGTCATTGCATTTACAGTTAATGTTGGCAGAGGAGATTATCCCACTAGATATGTTACATGGGCCATCCCAGACACCACATCCCATACCATCCCACAATATATTAGGATTGGGTAACAAAGAAGGAAAAAAAAGAAGCCAGTCTGGGAAAGACACATAAAATAATCAACTCTTACTCCTGACGCCAGCCACAAAAACATTCAGGATGCAGCCGGCCATATAAGAAACATTACTTGTCCTAGTGAATAAGAACATTACTTGATAGTGGTACTTCCTATTTTTTCATAGCCAAAAATTTCCCAGGATTTCAGTAATATACATCGAAAGTACAACAAACTATAAAAGAAAAATCAAATGGCAACCCAAGTGAGCTAACCCACAATACGACCTCTAAATCGAAGAACAAAAATCTCACCATTCAATAGTCATCCACAATACGTGGGATCACCAGTACATGCACTTATAATATTATTATTATTATTATTATCCAGGATTTTATATAGCGTCGAAAGTTTGCTCAGCGCTTTACTTTATGGTGGGAGACAGTATAGTAACAATGCAAATTCAAAACGAGGGATTCGAGGGTCCTGCTCCTTGGAGCTTACAGTCTGGGAGGGAGGGGATAGAGGTACAAGAGGTAGTAACTGTGAGGGATGGAGTGGTTGGAAGAGTAGAGGATTCCAGTATTAGCTGAGGGCGGGGTAGGCTTCCCTGAAGAGAGAAGTTTTCAGAGCGCGCCTAAAAGTGAGCAGAGTAGGCGATAGTCTGATGGATTGGGGTATGGAGTTCCAGAGGATGGGGGAAGTCCTGGAGACGAGCATGGGAGGAGGAGACAAGGGAGCTAGAGAGTAGGAGGTCTTGTGTGGAGCGGAGAGTACGGTTTGGGTGATATTTGGAGACAAGATTGGAGATGTAGTTTGGGGCAGTGTTATGAACGGCTTTATATGTCAGTGTTAGCGTTTTGAATTTTATCCGTTGGGCAATTGGAAGCCAGTGAAGGGATAAGACAGATCTCACAGCAATCAATCCACAGGGATCTATGAATGTGACAAATAAAAAACCAAGGCATAAGAAAGGTGCTCTTTAATAGTAACACCACCATTAGTACCATCTCTCCTATATGCAACATTCTCATACCTTTAACGTTCTATTACTCAGCTTAGATCCCCCAACCATATCCGTCTGTAGGCAGTGACTAACTGGCTTTAAATTAACCAGATGATGGCACAAAAAACGTCTACCCTGCCCAGGACAATGAGGTCACGCAATAGACCGCGCCACAACTCGCATGTGCCATAACGCCCAAGGGCAGTCTACAGACAAGGTAGGACCAATCCTCGCATCCATGCCCAATGTCATCAAGTAGCAAGATCATGCTACAGCACACGTGCCTCCAAGGCATCCCAAATGTCTTGCTTAAGGAGACACGTTCCTAAACATCCTCACAACAAACGAGAAGAAGGGAAGAATGGATCCAGCTGGGTCAATGAACAACCGGCCAGAACAACACAAAAGAAAAAAAGGGGGGTATACAAAGATGTATCAAGCCAGGTTGGCCCGAATTGTCACACCCACATGGGACAAGCCCGCCCACGTCAAGCACAAATACAAGCATCGTGATAAATGTATTCTAACGCAATAATTGCAGGAGCCTCTTCCTCGTCTGCTTTGCAGGATCAAGATGGAGGGTGTTCTGGTGAACCTCATTGCTCTACGCAGGAGGATCTAGTACACTGATCCTGGTAAGTCCCCTGGCAGAAGCTTTGTGGGCTCTACCAGTCAGGATCTTTTGTCTTAAGGACCGATTTATTCTGCTGTACTAATCTTTGGCTGATTATCAAGATTTTAGAGACTGGCATCTGAGTCTGTAATTCCTACAATGCTAAATGCTAGGAAGGCTAAGTCCCTCAAGGTCTATGATCTGACATGGGTGACATACTTAATTTGCTGTGACTCTCCAGGCTTCCATTTTATGAGTTTGTCCATGAGACAGATCCTCTCCTTCCTGCAGCTCTGTTTGTACCATGGTTTGGCTTTCGGCAGTGTCAAAGGTCAAGTACTAACCCCCACCCCCTTTTTTTTTTTTTTTGTTTTTGTTTTTTTGCTGCACTTCAGAAGTCACTGATTGAACCCATTCGAGATCTTCACTGCTCTCAACCACAAGGTGGGGGATCCTTGTGGTTGTTCCTTCTGCTAGGCAATTATCTGAACTAATCTGAACTAGTGACTTCATCCCCCACCACTTTCTTGCTCCACCATCTCAACTTGTGGTCTTCTGGATCAGGTTCTACTCTTTCCTATGAAGGCGCACTCGACTAGATCTGTGTGCGTCTTGGATTTTCTGACATCGAGCAACCATTCTCCCAGATTTACAAGGCTGCCACCTAGCCTTTATTCATGTGTTCTCCAAGTTCTACCAGGGGGTATTGCACGTACTTCAGATGTTGGTTTGGGGGGCAAGATCCCTAATAGCTCTTTATGCTGCAGCCTGTCCCAAGTTCTCCTGTATTTTTGGGCTTGTTAAGTTTGCTGTGTTGCCTCAGTTGGACTTCTTTTGAGAGCTGTAAAGATTTCCAGTAGACAAGAGAGAAAATTAGTTGTTTTTTTTTTGTACTCCCCGCAACATTCTTTTCTTGGAAGCCATTGAGGAACACACCTCTTTTAAGTTTGATCATGGTCTTTGTATTGCTTTGCTACTGTGGCATTCTGGTAGTAGGAGAGGTTATCATGGGCTGTCCTTCAGGTTGTTTGAGGGTTTGTTTGTTTGTTTTTTTTTTGTTTTTGTTTTCCCCAGTATTCAGTAGTCCTGTAGGTGGCAGTATAACCTGAAGATGAAAATCTTTGTGTCACTAAGCACAACTTCTGTTGACATTTGAATTTATAATTATGTATTTTATCTACACTGCATCTTTTCTTTTCCTATATTTTCTATTTAGATAAATACCTGGTTGATCCTGCCTTTCCACTGTCCCCTAAAAAGCAGCCAGTTTTGCGGCTGAGGTGGACAATCCTGCACATGCGCCAAAACTCTCCTTTTCAGTCTCTTTTTGCTTTTCTGTGTTCCAGCTGCCGTGTGTGACAGCTGGGGGGGGGGGTGGCTCTGAAGTTAGGACTGTGGAACATCACAATTAGGAGTTATGATTGATAGGGGATTCCCTCTCCGTAGTTTACCAGTCTCATGTTTCATACAAAGCACAGACTTTAGGAAAGGATCACAGATTGCCTTTACCAGTAGAGCTGCTGGTAAAAGCAATCTGTGAATGGCTTCTAAAGCTTTGTGTGAAACATGAGACTGGTAAAGTATGGAGAGAAATCCCCTATCAATCATGTTCTCACACAGGGACCCTCGCTGTTACTGTATTGCAGTGACTTTGCAGTTTTCATGGGGTCTTTAGCTAGCTCCATCTCGACTGCACATTGTGGTGTGGAGCTGGGGGAGAAAGTCACGAGGCATTAAAAAATGTATTTAGGATTTTTTTTTTCATAATGTGAAACATGCATCCAAATATAATATTTTAAGCATGGTATAAAGCAAAAATAGTGGCAGTGGATTTAGTATCCCTTTAATCTGTCCTTTTATTGGCCTCCATTGTACTGTGAGTACACATTCTTTTTTTGACAACTGGGTCAGTATATTTTGCAGGTGTTTATTTATTTTGCCATATTGTAAGCTGTAATAGTGCTACCTTTTTAGAATGAGAAGTATTGTCATTGTGTGATAAGATAGACCATGTAATTGCTCTGAGAAGTTTGCTATATAGCCACAGAGCCATTTCGTAAAATGCAGTACACTGACATCAGTAGGAATATTTTTGTCTTTAAACCAGCCTGTGTGGCAGCGCGTTGAATTTAATTTGTACCCTTGCATTGAATTATATTTTTAAATCTCCTTTAGCTACCTACACAGAACATGCCTATGGGTCCGGCAGGAATGAATCAGAGTGGCCCTCCACAGCCACCACGTTCACACAACATACCTTCAGAAGGAATGGTAGGAGGGGGCCCGCCTGCACCACACATGCAGAACCAGATGAACGGCCAGATGCCTGGTAAGATTCTCTTCCCCTAGGTATTAACGCCATGGTTGCTAGGCAACCAATGGACGTGCAGGCTCAGGGGATACTAGATTGCTGATGACAAAACTGCCTTGAATACCCTGGAGTGCAAGCTCTCTTACAGTTTGTTAGCTACAGAGCTACGTGACCTGTATTCACTGTTTATCTTTCTGCCCTTGGGCTTTGATGTGGCTGACACACAGCATTGCTGTGATGAACAGAACTGTCTAAATTTAGTCTGTGTGAAACCACACAGTGCAGCTGGCTATGAGAAGCTTTTTGTGGAGAGATTGTGCATCGGCTTCACAAAATAAATCCATTTTTGACAGTGGTGGAGGTTTTTTTTTTTTTTTTTTTTTTTTTAACATGGTCTATTTATTTTTTTTGCTTGTCACTCTTTACTGTCAGCTCATTAATTAAGGTTTGCTGATCCCTTTTTGTTTTTTTTGTTTAATTTATGTCACACATCAGTCTTTTCATCTTTATCTGGTGTGCTTTGTGGCACTCCCTGAAAAATTCCAATGAGAAAAAAACAAAAAAAGTATCAGATTGGTTATAATAACTCTCTTTATCAAATGTCATTTGTGCATGTGTTCAAAATATTGTTAGAATTTGTAGGTTAGGTTCACATTGATGCACTGTAGTTTTGGCACAGCATAATTTATACATGGTTTTAGATGCGCTCCCATTGACTTATGTTAGACCATGCATTTTCATGAAAGCATCTTTGATGCGCTTTCAGAAAACATACAGTCTAATAGTCATTGGGAGGGCACCTCAAACTGCATAGAAAACGTGCATAAACCTTGTTTTGCCCAAACCACAGCACATCCATGGGAACCTGGCCTAATATCCTTATATAGGATGCTTATGTTAATTAAGGGAAATTGTAAATAAACAGATGCCAAAGAGTGTGTTTTGAGTGTTTTTGTTTTTTTTCGTTCGGTGATTTATTTATTTTTTTTATTTCTTTTTTTGTAAATTGTTTTTGTAAATCTACATTTTGATTAACAGACTGAACTAACAGAGTAGAGAATTCAGGTTTTGCACTTTAATGTAAACTGTTATTCAGAACCAGTAGCAATGCTTCATTAGTATGTTCATAAGCCACTCAGAAGTAAAATTGAAATCCTTGTTGTAAGCAAAGCCTCGAGGCATTATTTCATTAGTCAGTTTCAAAGTGCTGTCATCTTTGCATGTTGTAGTCCATGGGTAGGCTGCAGCTGTCAGTCCCTTGATAGTCTGAGAGAGCGTACAAAATCTACCTTTTCTAGCAACTCTGCATGAGAAACACAAGTTTGCTGGAGATGCAAGGCTTTGGGGGAAATATAAAAGCTGTGATGTCACCAGCAGAGGGGTGGAGCAGAAGGCACTTGCTGTTGACTTAATACGTTCATATTTGTAAAAGTATTCCAAGAATGAATTTTCTGTATGTAAAGCTTATGTTCAGAAACAAATTGCAATATGGGTATGCTGTGGACATCCCATTTGTTCCCCTTAATGCATTATAGCCAGGATGTTTACTAAGTGTGTGGTGGGTTTATTGTTTCACTGGACCAATAGATTCTACCTTGTGAACATTACTGGACCTTTTATTCTGTATTTTAATTCTTCACCTTTTTTATAGTGCGATAGAATCCTTCCTCCTTTAAAAAATAAAAATAAAAAAAAAATAAATTTTTTTTTTCTTTAAGATTTTTAGTACTAAAATGGGCATAAAGTCATGCTGACAAAGACATGCACCTATGTTTTACATGTTCTTGCATCTAGCGTTCTTAATATATCAAGCACTAAATCTCTGTTCTCATTAGGCATACATTCTGTGCGCTGTGTTCGTTGCCCTGCAGTAGTATTTTCTGCCACCACAAGTAATTTTAGATCTAAGTTACTTGTTTCCAGGTATGGATGGAGAGTTGTCTTTTTTTTTTTTTTTTCCCCTTTTTTAGATTTTTAATTTTTAAAGGCTAGGTTCACTTTTTGGGAAAAATATAGCTCCTACCTCACTGACAACAACCTTCTTGACCCTCTACAGCCTGGATTTTGCTCACTTCACTCCACTGAAACTGCCCTACTAATACTCACTAGTCATTTACTAACTGATAAAAGCAATGGCCACTACTCCATACTCTTAATACTTGACCTCTCTGCTGCTTTTGATACTGTTGACCATCTCCTCAAAAAAAAAAAAAAAAACTCTACTCTCTTGGCCAAGACTCTGCTCCCTCCTGGTTCTCCTGCTACCTATCACAGCACTCCTTCAGTGTTACCTATAACTCTGTCTCCTCCTTTCCACTTCAGCTTTCTTTAGGGGTCCCTCAAGGTTCTGTCCTTTGACCCCTTGTCTCCTCCATCTACACTCACTTGGTCACTTGATAAACTCCCATGGCTTCAAGTACCATCTCTATGCTGATGACACACACATCTATCTTTCTACTCCTCACCTCACCCCTTCAGTTTCCTCTCGAATCACGAACCTACTAAGTGACATATCAGCATGGATGTCCCTCCACTTCCTCAAACTAAATCTTTCTAAAACTGAGCTCATAATACTCCCTCGAGCCCATGCCCCCTCCCCTGACTTCTCCATCAAGATCAATAATACAACTATCAGTCCCTCCCCTCATGCTAGGGAACTAGGTGTAATCCTGGACTCCCATCTGTCCTTTCAGACCCAAATCCAATCACTGTCCAAATCTTGTTGACTTCACCTCCGTAACATCTCCAAGATACGCCCGTTTTTTAACCACCGAAACCACTAAGCAATGTATGCACTCCCTCTCGCCTTGACTATTGTAACTCCCTCCTCATTGGCCTACCTAATTTCAGGCTTTCCCCTCTTCAGTCTATCATGAATGCTGCTGCCAGACTCCTCCACCTTACCAATCGTTCCATGTTGCCATCCCTCTCTGCCAATCCCTCCACTGGCTTCCCATTTCCCAACAAAATTCAAAACATTAACAATAAGATATACCGTATTTTCCGGCGTATAAGACAACTTTTTTTACTTAAAAACATACCCTAACAATTGGGGGTCGTCTTATACGCCAGGTATAGAACCGCTGGATGTGTGATAATACTGTACGGTAGCTTCAGCTACATACAGTGTACCGCGCTGAGCCAATCACGACGAGCGATGTATTCTATTAATGAATACAGAGCCTGCTCGGATTGGCCGAAGTTGTGACATCATCAGCCCACCTCTCTGACGCAGCCAATCCGAGCAGGCTCTGTATTCATTAATAGAATACATCACTTGCCGTGATTGGCTCATATGACGTCCTCCCATTCTCTGCGCATGAGTGGCGATGCGCCGTGTCCCTCAGACACAGCGGATCACCGATCACGGAAAGAGCCGAAGATGTTGGCTCGGTGATGTGATCAACTGTGTCCAATCACAGCTGATCACATGTAAACGGGGAAATGCCGGTTATCGGCATTTCTCTCCTCTCGAGCTGTCACGCTGACAGAGGAGAGTAGAGCTGGTAATCGGCTTTCCGCGGAGGGCACATGTACACTGATCATCAGGGCACTGATGATCAGTGTGCCGTGATGATCAGTGTAGCCCCAGCAGTGCCAGCTGTCAGTGTCCATCAATGCCACATATCAGTGCCTACCAGTGCACATCAATGCCACATATCAGTGCCCATCTGAGCTGCCTTTCAGTGTCACCCATCAGTACCAGTCAGTGCCACCTATCAGTGCTGCCAATTAGTGCCAGTCAGTGCCATGTATCAGTGCTGCCTTTCAGTGCCCATCAGTGATACCTATCAGTGCTGCCAATCAGTGCCATGTATCAGTGCTGCCTTTCAGTGCCCATCAGTGATGCCTGTCAATGCCCATCAGTGCCACCTACCAGTGCATCCTTATCAGTGCCCATCAGTGCCACCTATTTCATATAAAATATAAAAGATGCGGCGCTATATAGCAAATATTAGAGTGAAAAAACATCTAAGATAACAATATAGTGTTTATGTGACTAATGTGATCTCAAACACTATGTCACAAGCAGAGTAACATGCGGTGCAAAAACAGTCTTTGTGATAATTTTCTTCAAAGTGCTGCTTCCATGCGGTGAACGTGAGAAGGATAAGGTTGTGCACTTACCAGATGCACAGTGTAACTGCGCATTTAGAGATAATATATCTCTACAAGATCCATCGGTAGCTTCTAAAGATCAGATCAAGCCAGATACTCTTCCACCCACTGGATGTTGCTGATAATCCACGGTCTCTCTCTCTTGAGTGGCTCTATAGGTGATAAGTGACTCACCAAGGGCCACAGAGAAAAGAGACCAATAGCGTGATACCGTTTAAAAGATTTTTATTCTTATGCAGTATAACATGGGTGAGGAATAAACAAACAAACACTGACCATGAGGTGAATTAAAAGATGGCCGCCGGGACCTCCATGGTGCCGGCGGCAGTAAGATAATGACGCTGTAGCTCCTACCCTGACGCTTTTCGTGCTAACCGCACATCATCAAAGGGGATAAGCTTCACCGTCTGTGTCTGGCAGCGTCCATTAAAAATCGTAGATGGCGCATGCGCATTACGAACGTGCCATTTTCCTTGAGAGATATGTCTCCATATCAGGCGCCTTAGGGACACTAAGCAGGTCCTTCAAGACATTAAGAATTTAACCATAGAATCTTCCACAATTTTAGTGACCGGCGGATGTTGCATCATTATATACGAATATTAAACATGATGACGGTATGCAAGCGGTTGAATTTTATTTGAATGATCCTAACGAAATGCCTGCCTCGCAGAAAGTTTTTATTTTGGATCTTTTACAATTCGCAATGACCAAAAATTACTTTTGGTTTGACGGTAAATTTTATCTGCAGACTACTGGTGTCGCTATGGGAGCGAAATTCGCTCCCAGCCTGGCCAATTTGTTTATGGCCAGGTGGGAGGAGGACATAACTTACTCCCGTGACTGGCCTGAATTGTATTTTTACAAAAGGTATATCGATGACATTTTATTGATTTGGAAAGGTGATGAGCAAACACTTAATAACTTTTTTATTACTTTGAATAATAACACGCAAAATATTAAATTGACATGAATATAGCACAGTGAGTGTTAATTTTTTAGATCTGACATTAATAAACCATAAAGGGACCATTATTACCAAATCCTTTTTTAAGCAAACAGATCGTAATGGCTATATTCCCGGTTAATAGCTGCCACCATCCAGCATGGCTTTCAAACATTCCTAAGGGCCCAGTTTTTGAGGATCCGTCGTAATTGCACAAATCTTGAGACGTATTTTGTCCAAGCGGATATACTTAAGGAGAGATTCATTGAAAAAGGTTACGATGAATCCTCATTATCATGCACTTTAACATCAGTTGCCAATATGGACAGGGATATGATGCTTAGTAACAACATGGAACAGAAACCTGCTAAGGTTTGTCCTTTTGTTACAACTTTTTCATCCCAATATAAAAGTGTTACAAAGATTATTAGAAATAATTGGAAAATTCTCATGGCAGATCCAACGCTCAATAAAATTTTACCACACAGACCTGAAATCACATTTAGAAGAGCCATCCCTTTGAGAAATAGAATAGCGCCCAATGTGATTAACCCTCCTCCTAAGATTCAGTTTTTTAATAGCTTAATGGGTTTCTTTCCATGTAATAAATGCGTCATCTGTACTTGTAGTGACCATAGAAAAAGGAAAATTGATCACTTTGTCTCCACTTCTACCAATAAGCAATATGACATTAAGAGTTTTATATCATGTAATACCAGATATGTGGTATATTTACTCCAATGTCCGTGCTCTAAACAGTATATAGGTCGCACTACTAGGAGATTGCGAGACCGTCTGAGAGAACACGTATACAATATAAAACGTGGATTTAAAGAACAGTCTCTTTCAAAGCATTATAGGCTTTGCCATAATAGAGACCCATCATCGCTTAAATTTACAGCTATAGATGTCGTACATCACCATTGGAGGGGCATTAATAAGAAAAAGGCCAGTTTCTCAACTGGAGACGAAGTGGATATTTGAGATGGGATCTATGTATCCCAGAGGATTAAATGTTGATATAGATATCAACTGCTTTATAGATAACAGTTGAAACTTTGGGTTACGCTTTTTATCTCCACTTTTTATCTCCACTTTTTATCTCCACTGTTTATCTCCACTGTTTATCTCCACTGTTTATCTGTTTACACATCAATACGTTTTGGTCATTGCGTTTTTTAAAATATACTTTTTTAAAATATACTTTGTTATAATAACAGTTTTAATTAATCATAGAGTGTTCTTATGATATTTAACATATTTTGGCTGTACCTTTTTCTAATATGTATATATCATGATTTGTATTATGTATCAACATTTATTCTGATAAGTGTTTTTATAGGTATTATTGATTTTAGTCATATTCATATATTTGTTTTATTGTAATGTGCATGTAATCAGCATCACCAGACTTACCATTAATGAGTCTTGATTATAACTCCATGCTCTGATGAGGAGTTATTAGTTATATATCTCTTAACATGATCCCGCACATGCGCAGTGGTCTGTCCGCGATGGTATTCATTAATTTTAACTTATGGTTATGTGTTTTATTGTTCATGATGTCCTGGCACCGCTCATTCTAATTTCGTGTTAATCTTCGTGGTCTTTGCTTTATATTTACATTGAGTTTCCCTGGTGATTCAGTGTCACTCACTTATGATTGGAAAAATGGCGCCCGCGCATGTGAGATTAGGTTGGTCTCTGACAAAATGGCGCCTGATATGGAGACATATCTCTCAAGGAAAATGGCACGTTCGTAATGCGCATGCGCCATCTACGATTTTTAATGGACGCTGCCAGACACAGACGCTGAAGCTTATCCCCTTTGATGATGTGCGGTTAGCACGAAACGCGTCAGGGTAGGAGCTACAGCGTCATTATCTTACTGCCGCCGGCACCATGGAGGTCCCGGCGGCCATCTTTTAATTCACCTCATGGTCAGTGTTTGTTTGTTTATTCCTCACCCATGTTATACTGCATAAGAATAAAAATCTTTTAAACGGTATCACGCTATTGGTCTCTTTTCTCTGTGGCCCTTGGTGAGTCACTTATCACCTATAGAGCCACTCAAGAGAGAGAGACCGTGGATTATCAGCAACATCCAGTGGGTGGAAGAGTATCTGGCTTGATCTGATCTTTAGAAGCTACCGGTGGATCTTGTAGAGATATATTATCTCTAAATGCGCAGTTACACTGTGCATCTGGTGAGTGCACAACCTTATCCTTCTCACGTTCAACGCATGGAAGCAGCACTTTGAAGAAAATTATCAGAAAGACTGTTTTTGCACCGCATGTTACTCTGCTTGTGACATAGTGTTTGAGATCACATTAGTCACATAACCACTATATTGTTATCTTAGATGTTTTTTCACTCTAATATTTGCTATATAGCGCCGCATCTTTTATATTTTATGTCTCTATAAGGTTTATTGGTATCCCTTTTGATGCTGTGGCTGCTTTAATCTTCATAGCGCTCACAACATCTTCTTTTTCACCTATTTCATATGGGTACAGTGTTGCATGACCGTGCAATTGTCATTCAAAGTGTGACCAGCTGAAAATTGCCCGGGGGGGTGATGTGGGTATATGTGCCCTGTAGGCTAGGGATTAAATGGTGTTGCCTCAGAAGGGGGGTAGTCTTATACAATGAGTATAGCCCAAAACCTATGTTTTACCTGGAAAATTAGGTGGTCGTCTTATACACCCAGTTGCCAAATACGGTAAAGCCATTTATAACTCTGCCCCAAATTTACATCACCAAACTTGTCTCCAAATATCACCCAAACCATAACCATACTCTCCACTCCTCCCATGACCTCCTGCTCTCTAGCTCCCTTTCTCCAACTCCCATGCCCGTCTCCAGGACTTCTCCAGAGCCTCCCCCATCCTCTGGAATGCTCTACCCCAATCTGTCCGACTATTGCCTACTCTGCTCACTTTTAAGCAATCTCTGAAAACCTATCTCTTCAGGGAAGCCTATCCTACCTTCAGCTAATAACCAAACCTTCTATTTCTCCCATTAGTTTGTCCCCCACAGTTATTACCTTTTGTACCGCTAGCCCCTCCCTCTTAGGTTGTAAGCTCCAAGGAGCAGGGCCCTCCTAACCCTCTTGTATTGAACTGTATTGTTGCTGTATTGTCTCCCTTTATATTATAAAGCGCTGAGCAAACTGTTAGCGCTATATAAATCCTGTATAAAATTATATGCACAACTGTTTGCAGAAACAAAAAGGGGAATTAATTAGTAGTTCAGTGGTCACTGCCCAAGCACCTCCCTTTTCTGTAACCTCACAGCAGCCTAGCAAGACTTTGGAATTTCTATTTCTAGAAATTATTTCTATTTGGTATGCTCCTTCTACTTTTTTTTTTTTTTTTTAACTCTGGGTTTTATTGATTGTGTTATCAGGGAACCGGTCATGGAGCAGGAAGAACTGTTTTGCTGAGACACAGCAAAAAGAGCTGTCGAATCCCTTTTGTTGGTGCTATATCATTTACAGCTGACATGTCTTGCTCGCACTAATAAGGTTACTAGTTGAAGTAACCGCTATAGAAAGAAATGGCATAAGAAACCACTTAGAGCAATTAGCACTGTACAAAAAAATGATTAGAAAAGTATAAATCAGTCGAAAGAACATATTATTGCACACATCTACCACATAGCCTACCTGCCTTTTTTTAAAATAAAAAAAAATGTTGTTCCATATACATACCCCAACGCAAAACAATACATAAAGGCTGAAAGCAAGAAACTGCTCTAGTCTAGTTGCTATAAATGTATACATCTATAAAGCAAGCAATGAGTACACTGTTAATGGAAAAAGTCAGCATGCATGGAAAACTCAGTTGTTAAGCAAGCCAACGTGAGCCAGGCAAAAAAGAGTGAGACGCATGTAAACAAAGCCAACAGGAGGATAGAAGCACTTAGCTAATTGATAAACAACAGCTACAGTGTTTCTTGAGATCCCAAGTATAAACAAGTTTGTATGTTGCTGAGATAGTAGATCTAAGTGGTGTCTTATTCATAATATTATTTTTTTTTTACTGAAAATTCCGTACAATGCAAAAGACAAGTCTATGGGTCCTTTGGGATATTGACCTCTGTTATTTCCTGGATTAAACGTACTATACCCCCCAATACTCTAGAATATTATGACACTCCCACCATAAATGAAACATTGTGCCTCTATTACCACATCCACGGTAGCATAAAGGTGAGTTATCCCCACTTAGTATATTACACCAAGTGTAGCACATAGAATATCTTGCCAAACATTTGTAATTCATTTCTACCTTTCATATTTACACTCCCGTGAATTAAGCTGTACATTTTCTTTTGTTTTTTTCTCCTCAATTTTTATTACGAAGTCCCTTTCCCATTTTTCTATGAATGGTGGGCTTATATCCGTAATTAATCCTGTGAGAATCTTATATATCTTAGAAATCCCATGCTTTCCATCCCCTTGTGTATCTAATAAGTGCTCAAAGGGGTTCCAATCCTCTTCCTTTTTTTTTTTTTTTTTTCCTTGGTGGTTTTGGTAGGTTCCCTATTAATGTTTTAATTGAAAATAACACCATTCATCCATGCTCATAAATATTTCCTTCTTACTTTCCATTTCACTAAGTGAACATACCTCCTCTCCCCTCATTTCCCTTAATTGTACATCTTCCTTCTTTATCCACTTCCCTGTGATACTTTATTTACCTGGAGGGAAATATTCTGTAGACCCTAGGGGCATTAAAAGTGAATTAAATTCCCATCCCATTTGTTTGTGTAAAACATCCCAAACCCTTAAAACATTACGTGTAAGCATACTTGTGCTACCTGCTATTCCAAGGTATTGAGGAGGTAACCACACGCTTCTACTTTAATTAGTATGATTTAGTGTATTTTCTATGTTTACCCAGCTTTTCCCCTGTGCATTATGTGTCCAGTCAAACATTCTCGCCAATATTACTGAGTTATAGTATCTTTTCAGGTCTGGTACTCCCATTCCGCCCTTCTCTTTATCTCTACTTAAAATTTCGTAACTTATTCTAGGCTTCTTGTTCCTCCAAATATATCAACATTTTTTTAATTATTCTAAAATATACTCCTGGTAATTTAATTGGCATCATTTGAAATTTATATAGAATTTTTGGAACAATTACCATTTTTATCAGGTTTATCCATCCGACCCATGACTGAGATCCCCCTCCTAATTTCTTTATTTTGTCCTTAATCTCATTTAATAACGGGATATAATTTACTCTATATAGATTTTTTTTTAAAGATACAGTCAGTTTTCTACAAAGATATTTTAGTTCTCTTTCTCTCCAGACAAAGGGGAATTCCTGTAACATTTTTTTCTATTTGAAAGGTTTATATTTAAGATCTCCGTTTTAGTTGGATTAATTTTTAAATTTTTAAATTTGACATCTCGCCATATTCCTTTAAAGATTTCATTAAATTTGGCAATCTTATCCTTGGATTTCCTACATAGAACAGCATGTCATCTGCATAAGCTGCCACCTTATGCTCTGTTTCTCCTACCCATATTCCTTTTATATGTACATTGTTCCTAATGGTAGCTAAGTGAGATTCAAGAGATAAAACATATAACAATGGAGACAAAGGGCAACCCTGTCTTGTTCCGTTCTGCATCTCAATATATTCTGGTACTTCCCCATTTACCATAATCTCTGCCAAAGGTTGACTATATAATTTCCTTATCCATTCTCTCATTCTGGGCCCTATTCCCAACACTTCCAGAGTATCCAACATATATCCCCAATTTACTCTATGGAATGCCTTTTCAGCATCGGTCGAGAGTACCAACCCAGAAATTTTATCTTACTTTTTTTGTATGAGGAACAGAGATCTTAATCCATTATCTCTGCCCTCTCTCTCCCTGGGACAAACGCCTACTTGATCTAAATGTATCCATTTTGGCATTAGGTCTTTCAACCTATTTGCCAGTACTTTTGCATATAGTTTAGTATCTGTATTTAATAAGGAGATCGGTCTATAACTTGAACAGTGAGTATCCTCTTTACCTTCCTTACGTATGAGAACCACATGAGCTTCCTATATATATATATATATATTCATATTCTCAGTTTAGGTAGTAAATATATTTTTATAGTATCTCACTGAACATCCATCGGGTCCTGGACTATTCCCCGCTACTGTACCTTTTAATGCTACATGTATTTCTTCCGGTGTTGTTGGCGGTTTCAAGGGTTTTAAGTTGTTCACTTATTTTCGGTAGTCCCTCCTTTTATATATTCCTGTCTTCTTTCTGTTTTTCTTACTTCGTCTTCTCCTGTGGCACCATGGGGCTTAATATTATATAGCTTATAGTATTCTTTAAACACTTTTGCTATATCTTTAGTTGAATACACTAGTTCTCTATATAATTTCTATATTTTTTTTTTTCCTATGAGCCCTCATCAAATATTTTCCTGGTCTATCTCCCCATCTATATCTCTCTCCCCTATCATGTTATTAAACTCTCTCCTCTTATCCTCTTCCAGACAGCTATTTAATTCTTCTTTCATTTATTAACTTCTGCATTACCTCTTTTTTGTTACTTTTATTTTTGTGTATCTGCTCTAAATCAGAGTTCACTAAGTAGTGTATTTATTTTTTCTCTTTCCCTCTTCTTCTTTGCTCCTATCGCTATCAGAATTCCTCTAATGTAAGCCTTATGAGCTTCCCATACCGTAGCTACCGACACTTCCTCATTTTTCCTTCCAATCATTTTCCTCAAAAAATTGTTCTATTTCCTTTTTAACTTTCTGCTCCATCTCTTGATCCTGAAGAAGTGTCTCATTTAACCTCCATATTTTTCCTCCCCTCTGTTCATTTCCCCATAGTAATTGCATTGTAACAGGGGCATGATCTGAAATCGTCATAGCTTCTATATTTACTTTAACCAAAGACTCAATAAGTCGATGGTCCAGCAGTATGTAATCCAATCTTGAGTACATCTCCTGTGCCTGAGAGTAAAACGTATAGTCTTTCCTTCATATGCTTAACTCTCCATATATCTACAAGTTGGCATAGATAGAACATTTTGTTCAGACTTTCCAAAGACCTACCACCTTCTTTCTGCACATGAGAAGTCACATCCATCTGTGGATCCATGTAAAAATTTTATTCTCCTGCCACAATCAAATTACCTTTTTTGAAGTCCATTAATTTCCTCATGACATTTTTCAGGAATACCTCCGGTTTCCTATTCGGGTAGTAAATATTTGCTAATGTGCAATCTGTTTCTTGTAGTTTTACTTTCAAAAACAAAAATCTCCCTTCTGAATCTACCATTCTCTCTTCCAACTTTAAACCTTACATTTTTTGCGAATCCTATTGCCACTCCCTTTGCACGTTTTAATTGGGGAATCTGCATAAAACCACTCTGGGAAATATCTAGAATATAACTTCACATTTGTTTCATGCACTAAATGTGTCTCTTTTAAAAACGCCACTGAGGAGAGTCTATGCTGAAGTTCTTTTAAGAATCCTATATTTCTTCACTGGACTATTTAAACGTCTAACATAAGTCACAAAGGGAAGCTCTTCCCTTCTTCTCTTTTTCTCATCGCCTCTCCTCTCTTTTCACCCTCCTCCTCTCTCTCCCTCTCCTCAGCGTATCTTCCCTTTCGTTCACTAAAGTATCTACAATCTATTATATCTCCTACTTTCTCACATGTCCTAAGGCTGCCAACTATCCCCCCATAACCACCTCCCCTCCCTCCCCCACCCCTTAGGCTACCTTTTTGCCTATAAATAATTTGTGGTCCTAATCCCACTTTTGATTCAACTTTAAGGTGGTGCTCTAACCATGTACATTTAACCAGTTTACCTCTCCTCCATGTCCTGCCTTGTTCTAAAAACCTTAAGAAACCTAACAGGGTGGCAGAATTGGAGGGGGACAGTGGAGAGGAAGAGAAAAAAACTATTTTTTTTTCCCCTCTTCTATTCCTTTATTCTAGTCCTTGTATCATCCCTCTTCCCTCTAAATATGAGCGGGAGGGGATGAGAAAAAAAAGAGTTTTTTTTCTTTCCCCTTCTCTCTCTTCTTCCTCCACCCTCTCCCTTCTCCCACCTCTCATCTCTACTCTCTATTCCTCCTTTATAACTGTCTGATAGCCCATTTCTCTTCTTCTTCCCAACCAGGTATCTCTATTTTCTGTAAATCAAGTCTTTCACAAAAGTCTCTGAAATCGTCCGGGTATCTCAATCGTGCTGAATGCCCATTTTTCCATCCGATTAAACACGCCGGAAAACCCCAGCTATATCGGACATTCTGTTTCCTCATCTGCTCTAATAATGGTTTCAGAGTTCTCCTTGTTGTCCAATGTCTCCACTGCTAAGTTAGCAAAAATCTGAATATTTGTTTCTTCATATTTTATTGCTGTTCTTCCATTTTATCTTTTTCCAGATCTCTTCTTTATCCCAATAATTATGAAATTGCACAATTGTGCCTCTCGATTTTTTTTTTACCCCTTTCTTGTTTGTTTCCTATAATATAAACTCCATCCAGTTTGAGTCTGATATAGATCTATCCATTATAGTATTCAGCATTTTCCTTATTATTCCCATTAAATCTTCTCTTTGTGATCTCTCTGGAACTCCACGTATCCTTATAATACATCTCCTATTCTCTTGATCTATTTTATATAGCAGATTTCTTTGTACTTTTTCTCATTTCTATTCATTTTTCTAATTTCTGGATAATTTGGGCATGTTTATCCACTTTTCCTTCTGTCTCCTCCACTCTTGATAATATTTGCCCCAGATCTTTCTGTATTATCGCCATTTCCTGTTTTATTGATTTTTCAAGACCTTTAAACATTTCTGCTATTTCTTTTTTAGTGGGCATTTGTAAGTTCTTCTCTTGTTCTTCTATATTTTCCATCCCCACTTCTTCTTCCGTTTGTTGACTACTATTTGCTATTCCCGGAGATAGTCTAGAACATTCTCCCATACTGGTTTCCAGCTCACTCCTTTTACTTATTCCCTGATGTCTTTCTGGTGCCAGTTTCTCCTTGAGGGTATATATTTTTTTTTCTCCCCACTTACTGCTATGTTTCCCTGGCGGTAGCTGTATTGGAGACACGAGGGGGAGATCCGGCGTCTCCTACTCCTGAGAACGCCGACTGACTTCTCCTCCTCCCAGTGCTCCCCTGTGGCGGATCACGTGGTTGTCCCAGCATCCTCCAGGCAACGCACTGTGCTGGACCAAAATCACAGCCGTCCCGCTGCAGTGGTCACTACAGTCTGCTCCTTCTGCACCGCTTGCTCGTCCACGCCACATCCCCTCCGCACCTCACCGCTCACACGAGGCCTCCACTCCACCAGCGAGACCCCCTCTCCCACAGGTAGGTCTCACTGTGTATTTACGGGCATGCAGAACATTTCCGAGGTACTAGGTAGCTGGTTTAGCTGAGAGCTCTCAGCTCGAGCTCTCCCTCCACACCATGATCAGGCCCTTCTAAGTGGTGTCTTATTCTAAGCTTTTCTTTCTATAGTTACTGCAATATACACTCACCGGCCACTTTTAACAGAATTAATGTTTATTGAAATATTAAAGCAATATACATGCGAATCACAGTAGCATTGCAACAAAAAGTGAACACAAGTTTCAGAAAAAGAATCATAAAACAGCGATTGCCTACTACAGCCAGTCAACTTCAGGTCACAGAGAAGCAACAAACAGCACGCTGCATACCAGAACGGTACAACTAGGGCAGAAGCCATTCTCCCGTTCCAAACTTTCAGCAAAAAAGAAAAAAAGTAAGGGGGGGGGATGGCATGAGCAGAAAGAGGTAATAAGAGAGTAAGGAAAAGGGAGGGACAGGAGAGCAGGGTAGACAATAAGTGAAGTGCATAGCTAGAGAAGGGCTTACACATTCAAGAGCGTCATGAAGGGGGTACCTGAGATAGGGGGCAAATAAGGAACCAAGAAGGAGATGGCCATCAAATAATGGGTCATAGCTTCAACCCAGGGTGACCAAATCTTGCTAATCTTTTTAGGGCAATTACGTCCAATAAAGGTCATCCTGTACATGGGCAAAGTGTCATTGACCATGGAGCGCTATGCAGAGATCGTCGGAGGCTCTAACAATTTCCTTTTAGACAAAATAATTTTTCCTTGCATAGAAAACAATTTTAGTCTAATGTCATAGCGGGCCCAAATCCAGTACCGACTGCAGATGAGCAAGCGATGGGTTGCCCCATAGAGGAGTATGAGGGGAAACAGTTTGGGGGCGCACTAAGAAGTGTGGTAACCTGCTTCCAAATTATAATCATAGTTGCCATCGTCGGAGTAATATTTGCAGTATAGCGTGGCCCTCTATATACCAGGTTGCTAAGTTCCAAATAAGACCCCCGAAGCGCCGCCCCCTAATTTACGACAGGATTTTAGTGTTCCTGGGCAAACTACCATCGTACAGATACCAAGACCGCAGCCTAATAATATTTCCTAAAACCTGGCAGGGCTAGGCCTCCGTCAGTTAGTGGATCTTGTTACTCTCAGAAAAGAGCCTGCCCAAATAAAAGAAGTAATGGCCTGATTTTAATTTAAGAAAAAAAGCATTAGGGACGGGTATGTCTGACAACATTAAAATTTAGGGAGGAAAATTTACCCTACCCACCTGAGTTAGAGGGAGTGTTTTCCAGGCAGAGCACCTCTGCAGGAATTGTTGAAAGATCGGGTATAAATTATCCTCTAGGTACGATTGCAGGTATCCTTGACCCCCTCGTGTATTACTGTATTGTCTCATGTTCTGTCCCCCACTATAATGTACAGCGCTGAGCAAACCTTTTAGCGCTATATAAATACTGTATAATAATAATATCAGCACATAAATCCCCAAATTTTTAAACCCGGTCACCCAGGTAAGCAGGGCAGTCAGATTTGCAGGGGGTGCTCCTCGGGTCATAAGGAACAACACTGATTCATCCCGATACCATAAAATGAGTCAAAAAGATTTACTATGTCCAAGGCAGCTGCCAGGGATTGATGGGCATCATTTAGATACAGGAGAGTATCGTCAGCATATAAGGACACTTTCTCCATCAATGGTATTGATAGACCTTGAACTGCAGGGGAACTCCACAGCATCATCACCAGAGGCTCCATGGCTAGGGCAAAAAGGGCCAGGGAAAGGGGGCAGTACTGTCTAGTTCCGCGGTAGAGGGGAAACGATGCTGACAAACTACCATTGGTACGAACTCTAGCTGTTGGAGCTGAGTAAAGCAGTCTCAGCCATGATATAAATGTGGGTCCAAAACCAAATTTACTCATCAGCCACAAGTATTCCCACTCCACCAAGTCAAAAGCTTTCTTGGCTTCAAGTGAGGCCACCACCCCTGAGCCCTCTTCCTGCAGTGTGAGAAATAATTCTGAGCAACCTCCGCATGTTAATATCAGTGCCCTTATCTGGCATAAACCCTGTCTGGTCCCTATGCACCAAAGACAGGATCACCTTATTAAGACAGGTGGCCAGGACTTTAGTAAGGATCTTGGCATCCATGTTTAAATGTGAAATGAGCTTGTTAGAAGAACAGAGTTCTTGGTCCTTGCCTGGTTTGGGCACAACAACTCTAATGGCCCTCAGCATGGAGGGTTGTAAGGAGAAGGCAAGCAACGAACCATTCAACGCCTCATGCAGTTTAGCAGCAAGAATATCACTATGAGTATTAAACTCAGCCGGAAGGCCATTGTCAGGGGTTTTACCAGTCTGCCAGGATGTAATAGCAGCTTGGTTTTCCTTGAGGGTGAGTGGAGTTTCAAGTCTCTGACTGGCTTCCTCAGAGAGTAACCGAAACGGAACAGACTCCAGGAAGGCCCAGAGATCAATAGCCGAGTAAGCAGCTCTATAAGAATACAGCTCAGCATAAAAGGAAGCAAAATGGGAGTTAATTTCTCTAGGGTCAGACACCAGTCGCCCATTCGCATCTCTGATATTTGGCAATAGAGGTAGAGGTCATCTGTTCAATAGAAAGCCACGCCAGCAGACATTCAGTCCACTCACCCTGTTCGAAAATTTGTTGGGATTGATGGAGCAGGTGTTTCCTAGCTGCCAAAACACTAAGATGTGTACCTTCGTGCAGCACCCCCAATAGATCACATCAAAGCCCCTCATCCCTGGAAGCCAAGTACTGAGCTTCTAACACTCTAATCCTAGCCTCAGCCTTGTCTAGCTCGGTCGTAGAGCTCCGACGGGCAGAGTCAGTAGCCGCGTCCGGCGTTAATTTATCCTGCTGCGGACACCGTTGTATTAAAGTCCCCAGCTAGGATAATGTCTGCAGTGAAAAGGTGGATATCATTTGGATCACTTTAGTGAGTGAGGCCACAGAAGATGGAGGGGGAATGTATAAGCCCACCACCACCATAGAAACTTGCCCTCAGGATCCAGGTGTAAGTTCAGCAGTGCAAATGGGAGGGTCTTACGAATAAGTATGCTAACCCCACGGGCATAGTTAGAGTAGGTAGAATGATAATAATGGCACACCCAGGGCTTTTTAGGACTAAACTCTACTCCCATTAAGATGTCTCCTGAAAAATACAGGTATCAGGGTGGTATGTCTTAAGGGAGTAAAGACTAGAGATCATTTAAATTTTCAAATTTAGGCCCCAGACATTCCATGAAAGTAAGGTCAACAGAGCCATGTACCACACAGCCAGTACTTGCTAAGTATTCCTGCAGCTCCTTTAATGTTACTGTAGACCTCTTTGCAGCCTCCCAGACCAGTTTTCTTCTCGTCTTTTCATCAATTTTGGAGGGACGTCCAGCTCTTGGTAATGTCACTGTTGCGGCATATTTTCTCCACTTGATGACTGTCTTCACTGTGTTCTAAGGTATTCTAATGCCTTGGAAATTCTTTTGTACCCTTCTCCTGACTGATGCCTTTTAACAATGAGATCCCTCTGATGCTTTGGAAGCTCTCTGCGGATCATGGCTTTTGCTGTAGGATGCAACTAAGAAAACGTCAGGAAAGACCTACTAGAACAGCTGAACTTTATTTGGGGTTAATCAGAGGCATTTTAAATGGCCCAGGCCAATTTCCAGCTTTCAGCGCTGTCGCAATTTGAATGGCAATTGCGCGGTCATGCAACACTGTACTCATGAAATTTATATTTTTTTTAGACAGGTAGAACTTTCTTTTGGTGGTATTTAATCACCTCCTGGGTTTTTTTTCATTTTTTGCTAAACAAACCAAAAACTGAAATGTAAAAAAAAAAAAAAAAGTTTCTTTGTTTCGGTTATAAAAGTTTGTAAATGGGTAATTTTTTTCTCCTGATGTGCGCTAATGAGGCTGCAGTGATGGGCACTGATAAAGAGGCACTGATGGGCATTGACAGACATCACTGAAGGGCACTGAAAGGCAGTACTCCTGTATGGCACTGATAGGCGGCACTAATAGGGGGCACTGATTGGCAGCACTTATAGGCGGTACTGAAAGGCAACTCAGATGGGCACTGATATGTGGCATTGATGGGCACTGGTGGGCACTGATATGTGACATTGATGGGCACTGACAGGTGGCACTGATGGGACTACACTGATAATCAGTGCCCTGATGATCAGTGTAGATGTCCCCTCTGAGGAATGCCAATTACCGACTCTCCTCTCCTCACGAGCCGTTAGCGTGACAGCTCGTGAGGAGAGGAATGCCTATAACTCATTTCCTTATTCACATGCGATCAGCTGTGATTGGACACAGCTGATCACATGACAGAGCCGCAGTCATCGGCTCTTTCCGCTGTTTCCCAGAGACACAGCGCACCACCGATCGCTGCGTGCCCCTGGGGGCGCGCATGAGAAGTTAGAGTGGGAGGACGTCCTCCCAGAACGAGAGAACCACGCCCGTCTGTCATTTCCTTATATGGAGGACGGAAGGCGGTTAAAGTAGTCTATACATATGCAGTACATAAAAGATGTGGGACCTTAGAGTGTGGTGGACCTTGTACTCAACCTCAAAGTGTAAAGGTGGGTGTCACCAGTATGCATACACTCACCGGCCACTTTATTAGGTACACCTTGCTAGTACCAGGTTGTACCCCCTTTTGCCTTCCGAATTGCCTTAATTTTTTGTGGCATAGATTCAACAAGGTGCTTGAAACATTCCTCAGAGATTTTGGTCCATAGTGACATGATAGCATCAAGTTGTTGCAGATTTGTCGGCTGCACATTTGTGACATGAATCTCCCGTTCCACCACATCCCAGAGGTGCTCGATTGGATTGAGATCTGGTGACTGGGGGCCATTGGGACTACAGTGAACTCTTTGTCATGTTCAAGAAACCAGTTGGAGGTGATTTGAGCTTTGAGACATGGTACATTATAATGCTGGAAGTAGCCATCAGAAGATGGATACGCTTTAGTCATAAAGGGATGGACATGGTCAGCAACAATACCCAGGTAGGCGTGGTGTTTAATCTATGCCCAATTGGTACTAAGGGGCCCAAAGTGTGCCAAGAAAATATCCCCCACACCACCACCAACCTGAACCGTTGATACGAGGCAGAATGGATGCATGCTTTCATGATACACGCCAAATTCTGACCCTACCATCTGAATGTAGCAGCTGAAATTGATACTCATCAGACCGGTCAACGTTTTTCCAATCTTCTTTTGTCCAATTTTGGTGAGCCTGTGCGAATTGTAGCCTATGTTTCCTGTTCTTGGCTGACAGGAGTGGCACCCGATGTGGTCTTCTGCTGCTTTAGCCCATCTGCTTCAAGGTTCGACATGGCTTGCGATCAGAGATGGCAGTCTGTATACCTTGGTTGTGATGAGTGGTTATTTGAGTTACTGTTGCCTATCATCTCAAACCAGTATGCCCATTCTCCTCTGACATCAATAAGGCATTTTTGTCCACACAACTTCCGCTCACTAAATATTTTCCCCTTTTTCAGACCATTCTCTGTAAACCCTAGAGATGCTTGTGCATGAAAATCACAGCAGATCAGCAGTTTTTTAAATACTCAGACCAACCTGTCTGGCACCAACAACCATGCAACGTTCAAAGTCACCTAAATTCCCTTTCTTTCTTATTGTGATGCTCAGTTTGAACTTCAGCAAGTCATTTTCACCAGATCTAGATGCATAAATGCATTACGTTGCTGTCATGTAATTGACTGATTAGCAATTTGTGCTATCAAGCAATTGACCAGATGTACCTGATAAAGTGGCTGGTGGGGCGTGACCGGGATGGATACCTAGTTAAGGAGCGCTGCTGCAGAGGGGAAATCATCCTGTTACACTATCCTGTCTGTATCCTACCCTAGTTGAGGACCCTTCAGACAACCTTCTGCCGAAGATGACGCAGGGCCGACCGCAATCTGAGGCCTGCCGCCACAGGGCTACGCAACTTGGCTCTGGTGGGGCGGGCATCCGCAGGGCAGAGGCAGCCAACATGGCGACGCAGACAGAAGACCTAGACCCAGCTCTCACAGAGCAGGCCAACTTCTCAGCCCTGATGCAAGCTATAACGGACTGCCAAACTACCCTCACCACTAAGATTGATTCCCTTCAGTTGGAAGTGGACCTTATCAGGAGAGACTTTGACAAGATCCATCATTGTATAACACACGCCCATTGGGGGACACATAGAAGTCTCGGTGAGGGAGCATTCCGCTCTCCTGCACACCCTTCAGGTGAAGGTGAACACCTCGAGTCTCAGGCAGAAGACGCAGGGAACCGCAACTGGCGTTAACAACCTCTGGACACTGGGTCTGCCTGAGCGGATGGAGGGCCCTGACCTAACAGCCTTCACTAAGCGTGTCCTGCATACTATTTACCCAGGTGGTCTTTTCATCCTTCTTTGCAGTGGAGCGAGCACATAGGATGCCTCTGTCCCGCACATTCATCTTTACGCTATTGAATTTTCGTGATCATGGCCTTGTCCTCCGGGAGGCCCGGAAGACTGATGCTGTTTGCTATGAAGCCACGCGACTAATGTTCTTCCCGGATTTCTCCATGGATTTCAACATGGATACTCAGAAGCTCCGTAAATCCTTTGACCAAGTGAAGCAGTCTCTTCGGGCCAGGAACCTCAAATATAGTATGCGGTTTCCAGCTCGTCTCCGAGTGGAAGATGGGAAAGCGTTTCGCTTCTTCACATCACCTGAAGATGCCCTGCAATGGATCAATACCCTGCCTCGTCAGTGACTCTGGGCTGTTGATGGTCTTTACTACCTAATGTGAGTAGGTTATCAACATCGCTGCCTCTGACACTAGAGCAGGCCTCAACTTGTGCTGTTTTTGTTTGTCCTGCAGACCAAGGTTTGGTCCTAGCGTGATTTTCTTTTTTTTTTTTTGTTTCTTTTTTTTTTTTACCCCCCCTTTTGTTTGGCATATTGCGTTGGTGGTCCCTCCTGACCAATCTTTTGTTTTGGGTCCCTGTGCCCTAGCTGCTGTTTTTCTCCTAAGGACACCACCCGTCTCTGGAGGACCTCCTTTGGGGCAGCCCCTCTACCCAGTTATGTGACCATGTTGTATTCAACTGTCTGTGGGGAGTCCTCCCCTTGTCTGCTAGATTTGCTGATGCCTGTCCTAGAAGGAAACTATGCCTCATGTCTTGTCTCCTTTGGGACTACACTGTTGATACAGCCTTCCTGCGGTTCCGCTGGACTTGTTATGCTGTTTTTTGTCCCTACTGGGCAGAAGTAACTCAAGATGGTACCCCCAGTCTTGGCTGGGTGATGACTCTTAGCCCTGCCCATTGGCGGCATCTTCTTTATTGACTTGGTATAGCCGTGCCTAACCTGAACCACTGGACTATTCACTGTTCACGACCCCAACTAGTTGTTGACCACAGTTGGTTTAGGGATTCAAGCACACCTTAGTTGGATCGGTTGCGAAGGGTTGGAGGGAGGGGGGGGTGTATGTTTTTTGTTTCTGTGTATCGAAAGTATCTTCCTACAAGAATCCTATTGGTTACATTCAGATTTGATTACAATTTTTAAAACCTTTGCATCTATTTTGCTCTTTTTTTTTAGAAATTTGCCTGTAATGCATCATTGTTTCGAGAACATTACCCTTTATTATGTTATGTACTGTGTAGTAAATGTGTTTCTTTATAGCTGTTATATTCTCTTTTATTCCGAATCCGTGCTAGCTAAAACCACATCCATTAAAGTGGAAGTTTAGCCTACAGTTAGCTGGCACATAATCACCCACATAGTACATTTAGCCTCAAATATCTATTGCGCCCTGTTTCTTTTCTGTCAATACCCTGGTTTTTTAATCTGTCTTCAAAGCTGCTGGTTATCAGCGACACCAAGCTACGCATGGGGTCTCTCAGCCCCCTTCACGCTCTCCATGTCCTGTGCTTCACAGGATAAGGGCAAAGTGGAACGTGTGTTTACAAAGTTTCTCAGTCAGGCTTTGCAAAGGAGATCTGTTGCTAGTGATGGGTATTCCTTCCTGGTACAGATGTCAATCATCCACCAACTTTGTGGGTAAAATGGAAAACCTGACCATGTACTGTACTACAGAATGCTTTAAAAGAAAAGTTCAGAGTTCTGTATATGAAATGCTTGGGTATGTTGTGTGTTTTTTGGTTTTGTTTAACTTATCTGCATATATGAGCACTTGTCATTTCTAATGATGGTATTTTCACTTTTAATGCACAATTGAACGGTATTGTTTTGATTTATTCAGGACCAAACCATATGCCTATGCAAGGACCAGGACCAAACCAACACAATATGTCAAATAGTTCAATGCCTATGCCTTCAAATAATCATGGTTCCATGGGAGGATATAACCATTCTGTGCCATCTTCACAAAACATGCCAGTCCAGAATCAGATCAGCATGTCTCAAGGCCAGTCAATGGGAAACTATGGTCCAAGACCAAGCATGAATATGCAGCCAAATCAAGGTAATAACACTCTATTAGAGTTGGGCTTTTGGGAGTTGCAATAAAAGCCACAAAGTAAACTACAATCGGTGAAAACACAGTAGCTGAATTACTAAAGTATATTGATAAAAACAATTGAATATTTATATCTTAAAATGGCTGGCTATACTGCTTTTACCAAATAAAGAAAATATTAAGTGAACATGTGCCTAGACTATGCTTGCAAATGTATTTACATATTCTGAAATGGTAAAATCACTTTGAAACACTCAGTGTCCGTTGAATATTTAGCTGGTATGAAGAAATTTTAAAGCACAGAAATGTCAGCTATTTTCCTATTGCTAGTCGGCGAGTTCTCCAATGTAAACAAATGGCACATGCTTCTAAGCCAGCGGTTGTACACTTACGGGGTTTATGGGGCCTTAACTATGGCCCCCTAACATCACCAAGCTTAAAGCGGAGCTCCAGTCCCCATAATCAATTTTTTTTTTTTTTTTTTTTTATTTCCCTTGTGATTGTTATTACTTGTACATTTAAATTAAAATACTGTTAGAACAATATTTTTGCTGGTTAGCTTAAAATCTTTAAAAATGTACCTGATCTCAGATGCAGGTAGGTGGCCATTTAGAATGTGGGCATCTGAAGCCCACTTGTCTTTTTCCAGGATTCAGTGCAGCTGGCTACCCAGCATGCACCTCCCAATATCGAGCCTGCGCAGTAATGACACTGCGTAGTGTATTATGTTTAGTGCAGGCTGCTGTAGCAATGGCGGTGGCGTGGAAGTACCCACCCTGTTGCTATGGCAACCTGTCAATCACATTACATTATTAGGCTTCCCAAAGACTCCTTGGATAGATGACGCCGATTTCCCAGGAATCAATGGGAATCGCCTAATGACGTCATAGCCTAGGCGGCTGGGACAGGAAGTGCCGCCCGAAGAATTAAATTAAAGGTATTTACAAACAAACAAAATTATTTCCATTTCGCACTGTACATTGGAGGGACATTTGAAATATTTGAAGGTCAAAAAAAGGCTGGAACTCCGCTTTAATGTTTAGTACACGCTAAGGAAAATTATGGTTAGAGTGTGGGCCTACAACTGATGTTTTTTGAGTGAATTACTTTACAGTACAAGTAGCTATAGAGGTAAGGGATGGCTTGTTTAAAGATTTTACTAATTGAGAATATGTAAATAATGTCTATAGTCTGGGCACAGGTGCACTTGCACCCCAAGTATAACTTAAAAGGTTGGCTCAGCAGAACTACAAATCTTTTGTTGACTGAATTTCTATTTAAGAAATGTAAGTACGTATGTTTGCAGTTGTTTGACAAGAGTACCTCTTTAACATGAACCTTTCCTGAGTGAAGCATGGGGCTGGTATGGTTGACTTCTACCAAAATGATAGTTGCCTGGCTACTATGCCGACTCGCTGACTTTAATAAATTCTGAATCCATGACCCAGGACAAGTATACATCCCTTGTAAAGTCAGTGTAAAATCTGAATTCCTTATCTACATGCTTGTTCTGGGGCTTTGACTCTAGTTTTGAAGCCAGATGGTTTAGCATTACATCTAGGAAACTAGCATTGTGGAATGACAATGGCTGCTTATGTTTTCTCTCACAAAAAGTTTCCAATAAAAGGAAGGTTTGGTTTTATTTGATGGTAAACTACAGGTGAAACTCGAAAAATTAGAATATCATGCAAAAGTTCATTTATTTCAGTAATGCAACTTAAAAGGTGAAACTAATATATGAGACTCATTACATGCAAAGCAAGATAGTTCAAGCCGTGATCTGTCATAATTGTGATGATTTTGGCTTACAGCTCATGAAAACCCCAAATCCACAGTCTTAGAATATTAGAATGTTGTGAAAAGGTGCAATATTCTAAGCTCAAAGTGTCCCTCTCTAATCAGCTAATTAAGCCATAACACCTGCAAAAGGGTTCCTGAGCCTTTAAATGGTCTCTCAGTCTGGTTCAGTAGGAATCACAATCATGGGAAAGACTGCTGACCTGACAGTTGTGCAGAAAACCATCATTGACACCCTCCATAAGGAGGGAAAGCCTCAAAAGGTAATTGCAAAGAAGTTGGATGTTCCCAAAGTTCTGCATCAAAGCACATTAATAGAAAATTATGTGGAAGGGAAAAGTGTGGAAGAAAAAGGTGCACAAGCAGCAGGGATGACCGCAGCCTGGAGAGGATGGTCAGGAAACGGCCATTCAAAAGTGTTGGGGACTTTCACAAGGAGTGGACTGAGGCTGGAGTCAGTGCATCGAGAGCCACAACACACAGACTGATCCTGGACATGGACTTCAAATGTCGTATTCCTCTTGTCAAGCCGCTCCTGAACAACAAACAACTTCAGAAGCGTCTTACCTGGGCTAAAGAAAAACAGACCTGGTTTGCTGTTTCTCAGTGGTCCAAAGTCATCTTTTCTGATGAGAGCAACTTTTGCATCTCATTTGGAAACCAAGGACCCAGAGTATGGAGCAAGAATGGAGAGGCACACACTGCAAGATGCTTGAAGTCCAGTGTGAAGTTTCCACAGTCTGTGTTGATTTGGGGAGCCATGTCATCTGCTGGTGTTGGTCCACTGTGCTTCATTAAGTCCAGGGTTAACGCAGCCGTCTACCAGGAGATTTTGGAGCACTTAATGTTTCCTTCCGCAGACGAGCTTTATGGGGATACTGGCTTCATTTTCCAGCAGGACTTGGCACCTGCCCACACTGCCAAAAGCAGCAAAACCTGGTTCAATGACCGTGGGATTGCTGTGCTTGATTGGCCAGCAAACTCGCCTGACCTGAACCCCATAGAGAATCTATGGGGCATTGCCAAGAGAAAGATGAGAGACCTGAGACCGAACAATGCAGAAGAGCTGAAGGCCGCTATTGAAGCATCCTGGTCTTCCATAACACCTTAGCAGTGCCACAGGCTGATAGCTTCCATGCCACGCTGCATTGAGGCAGTAATTGCTGAAAAAGGGGCCCAAACCAAGTACTGAGTACATATGCATGCTTATACTTTTCAGAGGTCCGATATTGTTCTATGTAAAATCCTTGTTTTATTGATTGCATGTAATATTCTAATTTTCTGAGATTGTGGATTTGGGGTTTTCATGAGCTGTAAGCCATAATCATCACAATTATGACAAATCGCAGCTTGAACTATCTTGCTTTGCATGTAATGAGTCTATCTCATATATTAGTTTCACCTTTTAAGTTGCATTACTGAAATAAATGAACTTTTGCACAATATTCTAATTTTTCAAGTTTCACCTGTAGATTCTTTTCCTTTTCTTTTCTTTTTCCCCTTTTTATGACTAGGCCATTTTTTGCTTTTTGGTGCCTTGTTACTTTTTAATTGCGCTGTCATACAACTCTGTACATAAATGAAATTTATATCTGCAAATTTTATTCCTGTGACTAAAGTTTTCCATTTTCCACATGTGTATGTCAGCAACAATGGTGGATTTAAATCTCTGCCAGGTTATTTTTTTTTTTTTGCTTCCTTCTGCTAATAATGTGCTAGGCACACACTTCTCAGTCTAATCAGTATGTAAGCACAGGTTTTGGCTCTACACTTTTCTTGTTAGCCGATTCAAAATTATTCATTGTCATGAAACATCTGGAGGATAGGTAGGTGGGCAGACTTTCTGTCAGGATTATAAAGACTTAGTTTTGTTCTTACAGAATATACAAAGGACTGTGTAGACAAATATTTTGCATAAAATTAGGATAGCCCCCCGGAATATTTATTACATGTTTAAAAATAAATTTACCTGCATAACTGTAAAACCTCACCAGCACAGTTGCTGCAGTCAATGACTTTGTATTACCGTGCAATACTATATAGTTTAAGTGTAAATGTGCAGACCTTATACTATTTTATTTTTCATTGCAGGTCCCATGATACACCAGCAGCCTGCCTCACAGCAGTATAACATGCCTCAGGGTGGTGGACAGCATTACCAAGGGCAGCAGCCGCCTATGAGTATGATGGGTCAAGTTAACCAAGGAAACCACATGATGGGTCAAAGGCAAATTCCTCCATACAGACCTCCACAGCAAGGTACTGTTAACAATATTAATATATGACTGATGCTAATACAGCATCATGCAGTTAAAATCAGCATTTTATTTTTGCTAGAAAATTACTTTGAACCCCCCCAAACATATATATTTTCTGAAAGCAGAAGCCCTGGAGAATGAAATGGTGGCTGGTGCAATTTTGGTATATTGCACAATGTTTGTGCAGCCTCTTCTCAAACACAACTTTCACAGTTTTACACTTAAGTTAATTTTAGTGCACATAAACACAATATAATACCCAATACACTTGTGTGTTAGCATTTGGGGGGAGTTAATTTTTATTTATTTTATTTAATTTTTTTGCATCCCCTTGTGATAGCTTTTGGCAGTGATAAGTACTCTTATGGAAGAATCTGGGGTCTGTCTCCATAGACCCCAGATGTCCTCCAAAGCAACTGATCAAACACAGATTATCGGCTCTAAAAGAAAAAAAAAATGGGGAGTTGCTTTCCTGGTACAACCACTTGCTGTCCATGACAACGTTTATCTACTGTATGTACACTGGGCAGCAAAGTGGTTAAAAGCCGCTTTCTATCATGGTAAGCTAAGGAGATTTATTTAAGGCATTGCTTTAAAGCTGTATTCTAGAGAGTTAAAAAAAAAAAAAAAAAAAAACTTTAAAGTTGTTCTAAAGGTTCAAGGTTTTTTACCTTCATGTATTCTTTGCATTAAGGTAAAAAACCTTCTGTGTGCAGCCCCCCCCCCAATTCTCACCTAAGCCCCCTCGATCCAGCAATGTGCATTGGAGTCTTGTGTATCCCGGGACTCCCTGTTCTCATTGGCTGAGACAGAAGCGGGAGCCATCGGCTCCCACTGCTGTCAATCACAGCCAGTGAGCCAATGAGAAGAGAGAGGGGGTAGGGCCAAGCCATGGCTCCATGTGTGAATGGACACATGGAGCAGAGGGTGCCCCAATAGCAAGCTGATTGCTGTTGGGGCACCCGACAGGAGGTAGGGGCCAGGAGAGCCTGCGGGGAACCCGAGAAGGATCCGGGCTGCTCTGTGCAAAACCACTGCACACAGCATGTAAGTATAGACATGTTTGTTTTTGTTAAAAAAAAAGACTTAGAATCACTTTTTATTTTAAAGAAGACTTTTTAAAGTGCAACTAAAGTTCCGCTTGTTACTCAGTGTGAGCAGGCAACCTCTACAGAAGAGACATGCAGTGTCACTTCTTCAGCAAAGAAATACACCTTCCGGCTTGTAACTGAGCTGCACATGCCTATCTCAGCTGGCAGTCTGGTCTGTGTTAAAATAAGGTGTAAAAAATGCAATAAACACTGCAATATGAAAAAAAGCACATGCTGTATTCAGTGAGCTGTCTGCTCCGAAGATAAATACCACGTGAGTTATTTTAAGTCAAAAATATTCATGCGGTATCTTAGTGAAGTGACCTCACAATGTCACTTATGTAAGCACTATTATACAATAGACATACTTTGTCTTCTTTGTCAGTTTTGACAACAGTGGAGCTGAAAAAAACAATCGTTAGACTTACCGGTAATGACATTTCTAGGAACCTTCCAGGACGACAGGCCTGAGAGATGAGGGGTTTCTCCCTACAGGAAACGCAATCAATTTACAGCTGTTGCCCTCCAGTTTGTAATAAAGTAACTACCAAAACCGGTCCACAAAGGGAATCATTTATACATAGGCACTCACCGATTACTACTTTCAGCAGTTTCCTCCCCTCCCTTACTAGGTTGGGGAGTAGGCCTGCCGTCCTGGAAGATTCATAGAAATGCTGTTACTGGTAAGTCTTACGGTTGGTTTCTCCTATGACCTTCCAGGATGGCACACCTGAGAAGATAATCCAGTAACTGCAGGCCTACCTTAGGGTGGGACCACAGCATGAAGCAACTTCCAGCCAAAGTCTTGTTGCGACAGCACATTAATCCGGTAATGTTTCAAGAACGTGTCTTGACTGGACCAAGGTGGCTGCACTGAAAATCTGTTCCCAGGAGGCCCCTGTTTTTTCTGCCCAGGATGTGGCCATAGCCCTGGTTGAATGAGCTTTTACCTTTGCTGGTGCAGGGATCCCCGAACATTCATAAACTAAAGCAATAGCTTGTCTGATCTACCTGTAGACCGAAGCCTTAGAGGCTTAAAGTCCCTTCCTTGGACCAACATAAGAAATTAACAGATTGCCGGACCTCCTAAAATCATTGGCCCTATGCAAATAAGTGAGGAGACATCTCTGCACGTCAAGACAGTGGAATTTCTCTTCTTTTGTGTTCCTGGGATTATCACAGAAGGAACGCAAAGTTTTTTTTTTTTTTTTCTGTGTTATATTAGATAAGGAAGCTACCTTTTGGCTGGTACATTGGGTCTGGCCAAAGGATGATCCTATCTGGCAGGATCAACAAAAAGGGTTCTTTGACCGACAAATTTTTGTAGGTCTTCAACTCTTCTAGCTGTGGTTGAAAGCCAACAGAAAAGATAATTTTTAACATCAAAAACTTAAAGGGAATCTCCTCTATTGGTTCAAAAGGGTGTTTTGATAAGGTTTCTAGCACTTTGGTCAGATTCCACTGTGGAAACCTATCTTTTGTGGATGGGGTAATTCTCTCCCTGGCCACCAATAACCGCTTAACCAAAGGTTCTCTAGCTAATCTAGCGTCAAGAAAAACTGGAAAGTGCAGCCATTTGTACTCGAAGGGTGCTAACTGCCACCCCTCTTTCAACACCATCCTGGAGAAATTCCCGGATCATTGGAACAGAGTTGGAGGATACCTGTTTCCGTTTTGCACCAAGAACAAAAGATTTTCCATACTTTTGAGTACATTTTCCTAGTTACAGGCTTTCTGCTTAGGAGAAGGGTGTCTGTATCTCTGTCCGAACAACCCTTACTCTTTTTAGGATCTGGTGCTCACTAGCCAGGATGCCAATTGGAAGAATTTCAGCTTGGGTGAAGCACTGGGCTCTGAGGAAGATCTGGCAGAATCAGAAGCCTCCGAGGACTTTTAGGGTCGCGAACCACACCGTCCTTGGCCACCGGTGGGGGGTAAGGCATATGCCAACCTGAACCTCCAGATCTGCGACAAGCATCTAGGCCCTCTGGCTCTCTCTCTCGGGATATTGAGAAGAACCTCCTTACCTTTCTGTTCCTTCCGTCGGCAGGAAGGTCTGAAAGACCTTCGAGTTCAGCTCCCAATCCCCCTGTCTGATCGGCTGTTGACTGAGGAAGTCTGCTTCCTGGTTGCTTGTCCCTCTTATATGAACTGCCACCAGAGAAATAACTTTCCCTTCAGCCCTAACCCAGGATCTCTTTGGATAGGTCCAGAAGATGTCTGGATCTGGTTCCACCCTGACGGTTCAGGTAGGCCACTGTGCTGGCATTGCCGGAGCTGACCTGAACCTCCCTGGCCAGCATACTGTTCTCGAAAGCCTTCAGGGCTTCACCTACCGCTCTGAGCTCTCTGGAGTTGGACGAAGACTTGGAAATTGCCCTGTTCCAAGGACCTTGGGCTTTGGCTTCCCCCAGGTGTGCACCCCACCCCCAGGAGCTTGCATCTGTGACCACTTTTAGTTGGTCCCACTGGGCCCTGGGCCTGCCTCCCTGCAGATTGCTGGGGGTTACCCACCATTCTAGTGAGGATTTTACCTATGAAGTGAGGACCAGCTTTTTGTCCAGGGATTCTTTCTTCATGTCCCAGCAGGACAGAAGAAGAATTGCAGGTCTCTTGAGTGGAATTGTACCCACACTGTGGCCAGGATGGTTGCCGACATCAGACCCAGCGCCCTCAAGACCTCCCTTGGGGAGCTTGAAGGAGGCTCTATCAGACCCTCTCACTGGCAGGACTATCTTCTTCACCTTGTCCCTTGGTAGAAAGAGTTTTTGAGTTCGTGTCCACCATGTAGCCTAAAAAGGTTTTGACCTGCTCCAGAGATGATTTCCCTATGCTTACGATCCAGCCCAGAGACTCCAGGGTGGTGATCGCCCTCTCCATGTCTTCGTTCACCTGTATAGCAGAGGTACCAAAAATTAGAAGATCGTCTAAATAGGGGATCAGGGATATCCCTTGAAGGTGCAGGAGTGCCAGTGCTTTGGCTAGGAATTTTGTAAAAACCCTTGGACTGGCCACTAGTCCAAAAGGAAGAGCCCTGAACTGCCAGTGGGCTGCTTCTTCCTAAATTACGATCATAGACCTTAAGTATACCTGATGTTCCAGATGAATTGGGACATGTAAATAGGCATCCTTGAGGTTCAGCGTTGTCATAAAGGCCTTTTTTCGGAGTTTTTTGTATACTGAGTAAATACTCTCCATGGAAAATCTTTTGTACTCCCCAAATTTTTTTCAGGTTTCTGAGGTTTATAATTAGGCTGTATTTTCCTGAAGGTTTGTGAACAACAAATATGTAGCTTTTCTCTTCAAGGCATCCTGAGGAAGGCAGGTTAGAGTGATCATTTGTGGGGGCCTTGATGAGAATGTCAGGCGATAGCCCTCTGGTACCAGTTGGCAGATGTAGGCACTGTCTGAGATTTTCTACCACTGGGAGGCAAAGTGTGACAGGCGGCCCCCTACCCTGATCCTGGTGCCTGGGGAGGAAAGCAGCAAATTGCTCCTTTGCCTTCCCCTCCCATTGCCCTATTTCTTATTCGGTTCCTTTTTGGCCCTCTTCTGGTTCTGACCTGAGGGGCCACGAAAAAATGTATTTTTACCTTTTGGGTTTAACTGGGAATTTCTTCCCCTTCTTGGGGGGGGGGGGGAACCTGGACAACACATTGTTTCCAACCCTGGTCCGAACAGCAGGGAGCCTTCAAAGGGGAGACCACATAGTTTACCTTTTGAAATTAAGTCACCTTCCCATTCTATAACCCAGATAGCCTTTCTAGCTGAATTAATGAGTGCGGCTGTTTTGGCTGAGGCTTTAACGGCTTCAACCGCAGCATCCACCGGGATCCTTCCCTATCACTGAGAGGGAATCTAGCACTTCTTCTGACATAGCCCCCTGCGACAGGTGTTTGGTTAGTCTTTCCATCCAAAAGTCTGTATTTCTGACAATGCAGGTTGCTGCCAGAGCTGGAGCCATGCATCCTTTAGGAAGGATTCAGACCTTCAGTCCAACAAATCCTTAATGCTCCCCGAATCCTCGAAGGAGAGATCAAACGTCTTTTTGTAACTTGCGACATCGCAGCATCCAACCTGGGAAGCTTAAGGAATCTATCTTCCACCTCCTCTTTATAGGGGAACCTTCTTTTCCAAGTCTTATGTCTGACCATTCTCCTTCCAGGATCCTTCCATTCCTGTAGGATTAAATCCTTTTAAGGATTGGTGGAAGGGAGCACCCTAGCGTGGGCTTTAACTAGGCCCCTATACATTTTGTCCTGCGCTGAGGTCTCTGGGGGTTTCTGGGATTTCTTTGGCGCTGTAAACTGCCTGAAGGAGCCCCTCCAGGTCTTCCAGGAGAAAAAGGTGGCTGCCAGACTTCACCTCCTCACCTTCCTTACTGCTGAGATCTAGGTCCACCTCCTCCCCTGAGCTGTGGTCTGCTTTTAGGCTATCAAGCTCTCCCTTACTCTCCTCCTCATTCCTGGCTTGGGCTGGAGGAAGCATCTGGGAAGGCAGGAGGAATAAAATGGGTCCCTCTCTGGAATTGAGGCTTGTGAGGATGGGCTTTCCTTAGGGGTTGGCTCCTCTGGGCCCTACGGCTGTGCCACCGAGGTTCAAAAGGGCTGGATGGTGGCTACCATCTCCGCTTGCATAGATGCTAGGAAATCTTTCATCAAGCCTCTTTCCTTGCCAGCTTGTTAATGCATCTATAGCAAGATGGTTTAGGATGGGACCTAGCTAGCTTCTCCCCACAATATCAACATTTCCTAGAGGAGCTAGAGCCTGTGGGTACAGAAGGCGGTCTATCAGGGGCCTGCTGGATTCTGCTCAGGGATTCTGAAAGAGAAGAGGAACAGCAGTTGCTAGTCTCTCTCTCTTCCTACCCCCTATGGCTGCTGGGTTTTAACATATAATTAATATGGGGGGAGGGGGGGTAAACTGGGGTATCCACCTGGTCTGGTCTGACCAGGCTGAACCAACATGGTGGTCCATCTGTGCCCCCTCTGTCCTGCTAGCACTCCCCCTTAGGAAAGGCAGTCACTGAGTCCCGACTTGGACTTGCCCGCAGTCACTGGTGCTGCCATCACTTCCTCCTTCTCCATGAGGTGGTTCTGCCCAGTCTCAGCTGGAACAAGCCTGCAAGTTAGTTCAGCCATCCCTGGCCTCCCTATGCCTGCCTCACAGGGATACCATCCAACTCTCCCCAGTCTTCTGGTCACAGAAAACACCAAATGTTCCGATGTAGGCAGAAAAACAATACTGGAGGGGACTTATAACAGCTGTAAATTGATTGTGTTTCCTGTAGGGAGGAGCCCCTCATCTTTCAGGCATGCCAGTCTGGAAGGTGATAGGAGAAAGGTCAATTACCTAATAAAAACACGTTTGCCTAATGTCTGGATAGAAACATAAGCAAGCTTAGTTTCTAGTGGCATTTAAATCATTTTATTGAAAATTGTCATGTATTTTTAGGTCCACCTCAGCAGTACTCAGGCCAAGAAGACTATTATGGTGACCAGTATAGTCATGGTGGGCAAGGACCTTCCGAAGGCATGAATCAGCAATACTATCCAGATGGTAATGATGTATCTTATATTCACATTTTACATAAAAGTAAATTGTTCAGTAGCTCTCAAAACATACACAGACATGAAATGCCCTTCTCAGTCTATATAACATTTGTTCAGGAAATATATATATATAATATGTATGTATATTTTTTCAAACATAATGTTGCAATTGTGTGTTTTGTAGTTTTACATGCTAATATAGCAAATTTTGCTGATTTGGAGTCCTTAAAGAGTACAACGCTGCTGCTCAGGGTCCCAATCTCTGAAAAATCTTAATGTCACACAGATTGCTAGCAGCATACTGCTTAAGATTTCCTGTGAGTCTGTCTCGTGCACATGGTTTTCTTGGTCCCTTCCTTTGCCGTTAGGTGCACACACAGCACGTGTAAAGCCAAAATGTTCTTTTTGTTAAATTTAAATAGAGTATAGGAAGGTTAGAATGCCTGTCCGTTTGTTTTGCTGACCGTTTCCCTTTGGGAAGATTTCCCTTCACTTGTCCCAGAGAAGTAATGAGAAGTAAGAAAATGTTACCAACATCTAGACATCAGCAGAACAGATGTCCCTGTTGAAACTTTTCACCTCACCTGTTATGGTGAAAGTTGTAAAAATTTGCAATCTCGTCACTTTCTGTGTTGGTAATAACAGTAACCAGGGCAAATATAGTGTATGAATCCATCGGGGGGAAGGCAGCAATAAAAACTTCACGAAGATTCAAATCCTTCCCAACTTCATCTAAAACACAAAAAATAAGTTTTGGCTGCACATACACTTTAAAGTGTAACTATAATCTGCATTAATGGTGCAGGATGACATCACTCCTGTGCATGCACAAGAGTTCAGTCCTTCGGGAACTTGACTACTGTGCCGGAATGTAAACTGAGCTGGGCATGCACAGCTCCATGTACATTCTACAGGAGATGCAGGGTGGTACAGTATGTGTTTTATTGCATTGCATGTCTCTATTCTGCAATAAAGAGCTTGCCTGCTCAGTTTCTAATTTTAGGCTTAGTTCCTAGTCTGTGTACAAGACAGGAACTTTGAATTAGACAAAAGATTTATACACTTTGTTATAGTTTTAGTAAATATATGTGGTCCTGTTCTATATATGTATTTTTAGAAAAGCTAAGATCGGTCTTAAACTGATTCCTAATTGTTTGTAATGCTTTGATTACATTTATAGTAATCATGACGTTCAGCTTGAAATATGTCCATAATATTCTGTTTTGAATAATCTGCTGTGTATTATGCCAACTATGGAATTCTCAGTCATTTAGAATGTTTTATATTAAGATGAATACTAAATAAGATTTGGGTAGACTTGTATTTACTATATTACTTAAACATTTTACACCTTTTTGGAAATTAAAATTATTTAAAATTTTGCAAATGGGTATTTAGACTAGATAGAATCGAGATCTCGCAATCAATAAAGGCCACATTTTGTGACTTTTTCCAACAACAAACTTTTACTAGTTTCCAGGAACCAACTGTTTCAAAATCAGAATGGGGCAAAAATCTGTGCTACTTGCACAGGTATTTTTAGTCATTTATCCCACTGAGACCAGAAAATGTTTGTGTTCAAACCTGACTTGAGAGCAAATACAAAATATCAAACAAATGATCAGCATAAACATATCTGCCTTTATCTTGTTTGGAGTTTCCTTTTTCTCTATACATTAGAATTAATAGGGCATGAACTGATATAGGAGACAGCTAGAAGGGAAAACATTTTATATTGTGGATAACATTTGAAACTAGTTTTTATGGGTTACCATTGGCTAATGCTGGACAGATTCCATAAGCAAAGTTTAAAGTATATCTGATGCCAAAGCTTCTTTTTTTTTCACCTTAGATAGTGTAGGGGAGGGTTAAAACCTCTTCTCCTCCTCCCTCCTCCTCCCTCCTCCTCCCTACCCCAAACAGATGAACAGAGCACAGAAACCTGTATTTGAGGACTTTTTCTTTTAAAGAACAATTGCAGCTGGTGCCTCAGCCTTATTCTTTTGAGTGGGTTCTCTAGAGAATATGATTCTCCAAATCTCTAGAATGATGCTTATTTCTGTGTAAATGCATAGGATTTTGTGGCTAAAATGTTGAACGTATTGGAATGGCGAACCATCAGACTAGCTCTGCAACACTGGACCCCCACTTCTGCAAGGCCACCCAGTCAGGGTTCAGTCAGACAGTGCCATGTCTGTGGCCTACAATATACCATGGGAGTGCACCAGAAGTCAGGTTGCCCTGAGAGAATCAGAATTGCTCGTCTCCTGGGCATAAATTCACATCCTGGTTCTCGCTGCCATACACATACCTGGTGTGGACAACTGGCAAGTGGACTGCCTAATGCGACAAAGCATGAACCCAGGGCAATGGTCTCTGAACCCTGAAATTCCCAGAATCTCTATGAATGATGGGAGGTCTCCAGATTCAGCAACAAACTGAACAGGTTTGTAACCAGTAACAAGGATCTGCTATCCTTTGCTGTAGATGCCCTGGTGATTTCTTGGACTCCATTCAGGCTGACATATGCCTTTAATAAAGATTGTTGATTTGGCAAACGCAAAGATAGAGGTAAAAAGGGTTTCAGTGATTCTCATAGTACAGAATTGGCCCAGAAGGATGTTACACATATGGCTGGCAATATGTCCCCCCCCCCCCCCCCCCCCCCATTCCATCTGCTTCTCAGTAGCTGGCATTAACAACATGGCTGTTGAAAACCAGATCTTGAAAGATGAGGGGGTATATCTGATTTGGATACACCCACCGTGCTAGAAGCAAGAAAATCTACCTTCTGCAAGATCCAGTATCACACATGGTAGGCCACCTTTGCCTGGTGCGAAGCAAGGTGTCTGAGTCCCAGATAATACTTTGCTCATATCCTGTCCATTCTTCAGTTTGGTGTCCATCAGCACCAGTTTGCTTTAAGCGAACTTGAGCACCTTTTTAAGAGACTGTTTTCTCCCCTGTCCATCCTTTTTCAATCAGTACGTTTTTGTGTGGTGTTGCTCATGAGTCTATTTAGAAATGTCTTTGGAAGATCTCATATGTCAGGCAACCTTCTTGATGGCCATGACATCCATTTAGGCTTATTTCTGCATTAGCAGCCTTTTCTCGTAAGGAGCCTTTTCTTATATTGCACAGGGACAAGGTGGTCTACCCAAAGTGGTCTATCTTTCATCTCCGTGAGGATATTGTCCTTCCTTCCCTGTGTCCTGCCCCATAACACACCATGGAATAACCTGCCTGGATGTTGTGGCTTTCAGTCTACCTGGGAGACAGTGGTTCTATTCGATAGACTTGAGTCCCTTTTTGTCCTTCTTTCAGGTCTTTGAAAGGCTCACCGTGCCTCACCATTGCCAAGTGGATAAGTTAACTTGTTTCTAGTGTTCACACCCATAGCGAAAGGGTATCCCTTTTCCCTATCAGAGCTCATTCTGTTAGATCTATCTGTGTCTTAGACTTTCCAGCATCAAGCATCTGGATGTTCAAGCCTGGCTGATGCATGCTATGGCTGCAAGGTACTTTAAGCTGTCGTCTACCTTTTTTTTTTTTTTTTTTTTTTTTTTCTCTGGTTGTTGCCCTTGTTTTCTTGTGGGCCTCAGTTCATTGCTTGGAGATGTCCAATGATTTATCAATAAATTCTACAGTTTAAGTAAATGGAATTTAAACTTGCCTTTAAATTCCTTATAATGGAGTACAGAAGAAAACACAGGGCCCTCCCCTCTGTCACCTATGGTCACTCCTTATTCTTGTTAAAAAGTCTGAATGGGTAGGGTTATATGAGCGTTCCCATGGAGGCAGCCTCTGCTTTTTTTTTTTTTTTTCCAATATGAGCAATTTACAGGTAAGCCATATTTGCCTTTTTTTCTAGCTATGGAGATTTTACGTCACTTCCTGTCCTGTAGACTCAACAGGGAGAGAAAAGATAGCTTTTCAGTGTGAGGTAAAATTTCCTCTTCTTTGTCACATAAACAAGTATATAAAGTATATTGGACGTTTTTCCCTCAATTCATGTTCTGATGGCAACTCAATTTTTTGGAACTACCCCCTAATTTGCAGTGATACTGGCAAGGAAAAAAGTTAGTTCTAACCCTTTACCACTCTATCCAAATCTAAAAAATAAAATGCCTATAGATATACTTTGACCTGGTTCACACCTATGTTTTTCAGTGTAATTCAAGTTCTGCAGAAACTCCCTACAGTTCATCTAACATGCTTTCCTAATGTTCACGGTTTTTTAAAAGGGTCAGGGACTTTTTTCCCCACAGCAGGTTGCATTTTTTTGTTCCATAGACGTCATTGGAAACGCTTGTGTTTTTGATGCGTTTCTGCTGTGTTTTTGCTGGTTTCTCCCACATGTCAACAGACCCCTTGAAAAAAACACAAAGTGCACTGGGAAAGTGCATCAATCTCAACCTGCGTAGGAGTGAAACAGGCCAGGAAGTTGAATTCTGGATTAGATTTCCTCCATACTGCAAGGGTTAAATGCTTGTTTAGGTCTGGGGGACCAGAAAAAGCAGTTTTATTTGCTAGACCAGTCCTCCCAGCCACCTCCTTCCTATGCCTCAACAGTCACAGGCCCATGCATTTGACATGAGGATGCCCAGGAACAGTCTGCTGTCAAAGCATATGAATGAAGAGGAGAGTGCCAGCTGCAAGGGGAGCAGAGGATCAAGTAAGTTAACTGCTTTTTCTAGTCCCCTAGACCTGAACAAGTCATTTTAACCCTTATTGTGAGGAGGCAGCCCCACTACAAGGGATAATTGTCATTTTTCCCCACTGTAAACACTACTGGCCCCTACAATGAGCCATAATCTACCTGCATTGCATAGGGAAGCACAAAGATGAAATCACTGGGTCCAAAACAAGGATCTGTTTTAATAAGGAAATTGAAAACTGGTGAGCGTGCAAGCATGAGGTAAAATGAGCGTCCAAAAGAGAACACCCTAAGTCTGGTGAATTGCTATGAGGTAGATGTTGGCTCTATTACCCACTTAAATGGGAAACGTTTTCAAATTGTGATACAAGGTGGAATTGGAAGAAAAGAGGAGTACCAAAAGTGGAAGAGGGGAGAGTGAGACTATAAGTGCATAGCTGACCTGTAAATGTTTGTGGGCCTACAACAGAGGTGAGAGGATAAACCCACAGAGGAGTGAAACACTTTTTTTTTTTTTTATATTTAAATATTTATTAATTTTTCATAAAGATAACATTACACTTTCATCTTTTTCATAATAAATACACAATTCCTTCTTATCCTTTATTTTTCCCTTCTTAAAAACATTACCCCCTTCCTCCTCCCCCCCAAACAACCCCCCCACTCTGCGTTCTTCCCTACTTTCTGTCTAAAGCAAGCGTATCCTACCCCTCTTCTCTTCTCATTTCTACTGCTTCATATATATTCGTTTGAAGTACAAAATCTTCCCATTTCTCCCATCTCCTTTTATATATCTCCATCTTACCCTCTTGGATATAGTATAGTTTCTCCATCTTACTAATCTGCTTTACTCTCTCAAACCAGTCCCTTTCTCTCGGAACCTCTAAACTATGCCAGAATCTAGGTATCAACCCCTTTGCTGCATTTACATAGTACCATATACCGGAATCCTTGTATTTATTCACTGGTATATCTGTCTTATGTAACAGACACACTTCTGGATCTAATCCTATCTTTATCCCTGAGATTTTCTCTATTAAGTTGACCATTTTCTCCCAAAAACTTTGAATCCTTGGGCATTCCCACCAAATATGAAACCACGTACCAATCCCTCCACACCCACGCCAACACTCTTGTGTTCTCTCTATACCCATTTTATGTTCTACCTTTGGTGTGATGTGCCATCTTACCAAACTTTTATAGTTTACCTCCACTTCTCTCATGCTGATATTTTCATGTGTGAGTCTATATATTTTCCTCTGTTTATCCTCATCTATCTCTGTCCCCAAGTCCTTTTCCCATTTTTCTATATACATTGGTTTTACCTCTGTGACTAATTCAGTGAGAATTTTATATATTTTTGCCGTGCCCCGTTTCCCCTCTCCCCGTGATTCCAACAACTTCTCAAATAAATTCCAATCCTTTCTCCCTCTCATAGGTTTCGGAAGGCTCTCAACAAAGTGTTTTAATTGGTGGTATTTCCACTCATCGATCTTAATAAAAAGTTCCCCTCCACCTTTCTTTAAATCTTTTATTGTTTTTAATTTTTGTCCATCCATAATATCCCTTAATTGAATGTCTTCCTTTTTAATCCATTTTCCCATAATCCCCTCTATACCTGGTGGAAAATATTCCATATTTCTTAGTGACATTAATTGTGAATTAAAATCCCACTTCATACGTTTATGTAAATTATCCCAAACCTTTAGAACATTCAGTGTATATACACTCGTGGTATTTTTTAAACCTCTATATTGTATTGGTGCCCATATGCTTCTACTCAGGTCAACTCCACTCAGTTCGTTCTCTATCTTAACCCACCTTTTTCCCTTTTTATTGTGTGTCCAGTCATAAATTCTTGTTAAAACTACAGCGTTATAGTATCTCTTAAAATCTGGCACTCCCAAACCCCCTCTCTCTTTACCTCTACTCATCAGGTCATAAGATATTCTAGGTTTTTTATTTTTCCATATAAATTTTGTTATCTTTTTAATTTCTTTAAAAAAGGCCTCTGGGAGACTTATTGGGATCATCTGAAATTTATACAAGACTTTGGGTACAATTATCATTTTTATCAGATTTATTCGTCCTAACCAAGAGGGAGTTCCTCTTCCCATTATCCTCAGTTCCTCTTTGATCTCATTTAGAAGAGCAATATAATTTAATTTATACAATTTTGTATATGAAGCAGTAAGTTTAACCCCTAAATATTTTATCTCTGTATCTCTCCATATAAAAGGAAATTCTCTTTGTATCTTTTCTTTCTCACCATTTGGAAGATTTACGTTTAAGATCTCAGTTTTTGTCGGGTTGATTTTTAAGTTTGATATTTCCCCATACTCTTTTAAACTTCTTATTAAGTTCGGGAGTGTTATCCTAGGATTTCCCACATAAAACAGCAGGTCATCTGCAAAAGCTGCCACTTTATGTTCAGTTTCCCCTATTTGTATTCCCTTTATATCTACATTCTTCCTAATTGTTTCCAACAAGGGTTCCAATGATAATACATACAACAATGGGGACAGTGGGCATCCCTGTCTTGTCCCGTTTGACATCCCAATGGGCTCAGACTTTTCACCATTTACCAAAATAACCGCGGATGGCATTTTATACAACTTTCCTATCCACTCCCTCATTCTACCACCTACTCCCATGATCTCTAGGGTATCCATCATAAAGCTCCAGTTTACTCTATCAAAAGCTTTTTCGGCATCAATCGAGAGCACCACTGCTGGGGTTTTCCCTTTTTTAGCTTTCTGGATCAGCAACAGAGTTCTGATTCCGTTGTCCCTACCCTCTCTCCCTGATACAAAACCAACCTGATCTCCCTGAATCCATTCCGGCATCAAGTCTTTCATCCTATTTGCTAAGACCTTTGCATATAGTTTTGTATCTATATTTAGGAGTGCAATTGGCCTATAACTAGAGCATTGAGTAGCATCCTTCCCTTCCTTATGTATAAGTGTTATATGGGCTTGTAGGGATTCCTGTCTAATCTCCATTTCCCCACCCAGGGCATTCATATACTCCTTCAATTTAGGTATTAACAGTTCACTATATTTTTTATAATACCTTACGGTATATCCATCTGGGCCAGGGCTTTTCCCCACCTTAGTATCTTTCAACGCTATCTTTATTTCCTCCTGTGTAATTTCCGACTCCAGGGATTTCAATAGATCTTCATCTATCTTTGGTAGTCCTGCATTTTTTAAATATGTCCTTCTTTTTTCTCTGTTTTTATTTTCACTATTATTTGCTAAATTCTGGGAATTAATATTATACAGCTTGCTATAATATTCCTTGAATACCTTCCCAATCTCTTTAGTAGAGTGAGCCATTTCTCCCTTGGGGCTTCTTATTTTTTCTATATAATTTCTATTTTTCTTTTTTCTCAGGGTTCTCATTAAGTGTTTTCCTGGTCGATCTCCCCATCTATACCTCTCTACTGCTACTTTATTAAGTACTCTCCTCCTTTCTTCTTCCATTAATATCTCCAACTCCTTCTTCTTTCCTAATACCTTCTGCCTTATCTCACTTGTTGTTCTATTTTTATGGATCTGTTCCAGGTCGTATATTTCTTTTAAGAGCCCTGTCAGTTTCTTACTCCTTTCCTTTTTTTTTTTTTGTCCCTAGCGCGATCAATATACCCCTAATATATACCTTATGGGATTCCCAGACAGTGGCCACTGATACATCCCCTGTTTCATTCTCTTGAAAGTATCTTTCCATCTCTTTTCTGATCTGCTGATCGATCTCTTGATCTAATAAAAGGGCCTCATTTAACCTCCATCCTACCCCCCTTGTCAACTGCCTCCCCCATCTTACCTTCATTATAACTGGGGCATGGTCTGAGATAGTCATTGTCTCTATTTCTACTTTATCCACCCTCTCAATAAGTTGATGATCTACCATTATATAATCCAATCTCGAGTAAGTCTCGTGTGCATTAGAGAAGAAGGTATAGTCTCTTTCCTTTCCATGCATTATTCTCCATATGTCCACTAGTTGGCCCTCATGTATCTCCTTCTTTAAGATTTTCATAGACCTACCTCCCTCTCGTTGCACACGAGAGGTTGTATCCATCTGTGGGTCTAAACATAAGTTCAGATCTCCCGCCACTATCAATCTTCCCTTTTTAAAATCCATCAGCTTTCTTAGTATCCCTTTCAGGTATATTTCAGGTCTCTTATTTGGGCAGTATATATTCGCTATTGTACACTCTATTTCCTGCAACCTACCTTTCAAAAACAAAAATCTCCCCTCAGGATCCGTCACTCTGTCCTCTACCTCCCACCTTACATTTTTAGCAAACCCAATTGCCACCCCCTTAGCTCTCTTAATTGGGGAATCTGCATAAAACCATGTTGGATAGTTTCTAGTGATTAATTTAATATTTGACTTAATCTCAAAATGCGTCTCCTGTAAAAAAACTACCGAAGCTTCTCTATGTTGCAACTCCTTAAATAGCTTAAATCTCTTCCCAGGACTGTTCAACCCCTTTACATTGTAGGTTATAAACTTTATATCTTCCATATGTCTTGTATACATCTCCTCACTATGCAGAGTATTTTTAAAAATTTCCCCCTATACCATCCTTCTCCCCTTCCCTCTCCATTTCCCTCCCCTTTCCCCTCCCCCTTCCCCTCCCCCCTCCCCAACCTCCTCCCCCTCCTAGGCCTCCTTTGCCTATGGATCATGTTCCACCTTTGATCCCACTACAGGGGTTCGACTCCGACTATAACCGCTCACCTTCCCCCCCTCCTCCCCAATGTCTCCTTATCTATTGTCTCTCTATTTCCTCTTTTAACCAACTGCCATCTACCCGTGTCCAACTCTCCCTCTTCCACTTCCCAACCCGGTATCACTTGTCTCTGCAGTCCCAGTTTATCACAGAAGTCTTCCAAATCTTCCGGAACTTTTAAGATAGCTGTAATTCCATCCCTCCACCCGATTAAACTTGTATCGCGGCCCCATCTGTATTTCACATTAGGATTTTTCATCACTTCTAATAGGGGTTTCAATGATCTCTTCCTTCTCAGAGTCTCTGGTGTTAAGTCTGCAAAAATTTGAATAATTTTCTCTCCGTATATAATATTTGTTTTTCCTTTAATCTTTTTCCATATCTCTTCTCTATCTCCGTAGTTATGGAATTTAACAATTATATCTCTTGGTTTTTCTATCCCTTTGTCTTGTTGATACTTTCCAATCCTGTATACTCCGTCCAATTTAAACATCTCCTCATCCACTTTGTCCATTATGGAGTTCAAAATCTTGCCAACTAACTCTTTTAAGTCTTTTATATCTTCCCTCTGTGATAGTTCTGGGACTCCTCTTACTCTGAGATTATTTCTCCTTTCTCTATTTTCTTGTTCTTCCATCTTATAGAGCAATCTCCTTTGTTCTTTTCTATCTTCTAATAGCCTTTTTTCTAATTTTGGGATGGTTTGGGTATAATTTTGCACTTTTTCCTCCATTTCTTCCACTCTAGTTAACAATTGTCCCATTTCTTCCCGAATCATCCCCATTTCATGCTTCAGTGATTTTTCCAAGCCTTTAAACATCTCCGCCATTTCTTTTTTATTAGGTATTTGCATATCTCTTTCACAATCTCTCAGATCCTGGCTTTCCATTAATTGTTGGCTACTATATACCGGGCCCAGGGAGAGTCTCGGGCTATTATCCAGACTTATTTCCAATTCACTTTTTTCATTTATTGCCTGAGATCTTTCTGGGGTAACATTTCCTTGTGACACATACTTCTTGATCGTACCAGTTTGTGAGTTCTTAGGCCCACTCCCTTTGATGTTTTTACCTTTCATTTTATTTTTAAAGCCTTTACTCTTGTTGCTTGCTCTCCTGGACACCTACTCCTCCCGATCTTCAGACCCACCCTAGGAATCCCCTCTTTTATTTTCAGATTTTATAATCAATGCAAAGTCTTACCATAGTCATCTGAAAGTCTAATACGAGGAATCAATGTATATAAGGCTCCACTGTGTAGGTCCAATATATAATATAGAATAAGACCTGCAGGAAGGCCCACGGTCCTCACTCACCCTTCACGTTGGGATATCACTCCAGAAGCAGTCCTCTTTTCTCATTATAAGTTCTTAGGGGGATTCCTGTGGGTCCAATATGGCTCAAGTCACTTATCTTTCTCATCCGATACGTCCTTATTTTGGAGGCGATGTACTGATATATATTAGATTATAGATTGGGAAAGATATAGAAGTTTAGGAGGTTAGCCTTATTATAACAGTGGTGTCAGGCAATAGGAATAGTATGATGCAGGAGTGATATGGCAGCAGGGAGATTTTGAGGTCTTAGGAAGACAGGGTGGAGATGATGTAATGTGACAGGAGTGTGTTGATTTACCTCCTCCACTTCTACTCGTTTGTATGTCAGACAAGCTCTCCCACACCCGGATCTCCCAAGGCTTCTCTGCGGCTGCCCACGTGTCGGTGCCGCTCCACTGCCTCATCCGTCTCAGTATTATCTCCCTGACAATCTCACTCCCCCTCCGAAGCCGGCTTTCTCCTGGCTCCTAGCTCCTAGGCTTATCTGACTGACAGCCCGACCGTCTCTCCGGAGACTCCACTCCTCCTCCACCGAACGTCAGAGGAGAGCCCCGAGGCGTTCCTCTCCCAACTCTCTGCCAGATCTCTCTCTCTCAGGTCCAGGAAGCCGACCGTCTCCAGGGACACGGACACCACGCACCGTCTCCAGTCGGGTGAGTCACCGCTCACCCTTGATGCAGCTGGTCTCTCTATCGGAGACTCCTGGGGAGGATAAACCAGGGAAGGCTAACGGAGAGTGCTTACTGCGCGCTCTCCCGTGCCGTCATAGTCAGGCTCCACCCTCAACGTACAGGAGTGAAACACTTAGATGAAGTTTGTTGTATATCACTGAGCACCTATTGCTTTATGAGCACTGTAGTTAGGCTGATCTATTTATGTGTCGACTGGGACATTCTACTGGAAATTCTTGGTTTTTTAACACTAAATGAATTGTTTGTTGTTTCAATAACAGGTGTTAAAATAAGGAATAAAATGTTGCATTTTTTTAAATTAAATTCTGAAAAATTGCGCATGCTTGTGGAATGGCAACAAAGACTGTCGCCATAGGTGACACTTGAAAGGCCCTTACAGGTTACCAGTTTTGAGTTGCAGAGGAGGTCTGGTACTAGAATTATTCCTCTTGCTCTGACATTCGCGGCAATACCTCATGTGTGGTGCAGTCACCGTTTACTTATGCATGCAGAACCAACGCGTGCGCTCAAGCATGGAGGATGAAGGTACTTTTTATTTCTGTCACAAGGAATGTAAACATCCCTTGTGAAAGCATTAGGCAGTGACATGTACTTTTTATGGAGAGGTCTATTGGACCCCAGATATCATCTCCGCTCTCACAAGCATCTGATCACATCAAGATCGGTGTGATCAGATACTTTCAAAATTTAAAAATGGCGCTGTTTACATCCAGGAATCCAGAAATGAGGAAAATTCTCTTCGCTTCCGCTTTCTGGTCCTCAACAAGCTCTGAGTAAGCCAGAGGAACTTTTAGCCAGGCTGAGGAAAACAACAATACAGGGATGTTGCCTGTAGCTGCAGGCATCATCCTGATATAACCACTTGGTCAAATGGTGTACCTACGTGACTTAGCGTTAAGTGGTTAAAAAGTGGATATTGGGATGTTTTGTTAAAACGCAGTATTAGGGCAAATTATATATGATTTCCAGCACGTTGGGTAATTTATTTAGATTGATGTATGCTCACAGCTATATTGCACTCTTATTTAGTGAGTGTAGGTTATAGATGCCATTTAAGCAGAAGACCAGATTATTACTCATCTTAATGACTCCAGAGTTGGGATGCAGACAATAAATGCATATCTTTTTATACTGAATAGCGTATGGTAAGTGCTACTGATATCTTGTGGGCAGCCTAAGTATGTGGTTTTCAGATGGCAACTGCATACTGAGCGTGAATCTGTTATTGCACCTCTGGAACCATTTAGGGTGAGTAGTTTGTAAAATTGATAAATTGGCAGCTATTAGTGTCCCCCTTCACCTTTGCACACAGCCAATTACAGATTGAGGTAAAGAGCCGGTCACAGTGGCCCTTTACCATGTGATCAGCTGTGTCCAATCACAGTCGATCACATGTAAACATACTTGCCTGTTATTGGCATTTCCTTTCCTCACACGCAGTCGCTGTGTTAGGAAGGGAGAGCCGATAACCAGCAATCCTGACAGGACACATTAGCACTGATAATCACTGCAGCCCCATCAGTGCCCATCAGCACAGCTTGATCAAAGCACATTGGTGAACAAGAAAAATTACTTATTTGCAAAATTATATAACCAAAACTAAGAAACTATTTTTTTTTTCAACATTTTCAGTCTTTCATTTGTTTAGCAAAAAATTTAAAAGCCAGTGATTATTAAATACCAAAAAAAAGCACCATCTAAAAAAAAATTATAAAAATTAAATATTGGTACAGTGTTGCATGATTGCACAATTGTCATTCAAAGTGCGACAGCACTGAAAGCTTAAAATTAGCCTGGGCAGGAAGGAGGTGAAAGTGCCCAGAATTGAAGTGCTTAAAGATTTTCCCTCTATTTCTGTTCTGGGGACAATCCAAAATTTAGGAAGTTCTTTAACTTGCACTATTGGTGGTGATGATAAACCAGAGGGTGATCCCTAATGGGGAACACAGGCTGCAATAAAAAAAACTTGACAAGTGTTCTAATCCCTCTTCTCTCTATCGAAAACTAAAAAAAAGCCTTTAGTTATACTTTAACATGTAAAATCCTGAAGTATCTAAAAATGTTTTTAAAAATGGCCCATTTTCTGTTCTTAATGCCTTTTTATAAAGTGGTAGTAAACCGCATATGGAAAAAAAAAAGGAAAAAAAACCCTGCAAGGTAAAGGCATAATGTGATAGGATAAATTTGCATACTAGCACAAATATGAAGGACTTACCTTGAAACTAAGCCCTCCAGCGCAGCGTAGTGCTGTCATGGCTCCACAGGGCTTCCATCATCACCTGGTCTTCCTTCCGGGTTTGTGAGCTCTGCCTGACTGGCAGAGGGATTTTTTATTTTTTGACACTAAACTCTCCTGCCAGAAAACAGTGGCTAAAAGATTGTGCATTAACACATAAGATAACATGCAGGGGAGTTTAGAAGCCGTTAAAAAAAAAAAAAAAAAACTTAAAACAGCAGCTGTAAAAACACCCAGTGTTCATTAGGCCTAAATATCACTTGTGTGTTTTTAATAAAAAAAAAAAAAACACACACACGTAATCGCTCACAATTTGTCATTTGTGAGAACTGGTGCCCTCCCTTTATTGCTGACCAGTTGTGCTTTCCATTTGTGCTAGAGAAGAGTATCCCCTTACACACACTATATTGCCAAAAGTATTGGGGCGCCTGACTTTACACACTCATGAACTTTAATGGCATCCCAGTCTTAGTCCGTAGGGTTTAATATTGAGTTTACTCACCCTCTGCAGCTCTAACATCTTCAACTCTTTTGGGAAGGCTGTCCACAAGGTTTAGGAGTGTGTCTATGGGAATGTTTTTGACCATTCTTCCAGAAGCGCATTTGTGAGTTCAGGCACTGATGTTGGACGAGTAGGCATGGCTCGCAGTCTTCACTCTAATTCATCCCAAAGGTGTTCTATCGAATTGAGGTCAGGACTCTGTGCAGGCCAATCAAGTTCCTCCATCCCAAACTCGCTCATCCATGTCTTTATGGACCTTGCTTTTTGCACTGGTGTGAAGCCATGTAGGAACAGGAAGAGGCAATCCCCAAACTGCTCCCACAAAGATGGAAGCATGAAATTGTCCAAAATGTCTTGGTATGCTTACGCTTTAAGAGTTCCCTTCATTGGAACTAAAGGGCCAAGGCCAACCCCTGAAAAATAACCCCCCCCTCCACCAAACTTTACACTTGGCACATAACAGTCAGGCAAGTACCGTTCTCCTGGCAACTGCCAAACCCAGACACTTCCATTGGATTGCCAGACAGAAGTGTGATTCGTCACTCCAGAGAACATGTTTCCACTGCTATAAAGTCCAGTGCCGGCGTGCTTTACACCACTGCATCCGACACTTTGTTTTGCACTTGGTAATGTAAAGCTTGGATGTGGCTGCTCGGCCACGGAAACCCATTCCATGAAGCTCTTTACACACTGTTGTGCTAGTCTGAAGGCCAAACGAAGTTTCAGGTCTTTAGCTATTGACTCTGCATACAGTTGGTAACTTCTTCACACTGTGCGCATCAGCATGCGCTGACCCCACTCTGTAATTTTATGTGGCCAACCACTTCGTGGCTATGTTGCTGTTGTTCCCAGTTGCTTCCACTTTGTTATAATACAACGAACAGTTGACTGTGGAATATTTAGCAGCAAGGAAATTTCACGGATGGACTTATTGCACAGGTGGCAACCTATCACTGTAACACGCTTGAATTCACTGAGAGCTACCCATTCTTTCACAAATGTTTGTAGACAGTCTGCATGCCTAGGTGCTTGATTTTATACACCTGTGGTCATGGAGGTGATTGGAACACCTGAATCCAATGATTTGGAGGGCTGGCCCAATACTTTTGGCAATATAGTGTATCTTGTATAGCAAATGAAGACAACTTCAAACTTTTCCTTTTTCTGGTGATGCAACTAGGGTTTCCACATGGCCAGTAAATATGGGACTTGGGATCATAAGTCCATTCATTTTTTTTTTTTTTTTTTTTTTTTTTTTTTTTTTAAGATGGCCACCATTGACACAATTCATTTGTGTCAGTCTTTCAGAATCTGTGCCATTGGAATTTACTGAAGGGCTGCAAATGGCAAATACATTAACAGCAAAAAAGTAAATACTACCATTGTGGATTGCAATTGATTAAGCTGTTTCTAGATCTATGTGGCTTAAATTTATGCTAATTCCAATGTTTTCGTTAGCAGGGATCTTTCTATTAGACTCTCTGGGTATAGCAATGGTTATGCACAGCTATAGACCTAGAATGTGTAAATGTGTTTCCCTTCGTCATTCTTATTTTCATTCTCCTTAAACCAAATATTCTTCATGCAAAACTGGCACAATTTTGAGGTGCTTTTTTTTAAATAAACGTAAATACATATAGTTGTATTTTTAGCTATATGAATGTTCACATTTGACCTACCGTATTTGCCGGCGTATAAGACGACTTTTTGACCCTTGAAAATCTTCTCAAAAGTCGGGGGTCGTCTTATACGCCGGTACACATGTTTAGGGGGGCTGCAGCATTAAGTACAGGGGTTTGCAGGGGCTGATGTCTCTTACCTGGATCCAGTCCCACGACGATCCGGTCCAGGAAGCGCGGCGTCTCCTTCAGTTCGGCCACTGGATGTTCGTGCGGCTGCTCGGCTCCGCCTCCTCACCGGTGATTGGCCGCCAGAACTGTAGCTCAGGAAAGGCACACAGGCGGCCAATCACCGGCGAGGGGGCGGAGCCGAGCGGCCCCGCGAAAATTGAGTGCCGGAGCAGCAGGTAAGTGTTCTGTGTAGAGGTGCTGCTGCAACCACATATGCTGGCTGCAGCAGCACCATACGAGAACAGGGTCAGCAAGTCTCAGTGGGAGGAATAGTGCCCCATCATTGGTGTCACTGATACCAATGATGGGGCACTATTCCTCCCACTGATACCAACGATGGGGCACTATTCCTCCCACTGATACCAATGATGGGGCACTATTCCTGCCACTGATACCAATGATGGGGCACTATTCCTCCCACTGACACCAATGATGGGGCACTGTTCCTCCCACTGACACCAATGATGGAGCACTATTCCTCCACTGATACTAATGATAGGACACTATTCCTGCCACTAATGCCAATGATGGGGCACTATTCCTGCCACTAATACCAATGATGGGGCACTATTCCTCCCACTGACATCAATGATGGGGCACTATTCCTCCCACTGGTGTGCATTGGAAGAGGGGTAGTCTTATACGGCCAGTATAGCCCAAACACTACATTTTAGCAGGAAAAGTAGGGGGGTCGTCTTATACGCCGGCAAATACGGTAATTTTTTTTTTTCTGCATGAATGTTTTGGTTTCTATGATACTGACTGTGGTCTTTGCTACAATAACTTTTATATTTTCAGTCTGTGAAATCGGCTAAGCCCTATAATTGATAAGCAGATTGATCTTTACAGTTTTAAGTTTTATATTGTTACTTAATTGGGGTTGTTAGAAAAGCATTTCCAGCCATTATTGTGCTTCAAATTGCTTAATAACTTTCTCTAAGTCTTTTAATGTGAAAATATTCTTAGCATTCGTGAGCAAGTAAGACTAATTATATGCATCTCCAGCAAAAGGCCATTAACGTTTCTTCCTGTTTCTTGTCGAATTGATGTAGGTCATAATGATTACGGTTATCAGCAACCGTCGTATCCTGAACAAGGCTACGATAGGCCTTACGAGGATTCCTCACAACATTACTACGAAGGAGGTATCTATATACCTTCACACTCTCACACACACACACACACACACACAAACACATACATATATATACACATATCTATTTTCATTTGCAACCCCCCTGGAATGATAGATCTTTCACACAACATATTAAGTTGTACAACAGAGCTCTAAATGCTGGCTTACTTTTTGGCTTTTCACTACAAAGCTAGGTCTCAAACATCGTATTTTTCACAAGCACTCACTGACAGTAGCGAAAACATGCTCATTTTCCCAAGTTTGCCAGAAAAGCAACCCTTACTTAGCAACCCATTAGATCTTTCTCCAAGCTATCTTTCTACATGCACACATTTTGTCTTTTAGGAACCAGCTTTTTGATCTTGTCTAGCTAGTCTGTGCTCTTTCAGCTGTCTCAATGTTTTACTTTACTCTTGCTATCATGGTCACAAGACTGTGATACTTTAACTTTATTGCTCGTTTGCCAAGGATGCTCCAACAACAATGCTGCAGTCCAAACTTGCAAAACTAGCTTTAAGTTTGTGGGCTGATTTCCTTATGTTTTGATTATTTTTTTTGTTTTGGTGTTTAGCATTTTTATATTGGTTTTGTAATTTATTTTTTATTTTTTTCCCCTGTTTTGGTGTTGGTTGTAAACCTGTGGATTTAAACTGGGCATTCATTTTTCTTCCTTTCTAAATTATCCTTAGGTAATGCTCAGTATGGACAACAACAAGAAACCTATCAAGGTCCACCACAGCAACAGGGATACCCACCTCAGCAGCAGCAGTACCCTGGCCAGCAAGGTTATCCACCCCAGCAGCAAGGTTATGGTATGTATTAATCCATTTGTGTACTAGATTTAAATCTCATAGGGCTGGTTTTATTTAAATGTAAATGGCCTTCAACAGCAAGAGTATAGATCTCAGCAACAGCAGTACCCTGGCCAGCAAAGCTGTCTGCCAGAGCATGGTTATCGTAGGTCTTGTTAGCCTGTTAGTGATCATCTGTAGTAGATTTAAATCCCATAGGCTGGTTATAATACATGTAAATTGCCCTTAGAAATCAGGAGTTGAATATTCCTTAGCTGTTGATTCATTTATACAGCTGTGTCTCTCTAAATTTTGCCAGATATGTCCGCTGAAATACTTAGCTGGTAGCATTATATGTGTCACAGCATTGACCGCAAGTGAACAAACCTTTTAAAGAAAATTAGTACCCTAATGGAGTACTTAATTTAGCATATCTTTAACCACATGCTTACATGATGACGGCTACAGCACGGTCATCCAGTTCTGGGAGGGCGTCATATGATGTCCTTCCAGAACGTGCACTCCGGTGATCTCCGTTATCGCTGTGTCCGTAGGACACTTCTGATCACGTGATGAGGTAAAAGGCCAATCACAGCAGCCTTTTACCATGTGATCAGTTGTGTCCAATGACACGGCAGATCACTGAGTAAATACAGTTTACGGTTATTGGCTGCACTTTGACAGTGTAAGGAAAGTACTGCCGTTAACCGACAGCTGTCAACGAGCAGGTCGGCACTGATCATCAGAGCATTGATGATCAGTGCCCTGCAGTGCCACCCATCTATGCCCAGCAGTGCCGACCATAAGTGTCGCCTATCAATGCCCATCATTGCTGCATATCAGTGCAGCATCATCACTGTCTCTTCATTAATGCTCTGGCTGGTGTTTAGCTTTTGTTCATTGATAGTAAGATCTGAAATAGGGTTTCCCAGGGGTTGCAGACTAAATTTTTATATAGAATGTTTTTAATTACATTTTTCACCCGTATCCACAGTTTCGCAACTTTTGCACATTGCCACCAAGTGTGGTGTAGTGTTCTTAGTGCTCTGTATCCTCATAAGTAAAGTGGAGGTTTTTCTTTACTTTTCAATCATTCTTCTTTTCTTCAGACAATTCTGTCAAGATCTGACTGCTTGTTGACCTGGGCAGTCTAGAAGTTTCTTGATCGGTAACTATATTTACCTTGGAGACCATACCCCACTGTGTGAAACTGGCCTTTAATGTTGCTTCAGGCCCTGCAACCTTCTTTAGGTGCTCCCCTTGGCACATTGTTGCATCACAAGTAATTAGTCACAGGGCGCTTATACATTTTCAGAGTTGAAAATCTCTATGCTTCCTGAAGACCTCTTTGGGAGTATGCCCATTGTGACAGGTGAAGCCTGGACCGTTAATGGGTCTAGCACTTGGGATACGTTAAGACGGTACTTCCCTGTAATCTGGTTAATTCCTGGCTATAAAGAAGCTGCAGTGCTTAGTACACAAAGCAGATACGCAGGCATAGGAGTGCCACTTTATTGTGTTACTTCCTGTTTTGTTTATTTCAAATGGTTTTAGCGCCATTAGTATTTCTGCTTAAAAAGCAAATTCTGTCACCTTGATTGTGGCTCCACACCCCTTCCACCTGTGCCACAAAGTTCAATAGTCCTTTGCATGCGTAGATGTGCCAAAGAGCTCTGCTAGGCCTTTTGGACCTGGCACAGCCCTTGGCTTATCTGATTATGCTTACACATGGAAGCCACACCATTCTTTCTTAGCCAAGGAGGAAGTGCTGGCCTGTAGCACTTAAAAAGTCTAATTGTGGTGGAAGGAGGGGTTGGAACCAGGTACACTCAAATTGTCTTTTGGGGTGAAGGGCTGCTTTAATTTTAAAGTTTGTGGTCTTTTTCTATCCATACCTAATCTCAGGATAGAGGATAGGGAACATAGTCAGAATACACCTCTTGGCAGAGGTGCTTCTGCCCTCCATATCTGCACACCAGATATGAAGTGCACACCATGTTTGCTGCATTTCCTGCCACCTTCTGCTACAGAGATTCATCCTAGGAACGTGGTCAGCCCCTGGATTATAGTACATTCTATATTCCAGATATGCAAATACTTCTATCTTCCATATCCATTCTGTACCCCTCAGGGACCCCTTTCTTTAGCAATTGCAGATCGCAGGTGCAAGGGTAACTGGGACAAAAGCACTGAATAGCTTGCACTCTGCTGATAGCCAACAGGAAACTCAAAGCATCCTTCGGGGTGATATCTATTCCCTTGTTATGGAAAAATTTGCTGTTATGATAGCTCCCTTTCAGGAACGCTGTTTTCCAAAGAATTCAAAGCTAGTAGCAAAAAAAAAAAAATCTTCTGTTTTCGAACTATTGGCACTCCCAAAAGCTTAGGTTTCCAGAGGCAAAAAATTATACAATTTTCTCCCTCTTAACTCTGTTACTGAATCACAGAGGGAACCTCCAGACCTCTTTGAGGATGAAATGGTGGAAAGTGATTAAGACACACAGTAGTAGAAGCTGTAGAGGAATTTTTGACCACCGCATTTTATGAGCAAGAAGCTTGACATGGGGTGAACTCGCCTTTGCCTAGCAGCACCTGATTTTCCACAGCTAAAACCAGTCCCTATGGGCACAAGGAAGCTGGCAAAATCAAAGAAGCCTTTTCCTCTCCATGCACAAGGACACTGCAAGTGTGAGGAGGCCTTAAAGCGGTATTCAAAGTCGAACCACGTGCAGTAAATGAGGATTGGCCTAATCCTGAAAGGATATCTACTTTTCTTAGGCTTTTTGCTGAAATATATTCAATAGAAAAGAAATTCAAGAAATAATGGTCTGCTCCAGCAGTAGATCCTCCCATTTCAGTCCTCCGTAAACACCTTTCAGTTTCTATTCATGATGTTCTTCTTTTAAAGGTTTTGTTGATAGGCAATTTGAAGCCCTCTTTAAACACTTGCCCTCCAGAGGATATTTTTTGCGTTATAAAAGCACAAAAGACCAAAAATGTTGAAAAAAAGCGATATTTTTCCAAGCTCAAATTTCGTCATAATTTTAGCCCAAAATTTATTTTGCTACATGTCTTTGGTAAAAAAAAAAAAAATCCCAGTAACTATATTAATTGGTTTGTGTGAAAGTTATAGCGACTACAAACTATGGTATAGATTCTGGAATTTAAACAGATTTCTGACTATCACATTTCTTGAGGTGCTAAAATGCCAGGGCTGTACAAACACCTCCAAATAACCACTTTTGGGAAAGTAGACACCCTAAGCTATCTGCTGAGAGGCATGTTGAGTGCATGGAATTTTTTTTTTTTCTTTTTCTTACACAAAGTTGTCACTTAAATGGTATATTGCTCACACGTGCCATGGGTATATTTTGGAATTACACCCCAAAGTATATTCTTCTACTTCTCCTGAGTATGAGGATACCACGTGTGAGACTTTTTGAGAGCCTAGCCACATACAGGAGCCCGAAATCCAATGACCACTTTGAAAGCCTGAAGGTGCGTAACTTCCTGATTTCACTTCCTCACTACTTATCACAGTTTTGGAGGCCCTGAAATACTAGGATAGCACCAAAGCTCCCCCCCCCCCCCATGACCCCTTTTTTGAAAGTAGACAAACACAAAAAGGGGTAGTTTTGGTTGGGGAATGTTATGCCCCGCATTAGAAGTTTATGCCACACATCACTCACTCCTCTAACCACCTGAAGACAAAGCCTTTTCTGACACTCTGTTCACATGAAACAAGTCAGTATTTTTTGCTAGGAAATTACTTTGAACCCCCAAGCATTATATATTTTTTTAAAGCAGACACCCTAGTGAATAAAATAGTGTCACATAGTACTCACGCAGTGATTTTTTTCAAACGCAATTTAAAAAAAAACAAACTTTTTTTTTTTTTTTTTTTTTTTACTTTTAATGCGCAAAAACACAATATATTGCCAATATATTTGTTTGGTAAAATATAAAAGATTATGGTATGTCGAGTAAATTGATAAGAAACATGATATGTTTTAAAACTGCGCACGCCCCGTGCAATGGCGACAAACTGCATACATTTTTCATATCCATAGGCGATGCTTTAAAAGCCTATGCAGGCTACCATTTTAGATTTACACAGGAGGTCTAGTGCTAGAATTGCGGTCTTCAATCTGACATTTGCGGTGAAAAAAAAAAAATTTTTTTTTTTTGTAATTATTTTTACACTGTCCCTTTTTTATTATCACAGGGAATGTAAATATCCCCTGACAGCAATAGGCAGTGACATGTATTATTTTTCTAAGAAATCTGGGGTCTATTAGACTCTAGATATCTCCTCTGCTCTTACATCATCTGATCTCACCAAGACTGGTGTGATCAGATGCTTTCCCAATTTAAAAATGGCGCTGTTTAATTCCTGCGAAACTGAAGTTGTGAAATGCTCATTGCTTCCGGTTTCTTAGACTCTAGGGATGGTTGGTGCCATTCCCGTCTCCAATTGGCTCTATGGTCAGCTGGCAGAAACACTGGCTGCATTCTCAGGTTTCCCTGATGGCATGGGACTGCCCGAGAAATCCATATAAGGCGGGGGGGTTGAAAAAAATGATACCAGGATGATGCCTACAGCCACAGACATCATCCTGGTATAACCACTCAAATTCCAGTGATGTACCAGTATGTCGCTGGTCTTTGGGTATATATGCTATGCTTTTTTTTTTTTTTCTGCAGCCTGTGGGCTGAACGAAAAAAAGAGAAGAAATCTCTGCCAGAAAAAGTGTGTGATATGCCTACCATTAGACTATACTGCCGTGCATCCACCCACTTCTAAAGATGGGCACAAATAAAATGTTTTTTCTTCTTTTTTTTTTTTTTTTTAAACTGTGGATGAAAAATCTCATCCAACAGCACTGCAGCACTGAACGCACCAGTGCTGCAGAGGAATGGCATTCCTGCAAAGAAAACGGCAACAGTTAAAACTGTAACACAATACAACGTTTTTGTTGAATTTTGTTTAAAAAAATATTATATATATGCCAAAGCGTAGGGGCGATCCACCCCAGGCCCCCATGCTTTGGCATATATGCTCTTTTTTTTTTTTTTTTAATTGCGGATGAAAAATTTAATCCAACAGCGCTGCACACACTTGCATATATTCTGAGAACAAGACCCTGTTGCTGTCAGAATAAACAGATGAGTGCTGCAGCAGAATGGCATTCCTGAAAAGAATACAGCAATGGTTAACAATAAAATGGTAACAATAAAGCAGTAACTCGACAACAATAAAACAACAACTATTTTTGGTTTTATTTCCTTCCTTCCCTGTGTCCTGTTCCAAAATACGCCAAGGAAATTTCCGTAACCTGCCTGGATGTAATCAGGTTGTCGATGTCTACCTTGCAGGCACGGGTTCTATTTAGCCACAGGTTCTATTTACTTAAATGATTTCCTTTTTATTCTCCCTGCATGTTCTCATAGGGGCCATCATGCCTCCCACTTCTCCATTGCCAGGTGGCTCAGACAACCTATTTCCAGAGCCTACACCCTTAAGTAACGAGTTGGTGTTGTTTGATCATTCCAGCATTAAAGGATAAGTTCACCTTTCGTAACATGTTACATTGATATTCAGGGTGTAACGTGATGATTGGGCTGGCCCCAGTAGCCCCCAGATTTCCGCTGTGACCACTAGCGAGGAATCTTCTCCTCCCCTCCAGCTGTCACAATTTAAAAATAACATTGCTGCGTCACTCATTCACATTATTCTGTGAATGAGACAACTACAAGTTCCGACAGCCTTTGCGGCTGTCAGCTTTTAGTTTTCAATTAACTACTATGGTGCTCCACAGTGCCGTGGTAGTTCAATGTGCCTTCCTATCAGTAAGCATCTTCTTGCCCGTACGGGATGTAGGAGCAAGCAGATATACTAACAGGTCAGGGGAGAACTGGCACCAGTGATACTACTGATCGGCTTCAGAAACAAAAAAAATAATAAATGCACTTTTTTTTTTCTTAACCTGCAAAAAAATTTTCATTTTGTGATTCTTTTTTTTTTTTTTTTTTTTTTTTTTTTTTTAATTAAAAGGTAAATTTATCCTTTGTATTCCTGATTTGCATGGCCCTCACCTGCTCCTGCTTAAGACTTTCTCCAGTTTTTATTAGGTGGATATGCAGGCCTCGAATGATGTGAGCTTCAGCTGCCAGGTGCTTTAGCTTTTGTCATCTGATGGTTTTTGGGCTCCCTGACCCTTGCTGTTTAGTAAGTCTATTAGCAGTTCTGTTTGTGATGTTGCCTACCCCACAGTTTATTGCTTTGGGACATCCTGTGGTATATGAATAAGAAGTACAAAAATATAAAAAAAGCTCTATAGCGCAAATGGAGACAGAGTGATTAGGTCCCAAGGAAGAAGCCGTAGTCTCTGTATGGTGGATGCAGGTGTGTTAATCCACTTCTATAATGGCTGCTGCTCTTCCAACAGGATATTTGATATCTCTGTGCATTAAAACAATAAACAGAAGGTGCCGCCATAAGGATGAGAGTAAATGAGCATATTATCAGTCCTTATTCGCTGGCAAGCCTCAGTGGACAGCGAGTTGATGGATGGATGAGATGTATCCTTAAAACAGCTCTGCAGGATAAATGGAATAAAGCTGGACTCTGTCAGAATGCAGATTAAGTCTGTATGACAGGATGTGTCTTTCTCTGGCAGCAAATATAGCCGCACTGGAACGCAAGCCAACGCTAGTCCCGGAATTAAAAATGATGTTTCAGAGCCCACAATCACTTCTTTGTCAAACCATCCATCCAACCATGGTTGACACTTTTGCAGGTCAAGGAGCCTGTAGCAGCCAACATCCTAACAACCAGTGACTCATCTCTGCAGTCAGCTGGGTAGTCCAGGCTGACAGCAGAATTTAGACAAAGTAGCCTGGCAATAAATTAATAAAAAAAACAAAAAAACTGGGGGTCCACCCAAAATCAATGCCAGGCCCTTCAAGTCTGGTGTGAATTTTAGGTGGGATCCCACGCCAAAATAAATAAATAAATAAAAGGTGTGTGGTCACTCCTAAAGTCCATGCCAGGCCTTTCAGGATTTTAAGGGGAACCCCGAAGTGCCTGCTGTGGATTATGGGAGGACCCATGTGGTGTTGGGGTTTTATTTATTTTTTTGTCTGGCTCCTTTTTGTATATGTTCTACTGTCAGCCGGGAATCCCCAGCTGAGAGCAGGGATGAGTAATTAGTTGTTAGGATGCTGACGCCTTAACATAGCATCTTAACTGGCATCCAATCTCTATCCCCAACCAAAAAAACACAGTACTATTAAAAAAAGAGTCAAAAACCCATCAAAACGCAACTGTCTCATTACATCATCCCTCTGAAGATCGTATTAAATCACAGCCGCACTAGTGTGAACCTAGCTTCACTTTGTTTTTCTATCTAAAGTGAATAAATCCGCTCTCATGTAGAGATTGATAAGTGGGAAACTGCCCACACCGTACTCTGATACGAAATAATGCAAGATGCATAGAAGAAAAATGTGCCATGCTACTCTTAACATAAGTCCAAAATCCAAGTGCTCACCGAAATTATCAAAAGAAATGATCTTATCCTATAAGTTACATATACAATTAGCGAAGTATGTTCACTTCGTGCTTAAAAGATAAAATTCCCTTAAATGATCAAACTCAATCATACTGCTGAAATTTAACCCCTTCGCACCTAAGGGCAAAACAAATGTTAATGCCTAAGCACAATTTTGCAACTTTGATGTGTTAGTAAAATTGTACATATCATCACAACTACTTTGTGCAGCCACGTGGATGGTATTTTTTTTTCAGGACAAATTGGACTTTCATTTAGTAGTAACTGGTAATGAATATCTCCTGATTTTATTATCAAAGGAAAACTGGCCCAGAATAGTAAAACACAAAAAAATCTTTTTTATCCTACCTAAAACACTGAAACGAATGTAAAAAAAAAAAATGTTTAAATCTTGCCCCCAAAAAAATACTGACCCTGACCTTGACCCAAACACTTACCTTGGCACTGAACTAGATCAAACCTTGATCTAGGTATTTTTTTTATTTCATTATTACTGTTTATTTTTTCGCACACTTTTGTTTTGTTTTTTTTTCTCTCTCCGAAAGAAGAGAGAGAGAAATATATGCAATGCATCTCTCTCTTCCATTCAGAGAGTGGAAACACGGGGGCTGAATTCACAGTGACTGATTACTGTGATAGCCAACCAGAGGTGACCTGGAATTGGGAATTTCAGGACCCGAGTCTTTGTGAGACCCCGGTCTTTGTGCTGGGAGCGTGCCGTGCGGCACGCTCCCAGCACAAAGATACGCGCATATGCGGCCCCAAGGAAAACAAATCCCAGGTCAGTGGGGCCGCATATTTGCGTATGCTCGGAGGGAATGAGTTATAGAACAGTGACATTCACAAAGTCCGTTCTGTAATTTTCAAGGTGCTGGTGTAGAAAGAGTGCTGAAATGAAGAAAGGCTTAGGTGCAGCTTACCAGCAGTGTGAGAACAGAGACCGCTTACCAGATTTTGATGACCCCAGGGGTGTGGAAATTTTTTAAATAAACTACTTGCCCAGGGACTAAATCTGTCACAATCTACTTGTCCCTCATGACAATCTACTTGTGATAAAAAAAATAATAATTGTAACCCAAACTGTATTTAAATCTGAAATGCTTTTAGGAATGTCTGGAACTTTTAAAATCAAAAGGGGCTTTATGGCGACTTAAACATTTAATTTTTTTAAAATTGTGCCAATTTTATCTCCTCCTCCCCTCCCTGCCTGTCTCCAGCACCGCACCCGGGGACTAGCAGGGAGGAGAGAGACCTTGCAGTGTAATGAGCACTGATTGGGTGCTTGTCAGGTAAGGGGAGTGTTGGGCTTATCCTTTATCCCTTTTGCTGCCAGAACCATTTTTGCATTTTTTTTGCACACGTTTAAAAAAATCAATTTAGGCCTGAAGATTACACAAAATCCCCAAACGTTCTATATTTTCTGAAAGCAGTGACCCTAGAGAATAAAATAGTGGTAGTTCCAATTTTTTATGTCGCATGATATTACCACAGATGTCTAGGAAATGCAAAATTTCAATAAAAAATACACAAAATTAATTTTAGGGCATAAAAAAGCAATAAATTTACTTTATTTTTTTGTAAAATCTAAAAGATGAAGTTCCACCGAGTAAATAAATATCCAACATGTCAAACCTTATATTTGAGCGCACTTTTAATGGCAACAAACTTCAGTACCCTAATATTCTTTTTATAGGCGACCATTTTAAAGACCCTTATAGGTCATCAGTTTGTCGTTACGGAGGAGCCCCGCTGTGTGCTTTTACTTTTGAACATGCGTATATGTCAAGGTGGGGGGGTCTCAATTTTTTTGTTTTGGCTATGTGCTTGGGTGCAGCTTTGATTTTTCTACTATTGAAAAAAAAAAAAAAAGTTAAGTAGGAATTTTTTTTTTCTTATCACATACGGGACAAAGTCCCCTATGTGATGATTTTTTGGTGACAGGTTCTCTTTAATGAGACATGCAGGGTCTAAAAGACACTGCATGTCTCCCCTGTGCTACCCTGAATGTAATGCAGTGTACATCGCACTGCATTACATTCTCTCCTGGCCCCAATGGCCGGGAACCTGTGAATGGGGACCTGGAAGTGATGTCAAATGTCGCATCCGGTTCAGGACAAGAAGGGGAGGGGAGTGGTCGTGTTCGCTTTCCTCCCTCCCCTCTAGATTCCAGTGCACACTGAGCTGGTCCCGGGCCTGCAGATGGGCAAGTGGAGCCCGGGAGACTTGGCGAGTGGGGGGTAGGGGGAGGTTCATGGGGGGGGTCAGAGTCTGGCACTGTGAGCTGTGTGGAAGCAATTGGGTGGCACTGCTGCTGCCAAAGTGCTTCCGCCTGACAGGTGAGCCCTGCTGCTTACCTGCAACAGGGCTAATGGTTGAAAAAAGCTACGTCCCGGGAGTCGAGTGGTAAAAATTCAACATCCCCAAATGGCATACATGACCTGCAAAGGTAAACAGATGGGGGAAAACACTCCCAATAGTGTAAAACAATGTTCTAAAACTGTCGAAGTAGAGAACTCACATCAAAGAAACCTGTGTCTAACAGATATTACTTGGGTGCAACTCTCCACCACCATGTACACAGAGTCTGCTTACTGGACCCCAGTGACCTTCAATCCCTGAGTGGTCTGCTGCACTTCAGTTGTGAAAACATAATCCACAGGGATCAGACAGAGAAATTTTTATCAACCTAGAGCAGTCACCCACAGTCCGCTCAGTCCCGGTTCATACTAGTGCCCGCAAGGAAAAAGCGCATGCACCTTTTCTGAAACGCATCCACGCGAAAAATGCATGGTCTTTTTGACCATGCGGTTTCCATGCAGTTCCCACGGCCGTACTGCAGTAGCACTGCCCCGGTGTCTTGCAAGAGAAGCGCAATGCAGGTTCGGGAATCACATAGATTCCCACAACCAGCCCAGAGGGAAGCCTAGTGTGAACCTAGCCTCAGTGCTTTACATCTGCCTGGAGTTCAGCTTTAGCAAAAATTGTAGAAGCCCGAAGTGCAGTGACTGTATGAAATGCTTTTGATCGTAAAAGTTTAATATTTTTATTGTTTTCAAATCACACACAAATATTCTCAAAATTTATTTCCATTTTTTACGTCAAATTTGAGAATTATTTTAAAATATTTCTGCTGTGGGACCCGCACAAATACCGGCTGCCATAACCACCTACACAGAGAAATGCGGGTGCCATTAATCCTAATGGGAACCTCGTTTCCCATGCGGGTTGCGATTTCAAGAATGGTACAGGGACTTCTTTGCTGCGTGTCCCAGGGCACGGCAGCCCATTCAAATGAACGTGCTCTCATGCCTGCGCAAATCACAGGCCGCACAGGTGTGTACCTAGCCTTAGAGCAAGTTTGTCCTGATGGAAAGGCTAAGCTTCCTATATAACATATGGTTCAGGGGGCCATCTTCTAAATTTTTAACTTTGTTAGCACAGTGTTCAAATTAGTTTACAACTGATGAGATCTGCCATCCTAGTACAGACCTGGTTAAATATGGCCAATGCAGCTCCCTAGCCCCCTCATAAACAGAGAACCAGGTAGGATTTTTCAGTACTAATTTGTTACCTAAGCATCTAAAATAGTAAGCACTTATGTTTTATATATTTAGATTATGCCATGTGAATGAGAACATGTAACAACTATAAAGTAAGTGTTATCTCAATATGGTTGCAAAAGTGGAAATACGCTTTAAGATTGAGTACATATGCAGTGAACACCTTGTTAGCGCTGATTGAAAGATGAACAGTAGATGAGTGTTTTCTTGTCAGATTGCCTGAAATGTGTTCTTGATTTCATGTTTACACAGTTTTGCACCACACTATTTTTCTTTGGGTATGTATGTGTCACATCATTTGTATTGAGGTGTACTTGCACATAACAGTTGATATTTTTAACAAAACATGAGTTAACATGCTTGTTATAATACCAGCCAACCCAGCAGCAGATATGCACCTTTGCTTTATGCCCTTCATATTCTATTTCGCCACATTGGGTGAAGAAAACACCAGATAGTTCTGTGTGTAAAGGAGGATGTTGCTTACTCCATTTTCTTTTGTCTGTAAAGGTTCGCAGTTATCCAGGTCAAGGTATACCTGGTAGATAAGTTGCAAAGTATCTTCAACATTACAGAACAAGTTCAGTTGAATGTGACCAACTTCTAAGATGCTGCCAGGAACATGCCCAAGCATTTAGAGCTTATGCAGTGCTTCCTTTCCTCATTGCCGTGAAAGGTATAGTGGAAAGGTACAGTGAATATAAAAAGTCTACACACCCCTTTTTTAAATGTCAGGTTTCTGTGATGTAAAAAAATGAGACAAAGCTAATTCATTTCAAAACTTTTTCCACCTTTAATGTAACATATAAACTCTACAACTCAGTTGAACAACAAACTGAAATCTTTTAGGTGGAGGGAAGTACAAATAAACTAAAATATGGTTGCATAAGTGTGCACACCCTTTAAACTAATACTTTGTTGAAGCACCTTTTGATTTTATTACAGCACTCAGTCTTTTTGGGTATGAGTCTATCAGCATGGCACATCTTGACTTGGCAATTAGTTGCAAAAAGACTCCAAATCTGTCAGATTGCGAGGGCATCTCCTGTGCACAGCACTCTTCAGATCACCCCACAGATTTTCTATCAGATTCAGGTCTGGGCTCTGGCTGGTCCATTCCAAAACTTGAATCTTCTGGTGAAGCCATTTCTTTGTTGATTTGGATATATGCTTTGGGTCGTTGTCATGCTGAAAGATGAAGTTTCTCTTCATGTTCAGCTTTCTAGCAGAAGCCTGAAGGTTTTGTGCCATTATTGACTGCTATTTGGAATTGTTTATAATTCCCTCTACCTTGACTAAAGCCCCAGTTCCAGCTGAAGAAAAACAGCCCAAAAGCATAATGCTGCCACCACCATGCTTCACTGTGGGTATAGTGTTCTTCTGGTGATGTGCAGTGTTGTTTTTGCACCAAATATATCTTTTGGAATTATGGCAAAAAAGTTTAACCTTGGTGTCAACAGACCATAACACATATTCCCACATGCTTTTGGGAGACTTCAGATGTGTTTTTGCAAAATTTAGCTGTGCTTGGGTGTTTTTCTTTGTAAGTAAAGGCTTCTGTCTTGCCACTCTACCCCATAGCCCAGACATGAAGAAAATGGGAATTTGTTGTCACATGTACCACACAGCCAGTACTTGCCAGATATTCCTGCAGTTCCTTTTAATGTTGCTGTAGACCTCTTTGCAGCCTCCCAGATTAGTTTTCTTCTTGTCTTCATCAATTTTAGAGGGACGTCCAGTTCTTGGTAATGTCACTGTTGGGGCATATTTTCCACTTGATGATGACTGTCTTCACTGTGTTCCATGGTATATCTAATGCCTTGGAATGTCTTTTGTACCCTTCTCCTGACTGATGCCATTTATAAATGAGATCCCTCTGATGCTTTGGAAGCTCTCTGTGGACCATGGCTTTTGCTGTAGAATGCGACTAAGAAAAGGTCAGAAAAGACCTACTAGAACAGCTGAACATTATTTGGGGTTAATCAGAGGCACTTTAAATGATGGCAGGTGTGTACTGACTCCTATTTAACATGATTTTGAATGTGATTGCTTAATTCTGAACACCGCCCCAGTTAAAAGAGGGTGTGCAACCACATTATTTTAGTCTTTTATGTTTACCCCCCCCCCCCCCCTTTCCAAAATATTTCAGTTTGTTTTTCACTTGAGTTGTACAGTTTATAGGTCACATTAAATCTGGAGAAAGTTCTAAAATTATTTATCTTTGTCATTTTTTTTTTTTTTTTTTTTTTACATGACAGACAGAAACCTGACATTTTAACGGGTGTGTAGACTTTTTATATCCACTGTAAGTATGTACAGCTGAGGATTGAGGGATTAGAGCACATCTGATCCCTTCATCTGCATTGGCAAAGCCCTGGTTTGCTTAAAGTGTTACTAAACCAAGGACCCTGCATTAACTATATCCGGTCTCCCACAGTACACAGAACATAGAAATGCAATTATTTTACTAAATATAAACTGCTAAATACCTTTTCTCATCAGTGTCGAGCAGAGCACTGGTTAAAGCTTGTAGGAGGAGTTTTCATTCTCTCACTGCCCTATGAGATTGCATAACCCCTGACCCTCTGTCTGGACAGTGCTGATTGGCCCTGTGCTAATCACATGCACCCTCCCAAGAAAAAGAAAAAAACTCAGTACACACCAAACTGAGCATGTGCAGAGTGTCCCCGAGGCTGTGTTCTATCAGGAGATGAAATGGGGAACATGGAAGAAGGGGAGGATCAGAGAAGACAGGATCACACATCCTTTTTACACAATGCAGAGGAGTAACCCCTTAGGTTCCACAGTGAGTATAACATGTATGCTTTACTGCATATACAGACTGATTTTACTTGTTGTGGGTTTAGTAACACTTTAAAAGGAATCCTGGAGTAAGGGAAATATGCAGGCTCTAGTTGCTGGCCTGAAGAAAGTCATTGGTTGCAACCAGTATGAGTCATTGGTTGCTTTGCTAAAGTGATACTATAGTCTTGTTCGTTATTTAAAAAAAAAAGTCATACTTATCTGCTCTGTGCAGTGGTTTTGCACAGAGCGGCCCCGATCCTCCTCTTCTCGGGTCCCCTGCTGGTGCTCCTGGCCCCTCCCTCCTGTCATCTACCCCCACAGCAAACTGCTTGCCATAGGGGCACCCAAGCAGACGCACTCTCAAGCCGCAGCTCTGCGTGTCCATTCTCACACACTGCCGAAGCGTGGCCCACTTCCTCCCTCTCCTCATTGGCTCACTGACTGTGATTACCAGCAGCGGGAGCCAATTGTTGCCTCAGCCAATCAGGAGTGAGAGTCCCTGGAGAACCGAGGCTCACAAGGACTGGATCGGGTTGAGACTTGGGTACTCGTTAGGGGGGGCTGCTACACACAGAATGTATTTTTACCTTCATGCATAGAAAAAAATAAAACATGGAGCCTTTAGAACCACTTTAAAAAGTGCCTTGATCTTGGAATCAGTTTAAGAATGTGGTTTGGCTTTTGAAGCTTTCTGCATTTAAGGTGCCTGGGCCTTAGAGCTATTAGAGCTAAAAAAAAAAAAAAAAAAAAAAAATACTAATGGCATCGCATCCAACAATAAGCTGTGTAACTGAAGATTTTAACATTTGGACATTCTGGTGGAAGTGGGTAGAGCAGTCCTATTTGTTCATTCACAGGTAACATTTGAGATTTTAGAAAAGGGGAATCTCTCATTCTACACTCACTAGATTATGAATTAAAGTGACTGGGAAAAAAAGGCACACAAACATTAAAAAAAACTTTTAGAAGACATTTTTATACTTGCCTGTCCTGATATCCTTTGGTAGAACATTTGATCCATTGATATAGGACACAGTAAAACCATAGGGTCTGAGGGAAGATCTGCAGAACACCGCAGTGGAGAAAGGCATCATCTGGCACTTTAGTTTGTCAGCTATGTAGTTCCTTCAGATGGCTTTGTTTCAGCAAAGGAGCAAAGTGTCTATGAATGGACACTGGAACAGGCAAGTATAAAATGTCCTCTTTTGCAGGAGTTTTTTTTCCCCAGCTGTTTTATTTTGCTATGATAAAACTTTAAGGCCGTCAAACAGAGCCATCCATTTATACAAGCAAAATGGAAATTTGTCAAGGAGTAGGGAGCTTTAAACCTTTGTATATATAGAGATGAACCAAAATAAATTTGAATGGATCCATAAATATGGAAACTCAGAATGCAATTTTCATTGCAGCATATCACAAATGGAACTGACTGTAATATTGGTCTGCTTTAAGGCTTGTCAGTAGCTTCTCTGGGCGGATTCATTCTGTCATGCCCTGACATTTTTAATCTTTAGGCCTCATGCGCACAGGACGTTTTAAAAACTATCCTCCTCTTAGCGGCAGTTTTGGCAGAAAAAACTCCTGACGCTTGTAAAAGTGTCTAGCGCTTTTACAAGCGTTTAGGCGAGTTTACTGGCAACATTTGCTTGGGTGTTCATTTCATCGGCCAGAATAGTAATTTAACGCTCAAGCACTAAACACTCTTGGCATTTAACACACGTCTAGACACATTTACACGCATCAAGCATTTTTTTTCTGTCAAAGTGCTGCTGCTCCTGGATGCACTGAACCTGTTTTTTTTTTTTTTTTCTTCCCTAAATGCCCCTGCCATTAAAAGATTCTAAAAGTCTGTGTGCATGGACACATCGGCTAACATGGAGGACTGTGGAAGCTATAAAAAAAAAAAAAAAGAAAAGAAAAGCCTGATGTCCATAAAAGTGACTGTGACTGCAAAATCGCTCTGTGTGCATGAGGCCTTACTGGTATTGGAACACTAATACGACCTAAAATGATCTCTGTATAGCTTATAACTTTTTATAAGAGCTGTTTAATATAATATATGCATTTCCATAGGTCCTTCACAAAGTGGGCCAGGTCCTCAGTACCCAAACTATCCTCAGGGACAGGGTCAACAGTATGTGCCATACAGACCTTCACAGCCAGGACCCCCACAGCCACAACAGCAAAGACCTTATGGATATGATCAGGTAAATCCTAGAATATTGCTTTCTATTGACGAGGCATTAAAAATTCTGTTCTGCAACAACAGGATAAATGTATGTGTATAGCTAGGTATTCCTGCACTTCGTAAATACAGTAAAATAAAATATATATATAGTGTATGTATGTATATGTGTGTATATATGTATACACACACACTATATTGCCAAAAGTATTGGGACGCCTGCCTTTACACACACATGAACTTTAATGGCATCCCAGTCTTAGTCTGTAGGGTTCAATATTGAGTTGGCCCACCCTTTGCAGCTATAACAGCTTCAACTCTTCTGGGAAGGCTGTCCACAAGGTTTAGGAGTGTGTCTATGGGAATGTTTGACCATTCTTCCAGAAGCGCATTTGTGAGGTCAGGCAGTGATGTAGGACAAGAAGGCCTGGCTCACAATCTCCACTCTAGTTGATCCCAGATGTGTTCTATCGGGTTGAGGCCAGGACTCTGTGCAGGCCAGGTAAGTTTCTTCACCCCAACTTGCTCATCCATGTTTTTATAGACCTGGTTTTGTGCACTGGTGTGCAGTCATGTTGGAACAGGAGGGGGCCATCCCCAAACTGTTCCCACAAAGTTGGGAGCATAAAATTATCCAAAATGTCTTGGTATGCTGATCCCTTAAGAGTTCCCTTCACTGGAACTAAGGGGCCAAGCCCAACCCCTGGAAAACAACCCCACACCATAATCCCCCCCACCAAACTTTGCACTGGCACAATGCAATCAGGCGAGTACTGTTCTCCTGGCAACTGCCAAACCCAGACACGTCCATAGGATTGCCAGACAAAGAAGCGTAATTCATCACTCCAGAGAACACAACTCCACTGCTCTAGAGTCCAGTGGCGGCCTGCTTTACACCACTGAATCCGACACTTTGCATTGCACTTGGTGATGCAAGGCTTGGATGCAGCTGCTCGGCCATGGAAACCCAATGCATGAAGCTCTCTATGCACTGTTGTGCTAATCTTAAGGCCACACAAAGTTTGGTAGCTATTGACTCTGCAGACAGTTGGCGACTTCTGCTGACCCCATTCTGTCGTTTTTATGTGGCTTTCACTTTGTGGCTGAGTTGCTGCTGTTCCCAGTTGCTTCCACTTTGTTATAATACCACTAACCGATGACTGTGGAATATTTAGTAGCAAGGAAATGTTACGGATGGACTTATTGCACAGGTGGGAACCTATCACAGTACTCAGCTACTGACAGTGACCCATTCTTTCACAAATGTTTGTAACAGCAGTCAGCATGCCTAGATGCTTGATTTTATACACCTGTGGCCATGGAGGCGATTTGGTACACCTGAATCCAATGATTTGGAGGGGTGTCCCAATACTTTTGGCATTTGTGTGCGTGTGTGGTGTATGTTCATGTATGTATGTATCATTTTTTTATTATTATTTTGATGACAATTTGTTAATGCCCATGACACTTGAATTGCATGTGTGTACATTTTTGGTTAGGGAAAAGTCTTAATGTGATTTTGCAACAAAATACAAAAGTTCAAAAACATGAGTAAAAGCAAGTATGCATTTGCAGTAAGAGGTGGAGGTGAGGTGGTTTTTTTTTGTTTTTTTTTTGTTTTTTTTTTGTTTTTTTTTCCAGGTCCTTTAAAAATGTCACACGAATTTTAGTGTTATAGGTCTTGCCATGGCAGTTCACAGAGAATTTACAAACACTTGGGAGCTTGTAGCTAATTATTTCTCTACCCGACGTTTCAAGTGTTTGTTTTTAGAATTTTAGATCTTTTATAAATGCTCAGCTAATTTAAAGCTAAATTCCAGGCAAATGGCGAAGTATGCAGTTAAATTTTACATTTGTGAACGGCTTTACCTGCAGAAGTATTTGCTGATGCCGTTCATGCAGTCATGTGATCCTGATGCCCCTGCCAAAGACCGTAGCTAAGTCATGGACCTCTCTGCAAACTACAGTTCAGTTTAAGAATAACTGCCCCTTTCAGGACCCACCCCCAGCCCGTGTTTGGACAGTGATGGAGCAAAAACATTCATGATGTTGTCCCTTTGCTCCCCTCTTGTGTAAGCATGTTCACAAGGTTACACTGACAGAATGCTGACCCTGTCTCTCATAGTCTGAGCACTGTGCAGGGATTTAAAGCTGATGTCGGGAAATATCCAGGTTCTAGTACTAATTCAAACAAAAAACCCAACCAAGAGAAAAAAATAGGCATATACACCCATACAGCTACCCACTCAAAAAAGTTTATTGCATAAAGAAGAGACAAAATTGTATGTATTCATAGTATTCGTACCCCTTGAAATTTTGCACATTTTGTCATGTTACAACCAAAATCGTAAATGTATTTTATCGGGGTTTTATGTGATAGACCAACACAAAGTGGCACATAAATATGAAGTGTGAGGAAAATGATAAATGGTTTTCGATTTTTTCTTTTTTTACAAATATGTGAAAAGTGCGGCGTACATTTGTATTCAGCCCTCCTGAGTCAACACTTTGTAGAACCACTTTTCACTTCAATCACAGCTGCAAGTCTTTAGATGTGCAAAGCTGGTACAGATATGCCCAAAAAGTGAAATTTTTGCCCATTCTTCTTTGCAAAATAGCTCCAGCTCTGTCAGATTGGATGGAGATTGGCTGTGAATAACAATTTTCAAGTTTTGCCACAGATTCCTAATTGGATTTGGGTCTGGACTTTGACTGGGCTGTTCTAACACATGAATATGCTTTGATCTAAACCATTCCATTGTAGCTCTGGCTGTATGTTTAGGGTTGTTGTCTTGCTGGAAGGTGAACCTCCACCTCAGTCTCAAATATTTTGCAGACTCTACAGGTTTTCTTCTAAGATTTGGCTCCATTCATTGTCCCATCAACTCTGACCAGCTTTTCTGTCCCTGCTGAAGAAAAGCATCCTCACAACATGCTGCCACCACCATGTTTCACGGTTGGGATGGTGTGTTCAGGGTGAAGTGCAGTGTTAGTTTTCCGCCACACATAGCGTTTTGCTTTTAGGCCAAAAAGTTAAATTTTAGTCTTATTTGACCAGAGCACCTTCTTCAACATGCTTGGTGTGTCCCCCACATGGCTTCTCGCAGACAGGACTTTTTATGCCTGTCTTTCAACAGTGGCTTTCTTCTTGCCACTCTTTCATAAAGGCCAGATTTATGGAGTGCATGGTTAATAGTTGTCCTGTGGACAGATTCTCCCAACTAAGCTTTGGATCTCTGCAGCTCCTCCAGAGTTAACATGGGCCTCTTGGCTGCTTCTCTGATTAATGCTCTCCTTGCCTGGCCTGTCAGTTTAGGTGGACAGCCATGTTTTGGTAGGTTTGCAGTTGTGCCATACGCTTTCCATTTTTGGATGATGGATTGAACAGTGCACCGTGAGATGTTCAAAGCTTGGGATATTTTTTTTATAGCCTAACCCTGCATTAAACTTCTCCACAACTTTATCCCTGACCTGTCTGGTGTGTTTCTTGGCCTTCATGATGCTATTTGTTCACTAATGTTTCCTAACAAACCTCTGAGGGTTTCACAGAACAGCTGGATTTCTACTAAAATTAAATTATGTGCCACTTTGTGTTGGCCTATCACTTAAAATCCCAGTAAAATACATTTACGTTTTTGGTTGTAACATGACAAAGCATGGAACATTTCAAGGGGTATGAATACATTTTCAAGGCACTGTAAATGCAGGTTGCTGGCAATGATGAATGAATGGGTGCGTAGCCATGAGATCATGCATGGTTGAGTGAGCTGTGGTAGATCAAGGCTCTGTGCAGAGTATGTATGCAATGTGTGCCATAGATGCAAAAAAGCAAATCGGTAGCATCAGTTGGTAGCAGTCCTATGAATCATTTAATTAGCCACAACAATGGAACCAGTCTGTAATCAATGTATTAGCTGACATAGGGACTTGTGGGTGCTATCCTATGCAGTAGCTATGGATTCCGGATAAAGCAAGCAGGACTGTAAGCAGATGGTATGCCAGGGGTCAGTACCATAACAGCAATCTCTCGTATGTGTCCCCAGTCCAGCCTGTGCTTGCAGTACTGCACAGTTAATATGACCTAGGAAACAGTACTTACTGTGTGTAGTCTGTTATTAGGTATCCAGTCAGTCTGCCGCTGTCTCCTATGAAGTTGTGCTTGATGGAAGCTGAGCTGTTCAGTATGCTGCACTGGCCGATAGTAGAGGCACTGTGAGCGTACAAATACAGCTGGCTCCATTAGTGACCTGCCAGGTGGCCATTTGGAGCAGGGGGGGGGGGGGGGAGTTGTCACCCCACACTGACGTGTTTCGTCCTGCCCACTACCGGAACTTCTTCAGAGGATCACTCCAAGATGGCCAGACTCCTAGTGCCCCCTTAAAAGTTTATGTAGACCACAGCTATGGCATTGACTGACTGCATCCTGGTCGGATGTCAATTTAGTAGGGGGTCCAGTGCTGCAGGGTCAATCCAACTGCTCTGAGCTTCAAGATATTGATGGGGAGCTTGGTTTCAGGAATTGCAACACTAATCCCCAGCCTGAGAAGCTTGCGTCTGTTGTGATAGCCTTCCAGTGATAGGGAAGGTAGGACTTCCCCATTATTAGGGCTGAGGTAGTGATCTGCCAAGAATGGTAATTCATTGCCTGGCTAGATATCCGCATGGGAAAATTGAGAAAAGGATACTGCTTTTTCCAGTTGACAAGATGTTTATCAGGAAATTTCTTGAATGGAAATTGGTGAATGGCAGTGTCACAAAGAAGCCATTAGGCCTATAACTCTCCAGGAGAATATCAAAGTGGATTAGCTTCTTAATTCCATTTTTTGCACATGTGCACATAGTAAAATCATCTTTTCTGAAAGGCAGATTTGTTTGGATATGTCCAGGACAAGACTGAATTATTTTAGGTGAGAGGAAGGCTGGAAAACAGATTTGCTGAAATCGATGACCATTTTTTGATAGCTGGGAGAGAAGTCCTTCATGAGAAGGTCATCTAGATGAGAATCTGTATTCCCAATTTCTATGGTTTAGGAGATGACAGAATATCCAAGAGAATCTGTAGATGAGTAAAGTCCCATTGTGTTTCGTCCGAAAGGCTGCTTCAGGGAAGAAAGGGGTTTTGTTCTATAACAAAAAATTGAAAACACTAGAAATAGGAAAACATGCTTTTATAAGCCTTGAAAAAATATGCGGACTGCATGTGCACAAACAAATGGAATGTAGAACAACCCTACCAAGGGGCCACATTAATCCGTTTTCAGAAAAAATCTGCTTTAAGCTCACCACACTAGTTACAGTTTGTACTTTCTCCTAGATCTATCAATAACTGTCATTCAAGGACCTTCTTGATTTGGATACAGATTGACTGCAAATATTTGGTCCTCATATTACATAGTTTTGGTAAATCTAAAGTTGATTGTGTAGTCAGATTGTAACATATATGGTGACCCTTAAAGTACACATGTCAGTAAATAGTTTACTAAAGTGCAGAAAACCGTGAAGTGCAAGCATCTAGAGGTGGAGATTTTGCATCATCAAGAAGCTTCAGCACTTCTGGATGTGTAGAAGACTGGCCTGCACATTCTTGTTAGCCACTTGCTATAATGAAGACGTGGTTTTACTGGCTTAGGACATTAATACATCCTATACATTTCTTGCAGTTCCCTGTGGGCACCATCAGGTTCCTGCTTTTTACAAACTGCCTACTTTTGCTAGGGAGGTATGAGATCATGCCAGTGTGTACACCTTACATTTTTTCACTGTATCAAAAAAGTTTCTTTCAATTATATAATTTGTGCTTACTGTATTAATTTATGTTTTTAGATTATTTTTATATTGATTTTTTTTTTTAATTATAACTGTCTTATTGTAATATTGCTTCTCTTTTAGGGTCAATATGGAAACTACCAACAGTAGAAACTCCCAGGTTCCTGTAGCCAGTCCTTGTAGCTCTTGTACTTTTTCCTGAGAACTGTGGTAATCTTCCTTTTGAAGAGCTCATTAACTTTATCTCTTACATTTGGGGAAACCAACCGACGTGAATTGATGGCAACTTCTAAGTTTTAGCCTTTACGTGTTAACCATGGAAGACAACAGTAATTCACACGCCCAGCTTAATTCACGTTGTGTACTCTAGGTGGTGATGTTGCATCACAGATTCCAAGACATCCATGCGTTGCATGAAAAGCAGACCTTTTAAACTGTAAAGAAGTTTTAGGGAAACTTTTTTTCTCTTTGTGATAGAATTCAATTTGTTCTGTGAATTTTATCACAGTGTAATGTGTAAACCAGAATAATACGGCAGAGAACAGTGTATTTAAATGTAATCATGGAACATTAAATGTGTTATCTTTAAATAAATAAGTGAATAATTGTTTTCTATAAATTGAGTACTTTGAATGTTTTCTTGCTAGAAAAACAGTTATCGGTGTCATTTCAGTATAATTAGAGAAGAAAATCTGCACAAAAAAGGAGACATTGCCCATAGCAACCAATTCAAATTCGTTGCGTTTTATTAAATATGTGACATTTGATTGCTGTTGGCAACACTTTTGTGCGATGTTTTTTTTTTTTGTTTGTTTTTTGTTTTTTTGTTTGCTTTTTCTTCTCTGGTCTTAGTGAATCCACTCGATTTATTTTACATTGTCCTTGCTCTAATGTTTTTCTGCTCCATCTTAAGAGATCTCCATCAAAGAGATTTAGGTGGAGCTGAACTTCAAAGCAAAAAAAAAAGTGAAACCCTTTTTTGCATTCTTTTCAAGCTGACAGTCTTGCCATCATAAATCTATGTAGAGCTTTTAGGAACTGCTTGTCATGACAAAAGAGAGCTTCCATTGTGTCCATGTTCTCCCCATTCATCCAGCATCTCTGTGGCATTCTCCTTTTGAATATGAGGTCTATATTTTGGGGACCTAATCCAAATGTTTCAGCCCTTAAAATATAAAAGATCATTTTGTGTTCATTGCTTGTGATCTAAAATGGGAAAAGGCTGCTGCTACTGCAGTTTCACCAGCAGGTGGAGCTGCAGGTAAAATCTGACATTGTGTTTTTTTGGGGGGGGTTTTTTTGTGTTTGTTTTTTTTTTTTTGTTTAGTTTTTTTGTACCTAGGAAGCTTTGAGATGGAAATATAACCAATAGGATGCATGGTGGAAGACTTGTGGCAAATAAACAAACACCAAGGGTTTTTCAGGTAACAGTTCTTGGGAAGTTGGGTATGTGATATCATATATTTACATATCTATCAACCAGCACACAGTTTTACGTAATATAGAGCACAAGCTGCAATACACGCTGTTCTCCATTTCTAAGTAACCTTTATGCAATACAGTTCCAGGGGATTTTTTGGTATACGGTAAAAATGCATCATTCACTTTTTATTAGTATCTGAAAAAATAAATGTTATGAGATTGTATGTGTTATTTTGCAGAGGAATATTTTTTCCTGTTTTTAAAAACCTAATAAAATATACAAATGCAAGCTAACCTGCTATGGGCAGTTATTGCCATTCATTTTATGGGGTCTGTGCCAAACTTACACCTGTGTACGTACTTTGCTATTTAATATGTACTTTACAAGAATAAATTATTTGTGACCCATGCTTTTTTTTTACTTTTTCTTTTACAATGTATTCAAGGTGTGTATGCTTGTGTGTTTTGGAGAATGTTTACAAAATAAACTCCCCTAGAAGCCTTCCACTTGGCAGCAGTGTTTTTGCAGAAAAAAAAAACACCTCCCGCTTGAAAAAGTATCTAGCGCTTTTACAAGCTTCAAGCACTTAGGCGCTAATTCATTTAATTGTCCAGAATACTAATTGATTCTGGCCATTGAAATTAACACACAAGCACTAAATGTGCCTAGCGTTAACGTGTTTTAACGCGTTTACGTGCGTCAAGCACTTTCTGCCAAAATGCTGCTGCTTCTGGACGCAATGACCCTGGGTTTTTTTCTTGCCTGTAAACGCTCCTGCGGCTAAAAGTCTGTGTGCATTGTCACATAGAATAACAAGAAGGGCCATTTACAAGCCGTAAAAAAAAAAAACCCTGACTCCCCTAAAAGTGGCTGCAAAAATGCCCTGTTTGCATGAGGCCTTAGAATTGTAAGATGTCTTAAAGAGAAATGCACTGTACTTACAAGCCTTTCCAGCTTATAAACACAGTGTTCTGAAAGCATGCTGGCAGAATGAATGTTTGAAAATGTCAAAGAGCTGAAAAATGTTAAGCGAATATAGATTCGGACTTACAGGTCTCACATATACTCACAGTATATATAGTTCAATGGTAACACATCGTACAAATGTGAACTAAGCCTAAAGGTATCTTAAAAACATAAGCTGATTGTTGACCAGTCTGGCAGCATTTATCTGATACCACTAGTTTAAAGAATATATGGAGAATGCATTTGACAGAGGTGAAATGGGAAGCTCAGCTTACAATGCCTTGTGTCAATGGAACAGGAACCAAAGGGTGGGGGGGCAGTCTCCATAATGGTAATGCACACTATAAATCATTATAAAACTAAACCTACATAAATTGAAGTTGGCTTTTCTGAAAAGGGTATGTTTGATTGCAAAGGTATATTTCAGCCCTAAATACACACTTGGGCCAATTTGGTGGGTTGCGTTATTGTCTGTGTTAGCACGTTGCTGCCCCAGTTGTTTTGAATTGCACCCCGACGCACTAAGGCAACGTGGCTCTGACACATGCATTGCAGCAAACACAGGGCATGGTTATGCACCACCATGCATTGTTGCACGTTGCTTTATTAGAAATGTCCACTTTTTTGTTCTGTTCCTGCATGTTGGCAGCCCATTCAAAATGAATGGGCTGCCCTAGTACAGCGCGTTTTAATGCGCAACACAATGTGGTTGATTTACTAAAACTAGAAAGTGCAAAATTTGGTGTATAGAAATCAACTTCCAGGTTTTTTTAGTCAAAGCTTACTTGAACAGCTGTACCAGTTTTTGTACTCTCCAGTTTCAGTATATCTACCACAATGTGTATAAGGCTGCTTTCACACTGATCATCTTTTTTTGAAACACAAAAGCAGAAGAAAAACGTATGACCATGTATTCCTGTGGAACTTTTCACACGGATCCTTTGTGGGTCTTTTTTTTTTTTTTTTTTTTTTTTAAACCCTGTTTGCTACTTTTTTGGTGCAGTAAAAAACAAAACTCACCTCCCCATTGAAATCCATTGTAAACACTGCAAAAATGCATCAAACGCACCCACAGCACATTTTTGGTGGTAGTAGTAGTAGTTAGCATTTTTAATTGGACTTATTCTACAATGTTGAAATGTTCTGACCAACTACAACTAGCTCAGTGTTTTAATGTGTGGTGTTACAAAGGGATTTTTAAACTGGAAGTGGTGGGTGGTGCCATTTTATAAACTGCATTGGATAAAGCACCATTGGGCAGTTGTCCATTAATGCCAGTGAATCCAGCTGTCCTAAGACTGCTCCGTTCAGACCCGCTAAGAGTGACTGTGATTGGTGTCTAGCACCGATGTAAACACTGTTTACATCTGATAGCCTTCATCAGCTGAAATAGGCCCTCCGTTATGAATTGTTCCTGGTGTGTAAGGCTTGCTTTTATGGTGGTCAGTGGAAGAAATTCACTACCGGGACAAAATGCCAACTCCCAAGTTTCTTTCCAGGCAGTAGGCGAATCTACACTGTTCAAAATAAAGGAACACTTTGACAACATATCAGATCTCAATGGGGAGAAAAATCTCATACTGGATATCTATACTGATATGGACTGGGTAATGTGTTAGGAATGTAAGGATGCCCCATCGTTTGATGAAAATTATCAACCTACAGAAGACTGAATTCAAAGACACCCTGAAAATCAAAGTGAATAAATGATGCAGCAGGTTAGTCTATTTTGATGAAATTTCACTACAGCAATTCAGAATGGCACTCAGTAGTTTCTATAGCCCCCACTTGCTTGTATGCATGCCTGAAAACGTCGGAGCATACTCCTAAAGAGGCGAAGGATGGTGTCCTGGGGTATTTCCTCCCAGATCTGGACCTGGGCAGCCTGAGGTACAACCTGGCGGTGTTGGATGGACTGAAATATGATATCCCAGAGGTTGTTCTATTTAGGTCAGGTGAGTGTGGAGCCATCCAATGGTATCAATTCCTTCATCCTCTAATATCTGCCTGCATACTCTCATCACATGAGGCAGGGCTTTATCGTGCACCAGGAGGAACCCAGGACCCACTGCACCAGCATAGGGTCTGACAATAAGTCCAAGGATTTCATTCTGATACCTAATGGCAGTCAGGATGTGATTGTCTAGCCTGTAGAGGTCTGTGCATTCCTCCATGGATATGCCTCCCCAGACCATCACTGACCCACCACCAAAATGGTCATGCTGAACGATTGTACAGGCAGCATAACGTTCTCCATGGCTTCTCCAAACCCTATCACATCTCTCACATGCTCAGGGTGAACCTGCTTTAATCTGTAAAAAGTACAAGGCGCCAGTGGTGAACCTGCCAATTCTGGTGTTCAATGGCAATCAAGCTCTGTGGGGCTGAGCAGTGAGCACAGGGCCCACTAGAGGACGTTGGGCCCTCAGGCCACCCATGCACTACAGATACAAGAAGAATTTTGTGACAGTATAAATAAAGTGCACAACAGAATTCCCTACCATATTGTTATGCTGTCATTTTCTATCCACATGGAGAGCATTTGTAGGGTATGGTATGGCATGGCAGTGAGAATATTTAGTTTATTTTCTTCAAGAATATTGGGCACTAAAGGGCTGGGGTTAATTCCTACCCAGGCCATTTTTCAGATTCAGCACGGTCACACTTAATGACAGTTACTCAGGCAGACAACACTACCCCAATTTTTTTTTTTTTACTTTTCCTCAGACAGATCTTTCTTTTGATAGTAGTTAATCATCCCTGGGTTTTGGTTTTATTTTTGTTGCTATATAAACTAAAAAAAGACCAAACATTTTGAAAGTTTTAGTTCGTTATAAAATTTAGCAAATCTTTCTTCATAAAATTAGGCCAAAATATGTGTTTAGTATTTACTCTGTGTGGAAATTAGTCTACAAACTATGGTGTATCTGTATATTTGACAATTGACCAGTCATGGTGTACGGACTGCCTGTCTCTTTTCTTGAGGCCTTAAAATTCCAGAACAGTACATATACCCCCCAAAGATATTTAGAAAGAGGCATGGTGAATTTGAAAGTGCTTTATTTTATCATAATTGTTCGAAACATTAAGAAATACAATTTTAATAAGTTCTCACACACAGCATAGGCATACTTGTAATTATACCCCAAAACATAGGGGCACCAGGACTGTACTGTAATGGTTGCCTCTGTATGCGTGGTCAAGGAATATAACTTAGTGTAGCATCACCGAGATCTCTCCTACTTCCTGTAAACAAAACAGACAAATGATGGGTCTAAGCAGCAGACAGAAACATGGTCAATAAACAGACCAGGGTTAGTACAGGCAGCAGGATGAGGCAATACTGCACTGGTATGTTAGTGATCATGAACACCGTTACTGGCTGCACTGGTCTGGTGACAGTGGGACTTGTGTAGAAGCGATCAGAAACACTGCTTATGTACATTGCTCTGGTGACACTGAGACTGGTGTGGCAACAATCACTGGCTTACACTGGTGTGATACTACAACTGGTGTAGTGATAAGGAACACTTTCTGGCATGCACTGGTCTGGTGGTCCAGTCATCAGGAAAACTTGCCTGTTGCACTGGTCTGGTGTGGTGGCAATCGGGAACACTGGTTCTAGCTACACTGGTCTGCCGACACTGTGATCAGTGCGGTAATGATCAGAGAACTGTGGCGGGCTCCTTCACATGTAAAGTTGAGGGGCCCTTCAACTGCTACCCCCTTTAGCTGCAGAGGCTGCAGCTGGGGATGTACACATGCCATGGCTCCAATGCTTTGTTTCGCAGCTGTGGCAGGAATTCTATCCCTTGCAAGGTTGCTGATCGCGACCCATTCAAGTGAATGCAGGTATAACGGAGTTTGGCAGCACTCCATAAACATGAAACGTGCACAGCCAAATATAAAGTGCATCAACCACTATGATAAATCATATACACAAAGTGCACATAGTGGTTAAAAAATATATATATCACACATGTGGCAGTGATCGGGGTACACTGACAGATGCGCTGGTGATTAGGGGTACTGACTGGCAGCACTGGTCTGGTGACATTGTACTGCTGTGGCAGTAATCCGACACAATGGCTGGTGGCACTGACATACAATGATATCAGTGCAGCCAGCCATTGTACATGATCACCGCCACAGCAGTACAGTGTCATCATTATCTTTTTGTTCTTAACTCTTACCAGAGCAGTAAAGTGTCACCATAGCCTGTACTCTGGGGGGGGGGCTAATCAGGATTTCTTTTATTTTTTTTACACTGTGATGGCTTAAACAGCCATGTTGATTGTATAAGCAATCACTTTTGACACTGTACTCATGCCATTGAGTACTACTGTGATAGCTGTGATTTTCCACAGCTATCACATGGTACAGGGCCTCTGTGATTGGCCCTGTACAATGTTATCATTGTGACCAATCACAGAGATCAGAGTAGTTAACAAGGGAGTCATCAATGAGAGCCATTATTTACCACTATTTACTGTAATTGCTGTGATTGGTCACATCGATCACATGGTATAGGGCCAATCAAAGTGGCCACAGTGGTACCCAGTGGACATGCTATTACAGATCACAAGGCCATGCACGAGCGCCCGAACAACACTTGTCTTGTATTAGCCTAATGGCTGGGCAGTTAACCTTATAATATTGGTATTGTCTGATAAATGTTTAGTTTGCATTAAAAGCCCAAAATCCAATTTCTTTTTTTATTTTAACTTCTAGGTCGTTTTTCTGGCTTTCACGAAGGGCATGTTTTACACACTTTCTTCTCCAATTGTTGGGTATCAGAGGAACAGGTAGTTATGGACAATTTCTCAGGGGATAATGGAGAGCATAATAAAAATCTTTCCTACGTATATTGTGGAGGCCATAGAACATCTGTGATTTATATTGCTTTCAGTGGCTTTCTGTCCTCCTCTCACCCTGGTCACCTTCCCATCTAAAGCCGTGATGAAGGGGAAATTTTAAAACCCTGAAACACGGTGGTTATGATGATATCAATCAAAGTATCTTTGAATGGGAACCATTTGTCCATTCTATTTTGTATAAGGTTTTGCCCTTCTGGATTGGATTAGAGCACACTCTTACTTTCAAGTAAAACTTGAGTAATATATGGTTTTCAGGATTTCACACTTACTTAAGCAGCATTTGTTTGATTAAAAAAAGATCCTTTATTATAAAAAAAATTATATTGTGGCTTATTTTTGCTTTCATTAGTGTTGTTTAAGAAGTAGTTATAGGTAAACATCAATGGAATGTTTGAAGCCTAGAAATATAATTGTATCTACACGCTTCAATATACACACCTTAAGATAAGTATGGAGTAGAATAATTAAGTGGTAGGAACACAACATGAAAACATCAACAGATGTGCTTTGAAGAAGACATTTGGTTGGGAAGCACAAATTAGACAGGAGGTGTGGGGTATCAGATGGTCTGCTAATACTGATAGAAAAGGTGAGCTTCCACAGCTGTTTTGCATGGTGATTTACTGCAGACAGTGCAGAGTCTACATCTCATAATTTATTATGATTTGAAAGACTTAATTTATAGCTAAGAAATTTCCCTTTAAAGCCACTTTATGTGCCATGTGCTTGAGGAATTGGCTATAGCAGCAAAAATGTTCTATTACTGTTCCATATTCTTGTCTTTCTTGGTATGATTCATATGACAATTTTTGGAAACTGCGGTAGGTGGAACTGTTAGCATGTGTAACCATGCAGAGTTATTTATATCGCCAATTGTGAAACTCAGGATGATCTTAATTCCTAGATATCTGGGTTATAGTGTCGCCTTCAGGAGGTTTGGACACAAATATTAGGTCAGCAATGTAACTCCACCTCTAGGAGGTTTGATGCCTTTTCATCAGTGCTGCTGAGGAAAATACTATATTTTACTAGACCTTTTATTGGAGTTTTCTTTGATTTTACTCTTCATTCAAGGTGCTTTGTACACCATGAATATTTTTCTGTTTGATGACTTCAATCAAGAAAACCTGCTTAAGTTAGTCTGTATACAGCAGCTACTGGACCTGGCATATCTTCAGCAAAGCTTTGGAGGCTGTACCCAAACTGAACTGGACTGAAGATTGCTGACTTAGCCATGTTCTCTCTATACGCCATATTCCCATATGTACTCTTGACCAAGATGAATAAACCATCAATGTTCAGTTTCTTGAATTGGAATGGCCCAATGTGTTTCAAAGCACCTTCTTCATCAGAGAGAGGGGTAGATTATCCACTTCAAGACCGCCCCATAGCAGATGTACTGCTACAGGGTGGCCACGCTGGGCAAAAATCACATAAATATGCATTATTTAGCACTATCAGGTAGGGGACACGTGCTGCTCTATCCACGCTACCATTGGCTCGTGAGGAGTTCAATCACCGGGTCCTCAGGACTTGGTGATCATCGCCGAGGCTGAGAGGGGAGAGACCTGTGTGTAAACAACACAGATTTCTCTCTTGTCAGCGTAGATGTGCTGCTTTCTATCTCTGCACAGCAGAGAGATAGAAAGCAGCAGGTCTCCCTAATAAAACAGCACACAGTTTACACAGTAAAACACAATCAGCACACTATTAACCCTTTGATCGCCCCCGATGTTAATCCCTTCCTGCCCAGTGTCATTAGTACAGTGTCTTTCACATAAACCAATTAATATACACTTACTGGGATTTCTTTTTAGGAAAGTCATGTAGCAGAATACATTTTGGCCTAAATTTATGAAGAAATTAATTTTTTTAATTTTTTTTTATTGGATATGTTTTATAGCAGACAGTAAAAAATATAGTTTGTTTTTTCAAGATTGTCAGTCTTTTTATATTTATAGCGCAAAAAAAACTGCAGAGGTGATCAAATACCACCAAAAGAAAGTTCTATTTGTGGGAAAAAATTACATAAATTTTATTTATGTACAGCTTTGCATTACTGTGCAATTGTCAGTTACGCAGCGCCTTATTGAAAAAAATGGTCTGGTCATGAAGGGTGGTAAATCTTCCGAAGGTGAAGTTGTTAAAGTAGGTGACCAAAAACACTTATCAGCCACAGGAATGTTAAAAATGACATTCACAGTGATGCAGCCACAGAAAATATGCCAAATGGCTGGGTGAGGAATATGTAACCCACAAGAACTCAAGAACACTTGCTGGAAAAGCAGCCATTTTAGACTGTGCCAAACTTGCATATCATCACCAAGATTGTCATGTGTTCCTTAGGGGTCCATCTTTCAACCCACCTGATGCTTGAAGATACTCTGCCATATTGTGTGCCACTTTTGACCAGAAGCCCTCCTCATCACATTCCCAAGGCCTATTGTACAGAATAAAGGAATTTCCCATCCAAATGGCTTTTCAATGTTGTACTGTGTGCCATCACTCCAACACAATGTCACTCCAGCACATTTCTTAAGATCACTGGCTCTTTTCAGTACAGTTAATAGTATGTGACTCAATGACAGCAGTCCACAGTGCAGAGCACTTTCCTCCTCAGGACTTCTCATACAGTAGTTCCACAAGTGCAGGGCACTTCAGTGTCTCACAAAACAGTAACAGCCATCTTCCCCAGTTGTTACGGTTACTTATTACAGGTGTTAGTCACACAGGGTGTACCTTCCACTTACATAAGTGAGATCCTCCATTGGCCCAGAGGCCACTCTAAAACAAGCCACAGAACCCGTTAGGCAATGGTTAAAGGGGGTCAAGATTTCCCCGTCTGCTCCCAAGTGTCCTCACCCACCATTCTGGCAGTCCAGCCCTGCTTTTTTTTTCCAAGGAAATATGCAGTCAAGAGCTTTGAAACTTATTACTTGCTGTAGGAAAAATAGTGTGGCACTGGTATTATCTTGCCATTTATGGTTTCACTTCTGGGTGTGTCAAATTAATTTTTTCACCCCCTCACTATGTGCTGTGGTTTCTCCTGATTTTACCACCCCCAACATGTGAATGAGCCCTAAAAACCAATTCCAGCTTGGGCAACTTGCCAAACAATAGATTCCACCCAACAGCTTATAAAAATATTAAGTCAGGTATATATATATATACTGTATATATGAAATGTTAAACATTGATGGCATCAAATCCTGTCAATATTTGCAGGAGCACTGGAATCTACCTGCTGGGGAAGCTTTTCATTATGCTCAAATAAAACATAACATTTCAAGTGTAATCATGTACTGTACTGAGTGTCCCATATGACTGACACCATTCAAGAACCACTGCCAGAAGGACCCAAATTCCATGGGTTTGGTTTCTGCTTTATATACCTCACTCACGGACTCTAAGGGTCCTAGAAAACTTCCCATGTAGACAAGTCGAAAAAAGACCTGGATGAAACTCTTGACCAAGCAAACTAGAATAAAGCCTGGTTGGCCACTTCAAAATGCTCTGAAAACACCTTTAAACTAGTTTTGTGTTATGTGGTATATGACTCCTGACCGCATATCTAAATACATCTCTAACGCCCCACTGACATGTTTTCAGGGATGTAGAGAGTGCAGCACTCTTTTCCACATCTGGTGGTCCTGCTCCAAGGCCTCTCACTTTTGGATACGTGTGTACAACATGATTAGGTCGGTCATAAATGCTTATCTTACTCATAACCTGTGGGAGGCCCTAATAAATAGTCTCATCTCAGTCCTTAATAGAAGCGAGAGAACATCGGTGGGGTTTGTGTTTTTGATGGCCCAGAAAATGCTAGCCAAAGCCTGGAGACAATTGTCTTATCAACTTGCTGAGATTAAACCGGGTCATGGGGGCTATGATGCATGAGAAACTCACCTCCATACTTACTGATACCCATGCCAAATTTCTTAGGATTTGGGACTTGTTGCTAATCTATAATGGTCACTTACTCCCTCCTCTTGGTATGATCAGAAACATCTATCCATGTGCATGTTGCTGTTTGGTTGGGCCTCACAGGAACCCTCTGTACCCTTACCCCCTTTTCTTCCCTCTCTCATGTTCCCACTTTCGCTTTCGCATCTTCTTTTTCCCTCTCCTTTCTTTCTTTCCATTCTCTGCTGCTCTTTATTCTACCTCCTTTTTTTCCCAGTGTCTAAATCTTGAGAAAATCCATTCATCTCTCCCTTCCAATTTTATGACTCTGCCATTGAGGAATCTACATAGGATTTTTACCTTTCCTACTATTTATTTTTGTCGCTCTGCAGCATTTAGGATCCATCCATCTCTTGGAAAGAAGGAACTGTGGTGTCACGGAAACATACCAGACATCTGGAAAAAGGTATGGTATACACTTTTTTTTAAATGGTGTAGGGGTACCCCAAGAGATATTAGGGTACAGAAAGAGGGGAGTCCCAAGCCTGGGGTTGGGCTTTAAGGGCCAGGCTTGTGCAAGGTTTCTGTTTAAATGTATTTTAAATAAAGCTTTCCTGAGAGAAATGTCAAAGCTGCCATTGCTCTGTTTGTGTTCTGCAAAGCCCTAAATAACAAATTACAGCTCACAAATCACATGTAACCACTTAACTTTACTACAAATTGCACTTAATCACTTCCTTCCATTAAAGTAGAACTGAAGGCAAAACCTTTTCTTTCATTTTGGATACAGTAAAGAGGGTTCATAAACCCAGTAGGGTTTTTGTTGCCATCTGTGTGTTGTTTGGCAGGGATTTCCCTTACTTTCAAAGGATTCCTCTCCCTACCCATTGTTTCTCTGGGACAGGAAGTAAACGAAAATATCCCAGTCAACAGAACTGGTGTCCCCATTGGAAGATTTCTGCTCTATTCCTGTTCTGGTGACCATTCAAAATGTGGGATTTTCACTTACTTTTGCCTTCAGTGATAACAGTCACCAGGTTTAAAAGAGAGGAAGAATTTCCCCAACGGAGACACAGACAGCAATAAAAACCTGACAGGTGTTCTAACATCCATCTGCTCTATCTGAAAAAAAATTGCCTTCAGTTATACTTTAAAATCAATTAACTATGGCGCATGCACGGTGGTCCAAGATGGCGGACGCATGAAGTCTGAGCTCCACTGACCCTCAAACTTCACGGCCCTCCCGCTCTGCTTCTACAGCATCTGCAGCTCCGAGAGAGCCTTCTCCCAGGTCGTGACACATCCAGGCATCCCCATTGGAAAATTCTGGCACTGGAAGCCGCCCACGCCGACTCCTCCAGACACTCGGCCTTCAGTGCTGGACCGCTTCTTCAGTAGGCCTGCATCCCCGGCATTGAGTAGCAGCAGCAGCGAGTGCTCCAGAGGATCCGCTGAGATGGAGGGGATGGACACAGATCTCAGTGCAGCTTCACATTCTTCACCGGTGGTCCCTTCTCTGATGGTGGACACCTTGGAGGACAAAGTGCAAGTATTTCTACATAGCATTACTAGCACTATTTCTGCAGAGGTCGGGAAACTGGCTCAGGAGCTTAGGGAGGAGATTACTCAGATAGGAGACCGCACAGACCACCTTCAGTCTAAATGTGAACTGGTACAATATGTCCATGTTCTACATGAGGATAATGCCAACCTGAAAAACTCTGTGTCTCAATTACAACTCCAACAGGAAGATTTGGAAAACAGGGAGCATCGTCAGAATATTCGTATCTGTGGCATATCCGAAACGGTCTCTGACTCCCAACTTCAACGTCACTTGCTGTCTCTATTCACTACTTTGGCTCCCAAGGTCCCAGATGTTGATTGGTGAATGGATCAGGCCCATAGGTTGTTAGGCCCAAAACCTTCTGGGGGCACCAGGCCTAGAGATGTTATCATTCGCCTTCACTACTGTGACAGCAAAGAAGCCTTGCTCACTTCTACCCACAACAAGCCCTCTTTAGAAAATGGAATCTGATTGTTTGATTGCTCCTGTGGACAGGTGTCTTTTATACAGGTAACAAAATGAGATTAGCAGCACCCCCTTGAAGAGACTGCTTCTAATCTCAGCTTGTTACCTGTATGAAAGACACCTGGTAGCCTGAAATCCTGCTGAATGATAGGGGATCAAATACTTAATTACCTCATAAACATGCAAATCAGTGCATAATTTGTTAGACATGCATTTCTTTTAATTTTTTTGTTGCTATTCTGTCTCTCACCTACCATTTGATTTTTTAGACTGATCATTTGTGAGTGGGCAAACATTCAAAATCAGCAGAGGATTAAATACTTATTTCCTTCACTGTATGTTCCTGGTTCAGGAGAGATTTGGGTTAAGCGGTCCATTTATAGCAGCCTTGAAAGTTCTTTACTCTACCCCCACCTCCCAGGTCAAATTGGCATAATTTTTATCACCTTCCTTCCAGATGATAAATGGTACTTGCCAGGGATGTCCATTTTCCCCTTTTTTGTTTATCCTCTGTTTAGAACCCCTGGCTATAGCCATTAGATCCAACCCGGATATCCAAAGGATACTCACCCATTTAAACTGTCCCTGTTCGCTGATGATATCTTGTTGATGCTGACAGAGCCCCACACTACTTTACCTGTTTTGCATTGTACCTTACAACTCTTTGGAGCCCTGTTGGGATATAAGGTTAACACATCTAAAACTGAAGCACTACCACTCCATATATCATCTACGATTTTATCTTCTCTGTAGTCAAATTATCCATACCGGTGGTGTCCCCATTCCTTGAAATATTTAGGTACCAACCTCACTTCCTCATATCATTCCGTTTATGCTGCTAACTTCTCCCCTCTGTTTCATGCAATTTCTCAATCATTAAAATCCTGGGACAACCTTGCCATCTCTTTCCTTGGACAGATCAATGTACTTAAAATGACCATATTACCCAAGCTTTTGTATCTGTTTGAGATGCTTCCTGTTCCTATTCCCATGTCAAAATTACACTTCCCTCAGAAATCCTTCCTCTACTTCATTTGGCATAATAAATCTCATTGGATTGCCCGTACTGTCCTCCTCTCTCCTTGATCTCGGGGGGGGGGGGGGGTGTCTGGGGGCCCCAGACATTGTGTCATACTACTTTGCTACTCACTTTTGGGCTCTTGTCTCATGGTCCTCCTAGTGCCCCCTTAATAAATGGGCCGAGATTGAATGGCTACAACTAAGTCTGATGCACCCTTGTTCTCTCCTCTGGTTTACGACCAACACTAAAACCTCCTCTCACAAACATCTCCTGCTTGGACCCATGCAGTTCACATTATCTATATGTAGGAGATGTAGGGTTAAATTTGTCCTGTCTTCCCTGTGTTCTCCGTTGACCAACGTCATATTTAATCCCTGTCTCCCAGATAGCCTGGCCTTGACTCATGTGCGTCCCTGGACCGAGGCCAATCTATATTAATTGCGACACTTGGTCCATCCAGCGACTCTTACGTTTTAATCTTTCTCTGAGATTCAAAAAGCCACTCATATGCCACCCCACCCCACCAATACTATGTTTATCTACAGATTCGTCACTTCTTTTTCTCCAAAGTCGCTTCTTTGACTGTTGAGAAACCTACCCCCTTTGAGCATGTCTGCATCCAAGGCCCATACCAACGGAGCGTAATTTCCTCAACGTATAAGCTGCTTTTAGACGCCTGCCCCCTTTGCCATTGATACCCATCTTTATATGCGTAAATGGCCCAGAATCCTCCAATGTGACATTGCCCTGGATCAATGGAGCAGGATTTGGGAGGCTGCCTCCAGATCTTCTATATGTGTAGTATATAAAGAAAACACTTATAAAATTCTGATGTTTCGGTATAGGACTCATGAGGTTCTCCATGCTCGTAATCCAACTGTTTCTTCTGTCTGCTGGTGATGTGGTGAGGAAATTGCCACTCTTTTCCACATTTTTTGGGCTTGCCAGTACATTGCACCCTTTTGCCGAGAGGTCCTTAACCTACTACGGCTACTTTTGCGGGCTCCTATTTCATTTCAGCCCATCCACTTTTTGTTGGGCCTACCTTTTTCAGGCCTCTCCAAATTTGCAAGGAGACTTTCCTCCCACATTCTAATGCCAGCCAGGAGAACCATTCCCATGCATTGGCTTTCTACTACACCTCCTACACTATTGGAATTGATGAAGGTTATAAATGAGATTAGAAAAATTGAGTACTTCACTACTTTGCACTCTAACTCTGTACCCACTTTTGAGGCAGTTTGGGAACCATGGGATACTTTCAATTCCAACTTGTCTACTCAATTGTTTGAAAATGACTGCTAATTCACTGTTATATATTGACATTGTATGTACCTATGTACCTCTCATCGATGAGCCTATTCCTCTGTTCTTTTGTTGCTTTGTGTTTGTCATACTGTGCTTCTATGCAACTCTGTTTGTTGTAAATGTTTCAAAATCAATAAAAAGTTAATTACAAAAAACAAAAAAACAAAATCAATTAATTATAATAAATAGCAGCAATTGCTCACAATATACTGATGTTTAGATTATTCGATTCTTCTGTTATCCATTGCTTGTGTGCTGAAATTGCAATGGATTACGGTTTTAGTCATGTGGTTGAACCCAAATTGAAATTTCACGAAGCTTAGTAAAAATTGTTGTTTCGACTTTAGTCAACCAATTATGTGCTTGCAAAAAAAAAACATAAAAAACATTTCTCGCACATGATTTGGTATGCAAAATGAGCTGAGGTTCACCTTATTTACTGTCATACATTGTGACGTTAACAACACCCACTAAAGCCCTGTAAAACCTTCACTGTAAATACATTCCAAGTTCATTGGAAAAAGGCATGTAAAGCCCTTACAGTTTTTTTTTGTATTTTAAAGCTAGAGTAGAAAAGCCTGTCCCCTGCCAGCATGCTTTACAGAAGGGCCCTTGCTCTCTGCATGGAATCAATGGTCTTTGTGCCAAGGTCTTACACACCCCTTACTGAGTCTAACCTATAACCTCTTCAATCAGCAGAGCTCACACTCTCTGCTGATTGGAGAATTCTAGCTCCAGCTCAGTGGGGGCGTGTCAGACTGCTGCAGAACACAAAGAGCAAGAGTTCTGCAGCATGGTGACAGGGGACAGGCTTTTCTACTCTGGCTGTGGCTGCTTTCTTAAGAAAACAAATTGTAAGACTTTGCACATCTTTTGTTTTGATGCACCTGGAATGTATATGATTTAAACTAAAAATTTATTTGGGCTTTAACCACTTCCATACCAGGCACTTTTACCCCCTTCCTGCCCAGGCCAATTTTCAGGTTTCAGCGCTCTCACACTGACAATGACAATTGCGTGGTCATGCAACACTGTACCAAAACTAAAATTTTATAATTTTGTTCACACAATTAGAGCTTTCTTTTGGTGGTATTTAATCACCACTGTGGTTTTTATTCTTTGCTAAATTAACAAAAAAAACCGAAAATTTTGAAAACAAAAACATGTTTTTCTTTGTTTCTGTTATAAAAGTTTGCAAATAAATATCTGTTCTTCATAAATTTAGGCCAAGATGTATTCTGCTACATTTCTTTGATGAACATAACCCAAATCAGTATTTATTTAGTCTGTAGGAGAGTTATAGAGTTCACAAACCATGGGATATATCTGAAAATGTATCAGTCCTGAAGTACTGACAGCCAATCTAATTTCTTGAGGCCCACAAATGTCAGAACGGTACAGATATCCCCCAAATGACGCTTTTTTGCAAAGTAGACAGTCCGACGTACTTCATAAGAGGCATGGCGAGTTTTTGAAGTTGTAACTTTTTTGGCATCGTTTTTCAGAAAATGAAGAAATTAAATACATTATTTTCACAATTTTGTTTTTACATACTGTCACCAGTGCAGTACAGCCTCAGCATATAACTGGTGGGGTGGGGATCAGGGACACTGACTGGTGACAGTACGAAAAAAAAAAAAGATAATTTTTTTTTTATTATTTTTGTCATTTGTTTATTACATTTTTTCCTCTTTTTTTAAGATTTTTTTCATATTGCACTAAGACCAAAGTAGTATAATGTTACCATAGTGACATTGTACTACTTTGGGGAAGTGATCAGAATTTTTTTTTTTTTTTTTTACACAATTTGATTGCTTATAGCAAATAATTTCTTTGCTATAAGCAAGCATTTAACTGAATGAAATCGATTCATTCAGGTTTTCTTTGTTGTGATTAGCTGTGATTGGCCACGTCTAATCACATGACACAGATGGGCTGTGATTGGCCCAGCCTGTGCATGTGATCACTGTGACCATTCACAGCTATACACAAATGTATACAATGGATAGCATGAAAGGAAGCCATCCATTGTATACAACTGTCATGTGACTTGCTGTGTTTGGTCACAGCAGGTCACATTGTACTGGCAATGGGGCCTGTACACAGATCTGTCATCAGCAGTGTCCGAGGTACACGGCCGGTGACAGATCTCGCCAAAGCGTGATTCTGCGGGCACGAGCAAAGCGCGATCTGGGAAGGACTTCATATGACGCCCTCCCAGAGGGACAAAGCGTTCACTGGCTATCATTTGACCATAGGCCAGGCGGCAAGTGGTTAACTAATCAACCCCAATGTGTCAGCCCCACACATAATACAATAAAGCCCATCTAAAAAGAGATATTAACCTTGTATTGTTTCCTTTGAAACATGGAGTGTGACAGGAACTGGTCACAGCTTACAGAAAAGCTGTGGGAGACCAGTTGCAGCACTGGTGGGATCCTGCTTGAGCATGGATTAAGGTAAGTATTTTACCCTGCCCTTGGACTAAACAAGAAATTAACCCAACCGATTTTTCGCTTTGGGGGGTGGGAGGGTGAAAGGGGGCACTGCAACATGGGTGTTTTTAATTTCAGGGAGTTGGGCTTTAAAGCTAGCAAAATCACTTTCAAGTTAAACTTGAGTGAGTTGTAAACAAAGAAGTCTTTGGCATACAGTCTGCTGTCATTTCCCTTCAAGCTACTTCTATTATATGTGCCATGTAGCCAGTGTTAGCCCCTCCAGGAAAGTAATGCCTGTAGACTCCTAGATTCTCCTATTTCCATATCACTTACAAAAAAAGAAAATGTTCAATGTACAAATTGCATATAGGATGACAGGAAAAAAATATGGTCTCAAAATGAGCTGTCAGAGCATTTCAGCACTGCCTAAAACATACAGAAAGCTATTATTAGTTTCTTACTATTGCCTAGTGTGTATTTAAAGTGAATTGATGTTACTATTCAAAAACATACATGTTGCATTACTTGACAGTAAGAAACTCAGTAGTTTTCAAAACAGATGTATATTGGCTAAAATCTAACCAAAATTCCAGTCCCAGGTGAACATGTCAGTGACTCTAGCACCTGTTAGATGGTAACTCTGCATAGGTGTAATGGAATTCAGTATTCACAGCCATTACTGATTTAATAACGACTGACCTTAGGATAACTACAGCTGCGCATATACATTTCTATATGGTTGTTCATCTTTGAATTAGACAAAAATTAAGCTAAGCATTAGATTCAGTAGCTATTAAACGATTATTTTTAGGTCAGAACCAGGAGAAAGCGAACGTGTTCATATTTTTATAGCTACAGGGCTATGTGTTGCTTAACCAATATTTAGGGGGGATTTAAGTATATAACATGAAAAAGAAAAAGAAAATTTACTGGAAAGCAGTAATTTTTGTGGAATATGATGGGATTTTTTTTTTTAAAAAGTAAATTTGCAACACACTTGATGGAAAATACTCCCAGATAATACTCCCAAAACTGTAACTTGGAAAAAAAAAATGGGCAAACAGCTAAAAAAAAATTCATTTATATATTTTTCTTCTTACAAATAAAAAATTGCCAATATGGTGTGATGGGTGCAGCCTGGGCTGAGACAAACTACATGAATGGAAAGCACAGTGTGGTCCAAATCCTCAGGACAAATCCTGTGGCTTTAGGGAGCACTAAACGATCCAATCTAGCACACTAAACGATCCAATCTAGCACACTAAACAATCCAATCCAGCACACTAAACACCGCACTTCCAAGACACTGAAGAGATCTCTAGGCTGCAAACAGACAAAAAAAGAGCAAAGTGAGAGACTAAGTGTAGTGGGTGTATAAACATTTAATAAAGGAAGACAATTAACAACTCACATGAAGTAAAATGAATTATGCTTGTCATGGTTCTCAAAAGGATTCCCAGCTGGGGGGGATACCAAGGGAACTGTCACAATGGATACACTGGATATGGTCTGGATGGCACCTGCATAGCTATGAGAGACAGCAAGGGGGCACTAATCTAAATGCAGCCAGGTGGAGAGGTGGACACAGCACACAATAATTGATCTCATGCATTGCAGTCATTGGTGCATCTACAGCTGTAAGAAAGAGTCATCCAGGATCCCAAAATGGAGCTGTTGCAAGGGGTGGAATGTGATAGCCAGGATGAACAGGCAGCCCCAGGACAGGAAGCAGACAATGTCAAAACTAATTGCACTAAAAGACTAGGAAACACTACAAAGGTGGAGGAAAATGAAAACTCCTCCTACAAGCTTTAACCAGTGCTCAGCCGGACACTGATAGAAGTCACAAGACTGCTATATACTGCTGATGAGAAAAGGTATTTACCAGTTTATATTTCGTAAAATAATTGCATTCCCATGTGCTGTGTACTGTGGGAGACCAGATATAGTGAATGCAGGGTCCTGGGTTTAGTAACAATTTAAGTATAACTAGTGGCAAAGCCTTTTTTTTAAAGTTTTGGATAAAGTGGAGATGGGTTAGAACACCTATCAGGTTTTTATGTCTGTGCCTGTCCCTCTCTATTTGTCCTGCGTACTATTGTCTCCAGAAAAGTGACAAAAATGAAATCTTCCAGTCAGGAGACTAGCTCTGGTGATCTCGGGGGGGGGGGCGGGAGAGCCCAGGGGATTTTCTTAATTTGCAAGGACTTCTTGTGTTGGCAATGGAAGTGCACTGGGGCCCCTAACAGGAAGTGAAGGTAAATCTCTCCAATGAAACAGAGATGGCCAAAAAACATACGGGGCTATAACCCTCCCTTACTTGATCTAAAATTAGAAAAAAAAAATATTTTTAGTTCTAATCTACCTTTTAGTTGTCACAAGAAACTGACTTTCTACTATGTAGCAATATAAAGATAGAGACGGGTTTTCTTTATGAAGCCTCCAGCCAATGCAGATTTGAAACAGAAAGACCCCTCTCTGCAGCTAACGCAGCATAGCACTTTAGAGTTACAGCCTAAGGCTGGGGGGTCAGAGAACAGGAGCTCACCAGTAAGCTCTCACTTTCCATCTTGAACTGGTCTGTACTACTCCTGGGCTCCTAGAAGAGCCAGGTGATCGCTGGGGTCAGGAAAGGGGGGGAAGGGGTTTGAGTTGATATATGTAATTACTATTTTTAATCATGCCTTTTATGTACGGGTTAGTAGTTTTTTGTAGTGCAGCACTATATATTTTTATTAGGAAAGGGGGGGTTCTTTTTGACCCGAGGATGAAGTGATCAGGGGCTTTACACCAGGCATCACTAAATGGGAGACCAAACAATAGTCCTATCTGAAATGCCACGTCACACAGCAGTCTGGGTATCTCGCTCCACTTCTTCCTGTCCCCACCTGGATGCCCTGCACTCTCCACCACTTTCCTGTCTCCCCTTTTCCTTGCACTGCCCCATGTCCTAGCAACCAATCATCTGCTTGTCAACATGAAAAGTTAGGTTGCTCCTGCCTTCCGTCCAAACCTGCTCCATCTTACACCCTCTGCCATTATGTGTAAGGTAGAACTGTGTGTAGGCTGTGATGTGAAAGAGTCTGAGGACACTGATGTAAACGGGGGTGTAGTGCCACCCCCGAAGAAGCTGCTTGGTCATTTTGGGTTCCCTGTTCTGTGCCTCGACACCAAGAGCAACCTTAGCCCCTCTGACACACCTGGTTGAAAAAAATCACAGCAAGCATAAGTAACAGCACAAATGTAAAATCCCCTTCACCTGGCTGTGGGGTATTGGCAATAAATAACACACACCCGTTTAGTGGTAAACACGCTTAATATATTGATACGGATATGCATAGATGGCAGTTTAAACAGAATTGAACACACAGCAGAAAGTTAGGACACAGGCTGCTAAACAGGGTAAAATAACTATAGCTAAGTAGAAAAGAAAGAAGTACAATTCTATATCATTAGTCAGTCAATATATCAATTATCAAATCAGCAATGAACAGTGTATACGAGCTCTAAATGCGTTTAGAATGATAGCAGCTCTATATTGGTTTTGAGTGCACTCAGAATGAATGGACAGGAGTATGATACCACTTGAAGTAGCAAACGAGCTAGGTCCTTGGGTCAGTTACGAGTAGAGGCAGTCTTTAGTCCTGAGTCTTCACTGGCTAATCATAGGAGCTCATTGGTGTGCGTTGCAGCCGTCTGCAGGCAGAATTAGGGTAATAGGATAGCAGGTTATGCAGTTCCTAATGGCTCAGTCTATAGTAGTGGATCTCAATGGCTGGACGTTCGCTCTCTCTGGGTTGCCCGGGCAACTCTGGTCCATAGTGCAGCATGTCTGTACCCTGGCAGTGGCTCAATCTCTCTCTCAGGTGGTGCTGGGGCAGTGTGGTTCTCTCACCACTTTCAGGTGCAAAGACTGGCACAGCAAAGGGGACTTCAGTGGCTTTGTCTCTGAAGGTGTCCCCCTCAGCACAGACTTCAGCCTCCTCTTGTCACTCTGTCCCCCTCAGCATGGTAATTATCCCTCCATGGCACCTACACTCTGTCTCCCCGGTCACACTGCCTTGCTAGCTTCTTTCTCAGGCTCCTGCTCTCCTCGTCTTTCTGCTGTTGCTAGGGGCTGTAGTCCATGCCCCACTGAATTTCATGGGGTCCACTGTCTCTGGGACTACATGTACCATGATTCTCTTCTCTGCCTCCCTTGATTGGTCCTTTGCCGCAGCCAATGAAGAGGTAGGAGAGGGAACACAGCAGGTGGCAATCCCGGCAAGCACTGCTCTGTCTCTCTCCTGTTAACAGGGAAAAGGGGGCAAGCGGGGGAAATACTCTAACAGCCACTCTTTCCGCCCATGCAGCTGCGGCAGACCCGAGTGGAAAGAAAGAGGAGGGGGAGCTGCACCTCTTCCCACTCTTGTCATTCCACCGAGTGGGGAGCAGCAGGAGGAGTATGGCGCCCGCTACAGGGGAATGTGATGTGAAGGGGGCAGAAAACACAGATGTGAAGGGGGAGAAATAACGTGAAGGTGGAGATGTGGTTGGATGAGGGGCAATGATGATATGATGGGGGGCCTGAGGTCACTAATGTAAAGGGATAGCTGCGTTGTGAAGTGGGGACTGTGATATAAAGGTGGGGAGGTCTGCAATGTCAAGGATCTAGTCATAGCACAAACATGAGATTTGGACCTCTGCTGAAAGAAAACATGAGATGCAGATTCTACCAGAAAAAATAATTGCTGTGAATCTTATTCAATTTTCCTGCTGTTTATCATGGCCTGGACACCCTCCAGGCCCTAAGAGCCTTCCTGGTGATCCAGCACTGTCTTTCCCTATCACACATGAAAATAGGATACATAGATTTATCGACCGTGCCTTCAAGAGTGTAATTTGTCTGTGCTATATAAGCTAAAAGAAAAAATATGTTGGAACTAGTAAAATATGTTTGTTGTTAACAGCTTGTTCTTAACCATATGTCATATAGAATATGCAAACTCACACAGCTAATGTGTTTTACCATCTCTGTTTTTGAAAAATATTCACAAAATATACATTATATCTGAAAGTAGCCAAAAATAACAACTGCCCCTGATTTGACTGACCAGTAAAATGTTTTCTGCATAAAAGTGTAAATGCCTGTTGAACACTTCATTTTAATGTCTACCTACTTTTATGAAAAAATTATATGAACAATAGTGGCTGTTGTTGTAAAAATACATTTCTATGGATATTTTATGATTACATGTAACATCCTTGTAATAATGTTTTCTGTTGTGTATTGCTTGTGGTTTGTATTAGTCCTATATACAATAGTTCTACAGTATTATTTGAACATGAAGACTAAATGAGCATATCAGTAGACAAGTACAAGTGTTCATAGGCAGAGTACACCAGTAATGAGATCACTTAAACAGATAGTTGATCATCAGAACAAATTAATGGGACAAGACCTCCCCTAATACCTTCCCATATATAATTTACAAACTGTACAAAGAAGTAATTTGTATTTTCTTTGGTGTTCTTTTAATATAGCGTCTAATTAGCCTTTACCGCACAGTAATAAGCATGGCATGTGGGCTGCTACAAAAGACTTTTTCCTTGAAAAATGAAGTCTACGAGGTGGTAATCAAGATGACTGAATTAGATTAATTAGTGGGATGAGATGTGAATGTACCAGTTCTAGAATGATGCAGATATATTACCTCATTTCAAATAAGCTCACCTGACATTAAGGAATAATTTGTCAACCTATCGTCTGTTTAAGTCTTACTCTCCATTTAATGGAAATTAAAATTACAGTTTTAATAAGAAGAATTTCCTCTAGGATTACCCTCCCTGAGACACTTGCATTCACGAGGCTTAATTGTTTTATAACAGTTCTAATTCATAAAAGTTTTTAATTGGTGGTGACAAAAATGATCTTATTCCTGTGGAGGAGAGTCGGAAGAATAACTTAACCCCATAAGGGTTGGGAGGACCTGGAGGAGCCAGGCATGGGATGATTGTTGGCATAAGTTGGCATAAAGTAGTGGAAAGTGTGGGCTGTTATTAAGGTAACTGAAGTTCTCACAATTAAGACTTGGCTTAATCAAATGATTGTCTCTTTAGAGGAAATATGAAATTAGATTTATAACTCATATATTTATATGATTTAGGTCATTGGCTGGATTATAATATCCCATAATAAATGTGTCTTGTTATAGCGTTATATATTGATCTGTATTAATAAGGCAAGAGTACTCCTAAGTACAAAAATAATTGTTTGTGGTTGCTGCCTATTCTGTTTAATTAATGAGTGCATATTTTTCATCTTTTTTCAATCTGAAGATTACATTTCAGATAACTCAGCTATTTTTAAGTTCAGCGGGGTAAGCTGAGTCAGGAATTTTTAAAACCAACCTCCTATGCATGTATGTATTTATGGTCCACATTGTATAAAACAGGTCTTGTACTAGTCCTCTGCCACAAATTTTGCCTGCATTTACCTTGAAATTTTGGTAAGGCCAAAGTCAAAACCTTTATTTCATAATAATTCATTAGTGGGCACAAAATTCAGCCAATTCAGCAGGAACTGGTTGAATTTAGTTCCATGTATGGGCAGGCTAACAGCAGTGATCATTGTATTCTGATGGTTGGGAAACCTCCTGCTGTCAGAATACAAAAACTCCACGCTAGGGATTCCCATTCATTTATTCAGTGTTGATGAGGGAATCGAGCAATTTTATTTCCTTCATCCATGGTTGAAGGAAAGAAAAATTGGTTAATGTATGACCTACCTTAAGCCAGCCATAGATGGATTGAATCTCGGCAGGTTCAGCAGGGACCAGCTGAGATTTGATCCATCTATGGGCAGGCTGATTTTACCCAAGTTGATCCATCAATTGACTTGGGTACTACTAACTCGTCTGATTTTTAGCATGTGATTATTGCCAACCCTGGTGGAAATATTCAGACGTTGATGGTATGAAGACATGGGGCCAGGCTGAAATGTGACAAGTGGACACTAGGCTCTGCTTTCCAGACACTGTGTACTGAGTTAGTTAGCCATAGAGAGCTTTATGGGTCCAGGGATGTGATATAGCCATCTAGTGGAATCCTGTCCCTGAAGACTCCCTTGGGAGTATGCCTGTTGAAATGTTGAAGACTTTCTGGTATGCACATGTTTAATTCTTGCCCTCCCTGGACACCTTCCAGTACTTGTACATGTCTGGGCTCCATCCAGATCACCACTGCAGTAAGTACCAGGATTTTGCCCTTGTACATGTAGCCTTTTGTCCCCCTCCACTATACCCTTTGTTGTTGCTGTTAGGTTTTGATCTGAGACACTTTTAATGAGTTGCAGACACCCTATGGATGGTGCTGCAACACTTTTTTGTAAATGTGTGACATGTGACTTGGAGTGGCTGCAATACAGTTGCTAGATTACCTGCCTACACTGAGGCCGTAATACATATTGTTTGTATGCACGCACAAGTTCACGCCTGTCCCACGCTCCACCTATAGAACACACCACCACCTCCCTGTAAGGTATAGGGTCTATCAGCCTTGTTTCTGCCTCATAGTGACCTGATCACTGACTACTCTTGCTGCTGTGGTTGGCCCAAGTACATTTAACCGCCACTTTTTTAGGTACACCTGTTCAATTGCTTAGTAACACAAATTGCTAATCTGCCAATCACATGGAAGCAACTCAATGCATTTAGGCATCTAGATGTGGTGAAGACGACTTGCTGAAGTTTTAAACCGCGCATCACAATGGGGAAGAAAGGGAATTTAAGTGACTTTGAATGTGGAATGGTTGTTGGTGGCAGACTAGCTGCTCTGAGTATTTCAAAAACTGCTGATCTACTGGGATTTTCATGCACAACCATCTCTAGGGTTTACAAAGAATGGTCCAGAAAAGAGAAAATATCCAGTTAGCAGCAGTTGTGTGGACAAAAATGCTTTGCTGATTTCAGAGGTCAGAAGATAATGGGCAGACTGGTTGCTGCAACATTCAGATAGCAGGGTCAAAATTTGGCATAAACGACATGAAAGCATGGATCCATCCTGCCTTGTATCAATGGTTCAGGCTGGTGGTAGTGATGTAATGGAATGGGGGATGGTTTCTTGGCACTAGCAAGGTGTACCTAATAAAGTGGCCAGTGAGTGTATATACCTATTAGATATTTCTCACATCTCATACTGACAGTATGGTGTAGCATAAGTGCAAGGGAAGAGTTCCTGTGTGTGTTTCTAGCTCACAAACCGCTAACAACTCTAGGGTGATTTGCTGAATCCCTCATAGAGGTCCTCCCACTAATAGTCTCACAAGCAGATCACTCTTGTATGAAGTTAATTGTATCTGTACTGTCTACCTTTATAATGTAAAGCACTGCGTGAACTGTTGGCGCTATACAAATCCAGTATAATAATATTAGTCTTGATCACTAAATCAGTATAATAATATTAGTCTTGATCACTACTCCCTTCTTGAGTCCACGCCTTCCTTGGAGTCCTCCTTTGCTCCTTCAGGAGTGGCTCCCTCTTTTGTGTTATCCAGGAGTATGATTTTTGAGCAAAGTCTCTACCATGATAGCTGACACAGAATGCAAGAGTGCAAGTGCATACCCTCTTCCTCACAGTCTTTCTCTGATTTACCGTCAGTTGTAGCTACTTCTGTGCTCCCAGAAAAAAAAGAGTAGGAGAACAGTAATCTATCATTTTTGGATGAGTTGTGTCTCAGGAAGTATAGTCTGCTGACATAACTGCTGGGCTTAAAGACACCATTCGATCCTTATTGACGAGATACGAACATGTCTTGACTTGAAGCAGCCTGAATCTCCATTTTTGTAGGTTACCAGTTTGGTTAAAACCTTTCCCAGTGCATTTGTTGTTGGATTTAGCTTAACAAGACGTTGACTGTTCCTGTTGAAGACATTTCAATGTTTAAAGATCCTGTGGATAAGAAACTGGAAGCCCTTTCCAAGTTCTTTTTCTCCATGATGCGCCCTGCCCTGAAACCTATCATTGAAGTCATGGCAATCTGCTAAACCTTGGTTGTTTGGTCCAAATTGATCATTCAATTAGCCAACAGTTGGAACTCAGTGATGACTATCTGCATGTTCCAAATTCTCTGGTGCATTATTGTGTTCATGGAGGGCTGTTACCCTTCCCTTCTTCCTGCCTCTGGCCTTGGAGTTGGGGAAATTCTTCTTTTCATTAGTTGAAAAGACACTTACAATGAATGCAAGCTTCACAGGCTGGAGGGGAGTTTTGGACACCCTTTTGGTGCATAGGTATTGGTTGCCAGAGGAAGCTCTCCATACTGGATTTATGAGCTATTTAGTTAAAGTGTTACTAAACCCAGCACCCTGCATTCACTATATCTGGTCTTCCACAGTACATACAACATAGAAATGCAAATATTTTAGTAAATATAAACTGCTAAATATCTTTTCTCTTTTACAATGGATTTTATTATAGAATGGACAGCGTCAGAGTAACAGTCAGAAACAAGAGCACCGACCAACAACAAATAAAACTTAGAAGCAGAGGCGGACTGACCATTCAAGCACTCTGGCACTGCCCGAGGGCCTGGGGTCAGTAGTCGGCCCCATGCAATGCCCCTGGTACCTTTTTTTTTTTTTTTTTTTGGGTGTGCTTTGAGTGTGGGCAAGGACACAGGGGCCCCATGATCCCCTATTGCCCGGGGGCCCCATGAGTTGTCAGTCTGCCCCTGCTAATGAATAGTACAACAAAAATGCACAGTAGTACAGACAAAGAATCAACTTAGTACATAAGTGCAGCATATGAAGAGATAAAATAAAGCATCACAATTTGCAAAAATGGTTGGCAATTAGAGACCAAAGAATTAATACACAACAATCAAAAATCCGCCTACAAAAGGCAGGAAAGGTGGAACACAGAGCCTCACCGGATGCACACTGGCATTCCACATCCAGGACTCCCGAGGAAGTCCAACAGATAGATACAATCAGGGGCGGACTGACCATTTGGAAACTAGGGCACTGCCTGAGGGCCCGGGGTCAGTAGGGGGCCCAATGAGATGCCTCTGGTACCTTTTTCATAGGCTTTTTTGAGTTTGGGCAAGGACACAGGGGCCCCATGATCCCCTATTGCACGGGGGCCCCATGAGTTGTCAGTCCGCCCCTGGATACAATATTGCTGGTGCAGCTCTTTTATATAAAAGAGAAAAGAGGTTACAATCAGCACAAATATCATGAAGACAAACAGAACAGAGGAGAGGAAGGGAAAGAAAGGGTCTGATCAAATCTAGACGGTTGGGCTACATCAAAACAGATCTGTAGAAACTTTGGGTGAGTGTCCAACAACATAACTGTCAGTTTCTCATTAACCATTATAAAATTCATCTGATTTTTGACTGCTTTGAAGCTGAGGAGGGGAGTCTTCCATGTCCTCGCGATCGTTTGCTTGGTAGTCATAAATAGATGCAATGCCAGCTGCTGCTCAGGACAGAGTAGGCCCACTAATGGTTTAAATATTAATACTTTGTATGGGTTACGCTTAATGTTTGTATGAAACAGTGCGAAGAAGGGCATAAACCCTAATCCACAGTCTGCAAACCTTGGGGCATGTCAACCAAATATGGGCCATGGTTCCTATTTGCTGACAGCCCTGGAAGCAAATCAGGGATTATGCGGGGATCTAAATATCTTTTCTCATCAGCAGTATATAGCAGTCTTGTGACTTCTATCAGTGTCCAGCAGAGCACTGGTTACAGCTTGTAGAAGGAGTTTTTAGTCTCCTGTAGGAGGATGCAGGACCCTTGACCTCTGTCTGGACAGTGCTGATTGGCCCTGTGCTGATCACATGCACTCTCCTAAGAAAAAAAAGCTCTATAGCAATACATACCAACCTGAGCATGTTCTATCAGGAGATATTTAGGAGACACTTCATGTTATCTTGGTATAATTATAGACACAATTCTATTGTAAATACAGAGACACAACGGGGAACATTCATTAATGCAATTGCAGCCCACATCAAATTGCAAAATTTTAAAATGCTAAGGAGCGCTTTTTAAATGTGCTGATATATTAATTTTTGTAGTTGCTAATTTATTATGCGAAAATGGGTAATCTGTCCCTAAGTTGCATTTAAAAGCATTGTAAACCCTTCTACCTGCACCATTTTTCACCTGCATAAGATGTGCATTGATCATGTCATTTCATAGTGTTAGTTGTTGCCCTGTATGTGCAGTCTCTAGTAGAGTAAGTCTTCACATTACTTTTGTCAGCAATTTTTGTTTGTGTTCAAACAAGAGGCATGCAGCTTGTACTGCACAGATTTATGTACTGTATGATCTCTGTCTGTAGTTTTAGAACTGACACTTCCTTTGAAGAAAGGAAATATCCCACAATACCTGGGTCTTAGTCTAGTCTAGTACAGGTGAAAACTAGTAATTATATCTGACCCAGGCACAAGCAGGCAGGGTAATGAAGAGACAAGTTATGTTTTCATTGCACTTCCAAATGTGTGATGCAAAAGAGAGACATGGCAAGGCATTGGCTGCATGCAGCATAACCCAAAATAAGAAGTTTCCTGTCCCTTTGGTAAATAGCGACAAGCTAGGTGAATGAATACATGAACATAAGGGAAGCAAACGGCCATGACACTACAGACTGCAGCCACAACATCTGATCCAGTTATCACAAGGTAAGGCAAACAAGTGGCACAGACAATATAACTGCACTAACACCTAGATAAAACATTTAAAAGTGTACAATGCAATTAAAAAATGTCCCCCATGTGCCTGTATGAGTATTTTTCTAACGCTATACAGCTCTGTAAGTGCTTCAATAAGTCAGTAAGTGAAACATTTTTGTTTGGTTAGAAAACGTTGTGGAAGACACACACATAATGGAAGGATATGATTGATGGTCTTACAATATAATTTTTGTCATATCCTGTTGTAAAGTAAAGATACAGCCAGTTAAATAAACTGTAACTTTGGAAATTGCAGGTATGATGAAAACATGAAGAAAAATGCATAAGCAGAGATTACCTTCAGTGAAACTGCATGTAAGAAGGGTCACTAGGTCTAGAGATATAGGCAGCTGGATATGCAAGTTTAGAATTCCCCTGTAAAAGTTCAGCTTACACCTCCTCACCACCATATCTTGAGCCTTTCTGGTGGTCCCGAATGCCTATTACAGAAGATGAGAAAATCGGACAACAAACTCCACTTTCAGAGCAATCATCCAATAATCTGATAGCTTTCAAGAGCCGATCACAACAGTTCATGCAAAATTATCCAAAGGGACATTCTTGTACAATTTAAGAATGAACGATTTTAATTTATTCAGTACAGTATTTGTCCAAAAAAGTGACCAAGACCGTACGTGCTTGGAAACGAAAGAATACATTACAATACAATACAATGCAGTACATCACTTCCGAAGTTGTATTCTGAGAAATTTCTTAACTTTAGTAACCTATTCATTTTCGTTATGAGACTAGCATGCAACAAATGAACGGACTATCATTCTTTCGATATTCTCATTGTGTGTACGAGGCTTTAATGTGATGGGCAGCCTTGCTGAGTAATAGGGAAACAGGAGGGTGTGTGGTCAAGCTTGAATTGTAAAGGAAAAGTCAGTATTTGCATTTAACTTATTTCTCTGCATCTAAAGTTTGTTTTGAATTATAGTTTTCACTGAAGGCAACCTATAGGCCTTTGTCATCAAATGCTCAGTTTGAATTGACCAGGCTTGTAACAGTTTTATATTAAAAGGTATGAATTTAAGGTAAATGTCAGCATCGGGCAATAATTGAACCTCTTGGCACTGGCAGCATGTAAATATGCACCCTTTCATCGGGTGGGCCTTGATGCCAAGAGGCCGCATATTTGCATGCCAGATGTATAATATATATGAGGTTCAGCAGTATTCAGAAAGCAATACAAGGATTATAGCTGATTTCCTGAAATGTCTGGCTGCACTTTGCACATAGTGCTATACTTTTTGCACCATTTCTTGAGTAAGCCTTTAAATATGTCTAAGTCCTCAAATATTTAGCAGTAAATATCTGTTAGATTAGTATCATACAAACATGATATGCATGACTGTAAACGGACAATTATTGCAGCAATTAACAAAATAACAGTGGGTTAGGTAACTATCAGATTGTTAGGGGAAAAATGATAATGACTGATAATGTGTATAATTGTGTGGATATTCAGGCTTAATGATGAAGATAAATTACCAGCTAATTAAGCTGAAGACTAGTGACACCAGTGAGATTCAGAGTCATTACTTTATTGACACAAACTTAAACAGGTTACAGGAATATACACAATACAATCAAACTGTACTTTATCAAGTGCCATAATGGGAATAATTTTCTTGATTGTTGTTATTACCTGTATGGTACAGACAATTGACAGCACTTTCAGCATGACTTGGTGTGAGGACATTTGCCTCATTGACAGCATTACCAACTCTTCCATGCAGTCAGGGATGGTTCTGAGTCTTATTGAGGTGAGACCTGTCCATGCAAGTTCTTTCCATAAGCACACAAGGTGGGAAAATGTAAAAGGAAAATAATAGGCAGCAATAGGGTTGGAAGTGGAAAGGGCTAGGACTCAGGGAGAGGTGAAGGACTCATGAATTATACAAGGCTATGTCATAACATGTGAAGAGGTGTACTTTTGCAGTTGTGTTGAATTCTTGCCTTCCTCCCATTTCCAGCAATGTTCACTGTATAGCAGGGGTGTCAAACGCCATTTAATCGTGGGCCATATCAGCATTATAATTGTCCTCAAAGAACTGGTTGTATCTGTAAGAGTAGATGTCCAGAGCACCTGTCAGGGCTCCGGGTATGACCAGAGGTGTGTGGACTGACACAGGGAAATGCAGGCTTCAGGTATAGTGTAAATAAGACAATTTAAACAACACAAACGCAGTGCAAGGTAAACATAACACAGTGCAAACAACCCAAACTCCAACAGATAACCATATATACAAAATCAAACGTAGTCGGGCAGGCCGGGTCGGTAGCAAATAGGCAAACGGTACCAGGAGCGAGCGGAAGAGTGGTCAGGAATAGCCGAGGTCAGGACAGGCGGAGTTCGTTCAGAGTCAGGATCAAAGCAGAGTCAGGATCAGGATCAAGCAGGAAGCAGACAGGATGCAGGTACAGGGGCTCATGGGAAACATACACCAAGGCACTGACTGCAGGTCTGGCCATTCCTTAAATACACCTCCTGCAATCAGCCTCAGGTGATGGCTGATTGCAGGAGTGAGCTTCTGGTTGCTGAGATCACCCGCTGGCCAGCCCTGGTACTGCAGCCCACACGGCAGATGAGTCCCACCATTAATGGTGAGTCCATTCCTGACAGTACCCCCCCCTCAAGGAGCGGCCTCAGGATGCTCCAAACAGTCCTTAGTGGGCAAAATGTTCCACCGCCCGGGTCAGGTAACTGGCTGGATATCCTACTGCCGGAGTCAACCGGCTGGCTGGGTTTCCTGCTGGTAGACTTCTCCTTGTGTAGGAGAACCCAGGAAGGCAGGTTACTGGACACAGGATCTCCCGGAGCAGGCTGGGAATCAGTTATTGGCCAGTTTAGCTGGACATCAGGGCTGGCACATCAGGCTGGGCAGCGGACAGAGAGACATCAGGCTGGGCAGCGGACAGAGGCACATCAGGCTGGGCAGCGGACAGAGGCACATCAGGCTGGGCAGCGGACAGAGGCACATCAAGCTGGGCAGCGGACAGAGGCACATCAGGCTGGGCAGCGGGCACCGGGCCATCAGGCGGAGCAGCGGGCACCGGGCCATCAGGCGGAGCAGCGGGCACCGGGCCATCAGGCGAGGCAGTGGGGACCGGGCCATCAGGCGAGGCAGCGGGCACCGGGCCATCTGGCATGACAGCGGGCACCGAGTCACCTGGCACGACAGCTTGCACCGAGTCATCTGGCACAACAGCGGGCACCGAGTCATTAAGCTCAACAGCGGGCACCAAGTCACCTGGCACGACAGCGGGCACCGAGTCACCTGGCACGACAGCGGGCACCGAGTCACCTGGCACAACAGCGGGCACCGAGTCATCAAGCTCGACAGCGGGCACCAAGTCATCTGGCAGAACAGCGGGCACCGAGTCATCTGGTACGACAGCGGGCACCGGGCCATCTGGCACGACAGCGGGCACTGAGTCACCTGGCATGACAGCGGGGACCGAGTCACCTGGCACAACAGCGGGCATCGAGTCATCCAGCTCGACAGCGGGCACCGAGTCACCTGGCACGACAGCGGGCACGAGTCACCTGGCACGGCAGCGGGCACCGAGTCATCAAGCTCGACAGCGGGCACCGAGTCATCTGGCAGAACAGCGGGCACCGAGTCATCTGGTATGACAGCGGGCACCGGGCCACCTGGCACAACAGCGGGCACCGAGTCACCTGCCACGACAGTGGGCACCGAGTCATCAAGCTCGACAGCGGGCACCGAGTCACCTGGCACGACAGCGGGCACCGAGTCATCAAGCTCAACAGCGGGCACCGAGTCACCTGGCAGAACAGCGGGCACTGAGTCATCTGGTACGACAGCGGGCACCGAGTCATCTGGCACGACAGCGGGCACCGAGTCACCTGGCACGACAGCGGGCACCGAGTCATCAAGCTCGACAGTGGGCACCGAGTCACCAAGCTCGACAGCGGGCACCGAGTCACCTGGCACGACAGCGGGCACCGAGTCACCAAGCTCGACAGCGGGAACCGAGTCACCATGCTTGACAGCGAGCACTAAGTCATCTGGCACGACAGCGGGCACCGAGTCACCAGGCTCGACAGCGGGCACCGAGTCACCAGGCTCGACAACAGGCACAGAGTCACCAGTCTCGACAGCGGGCACCGAGTCACCAGTCTCGACAACGGGCACCGAGTCACCAGTCTCGACAGCGGGTACCGAGTCACCAGTCTCGACAGCGGGTACCGAGTCACCAGGCCGGACCACGGGCACCGAGGCACCAGGCCGGACCACGGTCACCGGGGCACCAGGCCGGACCGGGTCGTCAGGCTGGATCGGGCCATCAGGCTGGGTAGCGGGCACCAGGTCATCAAGCTGGATAGGATCATCAGGCCGGGTAGGATCATCAGGCTGGATCGGGTCATCAGGCTGGATCACGAACACCGGGTCATCAGGCTGGATCGGGCCATCAGGCTGGATCGGGCCATCAGGCTAGATCGGCCATCAGGCTGGGTAGCGGGCACCAGGTCATCACGCTGGATAGGATCATCAGGCTGGATAGGATCATCAGGCTGGATCGGGTCATCAGGCTGGGTAGCGTACACGGGTTCATCAGGCATCAGGACATCAGGCTGAACCATGGAAGGCAGGTTCTCAGACAGCAGGCTGACCGGTTTGGATACTGGTAGGATGGTACCGGTTGGAAAAATTTTTCGCTTCTTCTTGGGTTTAGTAACTGGGGCACTGCAAGTAAATGCAGGTCTGGAAATGGATGGAGTAGCTGTGGACAGAGAAGAGCTGGAGAGTGGAACAGAGGAGGGAATAGTTGTTACAGCGGCCTTTTTTACAGGGTTAAAGGCAGGATAGGTGCAGCGAGTGGGAACAGGGTACTGACATGTGGTAGATAGCAGGGTATATTGGGCTGTAACTGGGGGTGCTGTCGGGAATGCAGGAATAGAGCTTTGAGCAGAGGAATGATTAGAAGCAGGACGGGTTTGTTGCAAGCTGACTGAGGCTGGGTGTAATAAGTCTGACCAGGACTGTAGTATTGGTTGAACAAAACTCAGCTTACACATAGCCTGCCTGACCAAAGACTGCACTGCGTTTATACACTCCACTAGCACATGTGGTGAACGTGCTGAATAATGTTCCCAGAAGCAATCCGGATCATCCTCCAACAACCATACCAGTGATTCTATTTGATCCACACTGAATGCACTGTTCAACAGGTAAAAAGTTTTGGGCATAAAATTAGCTAATCTTACATAATTTTGGGGTGCTGAAAACGAAAATGACCCTAAAAAATGTTGATTGGCTCTAGTTTCCATGATATATTCACCCATCTAATGACGTAAGCCATTCAAAATTATGATGCAACTTCAGCTGCATATTGCGCAATTGATACTGGTGACCAATAGAAAATTGCATGTATACTGAGATGATGCAATATTAGCCTTTAATTGCATCACTTCACTGCATAAAAGCTGCAGTATCTGTAGCTGATTGTAGTTCGACAGCGTCTTTACATTTCGTTTTATGCTTATATAGGCTACTCAGTAATGCCTCGAACTTGTGTGAATAAAGCAGATAATTTCTGCTATATCTGCGGTGAAATAACTTTTATCTCACAAAAAAGGAGGATAACAGGAATGATTAAGAAAGCCTACAACTTGTATTTTGGCTGCAAGATAGGAGACCAGGACAAGAGCTGGGCACCACATATATGCTGCAATTCTTGTGGGACGGCACTGGAGCAATGGTTGAATGGAAAAAAGGCATCTATGCCTTTCGCTGTGCCAATGATTTGGAGAGAGCCAACAGATCATGTTAGTAATTGTTACTTTTGTATGGTGCCTCCAATTGTAAAAGGGCTAAATAAGAAGAAAAAGTTATCTGTGCACTATCCAAATATTCCATCGGCAATACGTCCAGTTCCTCATGGAGAGGAGCTACCAATTCCTAAAGCACCAGAATCCTTCGTGGTTGAGTCAAGTGAGGAAGAACCTGAAGCGTGTAGTCACGTGCAGTTGTAAGAGATAGCCCTTTCCTCGAATACAAGAGAAAAGCCAAGAGAAGCAAAACCGACACAAACTGAAGACAAAACTAGTGAGAATCCTAAGTATTAAAATGATTCAACTTAGCTTATGGCTATAATTTTTCTTGGTAATCCTATGCAATATATTATGCCATTTAGGCTTTGTTATGTAGTCAATATCACTTGCTTTATATTTGTGGAAAGACATCTATCTATATAATTATTGTGCATTATGTAGTCATTACGCCTATAGTAGAAAACTTTCCGTTTACAGAAAAACTAGAGCCAATTGACAAATTTCATTGTTATATTTGAACTCAGAATGTGAAATTCATTAAGAAATGGATCCTTTTGTTTCCAAAACTGGCAAAAAATAAAAATTTGTTGAACAGTGATGGTGGAAGAAAGTCATCCCTGCTTTCAGGGGTACTAGATGAAGCCAACTCAACACAAGCCTGAATCAATGGTTGCACCTCAGAGAACTCTGTGCCCTGATCTACTAGGGAATGAGCGACCCGTATGCACTCTAGCAGCTGATCCCTGGTATACTCCTGCAGAGTCTGATAGGAAAATTCTCTGTCATCTAAGACTAGCAGACACAAGTATATAACCTCCTCCGGATGCAACCTTAACAACAAGCCAAGATAGCTTCCCTGTGCAGCCACTTCTGGTCAGGAATGGCCTTGGTGTAATGTCATGGCTCCGGGTATGACCAGAGGTGTGTGGACTGACACAGGGAAATGCAGGCTTCAGGTATAGTGTAAATAAGACAATTTATTAAGACTAAACTACACAAACGCAGTGCAAGGTAAACATAACACAGTGCAAACAACCCAAACTCCAACAGATAACCATATATACAAAATCAAACGTAGTCGGGCAGGCCGGGTCGGTAGCAAACAGGCAAACAGGGTACCAGGAGCGAGCGGAAGAGTGGTCAGGAATAGCCGAGGTCAGGACAGCGGAGTTCATTCAGAGTCAGGATCAAAGCAGAGTCAGGATCAGGCAGGAAGCAGACAGGATGCAAGTACAGGGGCTCATGGGAAACAGACACCAAGGCACTGACTGCAGGTCTAGCCGTTCCTTAAATACACCTCCTGCAATCAGCCTCAGGTGATGGCTGATTGCAGGAGTGAGCTTCTGGTTGCTGAGATCACCCGCTGGCCAGCCCTGGTACTGCAGCCCACACGGCAGATGAGTTCCACCACTAATGGTGAGTCCATTCCTGATAGCACCCCACGCCCCATTACATCAGATGTCAAGAATTCCACACCCTCCCTAACATCACCATGCACCCCCTTTGAGGGAAAATCAGAAAGTGCAGGGTCTGGAGGAGGACCAGAGGAGGAGTGAAGTCAGTTACCAGAGTGTGCTGAATGCTGAGACCAGGGGAGGCAAAGTTGAGGGGGTGCTGCAGCTACACTGAGAGGAGAGGAGTTCTATTCTCCTCTCTGTTGCCGACTGCTGAGACAAAATGGAGGTGGAGACAAGGGGGTACCTGCAGGAGAGGTGCAAGGGCCACATGAAATGGCCTGGAGGGCCGGATTCGACCCGTGGGCCTTGTGTTTGACACCTGTGCTGTACAGCCTTGCCTTATGCTGCATAACCTTTCCAGCAAAAATGTCTCCACTGGATCCTCTTTTTAGTGCACATGTGTGCCCTGACCCTAATAACTTCTAACAATGAGCCATATATTAATGAACAAATGGAATACAGCTCACCCATAGGAAAGAATAAGGCAATGGCTCATTATGCACTAGGAGGAAATGCTGGTGGGAAAGTTTTTCCTCCAAAGTCTATGCGGTGACAAGCAGGGCCACATAGTGAAGATTGCAGGAATGGGGAGGAAGGTAAGAATTTAACATATCAGCAGGGCTGAGGAATTCCTTTAAACACGAGTTTAATAAACATAAGTTTGTCCTTTAAAATAATCTTACCCTGACAGAACTAAGTAGATTGCCATAGCTGAACTCTTCTTCTGAAAATGTTAGTTGCCTGTTCTCATGCTGACCTTCTGACTTCCTGGTCCACATACTAGTTCCTGGTCAGTGACTGAGCATTTATTGAAGACAGAGGGTCAGCTGAAGAAGGTCAACAGTGACATAGCCTATATTTCTTTCACAATATTTTTATTGAGTAAAAAAGGTTTGGATACAGGAGACAACTATTAACAGACATCAGGGCCGATAATGGTATCAGATGATCAGGTCATCAACGCCACAATCAAATAGACCAATTAAATACCATGGGCAAAGAAAAGAAGAACACAATTAGGGTGCCAAAGTAACAGTACATTCCCCTAGGGAGATGAATGCAGATGTAACTCCTAGTGGCCAAATATCTAGGAAGTAGGCTATACGAGAACCCAGAGGTTCAAAGAACTCAACAGATACAGTAAGCAAAACAGCACCTGAGGTCAACAGTATTTATAATGCGGGCCAAAGGGCCAAGCTAAGGTTCAAAGGGGTGAACCTTCATATGTATTATACAGCTGAAAGAGCCTATATTTCTGTCATGATATGTTTATTTTAAGGAAAAGTCACAATCCTTTCCCTCATTTATATTTCTGCTGTAAATTCTATTCTGTTATGAAGCTGAAAACTGTATAAAAAAGTTTTTGCTTTGTTCAGAGTGCTTCTTTAAACTTGTAATTTTTTTTTTCTGTTCTTGTCTATAAAACTGAGAATCTGCATAATGGTTTGTCATCTCACCAACTGTTATGTACCTCAATCAAGGTTATTGTATTGCAGCAGCAGTCATACGGCTTCCCAGCCCTTTTTCATAAAGTCCAACAGCTTATTTGTCATAATTCCTGCTTTTTCGTGCCATTTCCCAGTCCCAGGTGCATCATGCTGTTTTCAGGATGATATCTTTTGCTTCATTCCACAGTTCATTTCATCTATTTTTTTCCTTCTGCTATGTTAATAGCATTTCAAACCCGTTGTTAACTTACACCCTGTAGCTGTCACTGATTTTTTTCCATGGTTATATTTTGCAATATAAAAATTGTTTTCTATTTTGTAATTTTCTCGAGTATGGATTCTCGGACATAGCAAATTAATGGTCATCATCATTGTCCTCCCACAAATATGTGAAGCTTGATGCCCAAACACCGGAAAATAGCATGTTACTGAGCAAGTTGTCAATGAGTATTTTATTTCTACTTTGCAGTTGGTTTAACTGTTTATTCTATGTATTACATAAAGTACATTGTATACTTCACATTCTAAATGTATATATTGAATGATGAATATTCTGGATCTCTTTTTAACATTTTTATGGGTAAGTTACTATGACATTCTAAAGTAACTATTTTTCATTTAGTACACGTTAAATATTTATGGAGTAGTCCAATGCAGGCTTGTTTTTCCCAGAACTCTGTAGTAACTTAGGGTTAATTCCATTTATAGTTTTGATTAAAATAAAGCAATGTGAATGAATGAACTTCATTTCACATCAAAAGACTGCTTGAGTGCTTCATGTACAACATGTAGACATGCACATTGTTTACCATCAGTCATACATTACTGCAGAAAGCCTTAGGCACTTCATAGATGTTAAAAAAAAACTCAATTCCCTAGTCCACATGAGGTTCATACAAGGGAATCCTCCCCATGCTTTATTGTATTCTGACAGGGGGGAAACTTCCCTGCTCTCAGAATACACCTGATTAGTTCTGCTGGCTTTAGCCAGCGGTGCTGGTCAACCAGAAATTTTCCAACAGGGCGGTTGTACAGAAGTCAGTCGGTGGATTGACTTCTGTACAGCCACCCTGCCCAGACATGGATTGAAATTTGGCCAATGTATGGCCAACTTTAGGATAACTATCCAACTATCAAAGCACTACTGTTCTACATCCATGTTTGCTTTCATTGTAATCTACTTGATGACTGTGATTCCACTGTTGTAAGTGAGAGTCCTTTATCCAAATCTATGCAAGTTATATTTAAAGAAATGAAAGGGAATGAAAACTCCCAATGTTTGGAATGCATTGTGAGTGAGAAGAAAAAAGTGCTGAGACCACTGAAAGTGAGTTTTTTCTGTGGAAGTGATGGTGGTGGCAGCCTTGGGCGGGATAGGTGATGGTGGACAAGGAGCATTTGATTGGAGAGGTATGGATGCTGCTCAACTGACGCCAGGAGTCCAATGTTAAGGAATGGCCTCAGACGCCATACTGGCCATGCCCTTGGACGCTTTTTGCCCCACTTACTGGGGATTGGTCACAGAGGGTGTGGCCAGTACGGCGGCTGAGGCCATTCCTTAACATTGGACTCCTGGGGTAGGTTGAGCAGCGTCCATCCCTTCACTTGTATTGGCTGACAATGGAATCACTCTAACTCATGCTCCCCTCTTCTCACTTGCCGGTGGGGTGGTCCTTTTCCTTCCATCCACAGTTTGGAGTGGCGACATAAGGTATACTTTTCACAAGGAGCATTTGATGCCACAGATTTTGTTAGTTTCTTTAGTTTGGCAGTAGACTATAGGAAGCTTGGAATTCAGTTTAGAGAGACTAAGGGACACAGTGTTTTTGTCTCTGACTCTTAGCATGTCAATACAGCATCCCTATTTGAAATTAGTAAGTGGGATCTACAGCCTAGACAGTGACCTTCACTGATTTTCCCATCTTCTTCCTTCTCATTTTCAGCTTAGTTCCCATACAAACCTTAAATTACATCATTAGCATCTGTTGTCTATGGTGCCCTGTTCCTTTCTACTGTGCTAGCAATCAGGCACATATAATGTTCTAACAGGCTAAAGCGTCTCTGTCGCTAAATTATTAAATAGAAAAAAATGTCTCCCTTCGAAGAAAAGTATAAAAAAGAGATAATACTTATCTGTCCCAGTACCCACGCTGCAGCTCTTTTGGGCCTTTGAAGAGCTACAGTGGTTACTGAATCTTCAGCACCTGACACACTTCAGGTGTGTCAGATGCTTGGTTCCCTGCTATGCTCTTTGGTTCCATTAGGAACGCAGGGGATGTTGAGTTGAACCCCAGTGTGCAAACAGGGAATCGTGCAGCCCACACACCCAGTTGTTTGTTAGATAGGAAATATTCATTGTAATTCAAGAAGTTGTTCATGAACGTGAAAAAAGTGCTGCTTTGCATAACTTCCTTGAATGCAAATATGTAGGCTAAGCAATCAACTTTTACTCAAAAGTGATTGTACATGTTACATGAAAGAAACTCTGCTGAGTATATGATCAATACTGTACTTTCAAATAATGATGATATTTTATGCATATGTCACCAGTTTAAAATGAGCTGTGTATATTTATGAGAAATGCATATGAGATAAAAAAATTACAACATGTTACAGTTAAAACAAACTTTTTTTTTATTATTATTGGTTTATATACATCTATTTGTTTACAGAACACAGATTTTGACATTAATAAAAGAAAAGCTTAGTATTGGCATGATAGTAGACCATTGTTGATTGGATTTTCCTTTTCTTTGCTCATTGTGTTTCCTGGACAAAGTCCACTTCTTCAGAAGATAAAAAGGATAACTGTATTTATATTGTTCTAAATAAAAAACAATAATCAGAATTACAAATATAACACCAAACATACTTAATATCACTTTAAATCTCATGCACCATCAGACCCCAAAAAGCAGTGTCCTTGAAACATACCAAGAGGGAAGAAGAGACACACCACAGAACCCTACATGGGACTCATTTCAGCAGGCTCGCCCACCCAGGAGCCACCCCCTCCTATCCATTTCCCCTCAGATCTGAATATCTACATACTAGTAAACTATGTGGGTAGACACTTGTATCTCTTAATCTAAGGTATCTATGTATAATATAGCTGGTAAAGACCAGGCGAGGGCCATTGGACCAGTATGTGGTCAGAATGAGCCCCAACCAGGGCAATTGAGTGTCATAAACCTGTACTCCTACGTTCTTACTGAAGCAGAGAAACATATCCTTGGTCTAGATCTTCATTTTTACCCTGACCAGGCCCTAGATACATTTACAGTAGAAAATTAACATTTAAATATTTGTACGATAAAGATCGCAATTGTAAAACTGAAGAAAGAGCAGAAACAGAGCAATACAAAAACTATATTAGGGTGGATTTTAAAGCTTCATTGAAAACTGCAAGCCGACAGCTGCTAAGGCTTTCGGGACTTACAGTTCATTCATTCACGGAAGTCTGTGAATGAATGATGCTGCCATGTGGGCAGAGCCCCACACGACCGTGCTGTTTTCAAATTTGACAGATAGTACGGGGAGAAGTCTCCCCGTACTATCTGTCAGAGGGAGGGGGGGCAGCGGGTAACGGCTGCGGCTATGGGAACATCTAACATGTTCCCAAAGGTGAACTTATCCTTTAAGTTTGATTTACTAATTGTACGGGCATACAGCACAGGGATCATTGATAAGGACACATATGAATTTTTAAAAGTTAAGCATTCTAAGATACCAGTTTTTTACTCTTTACCTAAAATTCATAAAAATACTACCAATCCACCAGGTTGTCCCATTTTCTCTGGTATTGGGGCGTATTAAAAACTGGCAAGCAGGTTCATTGACTTCTTTTTAAAGCCACATGTGACAAGACTACTGTCCTATATCAAGGATACTCCTGACCTTTTGGTACTTTGAAAGGGGTTGTTGTGCCTATGGGAGCTTGCCTGATTGTGATTGATGTGAAGACCTTATATTCAATCATTCCACTTGATCGTGGCCTGGCAGTAGTTCTTTCCTCTCAGAGATGGACAACTCCCTATGGCCTCTCAATCAATTTATCTTGAGGTTTCTGGAACATATCCTAATTAGTAATATTTTCTGTATCCTGGCTCCCATTTCCTCCAGATTCAATGTGTTACTATGGGGAAATGTTGTGCCCCATAGTATGCTAACCTTCATCTGAGGGGTGGTGGGAGTGCCAATTTTTCACCAGGGAGGACTTATTGATGTACCTTTGTCACATGTTATTATGGCACAGGTACATCGATGATATCCTCATAGCATGGACCAGCCCTGAATGAGATCTGCACCTATTTTGAAAGGGATTGAAGCATAGTACTTTTAATATGTCCTTCACTCATTCAACAGCTAAGAAAATCTCTTTTTTGGACATTAATATTGCCATTGAAGATGATGGGAGGTTGTCCATCTCCTTATTTAGAAAGGCAATCAAATTTTGAGAACAGACAGTGCCCATCATAAGGCACTGACACAGAGATATTCCCTGTGAGCAATGTCTCTGGATTAAATGTAATTGCTCAGATCTGAAAGATGTTGAAAAAGAAGCTGCAGCTCTCAGGGGCCGACTTTTGTTACAAGGCTATAGCGAAAAATAACCAATCTGAAAGCATGTGACTGCCCACATTTTGAACTTTAGTTTGAGTGGAAAAAGAAAAAGACAAGATGGGACACACAGTTAAGTTTACAACTACTTATAATTACCATCAAATTAGGGAAGTTTTGTATAAATGTTGGAATTTATTGTATACAATGATATCATGTGCAAATATGTAAAATCATAAAAAGAGAGTCTATAGAAGGAATGTATCCCTGATGGACAAATTGCTATACAGCTCTTCCTCTGAAAGAATGGAAGTGGAAGAAGACCCTAGGGGCACCTACAAATGTTAATTGTACAAATGCTAATTGTGCAAAATTGCTATACAGTTCTTCCCCTGAAAGAATGGAAGTGGAACAAGGCCCTAGGGGCACCCACAAATGTTAATTGTACAAATGGTAATTGGGCAAAATGTCCATTTATTAGGGAAGGTGCCGGTTTCAGACTCCCTAATGGTGAATGGAATAGGCCACTGTTCCATGTAGATTGCTCCACAGTGGGAGTAGTCCATTTTATGACGTGCATCTGTGGTGCTTTCTATGATGGAAAGATTAAGCACCCTTTCCATAAATTAATGCACATCTTATACTGTATATTACACACCTAAAATGAATACCCCAATAAGGCACCATATAAAGCTAGCAAATAACTACGATGTCATGGTTATGAATTCTATTGCACTAGATAGAGTGATGGAAGATCCCAGGGGAGAAGATTTGGTTTTGATAAACATGTACTACAGAATAAGACCAGGTGGATACACCGTTTGAAAGCTACGGCACCTATTGGGTTAAATGACATGATTAGTTTTGCATAAAATGATCAGTATTTTTTTTATACAATATGATTGCTTATATCAAAGACTTTATTTGCTATAAGCAAGCATTTAACTGAATGAAATTGATTAATTAAGGTTTTCTTGTTGTGACTAGCTTTGATTGGCAACGGCTAATCATATGACACAGATGGGCTGTGATTGGCCCAGTCTGTGCATGTAAACACTGTGACCAATCAAAGCTATTGACACAATTGTATACAATGGATGGTATGAAAAGAAGCCATTCATTCTTTACAACTGTCATGTGACCTGCTCTGATTGGTACTGGCAATGGGCTGGTACACAGATCTGTCATCGACTGTGTCCAAGGTACACAGCCGGTGACAGATCTCACCACAGCGTGGCCCTGCGGGCACATGCAAGGCGTGATCCGGGAAGGACGTCATATGATGCCCACCTGGATTGACGGGAGTCCTGCACAGCCATCATTTTCCTATTGGCTGGGCAAAAAGTGGTTAATATTTGGTTGCACGCCCCTTAAAAAAATTACTGAAATCAATCGCTTCCTGTAACCATCAATTATATTTCTAATTGCAACAATTTTCTGGGCAAAGTGGTGCATTATCTGACAGAAATGCAGGAATGCTATCTATCTATCTATCTATCTATCTATCTATCTATCTATCTATCTATCTATCTATCTATCTATCTATCATATATATGTATACACACACAAATACATTTATGTGGTTGCATTACTACTAAAGTTTGATTTAAAATTTTCTTCTTGTGCACTGTTTTTCCCTAGGGAGCATCAATGACTTTTCAATACTTACATTAAAATATATCTCTGTGCCTACAAATCTCACTATGAAGTTGCTTTTATCTACCTCCGTGACCTGATTTCCATTTGCAATCCTCCTGATTCTGCTCCTCTACCTGAATAATAACCACTACCTTTCTCTTTGTTGGTTTAATACATGAACTTGGCTTTTCCTGATTCTTTGATGTGTAATACATCCCATGAAATATTGCAGTGTGCCATTTCCACTCATTTGTGATGTTCAGTAGACAGGAGACTTGTTTCGGGCATTTATGTCTGTCTAATTCTTCCAAGTAAAATAGTATCCAGCTCACATGGTAGGCATTCATAAGGATACTTTACCACCTTTAAAAATGATACCAAGTACAAAGCAAGACAGGTTACCTGATGTTCAGAATACCAGTCTAAATTGTAGCCTTTAACCAAACAGAGCAAGCACTTCAGCTGTGACATACCATAGGGTACCCTGCCAGCATCTGACCTGGTTTGGGTGGAGATATATAAAGCCTTTGAAACAGAGAAGAAAAATATACACGTTTATATTATAAGAATGGCCCAGACAAATTACACTTCTGTATTCACCTGCAATTAATCGTACTGACTAAATTGGTTATAGGCCTATAACAGAGAAACTAATTAATTTAGATATTAAAAATAAGGGTCAAAATTCAAGCAACAAAGTGCTTCCAGCAGCGACCACTGCAGGTAATCTCTGGCTTTGGGAAGAGCTGTGAATAGCTGCTGCAGGTGGCGACCTGTCATTGCAGTGAACGGAGCCTGCGGCCACACCTAGCCACTAGTGATGTTCAGTTCACATTCAAACCTAACAAAAGTTCGATCATGAACTTCGAACATAATGCAAGTCTATGGGACTTGAACTGTTTGAAGGCTTATATGCAAGTTGTTGGCCATAAAAAGAGTATGGGGACTCGAGTACTGCCCTGAGGGACATGAATCAGTGAAAAAATACATTTCAAAAAGTACCATTTTTAATGGAGCAGTCATTTTTCATTGCTTAAAGTAAGAAAAATCCTTTAAATATCATGCCTAGGGGGTCCCCTAAACTACCTGCAAAGTTGCACATCTGTACAATGTATAGAACCTGCTGCATCAGGACTGACATTTTTAAAAACATAATGACAACAAAAAACCCAGCATGGGGTCACCCCTAATGTATACCAGACCCTTTAGGTCTGGTGGGAAGGTCAGGAGGGACCCCACAGTAAAAAAAATGTTTTAAAAGTGCATGGAGTTCCCCCTAAAAGTCCTACCAGGTCCTTTAGACTCTTATTGAAATTGGTACCATATATACGAAAAACAAATATGTGCAAAATACGTGTGCAGAAGGTGTCAATGAATTAAAGTGTTTGTTCATCAATGCCAAGCAAAATAGGTGAGCTGGAAGCTTTGGTGCATGAAGAGAACTATGATTTAATTGGTATAGCTGAAACTTGGCTTCATTCTGCACATGACTGGGCCATTAATATTCCTGGCTATGCGCTCTTTTGGAGAGACAGGGTAAAAAGGATGTCAGAGCCTGGGTCTTCTGTGGTGAGTGGCAATGTTTCTTCTTGCTGAGCCACCTGGAATGCTGTACAGCTCCCTTGACAATTATTTGGATGATCCTACCTTGACCTTGTTTATCATGAACCTTGAACCCCTTGCTTCTACCATGAACTTCCTGATATAAACCATGTCTCTGCACTTCCTGTTTGCCAGATTATTGTGCTCTCCAGCCAATATCGTGCTCCTTATCATCTCTGCTGTTATCCGTATTTTGCTACACTCATTATTGACCCTTGGCTTGTTCTCGACTACGCCTCTGCCTGATCCCAACCTGCAATTGCTCCTTACTCACCTTGGCTTGTTTACTGACCACGCTCCTGTTTGATCCTTACCTGTTCATGCGCTACCGGACCTCCGCTTGCTCACCTCCTGGTGGGGTGATCCCGAGGACCACGACCTGGTGCTAACATGCAGCCAAATCCATCTCCACCATTAGGAGCTCTGGTGAACACCGGTTGGTACTTAGACTCTGCACCTTGGGTGATCCCACTCCTCCGCCACGGTGACCTGCCTGTGTACCTATCCTGCTGGTTTCAGGTAAGCCTTTCCACTGCTATAGCAACTGGTCTTTGAGCTTGACCCCTGATCATGACAGAATAATCTGGCCCAAACATGGAGGCCGCTATAGCAAACGTTGTGACTCCTCTTAGGCAGCAAATTGCTGAGCTGCAGGAATTCGGGGTTACCCATCAAGAAAGAGTTGCCAAACTAGAAAGCATAGTGGATAGGCAACAGGGAGAGATTCAGACTCTGCAGAGACAACTGCTGAACCGAGATGATACCAACTCACATATGCCCCAGCCCCAATCATCTAAGTTTAATGGAGACCGCCGCCACAACAGGGGTTTCCTTAATCAATGTCGTATATATTTCCAAATGCACCCTGCTGCATTTCCTTCAGAGAAAAAGAACGTAATATTTATTATTGAACTTCTGACTGGGGAAGCTCTAGCTTGGGCCTCCCCTTATGCAGAACAAGACAATGGCACTCTGAATAATTTTGATACCTTTTTGACCGCGATGAATCAGGTTTTAAATGATTCCAACCGTTGTGCTACTGCCGAAGCAAAGTTGCATAGTCTGCGGCAGGGTAAACGCTCGGTCGCTGAATACACAGCCGAATTCAGATGTTGGATCACAGATACCACTTGGAACTCTGCAGCACAAAAAAGCCAGTTCCGCCAAGGGCTTTCTGAACATGTAAAGGATGAGCTTTCCAGAGTAGATATTCCTAATGATCTTGAGGAATTCATCCAGTTATGTATCTGAATCGATCAAAGACTTACAGAAAGGAGGAAGGAGAGGCTGGGAATGTTTGGAAGTAATAGGGGCATGCATCTTTCTGCTAGTCCATTTGTTCAGCAGGATTCAAAAGTCTTTCTGGGTTCTAACACTCCCAAGCCTATGCAGTTTGATGCCAACAAGAGATCCATTTCCATTCAGCGGAAAGAGAGAAGACGTTCAGAGAACCTATGTCTATATTGTGGGGACTCTGGTCATTATGCAATTAATTGTCCTAACAAAGTTAGAAGAACAATTGCTATGACTGATGTGATTCTGCCTGAACAAAAACAATTGAGTACTGAAGTGATACCTTTTTTATTTGCACTAACATACAATTTTGAGGACAAGCTTTCGGGGTATGTCCCTTTCTTCAAGGTCCAAGAAGTACTATTACAACATTTTAGCAGAATGTTAGAAGAGATGTGGGGGATGAGAAAAAAAAAACAGAAAGAAACACAAGCCTAGGGTTAGCCTAGAGATAAGGCACAGCAAAGCAAAAGCAAAGACTGGGGGGGGGGGGGGGGGGGAAGAACACCACCACTCACAGAGGGAGTCATAAAAATGTTGGATAATGATTGAGGAATCCCATGTCCAAATTCAGGCCCTTATCTCTTGTGTCAAATAGAATTATCATTCTTAGTTCAAAAGTGTTTCTTTCTTGAATGGATTTGAAATTTCCTTTCAGAACTAAAACATTGAGGTCTTCCATAATGTGGTCTGGTTTGTGCGAAATGGTGTCCCACAGGTGTGCAAAAGTCATCTTCTTTATGTTCCTTGATGGTATGTCTGTGCAAATTCATCCTTGTTTGCAACTTCTGTCCTGTTTTGCCAACATAAGATCCTTTGCTACACTTTCTGCACTGGATAAGGTACACAACATTACTGGAGGTGCAGCTGTATGATCCGGAGATATTGAAGATCCCTTTTAAGTGTCTGACACTTTTTGATGGATTGATTTATTTGCACAGTTTGCCGCATTTTGTATTGCAGGGTTTGCTTCCATTATTTGTGACCTCATAATCAAAAGGAAGTTTCCTACTGATTAGTTTATTTCTGAGGTTGGGGGGTTGTCAGAAAGCTAGTATTGGGGGTTGCTGGAATATTTCTTTCAGAGTTCCATCCTCTGTTATGATGGGTTGTAAATCTTTAATTATTTTTCTTATTCCTTCTAGTGCTGGGTTGTATGTGGTTACTAGAGGTACACTGTTGTTTGTTTTTTTCTCTTTGTACTGAAGTAGATTTTCCCTTTGGGTTCTCAAAGCTGTGTTTATGCTGTTGTTGATAGTTTTGTCCTTGTAACCTTTCTTATGGAAGGAGTCTGCTAGTGTCCTGAGATGTTTATCTCTGTCTCTTGGGTCAGAACATATTCGGTGGTATCTAATGGCCTGACTGTGTATGATGGCACGTTTCGTGTGTTGGGGGTGGAAGCTAGAACTGTGGAGGTAGTTGCATCTGTCAGTGGGTTTCCTGTATATTGAGGTGTGAAGCGTATCATCCCTGATGTATACTGTGGTGTCTAGGAAGTTGACGTGAGTGTTTGAGTATTCCATTTTAGTTTGATTGATGGATGAAAAGTGTTGATCAATGAGTAAAATTGTTTTAGGTTTTCTTCACCTTCTGTCCTTATGATGAAAATATCATTAATATAGTGATTTGTATCTGTATGGTTTTTGTTCCATGCTGTTCAAGAATTTTTCCTCCAGGTCAGCCATAAATAAATTGGCATATTGGGGTGCCATTTTACTTCCCATCGCTGTACCCATACATTGAAGATAGATGTCTTTATTAAAGGCAAAGTAGTTGTGCGTAAGTATGAATTCAATGAGCTGTGTAACATCCTCAGCAGTGTATTTATGGTTTGGTGAGGATGATAAGGATCTGTGACATGCAGCTAATCCATCCTTGTGAGGGATATTACTATACAGGGATACTACATCCATAGTCACTAGAAGTGTATTAGATGGTAATTGCTGTATGTTGTTGATCTTGCTCAGAAAGTCAGTTGTGTCTTGCAGGAAACTAGCAGAAACTAGAAAACTAACGGTTTTAAAATTTGTTCTACAAAGCCTGAGATTTGTTCGGTGAGTGTATTCATACCTGTTATGATGGGTCTGTCTGAATTTCCTGGCTTGTGGACTTTGGGTAGCATATAGAAGTCCCCGATTTCTGGATGATCAGGAATCTCATTTATAAGTTCTGAATGTAGTTGAGCTGGAAGTGTTTTAATGAAGCCTTTTAATCGCTTTGTAAAGTCCTGGGTCGGATCATAATCCAGTTTCTTACAGGGAGTGAGCATGAATCCCGAGAAGATAAAAGCAGTGGTAGATTGATCAGCACCTGGAAATGTTAAGGAAATTCAAGGTTTTGTCAGGTTTGCCAACTTCTACAGAAAATTTATAAGAAACTTTTTAAAGTGATAGCTCCAATTACACAGCTGACAAAGAAAGGGGTACCCTTCTTGTGGACCCCTGAGGCACAGGCTGCGTTTGGAAAGCTAAAAACTCTTTTCACTTCTGCACCAATTTTGGTACATCCCGATCCTGAACTACCCTTTATAGTGGAAGTGGATGCTTCTAAATCTGCCATGGGAGCTATCCTGTCTCAGCGAAGTGATGAAAAATGCAGCTTCATCCTTGTGCCTACTTCTGTCGTTTGATGTCATCAGCCAAAAAGAATTACGACATTGGGAATAAAGAGTTACTGGCAATTAATGAAGCCTTTTGTGAATGGAGGCATCTGCTAGAAGGGGCTAATCATCCTGTAATTGTTCTCACTGACCATAAAAATCTGGAATTCATTCGCTCGGCCAAGAGATTGTCTTCTAGACAAGCACGTTGGTCTTTATTCTTTTCCAGATTCAATTTTATTATATCATATCAACCTGGATCGAGTAATGGTAAGGCCGATGCCTTATCAAGGATGCTGTCGGAGCCTCCCCAGGATGGCAACTCTGAATGTTCAATCCTAACTGAAAAGAACTTCCTAGGGGCCACAAGTACAAAGACATTCTTGAGTATTCTCAAAGAGGGATATGAGAATGACCCACTTCTTAATGATCCTCCTAAGGACGTTAACCGTGAATACAAGAACGGATTTTTGGACTCAAGCACATCGTCTCTATGTACCTGAGTCTGCTCGGGTGGAAGCCCTCAAATTAGTTCATGATTCTAAACTTGCGGGACATTTTGGGATTTCCAAGACAGATGAACTTTTTTCACATTCCTTCTGGTGGCCTAGTTATAGGAAAGATATCAAGAGTTACGTGGCCTCCTGTCTGACGTGCACACATCATAGGACACCCCGAGCTTCTCCTTTGTGTTGCTCAAGCCACTTCCTGTTCCATCAAGACCTTGGGGGTCAATTTCTATAGACTTTGTAGTCGCATTACCTCCCTCAAAAGAAATGATCACTATCTTGGTAGTCTTACTAAGATGGCTCAGTTTATATCAGATAAGGGGGTACCTTCTGCTGTACAAACTGCGGAGTTGATGGTTCGAGACGTTTTTAAATTACATGGAATTCCTGATGATGTGGTATCTGACAGAGGAGTACAGTTTACATCAAAATTATGGAAAAGCTTTAGGGGTAACAGTTAACCTGTCCTCTGCTTTTCATCCGCAGTCTAATGGTCAGACCGAGAGGACCAATCAAACTTTGGAATAGTACCTTCGGTGTTTTGTCAGTTATCTTCAGGATGACTGGGTGGACTATCTACCTACGGCCGAGTTTGCCTATAACGATGCTAAACATAGCTCCACCTCCCAAAGCCCTTTTTTCCTCAATACGGGGTATCATCCAGTTTTTATTCCTGATCTCCCTATCACAACTCAAATTCATGCTGTTGCCAACAGATTAACTACATTGCAAGAGATTCAGGCAAAATTGATCGAGACTTTGGGGGAGGCTCAGGAATGTTATAAAAAAGGCTGACGACAGTCATCGCAGATCATTTCCTACCTTTCATGTGGGCGACAAGGTTTGGCTATCAACCAAAAATCTGAAGGTTCATGTTCCATCTGAAAAGTTGGGCCAAAAGTTTGTGGGACCTTTCCATATTTCTGCTCAGATCAACCCACCAAGGGAGACATCTGTGTAGCTGTATACCACCTAGAGGGAGGATAGTCCGTTAAACGGCACAACCCATCCATTCCATCCTGAGAGGGGGACCTCTGGTTATATCATTTTACATGCGTATTTAAAGATACACATCTGGTGATTGCATATTTTTACTATAATTATTGGCATGCCACTGAAGTTTGAAGTCACCACCAACTCCTGTATCAAGCCCTTTACCACAAACTGTCATGATTTTACTATTTATTCATTTGAGATAATTTTTAAGCTCTGCACTTTATGAATTAGTTTTATGAGGTTTTTACTTGGTTACCTTTTATGTGCTATAGCTGCTAGATCTTAAAGCGCTCACTGACTATATTCTATTTTATTGCAAAATTATTAGGAATACCTCATCTAGAATATTCAGTTCAGTTTTGTAAATACATCAGTGGTTCATATAGTAAACTCGGTGTAGAGTTATTCACCCTGAGGTCATCACAGAGGACAAGGGGGCAATCTTTACATCTGGAGGAAAAGAGATTTAATATCCAAATACGGAAAGGTTTCTTCACAGTAAGAGCTGTGAAAATGTGGAATAGATTCCCTCAAGAGTTGGTTTTGGCCAGCTCAGTAGATTGCTTTAAAAAAGGCCTGGATTCTTTCCTAGATGCACATAATATAACTGGATGCTAACATTTATAGGTAACGTTGATCCAGAGAATATCTGTTTGCCTCTCGGGGGATCAGGAAGAATTTTTTTTCACCTGCAGAAGCAAATTATACCAAGCTTTGCTGGGTTTTTCTTGCCTTCCTCTGGATCAACTGTGGATATAGAATTATAACTTTTTTTTTGTTTTATGGTTGAACTAGATGGACTTTTGTTTTTTTTCAATACAAAAGGGATAACAAGTGCATGGTGTGGCAGTCCATGTATGTTTGATGAGTTCCAAATGGGTAGGGGTGAAGGTAGTCCAGTAGGCACTAAGGGCAAGCTGCGTAGGAGCGAAGCATAACTCTGCAGAAGGGAAACAAAGAAACACAGTGCCTCTAAGTGTGTACTGTGAAGGTATTTAATAGAAAGATAAGTAGTAACTCACATCTTAGAATATAAAAACAGGCTCATGGGTAAGAGGGTGAGACGTCTGTAGCCAGATGTTGTTGTGTGTCTGATCCAGAGAGGAGATTGATTGAGTCCGTCAGCAGGTGGTGCTGTGCATGTGCAACATGGATGGTAAGCCTGGTGGAATCTCCAAGGTGTCTGCCAGCAGATGGTGCTGTGCATATGCAGCATGGATTGCTGAGTCTCCAAGATGTCTGGGATCAGCACATGTGGCGTCTGATGTCATCAAAATTTGACGCGTTTCTGAGCATGTGCAGGACGAGATGAGTCCAGGTGCGCTCTTTCATCAGGCAGGGCGTCACAGGACTAAAGAATTGTTTAAAGGCATTGGTCAGCCAGCCGCCTTCTCCACTGCTCTTCCTTTGAATGAACAAAGCCTCAGAAACACGTAGTCCAGGAAATATAACCTCCCAGTGTCTGGAAAAGTGTTACACCAATTTTTCTTCAAGGCATCCTCAAGATGTTTCATCTTCTGCTCCGTCTGCACAGGCAGGATGAGCTCTGCAACTTTACCCTTGTAACGTGGATCACGAAGGGTTGCCAACCAGTATCGATCCCTCCCTTTGATACCACAAATACTCCTTACACAGGATTTGCAGAACCAGGGAGCCCATGCAGCGTAAGTTTGAGGAGGTATGACATTCTGAGTCCTCTGGGTCACTGTGGAACTACCTCCTCCCAGCCACGTACTACTCCTGGCTGGGTTTCTCAGGACTGAAAACCATCCCTTGAAGACTGCCGTATGTTATCCTCTACTTCCATGCTGCCACAATCCTCCTCCTCTTCCTCTTCCTCCTCCTACTGTCTGTTCTGCAGCCCTGCAGGAATGGTATCTGCATAAAGGAAACCTTGAGAGGAAAGGAAGTCCTCCTCTTCCTCCCACTGTTTTGCCTTAAGTGACCTGTCAATGATTCCACGCAGCATGTGCTCCAGCAGGAAGACTAGAGGGATAGTGTCACTGATGCATGCATTATCGCGGCTCACCATCTTTGTGGCCTCCTCAAATGGTGACAGGACAGTGCATGCATCCTTTATCAGCATCAACTGGCATGGCGAAAAGAAGCCAACTCTACTGAGCCTATCCTTGTGCCATATTCACACAGGTACTCATTGATGGCCCTCTGCTGCATGTACAGCCACTTCAGCATTGCCAATATTGAGTTCCGCCTGGTGGGCATGTTGCAAATGAGTCAGTTGGTGGGCAGATTGAATGCCCTTTGAATTTGGAGGTACCAGCTTTTTGGAGGTGTGGTGGCAGAATAAGCTCCAGTACTGAACCCTGTCCTGGATCCTTCCCAGTTACCCAGTGCACCGTGAAGGATATGTAACGTCCCTGACCATGCCTGTTGGACCATGTTTCAGCTGTAATGTGGAGCTTGCTGCTGACTGCCCTGTCCAACGAGGTCAAAACATTGCCTTCCACATGATAGTACAGCACTGGACTGGCCTTAGGTGAAAAGAAATGCCTTTTCAGAACCTGCCACTGTGGTACAGCACATTCTGCAAATTCACAGAAGGGGCAGAGTCCACCAGATTGAAAGGCAGCAGTTGAAATGCTAGCAATTTGGCCAAGCTATCATTTGAACACTGAGCATGTGGATGGATGGGACAGTATTTTTTTTTTACTGTTCAGCAACTGGAGTAGCAAATTTTGCCTGGTGAAATCAACAGGTTGTGTATTGCTAGTAGATTGGGTGAAAGGACCTGTGGCACCCATTGTTATACCATTACTCCTCTCAGTGGAGGTTGTTGAGAAGACTTGAGGTTTTAGAGCAGGGGTTGAGATCCGAGATGAGGAGCAAGGATAAGGCTGCACTTTTTTAGGATGTGGGTCTTAAAGGTGCTGTTGCCAATGGGCTGCATGGCAAGTTGTCATATGTCTTGTCAAGCATGTGGTTCCCAAGCAGCTGGTGTTTTGGCCACACTGGATCTGCTTCAGACACAGACTGCAAACAGCAATGCTGTGGTCTGCTACACACGTGTTGAAAGAACTTTTGGAAGTCACCTGGGAGTAAGCAGAGCCCTGCATCTGTGGAGCTCTGTCATGTGATGCCATAGGGTGGCTGCCCTTACGCCTGCCCCTGGAGGACATCCTGCCTATTTGAAGTTGTGCTTCCCCCTCACCTTCCTTCTCTGTTCTCTCAGGCACCCAAATACAGTCAATGACCTCATCTTCCCCTCCCTCCTCTTCACTGGAGCCAGCTTGGCAGTGTGCTGTGGCTGGGTGAACATGACTGCCAATTTTTTGTCCATCATTGGCACCCCTCTCCTAGACTCACGTCACTCTCTTCCTCAACCTGGGAACCCACATTGGAGCATTCAAATTGCTGCGCATCCTCCAGCAGCATGTAACTGACACTATGATCAAATAATTCAGGTGACTCCTCCGTGCATGATGGTGAGGCTGTAGTGGATAAGGAGCCTGTGGAATAGGCTGCTTTGGCAGCTGCAGTGGAAGGCAATCTAGTATGAGCCTGGGTGACAGAGAATGAGGAGGATGGGTATGGCTTAGTTATCCACTCCACCACCTCTTCTGCATGTTGTGGCTCAATAACATGGCCAGGACCGGAAAAAAGGACAAGCGTGCCCTGCCTGCAGAGGATACATCATGTTCACGACCACCACTTTTCACTGTGGACACAGAAGCTGCTTGCCTCTCTTAGCTGCCTGTGAGCATATGCCTCTCCTTCTTGACCTTTCGGACATAATGGGGATTTTTTTTTTTTGGGGGGGGTTTATAACTTTTTATTTTTGAGTGTGGGATGGGATTTTGGTTCTTGGGTGCAATACTTATATGCTTGGTGCACTATAAACCGTTTTTATTATTTATTTTAAACATTTTTTATAGAAAATAGGGGCTACAGCAAATATGAATAATTTATTTTTTTTGTCACAGTAGTAAAATAAAGAAATGTAAAAAAATTGAGAGCGAAAAAAAATTGGTTACGCAGAAGGAAGAACACCTGCGACTCAGCAGGAGGAAAAGCAATTATGACCTCAATATTTTTGCTGCTGGGGCACCAAAAAAAAACATTTACTGAAAAAAAAATTCAGAAAGCTGCAGTCAAAAAATTTTTTCTATTGAATTAACAAATTAAAAAAAAAAAAAAGGTAACCGCCGCTGATGCAGAAGGAGGAACACCTGAGACACAGAAGGGGGAACACTAAAGGTCAGGTGCAATGCTTTCGCCACTCACATTGCACTGGGAGAGCACAGTGCATTGTGGGGCGCAGAGAGCGAACAGCCAAACACACGAACATCCAATGTTCAAATTAAACGTATGTTCGACTCAAACATAAGGCCGATCACTACTTGCCAGCAAACAGCTCAACAGGAAGCAGAAGATTCCTACGGCTACAATTTGCATCATGTGAATTTACACTTGTAGTTGCAATGATCTGCCTGAATTTTAGTGACTGAGATACTCATGGTACCTTTGTCTTTATTCAGATTTTTCAATAAATTGTTGGAAAATTTTATTTTAACATAAACCTGTCATGAAAATTTCTTAACGTAGATCTAAGCCCAACCACTAAAATCTAAAAAACGCATCAGACATTAATCTTTTAATCTGCAGCTTTCATTAGAGGAATAACTGGTGACCCTGCCATGAAAGTTCTTGTTCAGGCATTTCTTGTTATGGGGTAACATCACAAATGCAGCTAACAATGGAGTGAGTGCATGTAGCTAGAAGAGGAAGAAAGGAGCTGGAGAGGATCAGATACACTGAGATAGGAAAAAAAACTCTCAGGCAAATGTTTATAATGCACAGTGCTTTGGCAAACTAAGCATTATCCAGTCAGGGTTTAGATCTGTTTTAAAGCGTCAGCAGGAGTTAAAATGGGGAATCCACAGGTACCTGTCATAGATATCTCATTGAGTGTTCCTGGGAACTTAAAATCAGAGGTGTTCTATTATGGCAATAGTAAACTGCATACAAAGTCAATGTAATGATCACCATTGAGCTTGCAACATTTGCTGTTTGTCGCTCAGCATTGCAGCACATGTCATGCTGTAGTGCACGCCTGTTCTAATCAAGGGTACCTAAACAAACTGCTGGAAGTCTAAGACTGAAGCCCTTCACAGGAAGTTGATTGTCCAGACATAAATTTATTCCAAGAAAGAATAAAAGGTTTTATTCCAGAGCCAATGCAAATCTGTAATAAAACATTTTATCCTATTTTGGAATACATTTTTGTCTGTGCAATCTACTTACAATGTGATGCTTTAATCTCACACTTTTTCTAATACAAATGAGACCGTAGATATCCTTTGGTGTAGGAAGCTGCCAGCCCAGAATCCTGAAACTTAGTCTGAATATAATATTTCTGAAAGGCAACAAGATAATTTGAAGGTTCCAGCAGTATTCTTGTATTTGTCCAAAGTTTCTAAGCTTCTGGGTACTCAGCCTGTACCTGATCAATAGATGAATCTGCTCGTGCATTGGATTTAGGTTTGTTTGACTTCTGTCTGTTCATGCCTTTAATTACTGTAAATTGTTTGGACTGAGTTTGTACTAAGCTTGTCCAGCTTATTTTGATCATCAACCTTTTTTTTTTCTATTTTAAGGCATGGCTCTGTGTACCTTTCTTGAAAAGTGTTGGCCAAACAGCATCTTTATCCAATCAGATGCAGTGGCTGTTAGGATATTCTGACAGCCAGGGGCATCGGCCAAGAGAATGCAACAGTCAACATTGCAGATTTGTCCATCTTCACTGTTAGAATGGACAGAAGAATCTGTCAGATTTCTTTCATTCAGTTTGCAGCCTGAATGAACAAAAACTATCAATGTATGGCCAGCTTTTATTGCTCTGTCTGTGCTATCAGTTAGTCACCTGACACATGACACAATGGGAGAGATTTACTAAAACTGGAGAGTGCAAAATCTGCTGCAGCTCTGCATGGAAACCAATCAGCTTCAAGGTTTTATTGTCAAAGTTTAAAGTGCTTGTAAAGGCTCAATGTTTTTTTATCTCCATGCATTCTATGCATGAAGGTAAAAACCTTCTGTGTTCAACAGTGCCCCCAGCCCCCCCTAATACTTACCTAAGCCTCATCGCAATCCAGCGATGTGACCTACAGCCTCGGTTGTCCCGGGTCTCTGCTTCCTCATTGGCTGAGACAGCAAGTGGGAGCCATTGGCCAGTCAGCAAATGAGGAGAGAGAGGGGGCGGGGCCAAGCCACAGCTCCGTATGTGAATGGACACACGGAGCAGCGGGTGCCCCCATAGCAAGATGCTTTCTGTGGGGGCACATGACAGGAGAGAGGGACCAGGAGAGCCTGCAGGGGACCCAAGAAGCGGAGGATCCAGGCTGCCCTGAGCAAAACCACTGCACACAGCAGGTAAGTATAGACATGTTTGTTATTTTTTTTTAAAAAGAATCTTTAGAATCGCTTTAAATGAACATAGCTAAAGTTAGAAGCTAATTGGCTATCATGCATAACTGCACCAGATTCTGAGTGCTCCAGTTATAGTAAATCTCCCCAATGGGTTCATTGAGATTTGGCCTGCCTTTTTTCAGTCTCTCACACATCATTATTGGTTCATAAGTATGCTCATAGACTAATAGCGAGGCGCAGAAGGATGACGGAGGATTTCATAAGCTCCTTTCACTGGACAGAAGTTTCAGAGTGTAGAGGCAGGGAGCCTTTTAAAGCATGCTATTGAACTGGTAGGGGGTCCAAGATTACCCTTTATAAGTTTAATTCAAAGGTCAGTGATCAGTAAATATTCAACCAACAATGAAGATTGCAGGGTTTGCTGCAAGAATAGATTTTAGGAATTTTCACACATATTTTGCTATGAGAAGTCCCATTTTTTTTAGATTTTTGCAGAGTGGGGAATAATTATAACCTTTGTCAAGTGTTTATTCCTGTCTCTATTGGGAGCACTTGTAAAATCCATCTTATCTTTTAGGGGTTTGTAATCTGGATATGTTTTATAGCCGAACTACATGTATACAATATGATGGAGCTCATTAACAGGTCATTAAATGTATTTCTTATTGCGAGCAGTGTAAGGCAGGCCATAGACGAGTCGAAAACTGAAGATTCTGTTGATTGAAAAATGAAAATGGTGCATAAGATTGAGCCATCATTTGTGTTGTTCTTCTAAACAAAATCCAGCATGTTGAATTAGACACTTTTAATTGTGACATAAAAATATCAGGCGTTTGCCATCAATAATCCTTATGCTGGCAGTTCTGCTGTTTGGTGGAGTTTGCATTAATCCATGCCAGGAAGCCAGGTCACTTCCCCTGGCCAAGTGGCATCTCGGAATCAAAATTTAGTCATTTTAATATGCTGGATTGGCAGAACTCTAGACAAACTTCACCCGGTAATTCGACTGCAGCGGATTCATGGGTCAAGTTAGTCAAATGTAGATTATTATCTACTAAATTTTATCCAGTCGGTTAGGATATCTACAAAAGTGGAAATTCATTATTGTGTTCAGTCTGAGAGGTATATACTTTCTAGTGACAAATAATATTCAAACTTCATTGTGTCTGTGTCAACCTATTATTCAAACTGTTCGTGGTGTTTGTAAGTGACTTACTGTAAATAAATATTAATTTATTTTTGATAGCCTGCAGTCTATGCTTACACCGATCTTATGTTGTTGTTTAAAGATTTCTGCTAGGCAAAAGAACTCAGAATAACTTTGTCAGTTAAATTATTTTTGTAAACTTTTTTGGTATTAAAGGCACTGTGGCTCATCAATTGATTGAAACGATTGATTTAGCTGACCAAATTAATCATTCAGGTATTCCCTGACAAATATCAGGCTGCAACAAAAAAATACTTTATGAATGCACTGAAAATGCTACTGTATGAGGTATTTTTTATACCATATATATATATAGTGTTATATCTGGATGTGTTCAGTTGTAATAGTACAAGTTTGTACATTTACAGATATCTCTTCTACCCCCTTAAGAAGAGTTTATTGAAATACCTGGGTCATCCACACAGCTGTTGTTATGTATTACACAAGATCTGTTGGTATTCAGAGGAATATGTGGCATATAAAGTGTTGACATACACACAATCTTATGAGGTCCGAGTACTTTTTGTCAGCCTTAACCTCCCTAGCAGTCTGATTATGTCCATATTTCTGTGCTCAAAGCGGTAAATTTTTTTGCATGAAAATATTTTTTTTTTATTGTAGGCCTGTAATTTTTAGGAATAACTCACTGAAATCTGTCCGAAAAAAGAGTCTAGTAAACATCCCGGGTATGTTAAAATCATAAATTATAATTTAATAAATAATCATAAAAAATAATAATATAATAATAATAAATTTAATTCAATAATGTAATCAAACCAAAAACACTGACATTTGAAATATAGCGCCAAGTTTGCACATCACTGAGCAAAGTCACAAAATTGCTTTCAGCATCTGATGACAAATTTCCCCACGAATCATCACTCAATTCTGCAAGTGGTTCTAATTTACTATCACTGTTCTCTAGCTGGTCTAAAACCGCTTTTGACCTAAAGGGATGCTTTTTGGACGCCATGGACATTTCTCAGTTTCAAGGCAAAAAGAACAGTAAAAATGTAGGCAGGGCTCAGGACAAAGTACTTGGGACAAAATGTATGTGAAATGGGTTGATACAGTAATGTTATACTATGTGATTTTAGTGTATTTAGTGAATGTCACTTTTTGTCAAATTTCAAATTTCCCGTTGTTCCATCCCCGTACGTCCCGACTTCGCAGGGGACGGAACCCAGAAGACAGATGCCAGCATCCGCCGAAGGACATTACAGGGGACACTGCAGGAAGGACATCGCGGGAGCGCAGGACAAGGTAAGAGAAGAACAGATCCCGGAGCAGCGCCGCATGGTAAGCCCGAGTGTAGCTCGGGGTTACCTCTTGTGGTACTGAAACTTTACCCGAGCTACACTTGGGAATACCGCCAGGGAGGCTACAATGCTTTATTATGTTTTATGGAATGTTGTATAATAAACTTTGATGATGTTATATGTTTTCATTTGGATGGATACTAGTCTACTTGTGTATGTGCCTTGTCAGTCCCTCCAGATACCACTCTTTTTTGTTTGATATGATTCATGAAATAAATGGGTTATGGCACAGTATAATGTGGTGCAGTTTCTCCGTTCTTGCTTTTGTGTGTACCAAAGCACCATATGCATTTGCCACCATATTGCCTTAGCTGCTATTAATTTTAGTGCTCCTTTTTTCCTGAATGCAGTACACCCTTTGAGTGGTGTGACGGCCTGTTTATACTGAAGGAGTATGTTAGTAGGATCTTGTTCCTTTTTAATTATTTGCTCAATAAAGCGGTTTTACACTATGTAAGTCTCTCTTGCCTTACTGGTGACTACTCTGGAGGGGCATATACCTATACTACCAATGATCCATGATAGAGACAAGATCCTTCATCATCTGAAGGATCCATCCAACTCCAGGAGAGATACCCATTATATAACAAAAGGCTCATTGGTCCTTAGGGGCCTGGGCAGGAAGGTGAGGGGGCACTCCACCTATTGAGGATTGGCACTTGCAGTTCATATCCGCATGAAATTTAAATATGCACATGGACACTATTCACCAAATTGTGTTGAAGTCACTATACTGCATGTGACCCTTGTCTGAGTGTGTAATATTACCAGCCTGTATTCTATATATGTGTTTATGGTTGTCTGGGCTATATAATACATGGTGGCATAAGTAATGGTATAAGTATATGTACAGTCAGGTCCATAAATATTGGGACATCGACACAATTCTAACATTTTTGGCTCTATACACCACCACAATGGATTTGAAATTAAATGAACACGATCTGCTTTAACTGCAGACTGTCAGCTTTAATTTGAGGGTATTTACATCCAAATCAGGTGAACGGTGTAGGAATTACAACAGTTTGCATATGTGCCTCCCATTTGTGAAGGGACCAAAAGTAATGGGACAGAATAATAATTATAAATCAAACTTTCACTTTTTAATACTTGGTTGCAAATCCTTTGCAGTCAATTACAGCCTGAAGTCTGGAATGCATAGACATCACCAGACGCTGGGTTTCATCCCTGGTGATGCTCTGCCAGGCCTCTACTGCAACTATCTTCATTTCATGCTTGTTCTTGGGGCATTTTCCCTTCAGTTTTGTCTTCAGCAAGTGAAATGCATGCTCAGTCGGATTCAGGTCAGGTGATTGACTTGGCCATTGCAAAACATTCCACTGCTTTCCCTTAAAAAACTCTTTGGTTGCTTTTGCAGTATGCTTTGGGTCATTGTCCATCTGCACTGTGAAGCGGCGTCCAATGAGTTGTGAAGCATTTGGCTGAATATGAGCAGATAATATTGCCCGAAACACTTCAGAATTCATCCTGCTGCTTTTGTCAGCAGTCACATCATCAATAAATACAAGAGAACCAGTTCCATTGGCAGCCATACATGCCCACGCCATGACACTACCACCACCATGCTTCACTGATGAGGTGGTATGCTTAGGATCATGAGCAGTTCCTTTCCTTCTCCATACTCTTCTCTTCCCATGACTCTGGTACAAGTTGATCTTGGTCTCATCTGTCCATAGGATGTTGTTCCAGAACTGTGAAGGCTTTTTTAGATGTCGTTTGGCAAACTCTAATCTAGCCTTCCAGTTTTTGAGGCTCACCAATGGTTTACACCTTGTGGTGAACTCTCTGTATTCAATCTGGTGAAGTCTTCTCTTGATTGTTGACTTTGACACACATACACCTACCTCCTGGAGAGTGTTCTTGATCTGGCCAACTGTTGTGAAGGGTGTTTTCTTCACCATGGAAAGAATTCTTCGGTCATCCACCACAGTTGTTTTCCGTGGTCTTCCGGGTCTTTTGGTGTTGCTGAGCTCACCGGTGCGTTCCTTCTTTTTAAGAATGTTCCAAACAGTTGTTTTGGCCACGCCTAATGTTTTTGCTATCTCTCTGATGGGGTTTTTTTTTATTTCAGCCTAATGATGGCTTGCTTCACTGATAGTGACAGCTCTTTGGATCTCATCTTGAGAGTTGACAGCAACAGATTCCAAATGCAAATAGCACACTTGAAATTAACTCTGGACCTTTGATCTGCTCATTGTAATTGGGATAATGAGGGAATAACACACACCTGGCCATGGAACAGCTGAGAAGCCAATTGTCCCATTACTTTTGGTCCCTTAACAAGTGGGAGGCACATATGCAAACTGTTGTAATTCCTACACCGTTCACCTGATTTGGATGTAAATACCCTCAAATTAAAGCTTACAGTCTGCAGTTAAAGCACATCTTGTTCGTTTCATTTCAAATCCAATATGGTGGTGTATAGAGCCAAAAATGATAGAATTGTGTCGATGTCCCAATATTTATGGACCTGACTGTATATCTGATTGTGCTTTTATATCCACTGTTTGAGCGCTGCACTGTTTTATATACATTTTTTATTAGTTTTAGGCAATCCCATTTATTTAAAAAAGGTCAGGAATGCCTAAAGTGAGAAGCAGAGGTTCTACACATGGCGGTAATAATTTTTAATGTTTTTTTAACAGAATGTACAGATTTAATTTTTTGTAAATATCTTTTTTAAACTATTTTTCTCTGTAAGGTTGTTCCTGTCCTCAGTCAAGCAAACACAGGCAGGAATAGCAATGAAAACTGAACTGAGCCTCAACACGATATTGAAAAAATAAAAAGAGTTCCATGCAAGATAAGGCTGCCAATTCAGACACTCACCTTAAAGAGGTGATGGATAAAAAGAATGCCACCTTATGATGAGAGCAGACAGAGGAATATCTCTAACAGATTCAAAAGGCCATTTCTGAAGTGCAGAGAGTACCAGATCAGGTCTTAATCAAGAAGTGAGAAGCCAATGGTCCCAGAAATGAAACATGACCTTTGATAGCACTGAGAGCCAAACACTGGTCCAAACCCATCCTATTTCCCACCTGCCATCACCATTTACCGCGCTTTTCATAGTTCTCATTAGAGATGAGCGAATCGAAGTATCCGAAGTGGAATTCGAGTCGAATATCGGAAAAATTTCGATTCGTGCCGAATCCGAAAAATAGCCTAATTCGGACGCGCGAATCGAAATTTTTCAGAAAATGGCGGCTGACATGTGCGGCGACGGAGCGGGGATGTCTGGGAAGGCGCGCAGACAAGGCGCGCTGACCCATAATGCATTCCTCAACTACATGTGATCGCATCAGCCAATCAGCAGCCAGCCAGCACTGTGTAATGGTCGAGCTATAAATAGCGGCCATTTTGGAATTCTTCATTTGCCTGCAGTTATTGAACAGAGGCAGACCGCTCTGTACTAGGGACAGGGACAGAGTTAGGGCCACAGAAACGATAATTGGGGACAGAGAAAAGTTACTTAGGGACAGAGAACCATTACTCAGGGACACAGACTTGTTAATGAGGGCCACAGAATCGTTATTTAGGGACAAAGAAACGCTAGTTAGGGCCACAGAATTCATACTCAGGGACAGACAGAATTGTTACTCAGTGCCAGAGAATTGTTACTTAGGGCCACAGAAACGTTATTAGGGCCACAGAATTTTTACTCAGGGACAGACAGAATTGTTACTGAGTGCCAGAGAATTGTTACTCAGGGACAGACAGAATTGTTACTGAGTGCCAGAGAATTGTTACTTAGGGCCACAGAAACTTTAATTAGGGCCACAGAATTTTTACTCAGGGACAGACAGAATTGTTACTGAGTGCCAGAGAATTGTTACTCAGGGACAGACAGAATTGTTACTGAGTGCCAGAGAATTGTTACTTAGGGCCACAGAAACTTTACTTAGGGCCACAGAATTTTTACTCAGGGACAGACAGAATTGTTACTGAGTGCCAGAGAATTGTTACTCAGGGACAGACAGAATTGTTACTGAGTGCCAGAGAATTGTTACTCAGGGCCCCAGAAACTTTACTTAGGGCCACAGAATTTTTACTCAGGGACAGACAGAATTGTTACTGAGTGCCAGAGAATTGTTACTCAGGGACAGACAGAATTGTTACTGAGTGCCAGAGAATTGTTACTTAGGGCCACAGAAACTTTACTTAGGGCCACAGAATTGTTACTCGCACAGACACAGAATTGTTACTCGCACAGACACAGAATTGTTACTGAAGGCCACAGAACTGTTACTTAGGGCCACAGAATTGTTACTCGCACAGACACAGAATTGTTACTCGCACAGACACAGAACTGTTACTGAGGGCCACAGAACTGTTACTTAGGGCCACAGAATTGTTACTCGCACAGACACAGAATTGTTACTCAGGGCCACAGAACTGTTACTTAGGGACAAAGAAACGCTAGTTAGGGCCACAGAATTCATACTCAGGGACAGACAGAATTGTTACGGAGTGCCAGAGAATTGTTACTCAGGGCCACAGAAACTTTACTTAGGGCCACAGAATTTTTACTCAGGGACAGACAGAATTGTTACTGAGTGCCAGAGAATTGTTACTCAGGGACAGACAGAATTGTTACGGAGTGCCAGAGAATTGTTACTCAGGGCCACAGAAACTTTACTTAGGTCCACAGAATTTTTACTCAGGGACAGACAGAATTGTTACTGAGTGCCAGAGAATTGTTACTCAGGGACAGACAGAATTGTTACTGAGTGCCAGAGAATTGTTACTTAGGGCCACAGAAACTTTACTTAGGGCCACAGAATTGTTACTCGCACAGACACAGAATTGTTACTCGCACAGACACAGAACTGTTACTGAGGGCCACAGAAACTTTACTTAGGGCCACAGAATTGTTACTCGCACAGACACAGAATTGTTACTCGCACAGACACAGAACTGTTACTGAGGGCCACAGAACTGTTACTTAGGGCCACAGAATTGTTACTCGCACAGACACAGAATTGTTACTCAGGGCCACAGAACTGTTACTTAGGGACAAAGAAACGCTAGTTAGGGCCACAGAATTCATACTCAGGGACAGACAGAATTGTTACGGAGTGCCAGAGAATTGTTACTCAGGGCCACAGAAACTTTACTTAGGGCCACAGAATTTTTACTCAGGGACAGACAGAATTGTTACTGAGTGCCAGAGAATTGTTACTCAGGGACAGACAGAATTGTTACGGAGTGCCAGAGAATTGTTACTCAGGGACAGACAGAATTGTTACTGAGTGCCAGAGAATTGTTACTTAGGGCCACAGAAACTTTAATTAGGGCCACAGAATTTTTACTCAGGGACAGACAGAATTGTTACTGAGTGCCAGAGAATTGTTACTCAGGGACAGACAGAATTGTTACGGAGTGCCAGAGAATTGTTACTCAGGGCCACAGAAACTTTACTTAGGGCCACAGAATTTTTACTCAGGGACAGACAGAATTGTTACTGAGTGCCAGAGAATTGTTACTCAGGGACAGACAGAATTGTTACGGAGTGCCAGAGAATTGTTACTCACGGCCACAGAAACTTTACTTAGGGCCACAGAATTTTTACTCAGGGACAGACAGAATTGTTACTGAGTGCCAGAGAATTGTTACTCAGGGACAGACAGAATTGTTACTGAGTGCCAGATAATTGTTACTTAGGGCCACAGAAACGTTATTAGGGCCACAGAATTGTTACTCAGGGACAGACAGAATTGTTACTGAGTGCCAGAGAATTGTTACTTAGGGCCACAGAAACTTTAGTTAGGGCCACAGAATTGTTACTCAGGGACAGACACAGAATTGTTACTGAGTGCCACAGAACTGTTACTTAGGGCCACAGAATTGTTACTCGCACAGACACAGAATTGTTACTCGCACAGACACAGAATTGTTACTGAGGACCACAGAACTGTTACTTAGGGCCACAGAATTGTTACTCGCACAGACACAGAATTGTTACACAGGGACACAGAACTGTTACTGAGGGCCACAGAACCGTTACTTAGGGCCACAGAATTGTTACTCGCACAGACACAGAATTGTTACTCGCACAGATACAGAATTGTTACTCGCACAGACACAGAATTGTTACTGAGGGCCACAGAACTGTTACTTGGGGCCACAGAAACGTTAATCAGGGACACAGAATTGTTACTGAGGGCCACAGAACTGTTACTTAGGGCCACAGAATTGTTACTCGCACAGACACAGAATTGTTACACAGGGACACAGAACTGTTACTGAGGGCCACAGAACCGTTACTTAGGGCCACAGAATTGTTACTCGCACAGACAGAATTGTTACTCGCACAGACACAGAATTGTTACTCGCACAGACACAGAATTGTTACTCAGGGACACAGAACTGTTACTGAGGGCCACAGAACTGTTACTTAGGGCCACAGAATTGTTACTCGCACAGACACAGAATTCTTACTCGCACAGACACAGAATTGTTACTCAGGGAAACAGAACTGTTACTGAGGGCCACAGAACTGTTACTTAGGGCCACAGAATTGTTTCTCGCACAGACACAGAATTGTTACTCGCACAGACACAGAATTGTTACTGAGGGCCACAGAACTGTTACTTGGGGCCACAGAAACGTTAATCAGGGACACAGAATTGTTACTGAGGGCCACAGAACTGTTACTTAGGGCCACAGAATTGTTACTCGCACAGACACAGAATTGTTACTCAGGGACACAGAATTGTTACTCAGGGACACATAATCGTTTAATTAAAGAGTATGTCAGACAACATGCAGAGGAGTGGCAGAGGAGGCAATGTTTTAGGAGCGAGCAGACGTGGCAGCAGAGGAAGGGGTCGAGGCAGCACTATTCGCAGCCAGAGGCCAGTGCTCCCGGTGTCATCCAGCGGTCGTGTCTCCACCGACAACCCTGCCGTCATCGATTGGTTGGCTCGGTCGTCTTCCTCTTCCCAGGTCACCTCTGACACCTACAGCCAACGGTCGGTGGGTACGTCAGACACAACCGTTAGTTGGCATGGCCCGGGACCAAGCCCACTGAAATCACGTGTCCTCTACCTGCCCCTGTCCTTTGGTGTTCCCTCACCAAGCGAAGTATCGCATGCTGTGGGCTCAGCCCCACTGTACAGTGAGGAAGAGCTAACAGAGGGCGGTCAGGAACGGGGGGAGACATCCGCCTTTTCAGCAGCTAGGCGAAGAAGTAGTGGCGAGGAGAGTGGCCCGGTAGCCGGTCTAGAGACAGGTCTGTCTCCTGACCCAGACGCAGCCGAGGGGGCTAGTAGTGAGGCGGAGACCCTACTTGATGATGAGGAGGTTGATCGCACTTGGCAGCCTCGTCGTCATCAGGCAATTTCTTCCGCATCATCAGGAGAAGAGGGTGGCAGCTTGGCAGTGAGCGAAACAGTCGGTGGGTTGCCCAGGAGACAGCAGCAGGGTCGCAGCAGTGTCAGTGGAAGCAGTGTCAGTGGAGCCAAACGGCCACGGAGTAGAGCACCAGCTCCACTGCAGCCTACCACCACGGCCAGTAGTGGTGCCGGTGTGCACGGAGGAAGCAGCAGTCAGCCAGTGAGGAGTATCGGGGGCAAAGTTTCCTACTCGGCGGTGTGGCAATTTTTCGTCAAGCCGCCCGAGGAAGTAAACGTAGCCGTATGTCGACTATGTGGCCAGAAAGTCAAGCGTGGCCAGGGGGCCCATGTTGGGACTATTTGGGCCATGTTGGGACAATGGGAGACCTCCCATTGCTGCTGTCTCCATCGCCACACTCTGCCATGTGCCACTTTCAGGTCTCCTCACACACTGCTGGTGTGTTGAATTTTTTGACATAGGGTGCTGGCAGATTACGGGCCTCCCATAGCTGCTGCCAGGCCCCTAATCTGCCATAGGCCCCTATATACCGCCTCCTCATGCTGCTGCCAGGTCCAGAGTCTGTCATGGGTCCCTGTACGGCCTCCCATTGCTGCTGTCTCCATCGCCACACTCTGCCATGTGCCACTTTCAGGTCTCCTCACACTGCTGGTGTTTAGAATTTTTTGACATAGGGTGCTGGCAGATTACGGGCATCCCATAGCTGCTGCCAGGCCCCTAATCTGCCATAGGCCCCTATATACCGCCTCCTCATGCTGCTGCCAGGTCCAGAGTCTCTCATGGGTCCCTGTACGGCCTCCCATTGCTGCTGTCTCCATCGCCACACTCTGCCATGTGCCACTTTCAGGTCTCCTCACACACTGCTGGTGTGTAGAATTTTTTGACATAGGGTGCTGGCAGATTACGGGCCTCCTATAGCTGCTGCCAGGCCCCTAATCTGCCATAGGCCCCTATATACCGCCTCCTCATGCTGCTGCCAGGTCCAGAGTCTCTCATGGGTCCCTGTACGGCCTCCCATTGCTGCTGTCTCCATCGCCACACTCTGCCATGTGCCACTTTCAGGTCTCCTCACACACTGCTGGTGTGTAGAATTTTTTGACATAGGGTGCTGGCAGATTACGGGCCTCCCATAGCTGCTGCCAGGCCCCTAATCTGCCATAGGCCCCTATATACCGCCTCCTCATGCTGCTGCCAGGTCCAGAGTCTCTCATGGGTCCCTGTACGGCCTCCCATTGCTGCTGTCTCCATCGCCACACTCTGCCATGTGCCACTTTCAGGTCTCCTCACACTGCTGGTGTGTAGAATTTTTTGACATAGGGTGCTGGCAGATTACGGGCCTCCCATAGCTGCTGCCAGGCCCCTAATCTGCCATAGGCCCCTATATACCGCCTCCTCATGCTGCTGCCAGGTCCAGAGTCTGTCATGGGTCCCTGTACGGCCTCCCATTGCTGCTGTCTCCATCGCCACACTCTGCCATGTGCCACTTTCAGGTCTCCTCACACTGCTGGTGTGTAGAATTTTTTGACATAGGGTGCTGGCAGATTACGGGCCTCCCATAGCTGCTGCCAGGCCCCTAATCTGCCATAGGCCCCTATATACCGCCTCCTCATGCTGCTGCCAGGTCCAGAGTCTGTCATGGGTCCCTGTACGGCCTCCCATTGCTGCTGTCTCCATCGCCACACTCTGCCATGTGCCACTTTCAGGTCTCCTCACACTGCTGGTGTGTAGAATTTTTTGACATAGGGTGCTGGCAGATTACGGGCCTCCTATAGCTGCTGCCAGGCCCCTAATCTGCCATAGGCCCCTATATACCGCCTCCTCATGCTGCTGCCAGGTCCAGAGTCTGTCATGGGTCCCTGTACGGCCTCCCATTGCTGCTGTCTCCATCGCCACACTCTGCCATGTGCCACTTTCAGGTCTCCTCACACTGCTGGTGTGTAGAATTTTTTGACATAGGGTGCTGGCAGATTACGGGCCTCCCATAGCTGCTGCCAGGCCCCTAATCTGCCATAGGCCCCTATATACCGCCTCCTCATGCTGCTGCCAGGTCCAGAGTCTCTCATGGGTCCCTGTACGGCCTCCCATTGCTGCTGTCTCCATCGCCACACTCTGCCATGTGCCACTTTCAGGTCTCCTCACACACTGCTGGTGTGTAGAATTTTTTGACATAGGGTGCTGGCAGATTACGGGCCTCCTATAGCTGCTGCCAGGCCCCTAATCTGCCATAGGCCCCTATATACCGCCTCCTCATGCTGCTGCCAGGTCCAGAGTCTCTCATGGGTCCCTGTACGGCCTCCCATTGCTGCTGTCTCCATCGCCACACTCTGCCATGTGCCACTTTCAGGTCTCCTCACACACTGCTGGTGTGTAGAATTTTTTGACATAGGGTGCTGGCAGATTACGGGCCTCCTATAGCTGCTGCCAGGCCCCTAATCTGCCATAGGCCCCTATATACCGCCTCCTCATGCTGCTGCCAGGTCCAGAGTCTCTCATGGGTCCCTGTACGGCCTCCCATTGCTGCTGTCTCCATTGCCACACTCTGCCATGTGCCACTTTCAGGTCTCCTCACACACTGCTGGTGTGTAGAATTTTTTGACATAGGGTGCTGGCAGATTACGGGCCTCCCATAGCTGCTGCCAGGCCCCTAATCTGCCATAGGCCCCTATATACCGCCTCCTCATGCTGCTGCCAGGTCCAGAGTCTCTCATGGGTCCCTGTACGGCCTCCCATTGCTGCTGTCTCCATCGCCACACTCTGCCATGTGCCACTTTCAGGTCTCCTCACACTGCTGGTGTGTAGAATTTTTTGACATAGGGTGCTGGCAGATTACGGGCCTCCCATAGCTGCTGCCAGGCCCCTAATCTGCCATAGGCCCCTATATACCGCCTCCTCATGCTGCTGCCAGGTCCAGAGTCTGTCATGGGTCCCTGTACGGCCTCCCATTGCTGCTGTCTCCATCGCCACACTCTGCCATGTGCCACTTTCAGGTCTCCTCACACTGCTGGTGTGTAGAATTTTTTGACATAGGGTGCTGGCAGATTACGGGCCTCCTATAGCTGCTGCCAGGCCCCTAATCTGCCATAGGCCCCTATATACCGCCTCCTCATGCTGCTGCCAGGTCCAGAGTCTGTCATGGGTCCCTGTACGGCCTCCCATTGCTGCTGTCTCCATCGCCACACTCTGCCATGTGCCACTTTCAGGTCTCCTCACACTGCTGGTGTGTAGAATTTTTTGACATAGGGTGCTGGCAGATTACGGGCCTCCCATAGCTGCTGCCAGGCCCCTAATCTGCCATAGGCCCCTATATACCGCCTCCTCATGCTGCTGCCAGGTCCAGAGTCTCTCATGGGTCCCTGTACGGCCTCCCATTGCTGCTGTCTCCATCGCCACACTCTGCCATGTGCCACTTTCAGGTCTCCTCACACACTGCTGGTGTGTAGAATTTTTTGACATAGGGTGCTGGCAGATTACGGGCCTCCTATAGCTGCTGCCAGGCCCCTAATCTGCCATAGGCCCCTATATACCGCCTCCTCATGCTGCTGCCAGGTCCAGAGTCTCTCATGGGTCCCTGTACGGCCTCCCATTGCTGCTGTCTCCATCGCCACACTCTGCCATGTGCCACTTTCAGGTCTCCTCACACACTGCTGGTGTGTAGAATTTTTTGACATAGGGTGCTGGCAGATTACGGGCCTCCCATAGCTGCTGCCAGGCCCCTAATCTGCCATAGGCCCCTATATACCGCCTCCTCATGCTGCTGCCAGGTCCAGAGTCTCTCATGGGTCCCTGTACGGCCTCCCATTGCTGCTGTCTCCATAGCCACACTCTGCCATGTGCCACTTTCAGGTCTCCTCACACTGCTGGTGTGTAGAATTTTTTGACATAGGGTGCTGGCAGATTACGGGCCTCCTATAGCTGCTGCCAGGCCCCTAATCTGCCATAGGCCCCTATATACCGCCTCCTCATGCTGCTGCCAGGTCCAGAGTCTCTCATGGGTCCCTGTACGGCCTCCCATTGCTGCTGTCTCCATCGCCACACTCTGCCATGTGCCACTTTCAGGTCTCCTCACACACTGCTGGTGTGTAGAATTTTTTGACATAGGGTGCTGGCAGATTACGGGCCTCCTATAGCTGCTGCCAGGCCCCTAATCTGCCATAGGCCCCTATATACCGCCTCCTCATGCTGCTGCCAGGTCCAGAGTCTCTCATGGGTCCCTGTACGGCCTCCCATTGCTGCTGTCTCCATCGCCACACTCTGCCATGTGCCACTTTCAGGTCTCCTCACACTGCTGGTGTGTAGAATTTTTTGACATAGGGTGCTGGCAGATTACGGGCCTCCTATAGCTGCTGCCAGGCCCCTAATCTGCCATAGGCCCCTATATACCGCCTCCTCATGCTGCTGCCAGGTCCAGAGTCTCTCATGGGTCCCTGTACGGCCTCCCATTGCTGCTGTCTCCATCGCCACACTCTGCCATGTGCCACTTTCAGGTCTCCTCACACACTGCTGGTGTGTAGAATTTTTTGACATAGGGTGCTGGCAGATTACGGGCCTCCTATAGCTGCTGCCAGGCCCCTAATCTGCCATAGGCCCCTATATACCGCCTCCTCATGCTGCTGCCAGGTCCAGAGTCTCTCATGGGTCCCTGTACGGCCTCCCATTGCTGCTGTCTCCATCGCCACACTCTGCCATGTGCCACTTTCAGGTCTCCTCACACACTGCTGGTGTGTAGAATTTTTTGACATAGGGTGCTGGCAGATTACGGGCCTCCCATAGCTGCTGCCAGGCCCCTAATCTGCCATAGGCCCCTATATACCGCCTCCTCATGCTGCTGCCAGGTCCAGAGTCTCTCATGGGTCCCTGTACGGCCTCCCATTGCTGCTGTCTCCATCGCCACACTCTGCCATGTGCCACTTTCAGGTCTCCTCACACTGCTGGTGTGTAGAATTTTTTGACATAGGGTGCTGGCAGATTACGGGCCTCCTATAGCTGCTGCCAGGCCCCTAATCTGCCATAGGCCCCTATATACCGCCTCCTCATGCTGCTGCCAGGTCCAGAGTCTGTCATGGGTCCCTGTACGGCCTCCCATTGCTGCTGTCTCCATCGCTACACTCTGCCATGTGCCACTTTCAGGTCTCCTCACACTGCTGGTGTGTAGAATTTTTTGACATAGGGTGCTGGCAGATTACGGGCCTCCCATTGCTGCTGCCAGGCCCCTAATCTGCCATGGGCCCCTATACCACCTCCTCATGCTGCTGCCAAGTCCAGAGTGTGTCATGGGTCCCTGTACGGCCTCCCATTGCTGCTGTCTCCATAGCCACACTCTGCCATGTGCCACTTTCAGGTCTCCTCACACTGCTGGTGTGTTGAATTTTTTGACATAGGGTGCTGGCAGATTACGGGCCTCCCATAGCTGCTGCCAGGCCCCTAATCTGCCATAGGCCCCTATATACCGCCTCCTCATGCTGCTGCCAGGTCCAGAGTCTCTCATGGGTCCCTGTACGGCCTCCCATTGCTGCTGTCTCCCTCGCCACACTCTGCCATGTGCCACTTTCAGGTCTCCTCACACACTGCTGGTGTGTTGAATTTTTTGACATAGGGTGCTGGCAGATTACGGGCCTCCCATAGCTGCTGCCAGGCCCATAATCTGCCATGGGCCCCTATATACCGCCTCCTCATGCTGCTGCCAGGTCCACAGTGTCTCATGCCATGTGCCACTTTCAGGTCTCCTCACACTGCTGGTGTGTTGAATTTTTTGACATAGGGTGCTGGCAGATTATGGGCCTCCTATAGCTGCTGCCAGGCCCCTAATCTGCCATAGGCCCCTATATACCGCCTCCTCATGCTGCTGCCAGGTCCAGAGTCTCTCATGGGTCCCTGTACGGCCTCCCATTGCTGCTGTCTCCATCGCCACACTCTGCCATGTGCCACTTTCAGGTCTCCTCACACTGCTGGTGTGTAGAATTTTTTGACATAGGGTGCTGGCAGATTACGGGCCTCCTATAGCTGCTGCCAGGCCCCTAATCTGCCATAGGCCCCTATATACCGCCTCCTCATGCTGCTGCCAGGTCCAGAGTCTGTCATGGGTCCCTGTACGGCCTCCCATTGCTGCTGTCTCCATCGCCACACTCTGCCATGTGCCACTTTCAGGTCTCCTCACACTGCTGGTGTGTAGAATTTTTTGACATAGGGTGCTTGCAGATTACGGGCCTCCCATTGCTGCTGCCAGGCCCCTAATCTGCCATGGGCCCCTATACCGCCTCCTCATGCTGCTGCCAAGTCCAGAGTGTGTCATGGGTCCCTGTACGGCCTCCCATTGCTGCTGTCTCCATAGCCACACTCTGCCATGTGCCACTTTCAGGTCTCCTCACACTGCTGGTGTGTTGAATTTTTTGACATAGGGTGCTGGCAGATTACGGGCCTCCCATAGCTGCTGCCAGGCCCCTAATCTGCCATAGGCCCCTATATACCGCCTCCTCATGCTGCTGCCAGGTCCAGAGTCTCTCATGGGTCCCTGTACGGCCTCCCATTGCTGCTGTCTCCATCGCCACACTCTGCCATGTGCCACTTTCAGGTCTCCTCACACTGCTGGTGTGTAGAATTTTTTGACATAGGGTGCTGGCAGATTACGGGCCTCCTATAGCTGCTGCCAGGCCCCTAATCTGCCATAGGCCCCTATATACCGCCTCCTCATGCTGCTGCCAGGTCCAGAGTCTCTCATGGGTCCCTGTACGGCCTCCCATTGCTGCTGTCTCCATCGCCACACTCTGCCATGTGCCACTTTCAGGTCTCCTCACACACTGCTGGTGTGTTGAATTTTTTGACATAGGGTGCTGGCAGATTACGGGCCTCCCATAGCTGCTGCCAGGCCCCTAATCTGCCATAGGCCCCTATATACCGCCTCCTCATGCTGCTGCCAGGTCCAGAGTCTGTCATGGGTCCCTGTACGGCCTCCCATTGCTGCTGTCTCCATCGCCACACTCTGCCATGTGCCACTTTCAGGTCTCCTCACACTGCTGGTGTGTAGAATTTTTTGACATAGGGTGCTGGCAGATTACGGGCCTCCCATTGCTGCTGCCAGGCCCCTAATCTGCCATAGGCCCCTATATACCGCCTCCTCATGCTGCTGCCAGGTCCAGAGTCTGTCATGGGTCCCTGTACGGCCTCCCATTGCTGCTGTCTCCATCGCCACACTCTGCCATGTGCCACTTTCAGGTCTCCTCACACTGCTGGTGTGTAGAATTTTTTGACATAGGGTGCTGGCAGATTACGGGCCTCCCATTGCTGCTGCCTGGCCCCTAATCTGCCATGGGCCCCTATACCGCCTCCTCATGCTGCTGCCAAGTCCAGAGTGTGTCATGGGTCCCTGTACGGCCTCCCATTGCTGCTGTCTCCATAGCCACACTCTGCCATGTGCCACTTTCAGGTCTCCTCACACTGCTGGTGTGTTGAATTTTTTGACATAGGGTGCTGGCAGATTACGGGCCTCCCATTGCTGCTGCCAGGCACGTAATCTGCCATGGGCCCCCGTACCGACTCCTCATGCTGTGACGTTGCAACAAGGTGGAATTCAACCCTACATATGTTAGACCGCCTTTACGAACAGCGAAAGGCCATCACCGATTTCCTGATGTTAAAAGCGGATAAAGGTACTCCCTGTGTAACTTAGATGTCAGCCATTGGCAGCTCATGCGTGACACCTGCGCTTGCTCAGGCCCTTTGAGGAGGCCACGCTATTCGTGAGTCGGCAGGACTATGGGATGAACGACGTCATTCCTCTGTTGCACGTCCTGGAACAAATGCTGTTAACAATGGCTGGTCAGGGTGCGGTAGACGTGGCGCACAGATCTCAACGCCACATGACCCCTGTGGGGGCAGGACAGGAAGAAGAGGAGGAGGTAGAGGAGGTCATTGGTGCTCAGGAATTATTGAGTGAAATGGGTGGTTTTTCCACTCAGCGGACAGGAGTGGAGGAGCAGGAGCATCTGGTAGAGGAGGAGGAGGAGGAGACAGAGGACCCAGACGCACCGTGGCAGTATGCTGTGGAGATGGAGGCAGGGAGTCCCTCGCATTCCTTGGCACAAATGGCCCATAGCATGCTCGGTTGCTTGCGTAGCGACAGCCGAATAATAACCATCAGACAGAGGGATGACTTTTGGCTGTCCACCTTGTTGGACCCTCGCTACCGTTCAAAAATGGTGGCCTTTTTCACACCTGCTGAGAGGGAGGCCAAAATAACGTACTATAAAAACCACCTATGTAGTCAGCTGGTCTCTGCCTGTCTGCGCCAACGTCCATCCTCAGACACTGTGGGCCCTGTGCGCTCGCGTTCCGCTGCCATGGCAGCAGGGGAGGGGTGGGGTGGTAGGAGCAGTGGCAGCTCCACCAGCAGCGGCTGCCTCAGTCTGCAGTCGATGATGAGTAGCTTTCTTCACCAGCGCAGTGAGGAAACTACTAACCAGCCGCAGCAGCAGCAGCAGCATCAGGTGGACCTGGAGCAGGACCTCAAACAACAGGCTTAGGCCTACTTGGACAGCACCCTGCCAACCGAGGTAGACAATCCCCTTGACTACTGGGCAACGAAACTTGACCTTTGGCCCCAACTAGCTGAATTTGCCCTTGAAAGGCTGTCATGCCCGGCCAGTAGCGTGGCATCGGAGCGCGTGTTTAGTGCGGCAGGAGGTATTGCAACTCCGCGGAGGACACGACTGTCCACCCAAAGTGTGGAGAGACTGACGTTTGTGAAAATGAATCAGGCGTGGATTAGTCTGGATTTCAAACCACCAGTTCCTGACACAACTGACTAAATCCGCCATGAATCATGCCCCAAACATGTGCCACTTTCAGGTCTCCTCACACTGCTGGTGTGTTCCATTTTTTGTCATAGGGTGCTGGCAGATTACGGGCCTCCCATAGCTGCTGCCAGGCCCCTAATCTGCCATGGGCCCCTATACCGCCTCCTCATGCTGCTGCCAAGTCCAGAGTCTCTCATGGGTCCCTGTACGGCCTCCCATTGCTGCTGTCTCCATCGCCACACTCTGCCATGTGCCACTTTCAGGTCTCCTCACACTGCTGGTGTATTCCATTTTTTGTCATAGGGTGCTGGCAGATTACGGGCCTCCCATAGCTGCTGCCAGGCCCCTAATCTGCCATGGGCCCCTATACCGCCTCCTCATGCTGCTGCCAGGTCCAGAGTCTCTCATGGGTCCCTGTACGGCCTCCCATTGCTGCTGTCTCCATCGCCACACTCTGCCATGTGCCACTTTCAGGTCTCCTCACACTGCTGGTGGGTTCCATTTTTTGTCATAGGGTGCTGGCAGATTACGGGCCTCCCATAGCTGCTGCCAGGCCCCTAATCTGCCATGGGCCCCCGTACCGACTCCTCATGCTGCTGCCAGGCCCGTAATCTGTCATGGGCCCCTGTTGTCGCTTGTTGGCATATTCCGCTCGTTCAGATGCTCCTTCTCCTGCTACTCCTCTTCACGGATTCCGTCAGCAGTCTTTCTTGGAATCCGTTTCCAGGAGACAACAGTTTGCGAGCACGCACCAGACGGTGCAGAAACTGAACGTCCTCCTGTCCAAGTTGCTGCTGCCAGGCTCGTAATCTGTCATGCGCCCCTGTACCGCCTCCTCATGCTGCTGCCAGGTCCAGAGTGTGTCATGGGCCCCCGTACCGACTCCAAATGCTGCTGCCAGGCCCGTAATCTGTCATGGGCCCCTGTACCGCCTCCCCATGCTGCTGCCAGGTCCAGATTGTGTCATGGGTCCCTGTACGGCCTCCCATTGCTGCTGCCAGGCCTGTAATCTGCCATGGGCCCCCGTACCGACTCCTCATGCTGCTGCCAGGCCCGTAATCTGCCATGGGCCCCTGTACCGCCTCCTCATGCTGCTGCCAGGTCCAGAGTGTGTCATGGGTCCCTGTACGGCCTCCCATTGCTGCTGTCTCTATCGCCACACTCTGCCATGTGCCACTTTCAGGTCTCCTCACACTGCTGGTGGTTTCCATTTTTGTCATAGGGTGCTGTATGGCCTCCCATTGCTGCTGCCTCCACCGCCACACTGTGGCTCCACACTCTGGTTTTGGCCCCGTGACTGCCCAAATGAGTGAAGTGTGCGGTGATTCTAAGATCGACGGCACTCATCTGCATGTCATACTGCCTGACAGTATTATTTCTCTTCCCCAGCAGACTCCAAGGGCATTTAAATTAAAGGTACAGTGTTCAGCACTAATATTAAGTCTCTCTGAAGCCTAGAAACACCCTTTTTTAAGTTAAATTCACAGCGAATATATTCGACTCGAATCGAAATTTTTCCACGAATTCGCCGAATCAGTCGAATCGAATTTTTGAATACTTCGCTCATCTCTAGTTCTCATCTTAAAAAAAATATTCTTTTTTTTTTTTTAATATTTTTCTTCTAAGACCATCACTGCCCTGGTCAAGTAAATACAGTCAGGGGTGGCAATGCAAGCTGGGTAGTTTTTAGGCATGAAGAAAGTCCTATGCCTCAACATAACCTTGTCCCAGTACAAAAATATAAAAAAGGTTTCTTGCACAGTAAGACCTTGTTCCCAGACACCTGCATCAAAAGATGCAGCAAACAAAGGGCAGCTCCAGGAACAATTGAAAAAGCCTAAAATAATTGAAAACCCAGAGTACACCCCCTCAAAGAAAAGAAAACATTTTAAAGGAAATTCTTGCAGAAAAAAAGAAGCCTTGCCATTTCTGCCCATGCTTGCTTGAATTATAACTAAAACAATGTAGAGAGATTATATACATGGACTACTGGGTGTCAAGGATGTACCACTGGCTGGAGGTGGCCCATTATGCATTTGAGGTACTGGTGTGCTGCGCTGCACATGTCATGTCCGAGAGGACCTTTAGTGAATAGTGAAGTGTGGAAGATTTGTGACTGAGAAGTTGACTTTTAATAACCTGTAGTGAGGGTGTGCACAGTATTTTTACTTTTTTTTTTCAAAGGATATAATGAGGTGCTGTAAAAAGGCAGCTCTTGAAGAGAATGTCCTCAACAGCTGCCTGATGTGCTGTAACCATCCCTTAGGACTGGTTTACACCATGCCCTGGGCTGAATCGCTCAGGAATGTGCTGTGCATTCTTGTGCGATTCATCTGCAGCTCTGTGTGTTCATTTGAATGGGCTAAAACCGCACCGCACCAAAAGTAGTGCATGCACTACTTTCTGAAACGCACAGAAACTGCATCGCATGATACTTTCTACCACATGATTTGGTGCGGGTCAGTGCGGGAAAATGCAATGCATTTGCGACCTGCGTTTGGGGTATCGTTAACCTTCAACTGACCGCCACAGCAGATCGTAAGGGCATTGCAATTGAATTGTGGTGAGGGAAGCCGCACCGCATACTAGTGGGAACGGGCCCTTAAAGTTTTAACTTATGCAAAATTGGCCAGCAGCAGGACATTTTTAATGCGGAAGAATTGTTCAAAAGACAGAGAGTACAGGCAGGTGTCTTACTACACAGTTTAAGAGGCTGCAGATGACACAGCTGTAATAAATTGGCCAGCAGCAAATTATTTTAGATGGCAAGTGTAGGTCAAAATTACTAGAGGAAAAGAGTACAGGATGGAACAAGAATTGGGATATTTCACAGGATACAGCAGTGTGAAACTGGCTAGCAGCAGGACATTTTTAATGAAGGAGAATTGGCTGAAATGTTCCAGGGAAAAAAGTACAATTAGATGATTACTACAACTTTTAGGAGACTAAAGATGACACAACAATGTAAAATTGATCAGCAGCAGGATCATTTTTAATAGCAAGGTTAGCCCCAATGTACTAGACACAAATAGTACAAGGTGGAGCTTTATTACAACAGCAGTGTAAAAAAATAAAATACTTGCTTCCTTAACTACCATTGACAGTGGAAGAAGTAAGCTGTCGTATACAGTAGCGGGATAAAAGCCTGCTAATATATATGAAGTTCAGCACCTGCTGAACCGGTTAAAAGTCCAGCATTCAGGACAAATCCCCTGAACAAGTAAAATTCAATCTGAACTTACATTTGGACTGAACTGGGTGCTCATCCCTTCTTGTAATAATGTTTGCTGTCTGGCTTCTGTACACTTACTTTGTTTGTTCCCGTCTGCCTTGTCATTTCTGGATTCTTCTGTTACTGACCCCTTGTTCGGGTAACGGATTACTCTTCTGATTGCTGCATGCCCTGACCCTTTGCCTGGATATGGTTCACTCCCTGATTACCACCTGCCCTGACCCTTGCTGGATAGTCAACTATGTTAGTATCTGCTGCCTTGAATTCTACCATCTTGAAACCATCTCACATGATATGTTATTCTTTCTGTGTTGCTGGGGAAGATGACAGTTCTGAGAATATAAGGGCACCTTAATTCCTGGGGGCATCCAAGTACTAGCCTTAAGGGAAAGGAGCCTGATATAAGTTAAACTGTTAAAGCCTCACAGAACAGGACACAAACAGAAAAACTTACAAGTTTACGTCTACTTTAAGAGATCAGTGCCTACAAGCCCTACACTAATATTTCTCTATGTACTTTATTAGCAGCACTTCCTATGCTTTTCCTATCACAGTTAAGCACGTGTCAATATTGCTGCTGGGGCCAAACCTGTTATAGTGAGGGACTGGCATCAAATGCCTGCTTATCGGCCCCCCAGTAATCCCACCTAAATTCAAAGGCTAGGAAGGGCTTGATGGTTAGTTGGTTGCTATTGCAGTGAAATTGTGCATTAGTTATTTTAGGTTTAGGGTCTGTGAACCATACCTAGGCTGGCTTCAACTCAAACACATGTTAATCCCAGGTCTGAATCTCAACCCTATTTTCCAGCAAGGAAAGCAATAAAAAGCACCATGCTTGAAAAAAGCTTGTTTATTGGTGCCAAATTTTACATTTATACAGAAGATTCACATTTGAACTCACTACTGCCTGCTTTGCACTTAAAAATTTTTATGACCAACTCCGTATGATATTTAGTTTTGGAATTCCATGTTAATTGTATTTATACTGGCTGCCTTAAGTTTGCCTGTTCTTATGTACCTTGCCTTGTTATACTTTTGTACGATTTCAATAAACGCAACTGTTGCAGAACAGAATTTGTGCCAATGTCCACTGGAGCAAATGCCTATAGACAGAAAGTGCCTGAAAGAGGCTGGAGGAGATCAGCAATGTCCAGATCCAATAAGGATATAAAAATGCTGAAAACAGCATTTCATTTATTGTTGATACACAATTGTGTATGATACAGAATGTTAAGCAAAATAAATATCATCAAGCTACAGTTTTAGATCTACTTTAAATACATTTGTAAAAAAAAAGTGTATGAGGTCAAACAACTGCTACTATATTATACTGTATATTGATATCCTCAAACCCAATCCCAATACACATGCCATGGAATTCATATGGACTGGTGCAGACAGATTTTGCGAAAGTATCTCTCATGTATTCTTACAGAGGAGGAGCATGTACCAAATTAATGTACCTGTCCACAACGTATACTTGAATTTGACTCATGCTGCACCACTTTTAGAATATACATAAGACACTTTGTCCAAATCTGTCTGTGTCAGTTTAGCTCACTTTACGCCAAAAGACAGTTGGTCTTAAGTACCTCCACTTTCGTAAGATACGAAATATCAGTATTTTATTTTGAATGTGAATGTGATGCAATTGATTTTGGCACATTCAATGCGACACAAATTAAAAGTGGTGCATTTACGAATTTGATGCATGAGTCACTGTCACAGCCAGAAGTGTTGCCTTTGCTTCATGAATTTATTGCAATACATTCACAAAAGGGATTACCACCAGAAAAGTGGTGCAGCAGGTTGATTTAATTCCCCCCTTGGACTCTTCAGTGTAGGAAGTGATGAAAGAGAGATTGTGGAAATCTGTTTTGCCTCCTTCTTCTGCTGCTAGCCTGTAATTGAGTACTGAATTGTTTTTAGAACACAGTACTCTTGGCATTACAGCATACTATATCTATGGTCTAAATGTAAAATTATTTACATGGAGCAGCCCCCTAGTCAGGTGCTAGGGTGTGTTCTTTAAATTATTGAGTCAGGAGGCACCTCACTGAAGATTTAAGATTAGTTGAAATGTTATAGTTGTTACTAGAGGGAAAACCCTCTATTTCCAAATTCCCCTTCCCCTTCTATCCTCCAATATGAGGACTTCTCCTATCCAACACCCAGGACTGCAACCTGGAGGGGGTAAACCCTTGATGCTCAGAAAACGTAATATTATTATACAGGATTTATACAGCGCCAACAGTTTGCTCAGTGCTTTACAATATAAAGGGAGACAATACAGCAATGATACAGTTCAAAACAAGTGGGTTAGGGGGGCCCTGCTCCTTGGAGCTTACAATTTAAGAGGGGGGGGGGCTAGTGGTGCAAAAGGTAATAACTGTGGGGGATGGACTGGTAGGAGGAGTAGAAGATTCCATTATTAGCTGAAGGCAGGATAGGCTTCCCTGAAGAGATAGGTTTTCAGAGATCGCCTAAAAGTGGGCAGAGAAGGCGATAGTCATATAGATTGGCTGAAGAAATACACTGTGCCTGGCTGCGGGGTGAAGTAAGGGGAGACCAGGGCAAACATACAAGTGGCCCTCATGAGGGTAGCGCTACATACAGTATACTGTACATAGATTGCATCTATTGCTATCAATGTGCTGATCCTATAAAATGAAAGTTCGTGATGTGACTCTAGATATCGTTAAAAGATGTAAAGAAGGAAATGATAAGATAAACAGACACTCTCTTACCATCTGAACTTTAGGAATAATTCTGCTACTTCTATGGGGTAGTACTAGAGGAGTTGTTGCTATTCATATTTTATGTTAGTTGTGCCTAAAGAAATAAAGTCTAAATGAAACCATTGCTGACAAGTAGGGTTTTACTGCACAAAAGACTGTATATTTCTCAGTTTTGCTGTAAAAGTGCTTACCTGCCAGCAATGTTTTTTTCTGACTGTATACTGAGCCACTCATTGTATATTTTTTGATCACTGGAAGAGGCCGCTGTGACGGGTAAGTCTGACATAATGTTGCCATATGAAGAACTGTCTTTGTTCTCTATATTCTTCAAAACATTCCCTTGTTCACATAAGAAGTAAGTATGGCCAGCTTTAATAGTTCTGAAACTGACCTAGGGGTGCCTTATAACATCTGATTTTCCCTTTAAATGTCTGGGCAGTTAGCCCCATCACATTTTTAATTAAAAGGGATTGTTTTTTGGTAACAAATGATTATATTAAAGTATCCAATCCACAAAGGACTACCTTAATTTGATTAGATTAGTGATATATGCCCATTAATCAGTATCACTCCAATAAGTCTGTGGAAGCTTGGTCTATGACAATGCCTATCACTTATTTTGGTAAGAGTCTTGTTGTTTTGTGCGTCTTTATTTTTATTTTTTTTCCTTTTTCTCTCTGAGTTTTAAATTTCCTTGCACTTGATTTTTTGGTGATAGGTCTCCTTTATTTTAACTTATCTATTCAGACGCATCTGTCTGCAACACAATTTATTGTTCATTTATTTTATTTTTTTTCACCAATATACTGTTGCTTTTGTAGTACTTCATTTTTGGCTGACACCATTTTTTTGAATCCAGATATATAATATAATTAGACTCATTTTTCCTTCACAGCTATAATTTTGGGTGACATTATGGATCAGATGTATCTTCACTACTCCCGCGCTATACCAACCTTTTGTTTGTCCCCTCCCGGGTCCCCACGGTCCAGTTTCCACAGCTCCCAGGTCAGACAGCCCTGGTGGTTGCCTTTTGGAAATAGTGCCATGTAAGTATTGGGTCCCTGTGGTGACCTCCAAGCTTTGAATAATACCATTTATTACTTATTGTGTTACATACTTTAAATTGATGTTCTACTTTACAGATATTCATATATGCATCTACACTTGAGGAAGCAAACTTAGATTCACAAAACGCATCAAATTTTTTAGGATGCATTTTTCAACTTTATCATGTATTGACATTTGGAACAATTTTAATTTGGTATTATTACGAATCAGCTTGATAAAATTGTATTGATTGTTCATGTATTGTTATGACGAATTGTATTTATTTATCAATAAATGTGTACACTATGTATTTAGTGGCCATGTGTGTTGAGCCTCATTTAAAGTCCCAAGGCAAACTTATGCTTTTTTAGATAGGTCTATAACTATGCAGACACTTGAAAATCAAATTTGGGCCACCAGATCTCCAGAATGGGTTCATCACACACATTTTGATAGTAATTGTTTCATATATCCTGGCACTTATATGTTTTGTATGTGTTTTTTCTATCACATTGTGTATACAATATGTTATAGCATGTTTATTAATTTCTTGGTACTTAAATAGATTGCTTGTTTGCTATATTTAGGTCCTTTCACTATATACCAATACATTTCTCTTGTTGTTTTGAGCTGTTGCTCAAGTGTATGAACTCTCTTTACCAAATTATCACTAAATATCACTCAAGAAATTATATCTCAAAGTATACTCATTTTGGGTAACAAAAAAGTGCAAATATGCAAGGTCTGGCCAGGGGAGTTTAATTCCACGTTAATTTTGCAATAATTCTTTTACTGCATGTCTACTGCACATTTTTTCTTGAACAATTACATGCATTTGATGCAAGTTTAAATCCAGTTGATTCGCATTTACATCCAGTTGACACACATATTTTCATCTGCGTTTGTCCTATGAGGTCAAGATCTTCTTCTTTCTTTCTTCCTTTGGGGTTTTATGTGCACTGTGATGCGTTGTGGTGTGTGCGCGTACATTTACATGCATTTGTGTGTGTTTTTGCATATTTGAGGTGTTCAAAAATGCAGCATTCTGTACTTTTTTCACTGCACTGCACAGCACTGCAATGGTGTTAAATATGCCTATAGGATAACCTGGATTTTGGACAATCAAAAAATGCATCCAACTGCATATGGTGTGAATGGGCCCTTACTGTATATTTTAATGTGCATGGTTTTCTATGCTTGAATTCTTGTTGTGCCAAGTGCATTGCATTGCTACTGCTGGAGCTGGAACTGCTCAAAGCTGTGTTTTACCATTGCAGGCTAGTGTGAACATAGCCTAAGGCCTGGTTCACACCAATGCAGTGTGTATTTTGTCCACTTGCAGTGCTTTTTGCAGTCTGTTTTGCATTTTTGCATGCACGTTAATGCCCTCTTTGCATTTCTCAGCTTTTTTTTGTTAAAGAGGAAATGTTTTTGTTGCTGGGCAGAATAAAAACTCAAAAACGCAGCACATGCATTTCAGCAGCATCTCCATTGAACTCTATTGTAGCAAAAACGCTGCTTTTTGCGTTTAAAAAGGTCCCTGACCCTTTCCAAAAATGCAGCAGCTCAAAAAGCATAGATGTGTCATAGTATCATATAGGATATAATGTTAAATAAACTATAGTGCGTTAAACACACAGATAATATAAATATATAGGAGCTGTATTACTTGGCAAAGAATTTGCATCTCTGTGTCTTATTTTTTTTCCAGTTTGGGATTTACACAGCTCTGTCTGGCAGGGTAGGAGACAATATTTTTCTCTGCTTCAGTTAAGTAACACAGGTCTTGTCCCTCCCCCCGCTTGTGACTGGACAGTAAAAGAAGAAGCAGCAGGATTATGAGATTATCTGTCACTTTACACTCTCCTCCTGTCAACATGTTCCTCATTAACACATGGGCACTGCAGCACAATGGATTGTGCTGCTAATCCCTCTCCCAGGCAAAGATCTGCTGTATAGTGGATTTCAAGAGTCTGATATCAAGTCAAGCTTATGTATTTACACTGCTTAAATTAAAGCATAATCTTATAATAATGACTACAGATCTACATTAATTTGTGTCTTTAACATCTATCTGGAGTTCAGCTTTCATTGGCTGTTAATACACAAGAACATCTTCAGTTGAGAAAGGTATCTGCTGTGAATAAGAAAAAAAAACATTATTTTCTGTAAAATGGAAGAAAAAAGGTTATCCCAGTAGAACATTTGTTGTTATTTGGAAATATGACTTTGCCAAGTACTGAATTTCCCCATGGTTGGTAAGGTGACAGGAACAAGCACAAGGAATAGGTCTCTTGCCATCACATTAAATGACTGTAGTATACAATCTGATCTCTAGAGGCTTTGGATATGTTTTGCAGAGACTTTAAGGCATCAGTTTGAAATATTCCTTACAAGAAAAAAAGAGAAGAAATGCTGAGTTGAACAAAAAGTGATCATGCATATTGAAGTATTTAGTTTTAACTCATTTGGCCACTTGACTAATTGAAGATAAGAGATGGTCCTAATCAAAAGCTCAACTGATCTTGTGTGGAATTTAACAAGCTATAAGACATTCTTAAATAATAAAGACACGTTACATGATAGTGAAGTGAATAAGCTTTTGGTATCGTAAGTTAACAGCTGTCATTTAAAAATAAAACAGCTCAAATACTTTAATTTATATATTAATTGTGCATTTTAAATAAGCTGTAAGTGATTATACCAATTTCCAGAGTGTGGACATAGACGTAAGTAAGTTAGATAATGCTATCTTTCTTCAAGGTCATTCTGTTGATTTAGTAACCTTATGAGTGTGTAATCCTTACTGTTATTATTTGTTGAGATAAACAGTAAGCACATATGGCATTTTTGCCCCTTTCCTTCCACCACAGTGTTTAATTGTGGTCCCCTTCTAATACTGCAGGAAATCTTCCAGAGAAAAAAAAAAACACTGATTACTGGGCAAATGGGGGAGATCTGCAGACACAAAGAGAGAGGACCTGTTTTGGAGCTGTGAGATAATTAGGCCTTGCCTAGTGATCAAAAAGTGAGTCCCTTTTCCTGGGGGTAACACATCGGGTAGTGTATTTTCCAGGAGTATCAAAAAAGAAATGATGAGACACTGTATTTTACCAACTAGAGACTTCCATAAACTGGATGGTAATGTTCTTGGAGCTCCAAGTTACTTTGTTATTCTATGTTCAAGTTGGTGCTTGATCTCTGGATCATGATGCCATTCTTTCACCGATTCAGTAAAGTGTCTAGCAAGTACAATGTTGTGTTCCTTGTGTCCCACAGTGTTATAAAAAAACTTGCGGGCACGGAGATGAAGTGAATAGTGCACAGAGTAGAGAAAATGGGCCAGTGAGTTACCCAACATGGTGGGATGTCTAGCCAGAAAGAGGGAAGAAGAAATACCAATAACACCACTCCATTTCCTCCACTATCTTTTAAAGTGAGTTGTGTTATTGCAGCCTTCCTTTAAAGGGAAGGGCCGCAAATAGGACCTACTATGTAGTGGAAGAGATGAGGTGGTGCTGTTATATATGTCCCCCTGAAAGGGAAAGGTGCAGTATGGACCTATCATAATCAGGTCCCACCGCTTAAGTTGAGAAGCTTATATTTATAATTGAGAAGGGAACAAGGTGGTATTTGCCAATATTTTCCATGCGGGATTCACATGGAACAGTATATCAAGATTGAGCACTGAAGAGCACAGTGCATATTTTTGGGTAACATTTTAGGAAGAGACAGTATCAAATAATTTTAAAAGTAGGACTTTTATGATTTTCTTTTTCTATTGTGGTATGATGGTTTATTGAATATATAACATGTTTTCAATACTAGTGAGCGCTGCTCTTAATTTTTGTTTGTTTCTTTGAGTTATTTGTGTTAGAATAGCACAGCTCACACTTATTGAGTTAATATATTTTAGCATTTTAGCATGGGAGGATATTTTTATATAATAGTCATCTTCAGCCTCTGTACTAATTCCTTTGTGTTACTTCCTTCCCATTTGAATTGGTGGGAAAAGTCAACACAAATAGGGCCCTTGGGTAGTTTGATTGGCAGAGGTGCCGATGTGGTTTTTCAATGGATAGGTATGAGTTTTCTGCTTTGGTAAAACATCCAATTACTTTAAAAATAATGTGTTGTGGCTTTAAATTGCCACTTCCTTAGTTTAAAGTGAGGAAATTGGTGTCTAGTATCAGTTGGTAGTGAGAAATACAGGCTGGTTGTTTACATTAAATGACTGGTAGGCTGCCAAGGTTATCTTCTGCTAATAGAAAAGACTTCTACCTGTTTTGTCAACTTTGAAAAAGTATTTTTCTTCTAAGTGCTTATAGATACCGAGATGAATGAGGACTTGTTTTAAAGTGCTTTTACTTATTGTTGTAAATACCTGCTTGGACACATGTTCTCTTAAAATGTGGAAGAAATGACTTATTTTTTCTAATTTGTGAGAAGATATATTTATATACTTTTATAAGAAGATATTACTGCATGTTACAATGGTTTTGTGCAGGGCTGACTGGCTATTATATTTTTGTACTCTCTAAGCCCTATTCCACAGATTCATTGCTTTCATGCCTAACAGTGACACTGGCAAGTTGTATTTAACCACTTCAAGTCTGGACACTTTAACCCCCTTGCTGTCCAGGCCAATTTTCAGCTTTCAGTGTTATCACACTTTGAATGACAATTGCACGGTCATGCAACACTGTACCCATATGAATTTTTTAGCATTTTTTTTGAGACAGATAAAACTTTATTTTGGTGGGATTTTTATTTTTTTTGCTATACAAATGAAAAAGTCCAAACATTTTGAAAAATAGTGTTTTTCTTTTAAAATTGTGCAAATAAATAATATTTCATCATAAATCTTGGCCAAAATTTATTCAGTTATCTTTTTAGTAAAACAAAATAACCCAAATTAGTTTATAACCAAAAATTTATAATTTTTAAAAAACATTTTTTACATTTTTATTTTATTTTCTTATAATATTTGTTTTTTGTTTTTTTTTTACATACTGTCACCCTAGCACTACAGTGTCACTATGGTGACACTGTACTACTTGTGGGGGGGTGATGAAGATTTTTTTTTCTTTACACTGATTGCTTTTACACCCATAAAGGCTGTAAAATCAATCATTTCTCCTTCTCTCTGGCTGCATTCTTGCAGCCATTGAGAAATAGTGTGTGAGCTGTGATTGGTCACAGCTTGTCCCATGGTACAAGGCTGTTGTGAATAGCCTTGTACCATGTGACATCTGTGATCATTCACAGATTTCACACGTAGTAAGCAATGATGTCAGAAGTGACATCTTGCTTACTACTCTGCATGTGATCACTGATTGGGCAATCGGTGATCACATGATCGGGACCTCACACAGAGGACCCGTACAGCGATCAGTGTTCCACTGTGTCCGGACTGTGTTCCACTATAAACGGGCATCCGCTCCTGCACTGCCACCATCTGGCCGTTTATATACAACTGCCGGATGGGAGGTGGTTTATGGAGCTAATATGTCAAACCAGTGGTGGTCAATCACTTCATATAGGGGTCTCCAATGTGGCCAGTCACATCACCAAAGGGCTGCGCATAATATTCAGTGAATGTAATGCTAGAAAAAATTGTCAGAGTCTACAGACATTCTGCAGAGGCTATGAGCGTTCTACAAGAGAGATAGTCAGAGACTGTAAACATATGAAAGGAGAAGGTCAGAGATTGCAAACATACTATAGGAGCTGGTAGAAACTAGAGATATGATATTAAAGACACTCTCTATGAGACTGCTAATGATCCCTGCTATTACAGCCCCTTTTACAAACCAATGCTTCCACATTCGTACCCCCTGCAGCCCCCTGGAAAATTATTTCTGTCACATGATATTTTTCTCAGCAAGATCCATTGTAAAAATATAAAAATAGAAGGGGGACAGACAGCATGGAAGTGATATAGTGTAAAGGAAGTAATCCAAACAATTTGACTACTTTAAGCCAGTCTTAAAAATATTTTCCATCACTAGGTGAATAAGAACCTACGTAAGGAAAGCACAAACTACTATCTACAAGGGACTGGGGGCTGTGCAATAAGTAAATAGCCACATGTGGCCCCTGGGCTGCTGGTTGGGCACCAAGGATTTAGACTTTGTTGGTGCTACAAACCAGCAGTTTTGGGTATTATTTACAAAGTTCTATCTTATATCCTAAAATGATGAATAAACTATGCGTTTTTTTAGTTTGTATTGAAAGTGATGATGTGTAAAATACCTTATTTTTTAACAAGACTTAATTGTGCACACACTATATAATAGATGCCATACATAACGGGTACGGTGACAGTTCTCACTGCAGTCACCAACAATAATGGTGTAGATTGGTATATATTTGCTATTTGTAAGAACTATTTATGATCTGCAATGATGTGAATCCTGATCTGATAATGAATTTATAACCATGGTGTTTTGGAATGGTATTGTAGGCAGTGATTTTGCACACTTTCCTTTATTTATGAGATTTCTCAAGTGGAATTGCAGTATATATTCACATCGTTTTTTGCTTTTTTTTTACAGCTTTAGAATATTTAAAGCTGGGATAGTAACTTTCTGAATATAAAGTCAGAAAAATTAGGCACTTGTAAAGATTTGACAAGTCAGCATAAAATTATTGATGTGTTCTTATGTGAGATACCTCACACATACAATAAAATAAGTGATAATATTTTACTGCTTTTATCGTCGCGGGAAATTGGTGTCACACAGCATTTGTATTTAAATGACTCACTATGTTGAATTAATCACATAAAGAATATTTGTTTTAATAATTTCAATACTGCCCACAAGGGATTCTAGATGCCAAAATATTAACATTTCTGACATTGTATATAATCAAAATGACAAGCTAAGCCTTTTCTGTAATCGTGTTATGTAGATTAAACATTTATGTGAGGCAGAGTGCATTTTAGTAGGCAGAACACGATATTAATTGAGAACGGCTATGTTTACAGTTCACTCAGTGGAGGCTTTTTTTGTGATATATAATAACAGCTTTACTAATGAGTGTTCTGTTACTTGTGTGAGTGCCGGAGATATTTCTGCTATATTGAAAGTCAGATCTTGAATATACATCCAGCACAGAATAAGAGCCATCATGGCAATTTTTGTATGTTTCACGATGGGCAAAATATATTACAGTATATTGTCATCATCATCATCAGACTATGGAATAGTCATTGGAGGGCTAGCTTTTCTGTCCTGGGCATTTATAACCCATGGTACAATGGCACCAGTTACATGAAACATGGATTATGGGTGAGAATGGATGAGCTCTAGCCAAACTCTGGACATCTGTGAATAAATTGTCAGCAGAACTGAACAGGGTTGATGAGTAAAATCACAATTTATTTTTTGAAACTCAGGTAACATGCAACCATAGCCTTGTGTTTGCAGACAGTTCCTGGACTGCACTGTCTTAAGGGTTGTAGGGTAGGTAGTTGGTACTTCCTCCATGTTCTCCTCCTTGTGGGTAGGAGGCTTATTGCAGGGTGGGTTATTCTGGGCAATGCTATGCAGCTGTAACAGGATCACTCTACTTCACAAATATGGGGTACTTTCACTATCATGCCATTTTCATCAATGCTCTGGGACAAGGCTGAGGCCGCCGTGGGGGGAATACTCAACTATAAGACGGGCCTCTACTCTTAGAGATGAATGTACACCTTGTATACTTGCACAACTGTTCTCCAATTAACTCTCGGGTCCCCATGTAAATGTATATTTTCTCATTGTAGCTTGCATTTAGGAAGGCAATGCCAAACACTGACCACTGCCACCTGTCCGGCGTTTTCCCACTACCGATCCCGGTAGCAACATGGAACCCCACCGTGCACATAGTGTGGGCTCCAACATGCACATGACTTTAACTCTTTGGACCTCTGTACCTCAGTACAGGATGGAGACCTCTGCAATGCAGTCCCACTCTGGTTGCTAAGGGAAACGGAATGTGGCGTAGGGTGTGCCGACAACATCTCTCTTGCTGCTAGTGGCAAATCCACCTACAACAAATACATGCTTTTGACAGGTTGCTTGCTGACTGTACCTTCGTTGCCCACGGCAACTACATATTGTAATGCACCGTGATGACTCTTTACATGCTGACTCTTTATACCCCATATGTTAGTGAACCAAGCTGTAGACTAAGTGTGGAATTGTTACTTGTAATGCACTCTTTTTAAAGACTTCAAACCAGGCAAAAGATTCAAGACTTTACTGTAGAAAATCATGCACAGTGTAAAATAATTCAAATCAGACAGGATAGTCCAACAGAAATTCAGTTAAACTGTCCTTATTCCTAAGTCCCTAGTTCCTATTCCTAATCAGGCTATGTACTGCTCCGGCATACGTGCAGAGCAGGGGCGGACTGACAACCCATGGGGCCCCGGGCAATAGGGGATCATGGGGCCCCGTGTCCTTGCCCAAACTCAAAAAAGCCAATGAAAAAGGTACCAGGGGCATCTCATGGGGCCCCTTACTGACCCCGGGCCCTCGGGCAGTGCCCAAGTTTCCAAATGGTCAGTCCGCCCCTGGTGCAGAGGTAGAGTCCATGTGAATAAAGGTCCATTAGTGGCTTTCCCCAGTGGCTGGCATCTTAGGGGTGAATCCCAGTTTGAATGGCTCTCATATCTTTCAGGTGTTTAGATGGCTGTGCCCTCCATGGAATTCGGCTGATGCATCAGCCACACGGCTCACGTACTCCTCCAGGGGAACTTTTGAGAACCTCCTTCTTTATCCAGGGCCTCCCCGATGCTGAACCATTGTCCCTTTTTATATCCACAGGAGCAGTGGGCCAGAACCAAAGATCCCACCAAACGAAAAACCAGGGACTCTTGGAGATCTCCTGGATATAGTCTTCCTGAATTTTTGGTATTGCTTTGGTGAACTGAGTTATGATCATGAACGGAGCTTCAAGTTGTCTAGTTTTATATCTTGAAATATCTGCAAGTATAGGTACTATGCTAGAATCTCAATGATCCACATTAAATATTCCCAGTGCAATTATCACAACATCACGTGCGCTGACTGGAGGAAGAGCAGAGCTGTCATGGCAGCCTGTTGCTGATCCTTTTCCTATCCTGGTGGTATTAAAGGAATAAGGAGTGATCAAAGCAGTGGAACGCAGTGACAAATGTATTTTAGGGGACTCGCAATGGGTCTGCTCCTTCTATCTGGCCTCTTACTTCACAAACAAGTATGCTCTGTCTATTCTGAAATTCACCTCTTGTACCTTTTTTCAGAGGTGGCAGGAAACAGTAGGTGGACTCTTTCTTCATATATGTTGGAAGATAGAATTGGTGGACATTAATTGTTCTTCCATGAGTATATGTGGCTGGAATGTAAATAGAAGGAGAATGAAGTACCTCACTTTGGAAAGTGGATGGTGCCAAAAAGACCTTGTATATGAAGCGCAACATGACTTACCTATAACGGGTTGTCATATCTGCTTGGTAAGTTCTCTGTGTTGGTGGTGGAGGATCATTGGAGTTCAGCACTAAGAACACACTGTTGTTAGTTTGAAGCCATAGAGCTGGAAATCGTGGCAATTGGTGACATGAGATGATTTGCACACGTGGACACTTTAATTTGTTTGCACAATTGTATTTACATTTTTTCACTTTTATGTACTGCTGTATATTTAATAATGTGTACAGTGTACTTCAGCTCAATTAATCACAACCTTGTAACTCGCACCATATGATATATTGCAGCTGACACTATATGCATTCCCACATATATTACAATTGAATCAAATTGGGTGGGCTGATGACGTCAAGCCCCCACACTCAGAAGTTTGCGAGCCCCCATTTTGTGAGTGACCAGTTAAGCTCGGTTTTAAGGGAACAGAAGGTCTTTTACTGCAGTGCTCCAGTTAGGCACTTTCTTTGTGAGTGTAATACATTATTTTAAATAAATATTGGTGGATACATTTGATATGCTATAATAAAATTTGTAGGGTATATCAAATGTGATACAAAAGGATGGGTCTGGATTGAAATAAACCGGGGTTTGGAAGCTGGAGAGTGCAACAGGCTATACCTACCCAGGTTAAAGGGAAAAAGCGCTATTTAGTCTGAAGTAAGAGGCCATAAACAGGAGGTGAGAGTATATATGTATGTCAGTGAGGGTGTTCATGAGCACATAGGAGTGGATTGGAGAATCACTATATATAATGAGAAGAATTTTATTTATTATTTATCAGGACAATTTTTTTTATGTTGGACTTCACATATTGGCTATACAATGTTATGTAACATATACTGTATGGTATATGGTAATTGTTTAGTATCTGCATCACAGGAGTATCATATTTTATTTTGATTCAGCTGTATATTTATTGGCGATATTTCGGAGTGCATGTATGGCACTTGAATTACAGCAGCTGCAGTGTGTTTTTCAGCTGTGGTTGGTGGTGACAGTATGTAAAATAAAATACAAAAAATTTAATTGTTTAAACACTTTTTCTTAAATAATTTTTTGTACGTACTTTTATCAGAGTAGTTCAGCTGTTCCATAGTGACATTGTACTACTCTGGGGGGGGGAGGTGATCAGGGATTTTTTTTACTCTGTTGCTGCTTATTGCAGTGATGATCACTGTTAAGATCAAGTGCTAACTGTCATGAATGGCTTTCCATTCATGCTTGCTTACTGTTGACATCCTGTGATTGGCTACAGCTAATCACATGGTATAGGGTGTCAGGTACTGGGTACCTGGTGGGTGCGGGCCAATCACAGCTTTGCAGCAGTAAGCAAACAGTCACGAATGGAAGCCATTCTTGACTGCTTTGTTTACATTGTAATTATGTGATCGCTATGATCGGTCATAGTGATCACATGATACCCCTACCGAGCCAGTGCTCATGTGCTCAATAGCAAACCAGTAAGTCACTGAGCCTGTAGCTAATGCTCGCTTGCAACAAAAGTACTGTGGGCAGGTGGCAAGTGGTTAACCACTTTCCGACTGCCCTATAGCAGAACTACTGCTACAGGGCGGCAGGGCTGCACAAAATCACATATAAGTACATGATTTGGTATTTCCGGGTAGAGGGTGTGCACTTACCCGCACCACCATTGGCAGCTACAGTGTCGATTACTGGGTCCCGGCCGGAGATTCCCCGTCGGTACTTGGCGATTGCTGAGGAACACTGACAGGGGAGAGGTCTGTATGTAAACAATATAGATCTCTCCCCTGTCATCTCCAGCACGCTGCTTTGTATTGCTCTGCATACACCGTAAAACACACACAGCATACAGTTAACCATTTTATCGCCCCAGACGTTAACCCCTTCCTGTCCAGTTGCATTAGTACAGTGTCAGTGCTTTTTATTACCACTGATCACTGTATTAGTGGTGCTGGGGATGTCAGTGACAGTTAGTTAGTCCCCCCCCACAGTGTCGGAATGTCCGCCTGAGTCCCACAGTCCCGCTATAATTCGCTGATCACCGCCATTACTAGTATTAAAGAAAAAAAAATTCCAGTATAAATAGTACCATTTGTAGACACTATAACTTTCACGTAAACCAATTAATTTACACGTATTGGGATTTTTTTTCAGCAAAGACATGTAGCAGGATACATTTTGACCTAAATTTATGACGAAATTGTATTTTTAAAATTTTTTACTAGATAAATTTTATAGCAAAAAATCAAAAATATTGTTTTTTTTCCCAAAATTGACGGTCTTTTTTTGTTTATAGCGCAAAAAATAAAAACTGCAGAAGTGATCAACTACCAATGAAAGAAAGCTTCATTTGTGGGAAAAAGGACATAAATTTCATTTGAGTGCAGCGTTGTTTGACCAGGCAATTGTCAGTTAACGTAACGCAGTGAGGTATCACAAAAAATGGCCTGGTAAATCCCCTGGAGGGCAAGTGGTTAATCAGTAGTCCAGCCCATTGACTTTCTGGATAGGAGCTGTACTTAATGAGCAAATATGGCTGTTCCAAGTACATATATAATTATGTGTTCCTAACAAACATACAATGAACTCCAGGAGAGAAGTGGCCACTTCCATCCGTGTTCTGATCTTGAATCAAGCAGTATTACACCAACCTTGGCTGCGTGACACTGTGGGCTTGGTTCAAGGAAAAATGTTAAATAGGCCACAGTGAGGTATCTACTGTGCTACATACAAAACCCTGACCCAGAATCAGATTCTACAAATTACTTAGCACCAGTTTGTGTTCTGGGAGAGAGTCGGACTGTTTCTATCCATGCTCTGATCCCAAAACAAGTGACTCTACACTCCATCCCCCACCCCTGGGATGGGTGAGAAGCTGACTATTCCAGGCAAACCTGGGCTTTGTGAAACTGCAAGCTTGGATCAAGAAATTACTTTCAACAGCCCGTAGCAGGTATCTGCTCTGCTACATCTAAAACCTTAACCCTGAATATAACTACAAACTATACTAAAAAACGCTAACATCCATTAATACAATTATAAAACATCAACATGATCACTTTTACACATTTATCTAAAAAATTTAAAAAAATGAAAATGTAACAATTGTTTTAATCTACATATTGGCACAGGGATAACCATTTTGATTTATATTTATCCAGATGATATAGCTGGAGAAAGAAAATAAACTTAGTTTCTTGACCAATTTTCATAAAGTAGCAGAAATGTTTCTTGCTATCATGAATATGTTTCATTTTATGATCAGGAGTTTTATGTTAAAATTTTGTGTTTAATTTTATTCGCCCATTTCAGTTTCTCATTGTGCAGAATTATGGTTTTCAGCGTGAGCAGAAAGAAAATGAGCTTTTGCTTGGATTAAAGGCATGTGAGATCTGCTTAATCAGACACACTCTCAACTCCATTAATTTTAGTGCAGAGCCTAGAAGGGCAGTAACACTAAAAGCCTCTCAGACTTACCGATGTGGCTTAACCTGCTTTTTTTATGAACCAGCACTTTTGGGATTATTAATATATGTCCAGTGAAACAAGAAAGGAGATGGTAATTATATGTTAGATGAGAATGACTTCACTTGCAACTCATCAGGCAAGGTTTTATGTCTTTTCAGTTGTGCCCCATGTCTTTATTCTTATGAAGCCATGATCATATCTAATTTAAAGCTCTCTCTTTGTATGATTAATTATCTAATAACTAAAATTTTAATGGAATTAACTGCATATAACAGCAATTAAAAAAAACACACGTAAAATGTATTATGGGAATTTGAAAGAATTAGAAAGAAACTACTTTTAACAACAAAAATTGTATTTCTAGCACTAGTATCTGGCTATCAATATAAACAATAAAACTGGAACTCAATATGTAACTTTTTTGCTTCCCTATACTTTCTGTGTTCTGTATATCATCACTGTGGTGAGTCGATAGCCATCTATTGGGTGTGCACTGCAACTGTACCTTTTTTTTTATTATTCCATTCAACAAGAAATGGAAGTGTTTCATGTTTGTTAAGAATAAAGATTTCCCGTAAACCACTGCAGCCTTTTCAGCTTCTACGAGAACAACATTGAAGGTCTCCTCCATTCTCCCTTTGATACACATACAGTTGTGTTCAAAATAATAGCAGTGTGTTGAAAAAAGTGAATAAAGCTCAAAATCCTTCTAATAGCTTTTATTTCCATACACACAAATGCATTGGGAACACTACACATTCTATTCCAAATCAAAACATGAAGAAAAATTTATCAAATTTGTGTTGTTCCTCTAAACAAATTGAAGAAAAGTGAATATTAGACTGTTCAAAAAAATAGCAGTGTTTGTATTCTTCTTTACAAACTCAAACATTCACTATATAAACTGAAAAATGTTTGAAGATTTTGCGTTCCTTTGAATCACTTAATTAATATTTAGTTGTATAAGCACTGTTTCTGAGAACTGCTGTACATCTGTGTTGCATGGAGTCAACCAACTTCTGGCACCTGTGAACAGGTATTCCAGCCCAGGATGATTGGACTACATTCCACAGTTCTTCTCTATTTCTTGGTTTTGCCTCAGAAACTGCATTTTTGATGTCACCCCACAAGTTTTCTATTGGATTAAGATCCGGGGATTGGGCTGGCCACTCCATAACGTCAATCTTGTTGGTCTGGAACCAAGATGTTGCGCATTTATTGGTTTGTTTGGGGTCGTTGTCTTGTTGGAAGATCCATTTCAAGGGCATTTCCTCTTCAGCATAAGGCAGCATGACCTCTTCAAGTATTCTGATGTATTCAAACTGATCCATGATCCCTGGTATGCGATAAATAGGCCCAACACCGTAGTATGAGAAACATCCCCATATCATGATGCTTGCGCAACCATGCTTCACTGTCTTCACAGTGTACTGTGGCTTGAATTCAGTGTTTGGGGGTCGTCTGACAAACTGTCTCCGGCCGCTAGACCCAAAAAGAACAATCTTACTTTCATCAGTCCACAAAATGTTGCGTCATTTCTCTTTAGGCCAGTCAATGTGCTCTTTGGCAAATTGTAACCTCTTCAGCACATGTGTTTTTTTCAACAGTGGGACTTTGCGGGGGCTTCTTGCAGATAACTTGGCTTCACATAGGCGTCTTCTAATTGTAACAGTACTCACAGGTTACTTTGAACCTTCTTTGATCTTCCTGGAGCTGATTGTTGGCTGAGTCCTTGCCATTTTGGCTATTCTTCTATCCATTCGAATGGTAGTTTTTTTCTCTTTCTTCCACGTCTTTCAGGTTTTGGTTGCCATTTTAAATCATTTGCGATCATTTTAGCTGAGCAGCCTATCATTTTCTGCACTTCTTTATATGTTTTCCCTCTCCAATCAACTTTTTAAGCAAGGTACGCTGTTCTTCTGAACAATGTCTGGAACGACCCATTTTCCTCAGAATTTCAGAGAGAAATGCACTGTAACCAGCATGTACAACATTTGCTGCCTTCCTTCCTTAAATAAGGGCAATAATTGCCACCTCTTTTTCAAAAAATGAATGAGCTCACTAATAGAACTCCACACTGTTATTATTTTGAACATGCCCCTTTCAATTAGTGATTCAATTACACAGAATCAGCAGCATGCATGTCATGACTGTTGGGTCTGTTGGATTTCTATTACTCTATTACACCTGCTAGTAAATTATTTGCAATGTAGAAATATCATTTCTACCAAAAACAGTGATTGATCAGGTTAGTGATGTCTGACTGCTATTATTTTGAACACAACTGTATACCTGTAAGTTATTTAATTGTATTTGGTAAAGTCAAATACATAGCTAGATCACATTTAAATGTATTAAGTGTGATTTGTAGGTAGCTGTTTGAAAGAAATGTATTTACTGTATGCAATTGTGAGAAACATGTATACAAACATATTGTAGTTTCAGTTTATGTGATTGTATTGCAGTTTCACAGAACTATTCACAGAAGTAAAGTCAGTCTTGGAATGAAACACAATGCGGCTTCTGTCAGTTTTGTTAGTTGTTGGCTAACCATAAGTAGGACAGCATAGTAAAAAGGCATCTGTGTACAAGCAAAGATATACAAGCTTCACACTAAAAAAAATGTATACTGGCGAAGATAAGGAGCTTAATTTGAAAGTGAAAGAATCCACACAAAAACTGTACTTGGGACTGTACTGAACTTTAAGTAAAAACACCTCAATATTCTAAATACGTGAAACCCCCCACACAATCACCCCATAAAAGAAAGTGACACTTTCACCCTTGAAAGTTAACAAAATGATATAAGCCTTTCCTTTACCTCACTCCCCAAATCCAAATACATAATCCAAGTACTCCCCAACCACCTAACAAAATATTATAAATCTCCCAAATCAATTAAATAATAAATAAATATTACATGAAAATAAAATATAATATAAAATAAATGTCCAAATATATAAAAGTCCAAAACAAAAGTCCACCAACACCATATAAATCCAGTAAATTGAATTCCCAATTCCTATTCCAATCCTCGTGATACCTCTAAAAAAAGAGATACTATAATAGTGTATTACCTTCTAAATAACAAATTAACAGTGTGTAAATGTATCAGTGCAACCAATAAATAAGTGCACCAAAATCAAAAACCGATACAACTGTGAATATCATGTGAATCTTGCGATCAGTGAAAATATAACAATGCATGATGGGCAATGGGCAAATCTAAACTAGCTACAAGGCCAGTCCACACAGTGCCACATTTAGAGTCATGTGAAGCTGTTTTTTCAGTTGAGCTAGCAGAAACGATCCTTGAAGAAATTGACTTTGAGCCTGATGCAATTAAAGTGGTTATAAAACCTAAACATTTTTTTACATTAATAGATTCCTTGCATAATGGTAAAAAAATGTTTAGGCATCAGCATCCCCCCTCACACCCCCTTTTACTTACCTGAGCCTTCATTTGATCCAGCCCTGTGCACTCCTGCAGCTCTTCTCTCCCCTAACTTCCGTGTCTCGCTGGCTTTGCTGGAGCAATGGCTCCCAGTGCTGTCAATCAAAGCCAGTGACAAGGGAGCAGAGCACGAGGACCAAGTCCAAGCATACACGAGTGCCTCCATGGGAAGCTGCTTCCCGTGGGGCACTGGACAGGGAGGAACAGGCCAGGAGCACCAGTGGAGTACCCGAGAAGAGGAGGTGTGCAATTCCATTGCATAGAGCAGGTGAGTATAACATGTTTGTTATGTTTTTGAAAAAAATAAATTGCCTTTACAACTGCTTTAAATAGTACGCTGACAGAAAAATTGTGTTAGGTTATGTTCACAATGCCACCAGATGATTTTATGTGTATGTCTCAAGCAGGATAATTAAAAAATCCAGTAATCCAAATCAGTGGCATTACATTTCCATTAGTCAGAACACAACAGATTACAGTACTAGACTAATTCAAGCAGCTCACCTGAAACATACCAGCTAGTTCTCAGCCAGATTTCTTGTGTCATTCAGATACAAGCGAGCCACCGAAAGCTGAGGTGTTTGCCTTTTTGAACCAAATTCTGACAGTGAGATCAGACCCTAATGAATGCTAGGCCATTAGTTTCCATTTCAACAGACCCTGAGAGACCAGAAATTTTTACACCAGCAATGCTCTTGACTCAGGAGGCTTGTGCAGTATTAGCACCACCTGGTGAGTTCACCCTAAAAGATCTTTCCAAGTGCCAGTGAAAGCAGGTTCAGAACTTTGCTGATACCTTTTGGAAATGCTGGAAGCAAAAGTATTTGTCATCCCTCCAAACAAGAAAAAGGGGAAAGAGGAGAAACTGAATGTTCAAGCCGGAGACCTTGTTTTGTTGAAAGACCCTCAAGCAAAGTGCACTGTATGGCCAATGTGTCTCATTATGAAAGCTATTCCCAGTGGTTATGGTAAAGTTCACAAAGTAAAGGTTACAATCATCAATCGGGATTGCTAAAGTATACCTCCGACCTGTTTCAGATTTAGTAGTCCTTTTCCAGAATAAAGAGTTCCTTAGTTAAACGTTACAGCAATTAAAAACTATACAGTAGTGGTATATATTTATCTGCTGAGTAGGGAGCCATCTATTGGGTGTTCACTGCAAATGCACCTGTTTTTATTATTCTCTTCAACAAGAACAGGAAGTGTTTCATGTTTGTTACGTATAAAGAGTTCCCATAAACTACTGCAGCCTTTTCGGCTTCTAGGAGAACATCAGTGAAGGTCTCCTCCATTCTCGCTTTGATACACATATTCCTGTAAGCTCTTCCATTGTATTTGTTAAAGGATAAGTTCACCTTTGGAACATGTTACATGTTCCCCTGTTTTTTAGGGTGGAACATGTAACAAGTTCCCATAGCTACAGCCAAAGCTGTGCCCGCCACCCCCCCTCCCTCTGACAGATAGTACAGGGAGAAGTTTCCCTGTACTATCTGTCAGATTTGAAAACATTGCGGCCATCTGGGGCTCTGCCCACACGGCTGCGGCATTCATTCACAGTGTTCTCTGAATGAGTGCCAACAAGTCCTGACAGCCTTAGTGGCTGTGGACTTGTAGTTTTCAATTAACTACCACAGTGCTGTGGAGCATCATGGTAGTTTATTGAAGCTTCCTGTCAGTATATCTGCGTGCTCGTATATCCCGTACGGCAAGCAGATATTGTGACAGGTCTACAGGAGACCTGCATGGCATCAGCGATCTACTGATCAATGGTGCAATGCTTTACAGGCTCCTTTGGACAAAAATAATAAATGCACATTTTGTTACCTGCAAAAAAATGTGCATTTATTATTTTTGTCCAAAAGGTGAACTTATCCTTTAATGTCACATACATAGCTAGATCGCAGTTTTGTTAGCTAGCTGTCGGCTCACCATTAGTAGGACAGCATAATGCAGCCCCCTCCCCCATCACACATACATACAATGCAGACCCCCTCTCCCTTAAAGATACATATAATGCAGACCCTTCCCCATCACGCATATATGCAATACAAACCCCCTCCACCCTTCCCACACATAAATACAATTCAGCCCCTCCTCTCTCCCCCCTCACAAATACATACATACATACGTGTATAGAAAGGAAGCCCACTCCTCACACAAACATACAAGGCAACTCCACTTTCCAACACATTCATACAATGCAGCCCCCCTTCCCCTCACACATACATACAATGCAGACCTTCACCCCCCCACACACACACATACATGCATACAATGCAGCTCCCCTGCTCACACATATATACAATGCATACCCCCCTATCATATGTTCATGCAATGCAGCCCCACTTCTCACACACACATAAACACAGCACACACCTCCATATAATAACCCAGTGCAGACTTTCTCCTGCTCATAAATATTTACATACTGTACAATGCAAACCAGATCCTCACACAAACATACAATGCAGCCCCCTTTCCAACCCGTACATACAATGCAGCCCCCTTTCCAACCCGTACATACAATGCATACCCCTTCCCAACCCATACATACAATGCATGCCCCTTACCAACACATACATACAATGCATGCCCCTTCCCAACACATACATACAATGCATACCCCTTCTCAACACATACATACAATGCATACCCCTTCCCAACACATACATACAATGCATGCACCTTCCCAACCCATACATACAATGCATGCCCCTACCCAACACATACATACAATGCATGCCCCTTCCCAACACATACATACAATGTATGCCCCTTCCCAACACATTCATACAATGCAGCACCCATTCCCCTAATACATGCATACAATGCAGGCCCCCCTCTCCCTTACAGATACATATAATGCAGCCCCTTCCCCTTAACACATACATACAATGCAGACCCTCTCCTCATACATGCAAACATTGCAGCCCTCCTCCCCCTCATGCATGCATGCAATGCAGCCCAACTCCTCACACATGCATGCATACAATGCAGACCCCTCTTCACACATACATACAATGCAGACCCCCTCACACATACATACAAGGCAACCCCCCTGCACCCCTTCTCCTCACACATAAATACAATTCAGCCCCCTTCCCCTCTCCCCCTCACACATACTGTAAACACTATGCAGCCCCCCATCTTAGTAACTCACCTGTCCACCTGAAGATGCAACTGCAAGTGGGTGTGTGTTATGCAGGATCAGAAGTGTGTTTGTTTTTTGCTGCTTGCATGTTACTGTTCCTATGTATATTCTTTTTTCTGCAAGTCATAGGGGTTATTTACTAAAACTGGAGAGTGCAAAATGTGGTGTAACTCTGCACAGAAACCAATCAGCTTCCAGGATTTATTGCCAAAACTTAATTGAACAAGCTGAAGTTAATTGAACAAGTTGCTGTCTTTCCTCATTGAAGGTGTCTCCCCATTCTATACTTGGATAGTTAATGAGATAGCTGGACATAGCCCTTGGTCCATCGGGATCAGTGACATCTTTACCATAGAACAAGAAATATTTGAGTTCATTGTGTTCATTGGCCTCACTCCATATACGGGGGATATGGAGGGTGATTTGGCTTTCCTCCTCTGCCGTCAGTACTATGAGATGGATATTTGATCACCCTTGCCCCTCCGATGGCTGACACCATTGAATTTTGGACTATGCAGTCTCATCTTGGATATCAGTATTTTATGACCACTCTGATTAATATTGATTGTTTAATTTCCTAAGATCCTTTTTGTATTTATTCCCCCTGAAGAATATCTAAAAGTGGAATGATCGAAACGCGTTGGATAATTTTGGGCATGTTGTATTGTTGCAAATGTAAGGGAATATATCCCTGCAATAGTTATCAGAGGCAATGTACCTTTTACTAATACTTTTGTATAATAAAGTATATGACTTAATAGGAGTTCCTTTAGAGTATATGTGTGATGATATGTTTGCTGCATTAAAGTCTCATAGGGGGATATTTTGTGCATATTCTTGTTGGGGACGAGCAGTTGGATACTCAATTTTATGTTATGCTGAAGTTAGAAGCAGTTTGGCTACCATGCACAGCTGCACCAGATAATGCGTGCTCCAGTTTTAGTAAATCTCTCCCATAGTCTAGCTGCCTGTTGTAGTGTTTAGATTGCTGTCAACAGGGCCTATGTGTTCCTCATGTTCTGTTCCTGTTTCCGATCTTGTATCTTGGTCTTGCCCCTGTTCTGTTATCCTGTCCCTGGTAGGTTCCATGTTCCCCACTCATTGCCATGTTCTAGTTCTGTAAACTTGGCTCTGACGCATTAGCTGTTTCACTGCTGTTACCTTTCTGTTTTCAGTCTGTCTAGAGCTACTTGCCTTGTCAACTCCACGGCCATAGCTTGCCTTTACTGATGAATGGCCTCCTGTTTTATAAAATTACACTAAACTCAGAATAAAAAAATATATTCCTTTCTAGTATGTATTCTTAACTAGAGGAAGTTCTAGTTAAGTTACCTCCAAATTAAATTTTTTCACTGCTGTGATCTGACTCCCTGTTAGAGAGTGGCTTTATTCGTTCTCTTTGTAAGTAGCCATCCTATTTTGTTCAATCCTTATATTGGACTAGAGACTATAGACTATGGACTCTGGGATTTGTAGTGTTCATAGAGCGGTGAACGTGACCTCAACTAAGAAGAATGATTTTGTGAAAAATGAATAACATTTAGTAGTGGACGTGTATGTATGGTTTTATGAGAACTTTTGGAGAATAAGGATATTGTTTATTGTCACTTTAAGTCTTCCTATAACCTAAAGCTCCCGTTCAGGTAAAACATTTCTCAAGGACAGGAACTGATAAGATCCTTACCTGACAGCGACGGCAACAAAATATGAATCTAATAGAGTGGGAACAGGTTAAAATATCTGTCAGGATTTTATTAATACCTAGGTCATCCCATTCTGGTGTCACCCACACCCTCTCATTTTGTGTCCTGGTGTTGCTGGGACAGGAAGTACCGAGAAATATGTCTAATGAGGACACAGACAGCAATAAAAAAATCAACTTGAAAGCTATTCTGACTTTTTGGGCTGGAGCTGGGATTCAAGACATTAGCCAGCACCAGGGCCAGGACAAGGGGTGGGCGGGAGGAGTGGCTGCCCAGGGCGCAGTGGTTTACTGAAGGGATGAGGGCACCTTCCTTCTGTTTCAAGGCTGATAGGAATAATGACAGTAGCAGTGATTTTGACAAGTGAGTAACTGCTGGGCATAGCATCCCCTGAGGTTGCACATCATGAATGGAATGGGGAGGGCGCAATATGGCATTTTTGCCTCGGGCACTGGATGACCTTGTCCCTGCACTGGCCAGCACAAGTTAACTCAAGTACTGGTAAGAATTGATATTTAGTTTCTAATAGCAGATGTGAGTTGGTATCTACACATAGGCTACTAACGCTGATATGGCGATTTCAGTACAGCACTGTCAGCTTACTACAGGAAGTGCTCACTAGATTTCTTTCCCTAAGGTCGTATAAACAAATGTCATATATACAATATATTAATAGCATATATATATATATATATATATATATATATTTAAACAGTATAATAAAATTTGTTTTTGCTGTAGCTGTCTAATTTCATAGAAAGATAAAGCAAAAACTAAGATTCGGGGACCTAACAGATTTCTCTAGTGTAGGAGATGTAAGGGTACAGTTTCCTACTACATTCTGTGTCTGCTCAGCACAGAATTTTTGGAAGCTGCTTGTGATGTATTGCAAATCCACAAGGTAAACACCTGCCTTGCTTTTTATCATCTCATAAAATATCAGGTAGATATGCAATGTTCAAAAAAGCTAATGTTAGAAAGAACATTACCTAGAAAAACTGCCAACTGGATTTATTTAATGGTAAAAAAAAACACTAAACAAAAACCAAAAATGAGGTTAGCACATAAATTAGAGCTAAAATAAAACATGCTATTTCAAAAATATGCCAAACTGTAGCAGATGGAAAATTCTGTTGAGACATCTATACATACATTAATATATATTCTACACTACGAATGCATTCCTGCAACAATTGAGGTGCAGCTCAAAATTTTCTAAAGAGCTCAAATATTGTCACTTGTCCTGCCTAAAAAACAATAAAAGCATCTTATTTGAACCTGGTTCAGGACTTTAACAGGTGGCATCTGTTAAGAGTTCTTGGATCCTGGAGCTAGCAATAAGTCTGACCATCCAGGAGACTGATCCAAAAAAAAGCAGAAATATATTAAATTACCATCTGCCTAAAATGCAGTGACATTTTAGGGGCTGATGGGTCTCTAGAGCTGCAAGTTAGATTTCTAAAATATTTCACTACAGATGAAAGTCAAAAAAGGTATTGGCTGCTATATTTCTGAAATGCAATTTAACTGTAAAGTTTCTGTATGTCTTAGCATTAAAATATAGATATGTATATCAAACAAAAGGATGTCAGGATGTTAATATCAAATAACACCTGAAAAAGCTGCTACTGTTGACCTCCTTCTGAAAATGCTAGCTACTTAGGTGGCTTTATTGCAAGTGCAAGTGAAATGTGATTGAGTACTCAATGCACGTTGAAATGTTGCCACATTTCTCCCTTACAAAGTGATCAGCCTATTTGCCTTCACTAAATCAACCCTTTTCAGAAACCATGAGAAGTCAGAACAATTTGCTTACTTATGTGAAGCCTTTGGATCAGATCTTTAGCCATAGGTCATGCAGTTTTATAAAGTTAGCACAATTGCCTGGATAATAATATAGTAATAATTTTGATTGCTCTAAAGGAGGTCTGCTTCACTACTTGCTATCTAAAACACCCAATACTACTATCAATAGTCACTCATTTAGCTCACTGACAGGGGCAGTGGTTATCTGCTAGGGAATTGGATGGGTAATATGCTTTGGGTCTTCTTTATACAGATGAGTGCCGGTACTAATAAGGTAAGAGAGTCTTTTTGCCAGGCTGCAATGCAGCAGGGTGTAGTCATTGTAAACAGCGATTTCATGTGTTACTTTCCTACACAAGCCACTATTCCTGAATTTCAACAGTTTCTTGAAGCAGGAAACAACTACAACATTGATGTCTATCCTGCAGAAAGTTAAGGTTGCAGAAACGTACAGTTGATACCAAGGCATTAGGTTCCATAATCCCATTTGTGGAAATGTGTAATTGAGGGTGCTGTAATGTGGACATTTCATCATTCATTGACGCCTGTTCCAAAAGTAACCAGACTTCCAAGTTGTGAGTTGATCACATAGGTATCATCTTTACTCTTGGCTTAATTATTGCCATATGGTCTGATCTGAATAATCACATTCAGAATCTTGTGTATGGGCATCTTAATGTTATAACAGAACTACCCAAGCAGTTTGCTGTCTTTATAACTGCTTTCTATATTTTTTTTTGGTATGAAATGATATTTAGCTTGGTAACCTTCTTTATATCTTCTGTTTATTAGAAAGCATATGTTTAAGCATTGTGTTTATTTACCCTGTACCATCCCTGGCCAAGATCTTGCTGTTCTAGTTGCTTTCGCACAAACTGTGGCATCTCCTTCCCTTTACCAGTTATTAAAGAGTTAATTTACTAAGCCTCAAGAGATGCACCAAAATAGCAGCCATTGGATCTTGTAGGATTGGTGTAGATGACCATGTAAAATTTGAGGAACAAATGCTTTTCCTTCTCCTTCAATTTTTCCTTCCTCAGGTCTACCTCTATTTCCTGACATAAACAATACCAGGTGCAGACCACCTTCCTATGTACAGTTTTTACAAAGGGAAGAATACTACACTGTTTTTTTTTGACTGAGGACCATTGAGTGAATAAACCCCCCGAAAAAAAGACCTTTCCAATCAGTAAAGTTGTGTTACTCGTTGTCTGTGCACACATCATCCCACAGCTTTTGGGAAGATTACTTGTTCTCTTTGCAAAAGGAGTTTTCACTTTGCAAGGGAATTTTCACTTAGCTTAGGGAATTAGGTGAAGCTGCTTTTTTTTGAGAATTTCCTCTCATGTGATTCTTGGTAAAGTGAATTTTACCACATTCACTAAGCTAAGTGCAAAATGAATATGCTCTACTTCTTTATTAAATTAGCCCTCATGACTCAATTCAGCCTATGACTAATTACAGACAGAAACAGTGGCTCCAACTTGCCTTGCTACCAATCTAGGTGCTCTCATACCTACCAACTAACATCCTCTCCAAGATAATAGTAAGAGTGGTAAGTGGAAATATTACTCTTACACAAGATTGCCTGCCTCAATTGTGGCATTTAAAATATATGTATACCAATAAAAAAACAAAGACATGCTAATGAGTTTTTTCCTGATTATGAAGCAAAAATCCATAGTTTAAAAAATGCCAACTTTAAGAATGTTCTCACAGCCAACAGTTATATTCAAATTTACTACTGGCAGCTTAAAAATGAGCCGTGGACATTACAAAGCACAGTGTTTCATTCTAGTAACTGTGTAAGGGCTTGTACACACAAGCTTTTATGTCAGAATTACTTTTCCCCCCAGATAAGCTAAATGGAATACAAAAACAGCTTGAAGACACTTGAGGTAGCTTAGAAGGAGGTCAATAGCACACAAGAAGCAGGTGAACTGCAAGTCAAATGCACCTGTGAAGGGGTTTAGATGGAACACAGAAGTGCCTCAAATTGATCTCAAATGCAAATGGAATGCACCTGAAAGCACACTGCATTTGCCTATCTAGACTATACCTAAAGTTCATACAGCATTTGTAAGACTGCCAATCTGAGATCTGTGCCTTCTATATATTTTATACTTTCTCATAAATACTTTATACTGTACTCTCTGGCTCTGCCACAGCTTTCTGCTTTTAGTTGCATTTTCATTTTTTGTTTTGATTAGTAACTTTCTTTTCTAATTTAAGTTTTTGTCATAAAATAGACAAGGAATAACAAAACAATGACAGAATATAATAGAATACAGCATTCCAAAAAGAAAGAGAGAGAATGTTGCATCATATGTATAAGGAAAGTAATACAACGGGTAATAATGTCCAAAGACATGTCCCAAGGACCGGTCACAATCAAAAAAGGATGAGCTAGTCAAGTTAAAAATATATATTAATCACATGACAGTAATATGACAAAGAAGACCATTGTATCAGAAAAAAAGAAAGCAAACTATGGACCCATAATGGCCTTTTCATTTTTCATTTTTTAAGGTGGAAGTCAAACCAAACATCTCTTTCTTTTCTAATTTTGGGTAGTTAGAATGGGCCATAGTCTGGTTTTATATTGATGTCTGTGTCTTTATTGGGTGGACCTTCCCCCACTCTTGGCATGGGAGGAAATTCAACCTTCAACACCTGCCAACTATCAAAAAGGATATCCCTACTGGGAAATTTTCCTCTACTCCTGTTGCAGAGACAACTGTAAAATTTTAGAATTTCCCTTGTATTTTGACAAAAGTCACTGGGACAGAGATGAAAGGGAATCTATCTAACAAGGGGTCACAGACCGCAATAGAAAAAGTTGATATAAGCCTTCCATTCCAAAATAAGAAAAAGTTTTTCAAATCAGCCCAGGCTTCACTGCACTTGTAAAAAGAAGGAGGTAAATCCAAATAATAGGACCAAAGTACTAAAGACCATGGCCCCAACTACCATAAGGCTAAGGTCAGTCATCTGACACTTTGAAAGTTTAAATTTAGAATGGTGACTATAGAGCAGTATCTACAATTCTCATTTGAATGATTTGCTCTCTTCTATGTTTTCATATACTTGTCACCATTACTGCATACTAAAACAGCAGAAACTCCCAAGACACAGTGAAATTGAAAGGCAAAGGTAATGGTAAAGTTTGTAAAAAACTTTTAAATCACATGAGTGTGTTGGAGATCACAGGACTATACAGTCATGGCCAAAATTATTGGCGACCCTGTGTTTCTGTCAGATAATTCACCACTTCGCCCAGAACATTGTTGCAATTACAAATGTTTCAGCATTCTCATATTTATTTATTTTGATTGTATTGGTATGACACATAAAAGTGAAGAAACAAAAAGCCAAATCTGACACATTCTACTCAAAACCCTAAAAATGGACTAGGCAAAATTATTGGCACCTTCTTAAAATTGTAAAAAATAATTGCATTCCAAGATTGTGATACTCCTGAAATTTGCAATTAAACTTACCTGTATCAATTAACAGGTGCTGACAATATAGAAATCACACATTCAAGCTTACCTTCAGGCACAGGGTACAACTCTGTCAGCTTCTATTGCCATCTGAATGAAAAGGGACACTATTGTATGAGACCCAGGAGGACCCCACTGCTGATACAGAAACATAAAGTCTGATTGGAGTTTGCCAAAAGTTACCTGAGGAAGCCAAAATCCTTTGGGAGAATGTGCTTTGGACAGACGAAACAAAATTACAGCTTTTTGGTAAAGCTCATCTTTATACTGTTTTCAGAAAATGAGACCTTTTAAGAAAAGAATACAGTGTCTACAGTCAAACATGGTGGAGGTTCCCTGATGTTTTGGGGTTGGTTTGCTGCTTCAGGCACTGGATTTCTTGATCATGTGCATGGCATTAGGAATTCTGAAGACTGCCAAAGAATTCTGGGGTGCAATGTAGGGCCCAGAGTCAGAAAGTTGGGTCTCTGTCAAAGGTCATGGGTCTTCTAGCAGTCCAGACTCCAATCCCATAGAGCACCTGTGGAGAGATCTCAAATAATGTGATGTAAATATAAGAACTGCTCATAGAGCTGTGGAGGTTAGCTCTGGCATTTATAATTTTTTATTGGGGTTGATTGGGATTGATTTACCAAGGCATTTCATTATTATTTTTATTTGCACTTCATTTTGAATACTGGGTCAAGAGCAAAGGAAATAGCAAAATTATATTTGCTAGCAAATGATTTGATATTTGACATTGCTGAATATTGATATTTGACATTTACTTTTGCTACATAAACATCCTCCACTCCTTTAGTAAATTAACCTCATTGAATGCAGGGACAGCTAATAATGATGGATCGGTGAATTCATTTTATCTGTACACACCAAGGTTCTTTTGTGACAAATGAACACTGTAATATATTATGGAGATATGGTCCATTTCTTTTTTGTTACATTATTTTATACATTTTTTGTATCATTGTTTGAATACCATTGTTACGTATAGTGTATTTATTAACCTCAAACACATTAAAGAGTAACTCCCCTTCTGTTAAAAAAAAGAGTAACTCCACTTTTGTTGAGAAAAAAATGTTACCTCTGGGTAATCTATGTACATTGCAAGGATTTCTCAAAAACTTTGTTGCAGAGTCCTAACTTTTGTTATTCTGAAGTAATAGCTGTTTTTTGTCTGTCTATGTGAAAACTGAATCTGTATTGAAGTGGTTTTACAATTATCAATCAGCTGCTGCACCTACAGGGCTCTAGTGAGGAAAATTGCAGGGTTTGCATCCTTTTAGATGTGTTTCCCTTTGGGAGTATCTCACCAAAAAGGATATTTTTGTTGTAGGGGTTGCCAAAAATCTGACTTGTATCTTATTGCAGACTTCTGGGAAAATCAGCAAGCCAATCACACAAGCAGGAGATTATATTTGTGGAAGGGGGGGCGTTCTGTCCACCATCTGTGTACAGAACACTTCCAGGTAGCCATGTCGCATTACAGTTTACATAAAATTACAGCGCTGCAGAATGAAAAGGAAAGGTAATTTTTAACAACATTCAACTACAATATGACTTGTGTCGCAATTGTATATGCTATAATATGGGGATTTTTTGTTATTTTTTCCCAGAAAAGTGTAGTTACCCTTTAAATACACCTGTTACAGATATGATGAGTAGGTATGTAGGCAGTGTTAACTAACATGATATTGTTTAATATGATTTAAACAATTGATATAATGTAGAAGATGTTCACTATGGAGCCTAACAGAAAAAGTAGGAGAAAAGGAATATAAAAACCTCATAAACATGAGCTAATTCCTGTGTGATAAATAAAGCGGTAATTGTTTCTCAGATACCCAATATTAAGTTATGAGCGGAGGTGCGAACCTTCTAGTCAAGATGAAGCCATATCAATATCAAATGCACCTCTGAAGCTCTAAGAGCAGGTAAAAGTTATTCGATCCTGTGGTTAACGTTTCTATGGAAACAACTTCCTTCTGTATACTCTACATCCCTATTACATCTATCACACTTTGTCAGTGACTGTGTTGGAGATATTGCTATGGAGCACTTAGGGATAGTGACTAGCTACCTATGTACATCAATTAATTTCCTTTTCTTTTCTACAAATACCTCTTCTGAAACAAAAAGGAAACATGTATAGATAAACTTGATATTGAACAAAATGTATGGCACAAAAATGCATAAAAGCAAATCCATGATTGTTACAAATAATAACTTCTACTCCTTTGCATATACTGTATATAGAGAGGGGTTTGTTTTTTTTCTCCTTTGAAAAGTACTGTTCTGTATTTTCTATGGTCTTGAATAAAAGAAAACCTGCAGAAAGATGTTTTGCTACACTGCGGACATACAAATGAAGTAAGATCAACTTGTTTTAAAATAAAGTTATGTACAATTTTTATTTTATAAAATCCCATTTTTTATAAAACCATGTTAAATGATATTCACCAGAGTAGTTTGCCCATTTACTTCTTTTACAGCCGGTCATTTGCTAATACTCCCCAACTGCTTTTTAGGCGTTTTATAGATTTGATTAAAATACAACACATTTAGTGTAGACTTTGATAACCAAAAATTAGCATAGTTAGTATGATACTAGTGAATATAGTGGTTTGTCATATAATACCAACCTTTATGTCTACACATTCAGCAAGTCTGTTGAAGATCATTAGGGATATTTGCTTTTTTTTTTTTACCAAAAATACAGTTTTTTTTTCAAAGAATATGTTTAAAATTCTCAAAGACCCATTAACCATTTTCCTAACATTGCAATCATCTATTTATTCCTCATAGGTGTTGCAGAAAATAGCAGACACACAGGCTTCCGAAAGGAAAGCTGTATATTAGGAAATGGAATGCAAATTTTAGTATGTCGCTTTTATAAATAGGCCCCTTTTCCCCCCCATAGTCATTTGTACACAGCAATACTGGTGATATGAAAGGATAGGTTACCATTTCCATTTTGTTTGACTTTTGAGCATTTATAATCATGTCATATTTACCTTCAAAATGTTTTATCTTCATGGTCATGTATCTTTATGATCATCTTCCTTTCATCTTCAGTATGTTTTATCCTCATGGTCATGCATCTTCATGGTCACCTTCTATTCATATCAGTAATATTTATCTTCATGGTCATGTATGTTCATGATCATATTCTATTGATAGTCGCTATGTTTTATCTTCATGGTCATGTATCTTCATAATGATCATGTATTAATTTAGTGTATTTTTTTTCATGCATATTCATAGTAATCTTGTATTCATCTTTAGCATGATTTGTCATTATTAAAATGTAGTGTTGTGGTCATCTTCTGTTCATCTTCAGGATGTTTTATCTTCCTGATCATATAACTTCACAGTTATCTTCTGTTTGTCTTCAGTATGTTTCATCTTCATGGTTATCTATTCATCCTCGGTATGCTTATAATACCTTTGTTGCATACACAATAACCAAAAACTTTAAATACACTTTGAAAAAAAAAAAATAAGATTAGGATTTGCAATGTATGCTTTCTTTCTTTTGAAGCTATTGGGTATATGTTAAAAAATTAAATCTCCTCTGAGGGGCATTCACCCATATTTTTCAACGAAGCTATAAGATGTCACAGTGGCAGGTGCAGAGAGTGGATTCTGGTGTTTACAATGAGGAATTTAGACTAAAATACTTGTTGTATTTGCAGATTGTCAAATGTGTGGAAATAGGTATGATGACAATTGGAATTATGGCCAGCTCCTCCATTAGAAATAATGGTGTATCACTGATGAAACATTGACTCCCCATTATAAAACTGTGTATTTTCTTTATAGTGATTGGAGCTGGCAGGTGCAACATGGAAAGATCATTTGCTGATTTGAAAATATGTCCCTCAGTTGTGCTTTTGGCAGGTAGGTCTCCATTGTACGCACTCTAATATCCAGATATAAGAGAAATTTTGATTTACCTGTAAGTTCCATATTTTGGAGTAGAGGACAAAGGTAGAGTATTCATACTCTATGTGTTATAGGCTAGTACCTTCCGGTGATTGGACACTGGAAAAGCATTATTGGACAGCCCCCCCTGCCTGTTTTGAAGCCAGCAACGGAGAGTAAATCAAGGAATGGAAGGGAAGATGGCCTGTCCTGTACTCCAAGGCATGGAATTTACATACAAAATGCCATACCTTGGAGTACAGGACCTTGGAGTTAATTCAAAATTCCTTTTATCTTAATTGTACAGTACAGGGCACAGGCTGAGTATTCATACACTGTTGGACATCAATCAATGAATAGGAAGGGTGGCAATAATGAGGCAAACAGAATTGAGCTAACAGGGCCAACAAGAAGGGTCAGAGGACCCAACCTTAGAGAACCACTGCGAGATCCTTGTTGCCAAAGGCTGCATTGGATTGGATGTCCACCTGGTAAAACTTGGAAAAAGTATAATTAGACTACCTGTTGACAGCCATACACAACTGGGCTACAAATGCTTGGTACTAAAATGCCTATCAAAATATGCAAAAGTACAGGAGGATATTTACCTTTGAGAATGTAAGCTCTCGCAATCAGATTTGCCACCGTATCCATCGTGCAATGGTGGAGCAGGGTGTTCTTTGCAAGGTCCCAAGAACAAGAAAAACAGGAAATCTGTCTGATTGTAGCAGTAGCCTTGAGAATCAGTCGAATGTTGCAAGATTTCCTTTGGATGCTTAGGAGCAGGGCATAAGGATGGGAGGACAATGTATTCATTGAGGTGGAATGCTTAGGTCCTTGGATGTAGGACAACTTTGTCTTTGTGAGATATGAGGAAAGGCTCTTTACAGGAAAGGGACACCAGTTCCGATATGTGTCTGGCAGACATAATAGTGACCAAAAAGGCTATTTTGCATGAGAGATCCTCCAGAGAGATAACCTGAAAGGCTCAAAGAGTGGTTTCTGCAGGGCAGAGAGAACCTATCTGAGATCCAAATAAAGCACAAGGTGCTGCAAGGGGGGCTTAATTCAAAATGCACCTTTAAATAAGATTCTAAAAAGGGAGAGTGAAACCTTTGAAAAAAATGGATAAGGTTGAGACCTGACCTTTAAAGAGAGTTCAAGCCCCCCCCCCCCAAAGAGAATTAAAAGTCAGCAACTACAAAATAATATGGCACTTACCTGTCCAGGCATCCCATGGTATCCCCACCCAAGCCGCTTCTTCAATCAGCTATCAGGTGCGGGCCATCTTGATTAAGGGAAACTGGTAGTGTAGCCTTGCAGCTTCACAGCCAGTTTCCTACTGCATATGCTCGAAGTGTGCTGCACTTTGTGAAAGGGCCGCAGTCTACTGCGACCTGTAAAGGAGGGGGAGGCAAAAGTCCGGGTCAGTCTGCTACGTCAAACTGAGCCGGAAGTGGGAGTGAGTACCTATAAAAACCAGGTACCCACTCCACCCCAAAAGGTGCTAAATGAGGCAGTGGAGGGGGAGAGGAGGCAGAAAAATGGAGTTTTCCCTTTTGGGTGGAGCCCTGATTTGAGTACTTATGGCCAGTTTCTAGGAAGGAAAGAATGTGAGGTACAGAGTAATCTCTTGGACTCAAGTCCTTGAGTTAACATCAGGCAAAAAAAAGTTTTTTAACAAGGTAGGAATCATCGAAACTTCTCTCTCATTAAAGAACTGGGCTTCAACAGCCATGCCATTAAAGCCAGATACTAATATACAGGATGAAATAGAGGGCCTTGTGATAGCAGATCTAACCTGTTAGGATGAGCCAGGGATTGTCTGCTATTCGTCTGTGCATGTCTATATACCAGGTTCTTCTATATCAATTTGGAGCAGTTAGAATCACCATTTTCCTCTATTGCTCTATTTTCTTAAACAGACAAAGTAGGATTCACACTGGAGGGAAGGTGTAAATTTGCCCGAACTGGGACCAGAGATTATCAAAGCATCAGAGTCTAGAGGCAAAGGATCCCTGGTTTTGTCACAAACAAAGATAGTTTGTTGTTAAATCTGGAAGCTAGGGTTCCCACATCAGAAAGCCCACATCCTTGGCTTATTAGATTGAAGATATTTGGATGAAGGGCCCAATCCCCTTGATCCAGGTGATGGCAATTGAGATAAAGCACTTTTACAGTTGTCCACTTCTGGGGTGTGAGCCACAGAGATCATTGGACAGTGAGCATCTGTCCAAGGTAAGATCTGTTCATTTCTCTTGATGCAGCGAAACTCCTGGTACGCCCTTGATGTTAGGAATTGGAACAGTCTTCCACAGCTTGAGAGACTTGTGTCTGTTTTGGTAACATTCAAGTGATAGGGCAGGATGGACTTCCCTACTGTTAGGGTGGTGATCCCCGAAGAAAGGGAATTCCTTGCATGTGCAAATCGAGAGAAGGAGCCTAGTTGTTTTGGGTTGACAAAATGTTTTGTACAAAAGTTCTTGATTTAAATTGGGTGAATGGTAGTGGCTTGAAGGAGGCTATCGTAAGTCCTAGAATTCTCATAGAGAATCTAAATTTGGGGTGTCTCTTGGATCTGAATTCTTCAGCATGTGCTAATTGGAGAAATACTTTTGATTGGGATGTGTCCAGGACAAGACCCACGTATTCCAGGCAAAGGAAAGGCTAAAGAGCAAATTTGTTGAAATAGATTACCCAGCCAAAGGCCTGAACTGCCCTGTGGACATTTTCTGAGAGCCAGATGAGTCCAATAGAAGAAGGTTGTGTAGATAGTGACTTGCATGCCATAAGTTCTGAGAAGGGCAATCATAGGTACTAGGACATTTCTGAACACTCTGGGAGCAGAGGATAGGCCAAAGAGCATGTGACAAAATGGAAGTGGTTGTATGTCAATGTGAACGTATGTAAATGGGAACATACAGACAGGCATCTTGGATGTCAACCGTGAACAAGTCTGAGTAGAATCCTTTAAACCTTTCTTGTGGCAGTACTGGCATAATTCCTTGGAACAAGAGATGGTTCAGGGCATTTTGAAAATCTAACTGTCCTTGGACAATTTTTGCTTGATTTGAAAGAAGAAAACAGTGAGATGGTAGAGTTTTAAACTCTATTTTGTATTTCTTTGAAATCACTGACTGAACAGACAGATCTGGAGCATCTGTGACCTAGGGAAAGGCAACTGTAACAGATATCCTCCCACTCCTAGCAGTGAGGGTGCCCTTTCATTATGAAGAGGGATTTGGGGAAGGCTTGTTGGACTTGGTGTGCCAAGCCTTGAGCCAAACTGAAGGACTTAACTTCATTTTCAATGAAATTGAAGCCTGGTTAGAACTAAGGGCTCTTGAGGAGGGTGCATGTGGGACCTTCTGGGGAGGAAGTAAAACTTTCCCACCTATGACATCTTTAATGAACGGTAAAGTGCCTCACCAAACAGATGTCTTCTTTGGAAAGGCATACACGTGGTGTGATTTTGCAGGCAACTTCAGCTGTCCAAGCTTTTAACCATAAAGTCCTGTACATGTGAATGGAGATTAAAGCCAGAAATTTGTCTCTATGATAAGACATGTGTTCTAGGTCATTCACATAGAAAAGCAATGTAGAATGCAACCCCTGCAATTGCTGTGTAACAGCATGGTGATGAATTACAAGATCAAAGTTGGTTGCTCATGGTCCTAGGCCAGTTAGCTACAAACTGACATACTGAAATTGCAGCAAGAGCTTGTTTCAGTGCTGGGAGGCTTTAAGAGTTTTTCTAAAAATGGTTTATCTACAGAATTTTTGAAAGAAGGAATGTCTTCAATAGGAACAGTGAAATATTTTGGACAAAGACAGCAGAGTCAATTACAGGAACAGCCCTCTTCTTTGAAATTTTTTTTCCACTGAATAGAATTCAGAAAAGATTTTGGGGGTGGGTGAAATCCTTTCAAGAGTGATACAATATAATCGTAGACTGCACATTCTATCTTTTCATGAACAGGGAATGTTTTGCAGGCATTTGCAGGTCTATTTGTACCCAAATTGTACCCAAAGGGACAGGGTAATGATCTTTTCAGTATTAGCAAGCATATTGCGTGAAGCTCCCTCTTCAATACAGAGACATTATTGGGAAGAAAAATCTTTAGAAGCTGCTTCTAATACCGCCTCAGTATTCTCTTCTGTGTATTTCCCTTCTGTGTCTGCATACTCTAAGTCCGGCATATCGGGATCCGACTCAGGTTGAGAAATTAAAATAGGAGAAGAGGTGTGGCATTTTTATGGACCCTGGACAAAGATGGCTGTATTAAGGCTATAATGTATCTAAGGAAATGTGACACAGATGCAGAGAATTTTGCTTTATTCAAATAGGCTGTTTGTTTCATGCCTGGAATAGAGGTAGAATTGGATGCTGAGATGAGTTATGGCTGGTTCTTGCTCTTGGAAAGTGACAAATCATCACTATAAGGATGAGTGTTTGTGCAGGCCTTCGGCAGAGCAAATGTTTGCCTGCAAATTTGGTTGTTCCCTTTCATCTGGTCTCCGCCATAGCTACAAGTGCGCAACCTTTAGAGGGGTGTGCACGGATGTCACGTACCTGACCGGAGGCTGAGGTGATGAGAGGGCTCCCCTTATGGCTAAGTGCAATGCACTCCTGAGGGTAGTAACAGAAGGTGCCCAAAGAAGCACGAGTTGCCAACGATATAGATGCCTGGTAATACCCGATGAGATGACACCCACAGATGGACAGGATACAGGAATGAGTTCTCCAGAGGACTGGCAGATCCAGGTAGATGGACAGAGAAGGAAGAAAAGTCAGAAGCCAGAGTCGGTGTCCACACAGAGCATCAATCAGGAGTAAAGACAGGAGTGAAGTCAGGAGCAGGCCGGGGTCATGCACAGGTCCTCAATCAGGAATAGGCAGAAGCAGATCCGAGGAAAAAGCCGAGTGTCAGGACTCCAGGTATGACCAGAGGTGTGTGGACTGACACAGGGAAACGCAGGCTTCAGATATGATATAAACAATACGATTTATTAAGACTAACAATACAAAACGCAGTGCAAAACTAAACATAAACACAGTGCAAACAAACCAAACCACCCACCGATAACAATACATACAATACAAAGAGTAGTCAGGCAGGCCGGGTCAGTAGCAAACGGGCAAACGGAGTACCAGGAACAGGTGGGAGAGTGGTAGGGGTCACAAGCTGGGTTCAGTAACTCACGGGCAGCGCGGTACAGAGGGTCGGGCAGAGAATGGTCAGGGTCACAAGCCAGGGATCAAGCAGGAGAAGTCAGCAGAGGTCAGGATCAGGCAGGGTCAGCAACAAGTCAGACAGGAACAGGAATACAGGATACAAGGTACAGGGGCCCATGGAAAAACACACACCAAGGCCTTGACTGTGAGTCTGGCCATTCCTTAAATACAACCCCTGCAATCAGCTTCAGGTGTTTGGCTGACTGCAGGGGTGAGTCTCTGATTGCTGAGAGCACCCGCTGGCCAGCCCTGGTACTGCAGCCCACAAGGCAGGTGAGTCCCACCATTATTGGCAAGTCCATTCTTGACACCAAGTTTTAGAGCCAGGAGAGGAGCCAAAGCAGGTCAGGGTCAATTCGAGTCGGTAATAGATAATCAGCAGGATAATAAACACAGGAACAGGAGGCTGATGATAATCCAGCAATTATTGTGAGGGGCTGCAGTCCTTATAAAGGCCACTGGGCACCAGCAATTATTGCACCCTGCATGTGCTGATGCGCCGTTGTGCACATGGATGCACGATTGCGTGCCATGCGCCTATGCTCATGAGCGCATTTTTGTGCAAATTAGCGTGGCCATATTGGGCATTGGCGCATTTGCCAGGGCTTCCTTGTTTGCTTCCCTGACAACGGAATAGGGTGCGCAGTACAGGATAAGCATATCTGTAAGGAGTATGCAGTAACCCAGCTGCAGATCATGCTGTAATGAATCATCAAGGCAAAATGGTAGGAGGACCTTATAAGGTCTCTAGGCAGAAGTGACGTTAATGTGTGCGACCAGTGGTGTAAGGTAACACCTGGTCATTCAGCTGAGACTAATCTTTGAGTGGTTGAAGTTTAGCGCCAAGTTTGAAAAGTTCATGCTGCAAGGTGAGTACAGTCCAAACATAGCAAGGTGAGCGACTATGCAAGATCCAGTACCCAAAGCAACATTACAGGTTGTCTCCCTAGCATGGGATCCAGGTACAGCAACCAGTGTTTTACCAAGGTTACCTTTATCTGGATACACTGCTTCTATGCTGGAATTAGAAGACAATTAGGACTTGATTGAATAATCAGAAGATAAGGTAATAAGGAAAAATAATAAATTAGTTAATTTAAGGTTGATTTTCTCTGTGAAGGAGAAAAGGTCCATCACCTTCATTAGTACAAAACGGAGGACTCACGGTGTTCAATAGGGTAATCGGGAGTTGCCCAGGGAGCATTTCTTCTAAAGCTTTGCCAGTGTCCAATCACCTGAAGGTAAATGCCTATAATCCACCGAGTATGAAAACTCTGCCTGTGTCCTATACTGTACGATTAGGATAATATATTTCCATAGACATTCAAGGCTCATTTACACCAAATGCGATTTTATATTGTTTGATACATTTTGTAACATAGGTAAACTTCATGGTAATTTAAAAACTCATTTATGTTGTTAAGCGTTGTGATTGATATAGAAGATCTCTGGGATGGACTGGGGACTTAAATGAGACTGCTAGACATCACTAGTATTACATTCCCTGTAGTAATCAATGCCTGCTACAGCCATCATTAAAATTACTAGGTGCCACATATGATAATAAACATCAAAAAGATCCATTATCAAAGGTCAGAGAAAATATATAACAAAAGAAAAGGGACTAGACAATACAGAACTAGAAATAAAGTGTGAACAAAATAAAAGGCAAAAACCAGTGTGAAAAATATGTTTCCTTTACTGGCACCGAGTATTCACATAATCAGGGAAAACAATGTCTATTAGTTGCTGGGCTTCAAAGGCTGCATGTGAAGTGCCAAAAGGCCAAATGGGGCTCTCAGGGAAGTTGTACACCAGGTATGTGCAGTTTCCCATTCAAGTCAATTGCACAAAGACCTTATAAATTGTCTTTCAACACATTTGAATCTTAAGGCAAAATGTACAAATTTCTTGTGATACTGCTTATCTCCTCTTTACATCCAATAAGAGTGAGTCCTCAGGGAAAGATTTATTCTTTTTATTGCATAGCAAGGCAGTGTAAAGGATGAACAATAAGACAGATTATGAAACAGATTTAGTAGTATATAATAGCACTTTGATTCCTCAATACTGCTGTGCAGTAGCACTGTGCAAATATGAAACATACCCCTGACCACTTCATAGATGAATGTGTGTTTTAAGTAGCAAACTATGTCAAACTCAGTAGCAAATTTATCACAGATCTGTGCACAGTTATTAATGAAGACCTATCATTACAATTTTTCTACATCATTGTTCCCCCTTTATCCCATGTAGCTGGATGTTTCCTAAGTCTAGTTATGAGTTCCCACTCTGATCACACTCCTGCTCTTCCACAACACACACAATCCCTTCCATGTCCCACCGGTCCTGCAGCACCAGGGACAGGTGGGTTAGCTGTGTCCTGCAAAGGCAGGAGAATATCTCCATCAATGTCCAGTGGCGGTGGCAGCTGCCAGCGGGGAGCCTTCTCCACCCTGATCTCCTCCTCCGCCGGCACCCCTAGCTGGCCTTCCCCCACATAACATGGTGCTCACTGCCTGCTCACACTCTGGATCGAGATCCGCCCTCCTCTGGATGCTTCCATTCATTCTCCCTGCTTTCTTGGTGACAGCAGTTAAAACAACAGGTAAATTAAAACCAGCAGCAGAGAGGGCACAGCCTGGAGGTTTTAGTTTACCTGCTGGGGGGACAGGTATTTTAAAAATCCAAATCCCAAGCATGTGGCTGGGAATTTGGATTTCATGCTCTCCCCCCATGCTGCCACCCTAAGGCAGTTGTCTGGGCTGCCTTATGGTTGTGCTGGCCCTGTCTGCATCTCTCTAAATGTTAAATGTTGCAACCGGGGTGACCACACCGGTTGCCGCCCCCACGATGTTCCACTGGTCTGGGGCAAGTGTCCTAAGCTGAGACAAGCTGCTAGATAGATAGATTAACTTTGTTCCTAGCTATTGTCAGATTTGCCATGGCGGAAGGGGGGGGGGGGGGGGGCAGGTCATAAGTATCTAGTAATGTGGGACAAAGTACTCCATGTACTTTGTCTCATGGGGCACTGACCAGTTTAAACATTTTTAATGATAGTTCTTCTTCAATGTAAGTTTTGCATGATTGCTAGTGTAGGGTTCTGCTGCCCTCTATTGTCTATAATAGTAAATACCTGTGTTTTTAATATGCACAGTTAATTATACATGCATTTCCTATCTCTGGGAGGCTGGGTTAAGAAACCACAGAAGAAGGAAGTGGAAAGGGAGACCAAGAACTGAGCCATATGACCTTTTACACACATGGGCTGCTACTGCTGCTGTTTTTTAACAGAGACCAGAGGCATAAATTGTTATGCAAGTACTTTTATGTTCTAATAGTTCAACTGCAGCTGCCTATAGCTTCTATAGTGTGTAACTAAATCCTTGTAACAGATGTATCTCTGTCCTGTTGTTATTGCCTTACATGCAGTGCCAGATTGCTAAGTCTGTGCCACTCTTTACTTTGTGTAGTGGTCACCTTCCAGTATATTAGTAGGTGAACCTGCCTAATGCAATAGAGTTTATATGCAGCTCCTGTTCTTTTAGTTAACCCTGTGTCTATGATCTGGGATTCTTTAGCTAGTTGTAGCATAGGGATAATTAACCAGCATAGACTAGAGTCAGGTTAGGCATATGATGGCCATGTATGATAGTTAGAGGTCCAGTTGCATATCAGATTAGAAGTAACTAGGGACTAAAGTGCAGAGTAGATAGGCTTTCTTTGAGTTTCAGTACCCACCATGGTGCTGCATGTGAGAAGTTGCATTCCAGGCTTGTTGAACAATGGCTGGAGGGTCTCTGCATCACTGCAGATCTTCAGGTTTCTGACACCAGGGCGAACACTGCATCACGATCATCAGGGCCCTTGCAACTGGGCTTTTCTGCAACATTCGTCTGCAGGTGTCTCTATTATTAACTGTAACCCAATTAGCCACCACATTATGACCACTGACAGGTAAAGTAAATTACATTGATTATCTTGTTACAAATTCATTTGAACGTGAGTGGATATATTAAGCAGCAAGCGAACATGTGGTCCATGAAATTGATGTGTTGAGAACAGAAAGAATGGGCAAGTGAAGGAATTGAGTAACTTTGACAAGGGCCAAATGGTAATCGCTATACAGCTAGGTCAGAGCAAATTCGAAACTGCAGCTCTTGTGGGATGTTCCCAGTCTGCAGTGGTTAGGACCTAACAAAAGTGGTCCAAGGTAGGAAAACCAATGAATGTGTGACAGGGTCATAGGTGGTCACAACTTATTGATGCATGTGGGGAGTGAATAATGGTGTGTATTCCAATACAAAAATAGAGGTACTGTAGCTCAAATTACTGAAAAGTTAATGCTGGTTCTGATAAAAAGGTGTCAGAACACACAGTGCATTGCTGTTTGTTGAGTATGGGGCTGAGTAGCCAAAGACCAGCCAGGGTACCCATACTGGCCTTTATCCACAGGTAAAAGCACCCACAATAGGTATGTGAGCATCAGAACTGGACCACAGGAACAATAGAAGAAGGTGGCCTGTTCTGATTAATTCAAAAATGATTTGAGGAACACAAAACAAGTTTGAAGTGTTGACTTGACCTCCATTTTCTTCACATCTCAATCCAATTTAGCATCTGTGGGATATGCTGGAAAAACAAGTCCAGTACGTGGAAGTCCCACCTCTTCAGCTACTGGATGTTCAACACAGATTCATTCTATTCAGTGAACTGGTAAAGGAATAAGTGTTTTATTCATTGTGGTGAACTATATCATGTGAAAATCTCCTCTTGTATTTGGCCTTCTTAATAATCCACCATTGATGGTTTGTTAAAATTGCCATATATGAATTCCTCTTGAATTGGACAGAAATGGAGCAGTTGGTGGCTCTCTCGGCACATCTGGTTCAACAAAATTGTTCCTAAAAATCAAAGGGGATGGGTGTAACCTGTCAGCCATCAGTGCTATTTAGTGTGGATGGTGGAATCTACTAAATGTCATTTGTGCAGCCCAAAGGCTCAACAATGGAAATCTATGCATTTATGACTAGTGAATCTTGTGACTACTGAAAAAAGTTTGTCTTAACAATGTCAAGATTACAATGACATTATTGCATTGTGCAGTATTACTGTACATTTAAAGTGTTAGTTTGCCTTTTCAGAAAAGATGAACTAACACCCTTTCCACCACCCTGGCCCCCGCTGCACTTCTTTGGGTGGTACAGTTTCACTGTCCAAGCAGCTTGGTACAGTGGTCATAGGGTTTGAAAACCACACTGTGCTTACAGTTTTTCCCAGGGATTCCAGGGTGGATCAGAATGGCTCTGATTTGTCAGCAGTGGCTTGTTACTGACCTAACTAATCAGAACCGCTCTGACCTGTCCAGGTGTTCCTAGGGAAAGGAGAGGAAGAACAGCACAGTTTTCAAACCCCAGGGTCAGTGCAACATGCTGCGTGGATAGTAAGACTGAATCACCCATAGAGGAAAGTGATTCAGGAACTGGGCAAGGAGGGGTGGAGAGGATTTAGGGCATTAGTTTACCTTATAATCTTTTCTGAAAAGATGAACTTACACTTTATGTTAATTTTGATGGATCATTTGCCATTCTATGTGCATGAATTAAACTGTATGTAATCCATAGAACAGCCTTTCTCAACATGAGTTCCATGGAATCTGGAGGTTCCTGCAAAGGTTGATAGGGGCTCCTTGATCAATGAGCAACTTCTGCCTTGCAGATGTGTAAGTACTGACACCAATGATCTTTTCAGCTATCTGTAAGAAGAATTTTTATCTACTGACCCTAAATGTAGGGAGCACTGTTCCTTTTGACCATCACACAATGGTACCATGAGCTCTAGATATAGTAATTATTAGCAGGAGTTCCCTAAGACCATAATGGTCTTTCAAGGGTTCCTTCATGTTAAAAAGGTTAAAAAATGACTGCACTAGAACATAAATTTATTGTATGGTAGCTTACTGGTATTTAGATGAGGTGGTTACAATGTTTTTTTCCAGGCTTTTCTCTTTTATTTTTACCTGGTAATCCCGCAAGTAATAGACTTCCAAGTCCTATGATGACAATGCCCAATAATGTATCAAATAAACAGTGCTGCCACCTAAGGATGAGAAGTGTTTTACTGCCACAGTACACCTGCCCCTCTTCTTATTTCCCTAATGTAAGGGAAAGTGTTTTGTGGTCCACAGAGAAAGCTGGGAACGATGCTAACTTATAATAACCAGAACGGGAAGAGAGCACAGTAAGCTCACAAGATTTCTGGCAGGACCAACAGGTATTTTTGACACTTCTCAAACAGATATAACAAATCACTTTCGATTGTATATTTAACAGACCAAGAGGGATTAAATAGGAGAAGTTCATTGTTGGGGCTTAAAGGCAAATTTGTCTTTATTACGTTTTCAACAGTTTAACAAAACAAGGCATGGAGGAAAAATGAAAACAGGTACAAGTAGACATACATAAGAAAAGCCATCGCACAAATGTGACAAAGATCCATGTGAATAGGTGAAAATAGTTCCATACACAAAAAAAAAAAAAAAGAAAGAAAAATGTAAGGATCAATAACATAATGGCATGTATTACGGAGATATGAATAAATATAATGTCGAGGAGGGCATCCACGACGAGATGTAGGAGACAAGATGAGCTAGTTTCGTATAAACTAGAATATGAATCTGAACCCAAACAAAAACAAAACAAGAAAAGAAAAGAACAAAACCAAAAAAGGGGGGGGGGGGAGAAAATAGAAGGCGAAGAGAAAAAAGGAGAAGTCAGTTGGAGAGATAAAGAAAGATAAGAAGAGAGGGGGATCGGGAGATGGGGATGGCAAAAAGCAGGACCAAGGCTGTCCTCTACCAGAATCCCATCGGGGAGACACCACCTGAAGCATCTGATGCGAGCCGCGGGGCCACACGAGTGGACCCCCCGGAAAAATGGAATCGGGGGAGCAAGCACAAATCAGTCAGGGCCCGACAGGGGAACACATCTCACGAAGAGTCGAAGAGGAGGAGAAATGGAGCCAGACCGACCACAGTAACTTGTGTTTATCGTAGGTATCATTGGCAAACGCCAGCATTTCCTCCATATGCATGATATCATTGAGCACGGAAACCCACAGCGGAAGAGATGGGGGGTTGGCCGTTTTCCAGAAAAGGGGTATCAATTTATGGGCCGTAGAAAGAAAAAAGTGCAATAGGCTTTTCTTTTGCTTTGCCAATGAGCCCGGCAATATAGAGAGTAGAGCAATCGCTGGCACAGGGGCCAAGGACTCGCCATAGACCCTGTTATATGCCGCAAAAACCTATCGCCAGAATGGTTGTATTTGGGCACAATCCTACCAAATATGGAGCTGCGTACCAACAGCTTTAGTACAACGCCAGCAGAGATTGGATGTAGATTGTGTGCAGTGATAGGGGGTCCCTATACCAGTGAGAAAGAAGCTTAAAGTTTTTTTCCTGGGAATAGCAAGAAATGGATGATTTGTGAGTGAAGTGAAATGACCTGGACCAATCCGCCACCGAAATGTCTTTACCTAGGTCTCGAGCCCATGCCTTGGTGTAAGCAGGGAGCTCAGAATGAAGAGCATTGTGTAACACTTTATAGAGGGAAGCTAGGACATGTCTCGGAGGGTCAGGGAGGGAACACAACCGCTCAAACTCAGAGAGTGGGCAATGAGTGAAGGAGGAAGAATATAAATATTTGCAAAATGAAGAAAGATGTAAAGTGGTCAACCAATCCTTAGATCACCCTGAAGAAGTGGGAGTCCCGACTGGGGGCAAATAAATTCTTCAGCTATGGGCCAGGAGGCACGTGTAAAGGGACTGATAGCACAAGAGTCAAACCCTGGAGAGACAGCAGGGTTGTCAAGTAGGGTGATAAAGGAGAGGGGTCAGAGGATAAGAGACCGTTTATACCACAGCCGCAGTACAGCCACAGTCAATGGGGACAGACCGTAAAAACGCAGATTGTCTTGGCTGTAACCACATGGTAAAGCCCGAAGGTCAATCTGGGATAGATCTTGTTCTATTATACAGGAGGCTTTACAGAAGGTTCTGGGAAACCAATCAAGCATCCGAGCTAGTAGAGTGGCTCTATATTATAACTCAAAGTCTGGCAAACCCACTCTGCCTCCGAGCTTCGGGTAAGTGAGTAACCTATATTTTAATCTGGAAAATCCTTGGTGCCAAATAAATCGAATTGAGAGGGAGCGTAGAGATAGAAAGAAGCTCTTAGGCACGGTAATCGGTATAGTTTGAAAAACGTATAGCAACTTAGGTAAGGTATCCATTTTGAGGGTGTTGATGCGGCCGAACCAGGGCAGGGCCGAGACGCCACATGAAGCCAAGTCTGTGCGAATACGGGAAAGCAAGATGTTCCATTACTAAAACAAAAAAAAAGGGGCGAGAGGGGACAATCCTGCCTAGTTCCATTCGATATGGGAAAGGGTGGAGAAACTGTACCATTCACCAGGACAGACACCGAAGGACGAGAATAGAAGGACATAATCAGAGCTAGGAAACGCAGACCCAAACCTATCTGTTTTAGGGTGAGACGAAGAAAACGCCAATCTACGTGATCGAATGCCTTTTCAGCATCAAATGAAAGGAAGCAAGCCTTTAAGCCGTGCTGCTTAATATAAGAAATAAGGTGAATTATTTTAGAAGTGTTATCCCTTGCTTCACGATCGGGAACAAAACCAACCTAATCATGGTGGATCAAGGTTGGTAAAAAAGGAGACAGGCAGTTCGCTAGAAGTTTAGCAAAAAGCTTCACGTCCAGATTAAGAAGAGAGATCGGGAGATAGCTAGCGCAGAGAGAAGAGTCTTCACCTGGCTTAGGGATAACCGAAATATTGGCTGATAAAAAAGCCGAAGAAGGTACATTCAGGTTGTCAATAAGATTAAAAGCCAGTGCCACAAGTGGGGACAGTTGGGTGACAAATGTTTTATAAAATCGTGGGATAAACTCATCCAGGCCCGGGCATTTATCAGTTTTCAGAGCCTTAATTGCCCCAAGAACTTCCGTGGTCGAGAAGGGCTCTTCTAAATATAGAGTGTCTTGGATCTCTAAAAACAGGCAACGCTGTCTCCGCAATATAGTGGGATATAGTCGGAAGAGAGGGAACAAGAGGGGCAGCAGGGTTAGTTGCAGATAAATTATAAAGTTGAGAATAATAACGCTCAAACGCAGAAGTGATTCCTTTGTTGTGGTGGAGTTTAGTGTTGTCAGGCGCCTTGATATGTTGGATCGGTCAACGAGTGGAGTACACGCGCTAGATGTTGGCCACATTTATTAGTTAAGGAGTAATGAGTGGTGCGCACTTTGTCTTGGGCAACAAGGGAGGAGGAATCTAAAAGTTGGAGCAAGTCTCTACTAGTGTTAGATAAGGTCACCGTGAGAACCGGATCCAGTGTGCGTTTGTGGGAGGATTCTAAGGGCGCAATGAGTGAAAATAGTCAACGTATCTCTGTTGTACGAGCCTTTTTCAGGCGAGAGCCGTGTTTGATAAGAACACCTCGAAGGACACATTTAAGGGTCTCCCATTGAGTTAAAGGGCCGGTAGTGTCCAATGCATGATCAGAAACAAAGTCTTGCATGATCTCCGTAACCTCCGCGACACATAGAGAATTTTTGAGCAGAGTATCATTCAAGCGCCACGAAAAGTGACAAGGCGAAAGTCTGTCTTGAAGTGTAAGATGGATTGGGGCGTGGTCCGACCATAAGAAATGACCAAGAGAGGATTAAATCAGAGAATCTAAAAACAAACAAAGAAATAATCTATACGACTATAGGACGCATGAGCTGTGGAGTAAAAACTATAGTCTCGCTCCGAAGGGTGTTGGATACGCCAGATGTCCACTAAGTGTAAGTCGTGCAAACATGACTTGACTTGAGATAAGACCGATGAGGTGGAAGAAGATTTACCTGCAGAGGTGTCTAGATACGGAGAGAGAGCTATGTGGAAGTCTCCTCCGACAATAAAACAGGGACCCCCAAAAGCGGACAACTTGGAAAGGACCGCTGTGAAAAATGTAGCCTGATCTTGATTGGGAGCGTAAACGTTCACCACTGTAAAGACGAAATTACGATAATTCAATTTAAGGAAAAGATAGCGACCAGCTGGATCAACTAGTGAGTCCAAGACCTCCGGGCCAACCGTATGATGAAAAGCTACTGATACACCTCTGGATCGCGCCTGCGGATTAGTACTATGATGCCATTGCGTATAATAGCGGTTGTGGAGTCCTGGGATACCATCAGAGAGAAAATTAGTCTCCTGGAGGAGCAAGATCTGCGATTTACGTTTATGGAAATTGTATAGCATCTGACTCCACTTCTCTGAGATGTTAAAGCCCCTGCAATTAATAGAGGAAAATTTGATCAGGTTCAAAATAATCTGAGGTAGAGGAAAGAGGGGGAGAGTGCATCACCAATGGTGCCAAAAGAAGGGGGGGGGGGAAGAAAGGGAGAAAGGGAGAATTAGCAAAAAAGGAGACAAAGCTGAGGAGGAAAGAGCAGAAAAAGGAGGAAAATGAGCGGAAAAAACGAATAGACAGATGAACTGTCTAGATAACATACAGTGTGGTACTACGTATTACACTGAAGGCCTAGGTGGGGAACGTCAAAGGCACATGTATCTGATCCCGACCCAGGTCTCCTGCAGCAAATAACAACCTAGGGAAAGGCCACCCTCGGTGAGGATGACCTCCTCCCATGAAACATGTTGAATAAACCCTCGAACAGACATGAGAACACAAAAAAAAGGGGAGAACCCCTAGCCCCCCCCAGACAATAAACATAAGCATAACACAGTAACAACAGGGTATGAATAAACCAAAAAAAAAAAATAAGGGGGCCCAGGACCTCCGAGACTATGGCTGAAGGCGACCCCGTCCCCCGCAGAAAACGTCGGCAGAGGAACCCAAGGGCCAGCCCCAAGCCACAGCCCCAGAGCCCAGCAAACAGCTGGCTTAAGTATAAGGCACAGGTCCAAAAAGAGCAACCAACAGGTTACATCAAAATCTTGAAGAGAAAGGAGGAGAGAAACCTCCCATTTGACTCGGAAAGAGGATCAGCCCTCTGGGATCTGCTGGGAGGAGGATCTGGAACGTTTCTTCTTCCTGCGATCAAACCACTGCCAGGACAAGGAAAATGGAAGGCCTGGGGTCGGGAGCCGGAAGGGCCAATCCGGAAGGGACACTTGAGGCAGCTCGAACACACTGAGAAATGTGGGCAGGTCTCCAGGAGTACGAAATTGTGCTGATTTTCCATTCTGAGAGGCGTTCAGTTAAAATGGGAACCTCCACTGGTAGCGAATATGCCTCTCCTGTAACATCTTAGTGAGAGGGCGTAGGGCCCTGCGTATGGCTAGTGTCTGCTGGGAGAGGTCAGGGAGGAGCATCACCGGCACTTCATTGAATAGGATGGTATCCTGCGTGCTGGCTGCACGCATAATGGCGTCATTGACCTTGAAGTAGTGGACCCTGCAAAGGGTATCACGGACAAAAGATGGATCAGGGTTTCTAGGGCCCATCATGCGATGTACACGGTCCAGCTCAATAGGGGCGTTTTTGACCTGTTGTAGTAATTGGTTAAATATGGCAATAACCATTGCAGCCAAATCTTTAAATTCGATGGTTTCAGGTATACCCTGAATCCGCATGTTATTACGGTGGTTTCTGTTCTGTACTGCTGGTACATGAACTGTTGTATTAAGACCGTGTGTGAGTTAAGGGTCTCTTCATGGGATTGTAAGGCATTACACAGGCCGTCAGCGGTATTTTCAATCTCTTCCATGCGCACGCAAATGTCTTTTTTAAGATCAGAAATTTCCTGCTTGTATGTGCTTTCAGTACGTTTCACACACTGTTCAAAATCTGCCTTTTGTAGGGAGAGATTTGAGATAAGAGTGCAGGGACCGCATGTGGGACTGCAGATCCCAGCCATCCTCAGAGCAGAGAGATGCTGGGGAAGGGCTGTGAAGTGTCTGTGTAGCCTGTGGACCCTGTGGGTGGCTGATGAGATCCCTTTGTGCAAGGGGGGAGCCGCAGGGGCTAACCTGCCCATCTTCCTGGAGCTCCATGTCCTGGGAGGATGAGGAAGGAAGAGGTGCCAGCGCCATCTTGCCGGCCGGGGTGCCTGAGGCCTCGGCCGAGGATCGGGACATATACCGGCTTAAGTCCCCGTCGGACTGGCCCCTCGCAGGTCTCCGGGGGTCCGATGCTGATTTTTTCCCATGTGGAGGGAGGGAGAGAGTCCGTAGGAGGGATAAGAGCCTGCAAAGGAGATCCGGTGCGGGAGCTATGCAGAAGTGCTGCTATCGCTCCATGCACCTGGCCACGCCCCCTCCATTTTGTTGGGGTTTACATAGCACTTAAATAACTTCTTTTACACAGATGACCAACAAATAAAAATGGCTACAGAATACAGGGACTCATTTAGCATCTAAATCCCACTGGGAAATTGAACTTGACTGAAATTAAAGCATCAATTGGTGTCATTACATAAACAAAGGGACATTGTGGGCAATATAGGGAAAAAAATGTCAGACGATTGAAATAGAAAATAGCAGTATAGGGAGAACCTTCTTTGCCCGAGAGACTAGTACATGTTGCAGCAGTTGTTGATGGTATACGTTAATGTGGCTGTGTGTTTATCAAACATAATGATTGCGTGGAGAAAGGCTCATTATTATGGTGTACATTACTGAAACCTACCATTCCTTGTTCACTAATGATAAAAATAATGAGTGCAGTGACATGGCACTCATTAATTAGAACACAATGTGGGAGTTGGTAGATCATTTCTAAATTGTCTTGTATAATAAAACAAAGGGAAAGCAAAAGGCTCAATTATATTAAAGAGTATAGCTGCTTCAAATTAATTATCGTGTACCCAGATTGCTAAGTAAAAGACCAGAGTGAATGCAAGAGGATTGGAGTGATAAAGAGGCATGTTTCTGGTCTTTTCTTCTGCAAAATGTGTATGTAAGATCAGATAGAGCTAATTCTGCAAGAAACAAGAATCAAGCTTTATCAGCAGAGCACACATAAAAAGGCCATTGAAAAATGAACTATAGAACTAGCATGCAATGAATGAAGACATTCAGAAAAGAGGAATATGAATATACAGTAGTTCAATATGTTCTAGATTAGATAATATATGCATTACATTGGATATGTAATTCATGTAACCTTTGATTTAACTAAAAAAAAAAAAAACAAGTTTTGCCCTATCATGTTTTGCATATGTTGCAATGCACTACTAAATAATATACCGAACTTACTGCTAAAAGACATATTTGCTTGGCTAACACTTAGCAAATACATTAACCTATACTTTATCCATACTCAAAGTAATTTAAAAATTAAATAATAGCACACAATGAAATTATTACTGAACACCTTGGGAAGTGTTCTGAATTTAATTTAGCAAACGCAGCATTCACATCCTTTGGATTAACTATATAAATAATATAATAATAATAATATAAAATCGATTCTTTCCTATTGTGTTTTGCATACTGTGTTTTGCATATGTTGCAGTGCAATACTATATATATATATATATATATATAGTGGGGTTAGCTCAGGTGGGGGTTCACCTTCCCTGGGGAAAAAGGTAGATCGCACAGCAGGCTTTCTTTAAAATCTGACTGTTTGTATAACACACACTTTCATGCACAGCTTCTCAGGAATGGCTCTCTGAGTCCCAGGCCACAAGCTGCTCCTTGCTGCAACCCTGCCTTATTTATACCACCTGCTGGTGGTCATTAGCGGAGCACAAAATCCAGTCCGGAACCACCTCTGCCATTGTGGCCCAGAAGACCTGGAGTGGACTCCACCTTAAACTCCCAAGTATGATCGCATGCGAGGTGACACATAGCGCCCATCGATCACCTCGCCTTTCATACTGTCACATATCCCCCCTTCTGCTGAAGCCACTGTGGCTGAGCAACTGTCCCAACCAAGCAAAGGATACTGGAAAGGGCATCTACATTATTCTGCAGTTTCCCCACTCTGTGTTCCACTGTAAATTTAAACACTTGTAGTGCAAGAAACCACCTCATCACTCGACTGTTTTTCTCCTTGTTATCACACATCCACTTGAGTGGGGCATGATCAGTAACCAATTTGAATGGTCTTCCCAACAGGTAATATTTCAAGGCCTCCAAGGCCCATTTGATGGCCAAACATTCCTTCTCAACAATTGCATAATTTTTATCGTGTTTGGTAAATTTTCTACTCAGGAAGACCACGGGGTGCTCCTCCCCTTCTCTGATTTGGGACAGTACAGCACTGAGTCCCACATCAGAGGCATCAGTCTGTACCACAAAGTCTGTTGTGAAATCTGGGGTCACAAGCACAGGTTGGGCACAGAGATCTTGTTTCAACCTTTGAAATGCTGGCTCCGCCTCCGGATTTCACTCAACCATGACCGACCCCCTACCTTTTGTCAGATATGACAGTGGGGTTGCAATGGTGACAAAATTGGGTATAAACCGCCTGTAGTATCCTGTGATCCCAAGAAATGCCCAGACTTGCTTTTTATTTACAGGTTGGGGCCACTTTTGAATCACCTCAATTTTATTGATCTGAGGCCTAATGAGACCTCGACCAATAATGTAGCCAAGATATTTGGCCTCCTCCAAGCCTATGGCGCACTTTTTGGGGTTGGCAGTAAGACCTGCTTTTCTAAGCAAATTTACTACCCATTGCAAGCGGGACAAATGAGACTCCCAGTCTGAATTGTGGATGATGACATCATCCAAATAGGCAGCTGCGTATTTGTGATGTGGTCTTAATGTTCTGTGCATCATTCTTTGGAATGAGGTAGGAGCACCATGCAAACCAAACGGCATCCGCCTATATTGGAAGGACCCCTGGGGGGTAGAGAATGCCGTCTTTTTATTTTGCAGATTCTGTTAGAGGAATCTGCCAATAGCCTTTCGTCAAATCTAAGGTAGTTATATAACGAGCCATTCCCAACCTGTCAATGAGCTCATCCACCCAAGGCATCGGGTACGCATCGAGTTCAATTTCCTGAAACCATTACAAAATCTAATTGTTCCATCTGGCTTTGGGACCAACACTATGGGACTTAACCACTCGCTGTTCTAACATGTCCTTTATTTCATTTGCCACTGCTTCCCGCCTGGCCTCGGGTATTCTATAGGGCTTTACATTTACACAGACACTCGGCTGGGTAACTATGTCATGCTGTATTACTGTGGTCAGTAGGTGAGAGAAAAAAATCTCCATTCTTTCTCACAAACTCCTTAACATCATTCTGTTGGGCTACTGACAAGGTTTCAGGTATAGGTACCTGAGGGGCCACGGGGACCATGTCCTTTTGAGGTCTTTGTACTGCCAATAAACTCTCTCTGTCCTTCCAAGGTTTTAAGAGATTAACGTGATATATTTGCTCGGGTTTCCTTTTCCCTGGCTCGTAAACTTTATAGTTTACTTCACCTACTTTCTCCCTAATTTCAAAGAGACCTTGCCACTTTGCGAGGAATTTACTTTCCACGATGGGAACTAGCACCAGCACTCTATCCCCAGGGTTGAAGGTACAGTTCCTGGCACCTCGGTTATAAACCCTTCTCTGGGCCTCCTGGGCTTGCACCATGTGTTCCCATACAAGCGGCATGACAGCTGTGATTCTATCCTACATCTGTGAAATATGCTCGATGATGCTTCTATAGGGCGTGGACTCTCCCTCCCATGTTTCTTTTGCGACATCTAGCAACCCCCTGGGATACCTACCATGCAGTAGTTCAAAAGGCGAGTACCCTGTAGACGCCTGAGGTACTTCTTGTATAGCAAACATGAGGTATGGTAACAAAAAAATCAATTTCTCCCATCTTTGTCCAGCACCTTTTTTAACATATTTTTAAGCGTCTTGTTAAATCTCTCCACAAGCCCAGCGGTTTGGGGATTGTAGACCGAGATACGGAGATGGGAGATTTTAAACAACTTGCATAATTCTTTCATATTTCATAAATGGCGTGCCCTGATCCGTAAATATCTCTTTTGGAATACACGGCCAAATACCCGGACCAGCTCTCGTGCAATAGTCTTAGCAGAGGTAGTACGCAAGGGAATGGCTTCCGGATACCGGGTGGCATAGTCAAGTATCACCAGTATGTGCTGATGGCCCCGGGCAGACTTTACCACTGGACCCACTAGATCCATGCCCACTCCTTCAAAAGGTACTTCAATTATGGGTAAAGGGACCAGTGGACTGCGAAAATGGGGCGAAGGTGCCGAATACTGACATTCTGGACATGACTCACATTACTCTTTGACATCTGCATGTAAACCTGGCCAAAAGAATCTCTGGGTTATCCTCTCCTTAGTTTCCTCTATACCCAAGTGTCCACCCATTATATGCCCATGGGATAAATCTAGTACCATCCGGTGAAAAGGTTTGGGGACCACTAACTGTTCTACCACCTCCTCCCCTTGCTTTACTACTTGATACAGCAAGTTATTTTTAAGAGCCATGTAGTGAAAAGACACCACCACATTATTTTCAACCGGTTCCCCATCAATCATTTTAATGTTTTCTTGGGCTCCATTAAGTATGGAATCTTTCAGTTGTTCCATACAAAAATCCTCTTTTCTGACCTCTAGGTCAGGCACCACATTCTGTCCACTCTCATTAGAGCCAGAGATAATCTCTTGTTTAGTATCCTCAATGTCTGGGTTGAGATCCAACTCCTCCTGCTCCCCAGCCATTACAGAGAAAGGAAAAGGATCTACGCCTTCCTCGGACACACAGTTTCCACTTCCACTTTGCAGTCAAAGGGGTCAGGAGTGAGTTCAGGTGTTTCCCCAGCAGGGGGAGCTCGGTCCTCCTGACTCCTCTCCTTGTCCAATAACCTCCAGAAATGGGGAAAATCTCTCCCCACTATGGCTTCGTGAAGCAGTGAGGGTACCACTCCCACTGAATGTGTCACAGGTCCCCAGGGAGTACCAATCTCAACCATAGCAGTCTGGTAATTACGCGTATCACCATGATTACAAATAACCCCAATAGTGCTAGGGTGTAACCTTGTGGGGTTTACCAAATCACCTTTGACTAAGGTCACAACACTACCAGAGTCTAGCAGAGCAGTTACTGGCTTTTCCTCAATTGCAATCACACACATTTGCTTTTTTGCTTTGCAGTACATACCACCTGTGCAAAAAGAGAAATGCGTTTTCTAAGTAAACATTTCCACATTGCATAGGTTCATCATTTAGGGAACAGTTTGCAGCAATATGACCTAACGCATGACAACGAAAACACTTTATATGTTCTGCACCCAGACCTCTAAATGGCCTCAGGGACCTTCCTGACCTATCTGGCCAGTCTCTAGGTCCTGAGCCTACAGTCTCATTATCTGAAACAATAGTCTTGTCATTTTTCCCTGAGCCTTTGACCCCTGGAACAGTCTTACCGGATCCTCCGGGTAGTTTTCCACCCCTAGCGACACTGGGGTAGGACACGGATGAGTGCAACAAGTCCTCAGCGGCTGTATATCTCTCCACCAGGTTCACCAGCTCATTTGCAGACTAGGGTCTCCATGGCTGACACACTTCCTCAAAGTGGCAGGGAGCGCACGTAAATATCGGTCCATGACCACATGCTCCACAACCTGAGGGGCTCACAATACCTCTGGCTGGAGCCACTTCCTGGTGAGATGTATTAAGTCAAACATCTGGGAGCGGGGTGGCTTGTTAGTATTATAATGCCACTGATGCACCCGTTGAGCCTGGACTGCAATATTGACGCCCAGGCATGCAAGGACCTCAGCCTTCAGCTTCTCATAATCCTGGGCAGCATCTGGTTCCAGGTCATAATAGGCATTTTGGGGTTCACCTGTCAAAAATGGTGCAAGCAGACCCGCCCATTGCTCTTTTTGCCATCCTTTCCGAACAGCAACTCTTTCAAAAGTTGTGAGATAGGCTTCCACATCATCTGCAGGCGTCAATTTTTCCAAAAAATAGCTGGCCCGCGCCATTTTCTGTTCCACTGGCAGCGGATCTGCGGACCCCTTCTTTAATTCCAATAGGTGTGGGGCCACCTCCTTAAGGATCTCTCAGTCAGCTTGTTGGGCCTTCGCAAACTGGTGATTCGCCTCTGGAAACTGGCAGTTGGTTTCCTGCTGGGTTGCAGTGGTCTGCAGCAAGGCTCTTATCACATCCTCCATCTTCCCTCTTGCTCAGGAAGTTGCCTGCATTCTCCACCATATGTGGGATTAGCTCAGGTGGGGGATCACCTTCCCTGGGGAAAAGGTAGATCGCACAGCAGGCTTTCTTTAAAATCTGACTGGTTGTCAGTTTTATTAAAAGTTGTAAAATATCAAAAACAAACAAAACACAAAATAAACATTTGCCATCCAGGCACTAACTAAACACGGACGTTTTACCTCTCTCACTGGTGAAGGGCTTCTCCATGTCACTAACAAAAAATGAAACAATAAGCAAACCTTTTCTCTTGTTTGTATAACCATGTCACCGTGAGCAAGCAGCCCTTCGATTGGATCAGCCTGAAGGAGGGGCAACTGAGGGAAATGAGCCCTAACATCATGGCGCAGTTGGCAGTAGTGGAATTGCATCCAGGTTGGCAGGTGGAACTTATCACAAAGTTGCATAAAGGACAGAAGGGCCCCAGAGGGCATGATATCCTTCAGTGCCCAAATCTATCCTTCAGATGAGGGAGGGAAGGATTTCCCCACAGGGGTTTTGCTGGGGACCACTGATTTTGACCCAAGAAATGACGACAGGCAACCCCCACACCCTCCAGGTGTCACGCCTTGAAGCTGGAACCCTGTCATAGGTTGGGCAATTCTAGATGCTGTAACAGAAAATCAGCTGGCTTTTGTGAACACTAAGTATGAATTCATACTATAACACTATGTGCTGCAGTGCTTTGTTTTTTTTTCCTTAATAAGTTTTTACTCAAAGAAAAATAAATGAACATAGGAAATTGCCCACAGACTGTTAAAATACAGATCAACAGCCAAACTGATACAATGCCCTATAGAATCGTATATAATTTAGTTTCAATCTCTGTGGTGTCAAAACCTCCAAGGGGTGCAAAAAGCCACAAGCATTTGCTAACTGAGAGACAGAAACTAAATTAAAGTAAAACATAAAATAAACACTAAACGTTAGCCCAGGAAAGTACATCATACATAAAATGTAGGGCAGTTAGTGTTAACTGTAAACCTATCAAACCTGAAACTGCCAGGTGACCCCAACTAACTTTAAATAATAAATTGAGGAAGATGCCAGGCTAACCCTGCAGCCCTCCCTGCCTTGGACACCCCGGGAACAAAAAAAGCCCCAAAAAATCCAGCAACCCCTGGAGGGTGGGGGTGGGTTGTTGGGAGTAAAAAAAAAAGGAAGAAAGGAAGAGGTAAAGAAACTCTCAAGTCCAATGGAGCAATCCATCGGAGAGAGAGGGGACTGCAATGGTTTTGTTTTTTCTTTGATTTGTGTTGCATTAGGCAACCCATTCAAAATGAATGGGCTGCTAATGCACTTTAAATCACAAAATGTAGGTTCTGTGCAATTTGTTTTTTAGGGCATTTGTGTATTGGCGTGTGATTTAGATGCAGGTGGTTGTAGTGCACTGTAAATGTGCATTTGGGTGTAAATATTGCATTGCAATGCACATCTATAGTCTGTACTTGTGGTAAAGCACATTATAAGATGGGTCATGTCACTGATGTGCTATGCATAAGGTGGTAGTGATAAGATTAATCATAGGGTGCTGTGCACTGGGCTGCATATACGTCTGACCTCTGCACTCTGTACATTACATAAACCTAGCCCCTGCACTCTGTATATTACATACACCTGACCCATGCATTCTGTATATTACATACACTTGACCCACCACTATGAACATAATGTTTATCTGCCGCCTCCACTATGTACATTAAATACTCCTGACCCCTGCACTATCTACATTACCCACACACCTGACCTCTGCACTGTATATGTAAGTCCAAGTTTCAAGGCTGCTGCACATTGTCACTAGCCTGTGCTGAGCAATGGTGTGCTGCCAATGCTGGAGCCAAGTGCATGTAGACAAGAAATAGATGAAAGAGGCTGGAGGAGCACTGAGATGTGTGTGACTGTAGTAGGAACATTAGAATATAAGCAGCTCTTGGGAAGGGACTGATGTGGATAATTATTTGTTATTTTGAAAGTGCTATTATTTGCATTGTGTAAGTAAGGGAAACAAAAAGATTTATGGATAGAACACTGTTTGCAGACTTTCAATGAAACAAAACAATGCAGTTAACTTTCTCAGCGGTTGTCAACATAGTTGTGGACTGCAACATCTGACATCTAGATAAACATTCACTAAACTTGGAATGTATGAACCAGTAAAATGCCTGATATTTTGGCACAGCTGGTAAATAAAATTATGAAATTCTTACGACTAAATAAATAACATTACTTACTGAAAATACACATGGAAATAAATATACAAAGTCATTGTATTGAATATTTAATACAGTGGATAAATAATAGAGTACAATAAGAAAATGCTCTTTCTGCCTTTATAACTGATAATCTATACATGGGAATATGTGGTTACTTTCTTCAGACTGTTCAGAAGTTTAAAAACTCTCTTTTACATGTATAAGTCCTTTGTTGTACCTTTCTTTGATTCCATTGATAAAAACCCTTCTGTGATTTCAAAATGTGTCATTAATTCCTTTGACAGGAAAAAAGTATGCTGTGTCATTTATGTCAGCACTGTCATCGGCAGCTAACAAACACACCATGAAGCCACAGTGTGCATTCCTGTTCAGCAAGGAAGCCAACGCTTTATCACTGCTATGTGCTGACAAGCTTATCATCTCAACCATCTTGAGGGCCAAAAAAAAAGGCCATGGTAACTAATTCACATGGGGTAAATGCTGCTACCCCATGCCCCCAATATAAAGTGCAATACTCATGGCTTTTACAAACATGCTGGCCAATGATCTGAAAGACTAAACACTTCTGAATATGGCTGTTGCATGACAATTAGTGCAGCCTTAATTTGCCTCCAGCATTATCAGGTTGCTGTATATTGTGCTGAATTCAGATTTTCCAGACTCTTATTTTAGGTGGGAGAAGAACGTGAGATTTCTATAAATGTAGCTTTCAGTTTGAATGTTTAAGGAAAATCAGAACAAAGAAAAAACAATGATGTTATCCATAGCAAGCAGTCAGTTTTAATTTTTCCTCTCTCTGTTGCGTGCATGAAATGTGATTGGTTGTTTTAAACAAAAACAGACATTTTCTTGCTACAGATTTTATATATCCATTATTTTGCTTACTTTAAATGGCATGTTTAGTGCATTTGAAAAGGAAGTAATACTTTCAAGGGACTTTGTTCTTTGAATATGTAAAAGAAATATGTCAAGATTTATGATATCTATTTCAGAAGCTACCTTCTCTAGGAAAAACAGTGGCCACACACTGTAGAGCAATGACCTTCATGCAGTGAAGCTGAATAGGTTCAGCTTAATTGCCCCAGAAGCAGTATGCAGCTTGAGAGTTTGAGTGACCACTGCTATTGAAGGCTAAAAGCTGCTTTCAGACAGGTATCATTAATCAGGATACTGCTACATATTCCTTTTTAATGCAGATGTAAAAATTTTTTTATTTGAACATAAACTGTGAAGCTGCACAGGCATATGAATCTCAAAAAACATATGCTCAGTTATGGTCTGATTCCTGCACAATTCAGAGAGATGCATCTGACGTGAGGTGAGGCAGTACTCTCATACATACCAGCATATTCACAGTAGGGCTGCAGTTGTGGGTAGGGCTGACACTTAAGCTGGTCATAGATGGACAAAAATTTTGATCCATCTATGGCTTTTCCCACTAGAGAGAAGTCAATTTAACGATCAGCTTCTCTTGAACTGGAATGTTAGAATTTTTCACTTGATCAGTGCATGCAGCCATGCAGCATTCAGCTAGCTACAGCTCTGATCAGAGTATTCTGACATCAGAGGTGTCCTGCTGTCAGAATTCATTAGTGGAGCTGGAAGAATTCCTTCTTTCACCTGGGATGTGTGGATGGGGGAATCAATTTCAGTTTTTTGATCAGCTGTCTGGCTGACCAAAAAAACAAAAGATCCATCTTTGGGCAGCTTCAGTAGATTAATACACAGTAAAGTAACACCCTAAATGACCAGTTTTTCATGTTTGTGTGAAGCTTTATGGCTGCACTCACTCCCCTGTATAAGGACTTTTTGTGGACGATAACCTTTTGTGGACGATAACGGTTACCATTTCCTTTCAGTACACAGTTAAAGGAGCAGTATGGCCAAAGTTCTTCTGTCCATACTTCTCCTGTGGGTTACAGGAGTGCACACAGTTCTGCACTCCTGTGACCCAAATTAAGCTGACAGCAGGCTAAAGTCTCCGGCTCTCTGCTCACTGAAGACCAAGAACTGAGCGATCAGTGGTTTTTGAGCGATCAGTTCTCAGGGTAGAGCTGGTGGCGGGCAGCCATCTAATCAAGTATAAATGTTTATTTTGCATTCTCGCACTTCTCTTTTAATCATTTTTCTGTAAGTGTTGATATTTGGGTTTATTCAATGAATTACGGTGCTATGGGTTATTCAGTTGTTCGCTTCACTGTCCTGTTGATGAAGCGTCATCAACTGCAGAAAAGAATGCAAATGGAATTTCACATTATTGTGTTAATGGATTATATTTAAAAAAAAAAAGAGATTGCTCTCTACTGTGAGTCTCATGGAAGATGAAGTAAGCAAGGGAGCTGTACATGGGTTGTCAGGACACAATAGCGGAAGGAAAACTGTGTCATGCTGATATTCATAAAACATGTCATGTTAGACATGGAAGTTCGGTGCAGCAACTTATAACAGCCAATCAAAAAAGAGAAAATGCAAGAGTTTATTATGAGTAATTGCTTATGTTGGTCAGCAAGGCCACCCAACACTTTTGCTGACCAGTAGTCCTGCCCAGAGCTCCACTCATTGTTCCCTGGCTGGTCTTTCCACGTTTTGACCCTCTGTTTGGCTTTATCTGAAAATTTGTGTAACAGCAATCTTCAAGAAAGTTTAGGCATTTACAGAAAGTAAACTCCTAGGTTTATGTAGGAATTAATATCTTTACTGAATTAACCGCTTCCTGTACACCCTATAGCAGAAGCAGTGCTACAGGGCGGCACGGGTGCGCAAAATCACACATATATATACAGTCATGGCCGAAATTGTTGGCACCCTTGATATTTTTCCTGAAAATCAAGTATTTCACACAAAAAAGGTATTGCATTAACACATGTTTTGCTATACACATGTTTATTCCCTTTGTATGTATTGGAACAAATATAAAACAGAGGCAGAAAAGCAAATATGACATAATGTCACACAAAACCCCAAAAATGGGCTGGACAAAAGTATTGGCACCCTTAACTTAATATTTGGTTGCACACCCTTTGGAAAACATAACTGAAATCAGTCGCTTCCTATAACCATCAATAAGCTTCTGACACCTCTCACCCGGAATTTTGGACCACTCTTCCTTTGCAAACAGCTCCAGGTCTCTCTTATTGGAAGGACACCTTTTCCCAACAGCAATTTTAAGATCTCTCCACAGGTGTTCAATGGGATTTAGATCTGGGCTCATTGCTGGCCACTTCAGAACTCTCCAGCGCTTCTTTGCCATCCATTTCTGAGTGCTTTTTGACGTATGTTTGGGGTCATTGTCCTGCTGGAAGACCCAGGATCTTGGACGCAAACCCAGCTTTCTGACACTGGGCCCTACAGTGCGACCCAAAATCCTTTGGTAATCCTCAGATTTCATGATGCCTTGCACACAGTCAAGGCACCCAGTGCCAGAGGCAGCAAAACAACCCCAAAACATCATTGAACCTCCACCATATTTTACCGTAGGTACTGTGTTTTGTTCTTTGTAGGCCTCATTCCGTTTTCGGTAAACAGTAGAATGATGTGCTTTACCGAAAAGCTCTATCTTGGTCTCATCTGTCCACAAGACGTTTTCCCAGAAGGCTTTTGGCTTACTCAAGTACATTTTGGCAAACTGTAGTCTTGCTTTTTTATGTCTCTGTGTCAGCAGTGGGGTCCTCCTGGGTCTCCTGCCATAGCGTTTCATTTCATTTAAATGTCGACGGATAGTTCGCGCTGACACTGATGCTCCCTGAGCCTGCAGGACAGCTTGAATGTCTTTGGAACATGTTTGGGGCTGCTTATCCACCATCCGGACTATTCTGCGTTGCAATCTTTCATCAATTTTCCTCATCCGTCCACGACCAGGGAGATTAGCTACAGTGCCATGGGTTGCAAACTTCTTGATAATGTTGCGCACTGTGGACAAAGGCAAATCTAGTTCTCTGGAGATGGACTTGTAACCTTGAGATTGTTGATATTTTGCCACAATTTTGGTTCTCAGGTCCTCAGACAGTTCTCGTCTCCTCTTTCTGTTGTCCATGCTTAGTGTGGCACAGACAGACACACAATGCAAAGGTTAAGTGAACGTCTCTCCTTTTTATCTGCTTTCAGGTGTGATTTCTATATTGCCCACACCTGTTACTTGCCCCAGGTGAGTTTACAGGAGCATCACATGCTTGTAACATTCTTATTTATCCGCAGTTGTGAAAGGGTGCCAATACTTTTGTCCAGCCCATTTTTGGAGGTTTGTGTGACATTATGTCGAATTTGCTTTCTTTCCTCCCTTTTTTTGTTTTGTCCCAATACACACAAAGGGAATAAACATGTGTATAGCAAAACATGTGTTAATGCAATACGTTTCGTGAGAAATACATGATTTCCTGGAGAAATATCAAGGGTGCCAACAATTTCGGCCATGACTGTATATATATATATATATATACGTGATTTTGCAGTTCCAGGTAGGAGGCGTGCAGAAGGCATGCGCATGCACTACCAGCACCGCCATTCATGGCCTTGGCTGTCAATTACTCACCGGCGGCCGGTGATTGCCGAACATCTCCGACATGGGGCAGAACTGTTTGTAAACATTACAATTCTCCTCCCTGTCAGCTCCTGCACACTGCTTTGCAAGTGTGCAGTGTGCTTACAGTGAAGCACTAACACAGGACACAATGTAAAATGGCACACAGCACACAGTTAACCCTTTGATTGCCCCACATGTTAACCCCTTCCTGTCCAGTACCATTAGTACAATGTCAGTGCTCATTCTTCCTTCAATTCTGAAGCTTTACAGTGCTCAGTATAAATGAGTACACCCATTTTTTAAAGTAATATTTTAATCAATATTCCAATGAACAGAAGAAAAATTTCCAAAATTTTGACAAAATTGAGTTTTATAGAACATTTGTTTAGCTCATTACATGAAAGTAAGGTTAATAATATAACTTAGATTACAAAATCTTCAGTTTTACTCAAATTAGTTGATGCAAAAATGAATAAACCCCTCAACAAAAACTACATCTAGAATTTTGTATGACCTTCATGATTTCTAGGGAAAGCACCAAATCTTCTATTCAGAGAGTGAACAAGTTGTTGATATATTGCAATATCCATCTTTTTCCATTCTTCTAGAACAACCTCTTTTAGAATCTGGATGCTGGATGGAGAGTGATGCTCAACTTGTCTCTTCAGAATTCCCCATAGGAGTTCGATTGGGTTCAGATTAGGAGACATACTTGACCACTGAATCACTTTCACCCTGTTTTTCTTCAGAAATGCAACAGTGGCCTTAGATGTGTGTTTTGAATCATTTAATGTTAGAAAAATGCACGACGACCAAGGGCACGGAGTGATGGTAGCATCTTTCAATATAGAGCAGTACATCTCTGAATTCATGATACTATCAATGAAATGCAGCTCTCCGACACCAGCAGCACTCATGCAGCCCCACAGGAGGACACTGACACCACCATGTTTCACTGTGGGCACCATGCATTTTTCTTTGTACTCCTCATCTTTGTGATGCCATACAGTTTTGAAGCCATCCATTTCAAAAACATTTATCTTGGTCTCACACCTCCAGAGTACAGAGTTCCAGTAGTCTTCTTCTTTTTTAGCATGGGCCCTGGCAAATTCTAGGAGGGTTTTTTTGTGCATGGGCTTTAGGAGAGACTTCCTTTGTGAACAATACCCATGAATGCCATTCCTCTGCAGTGTATGCCATATTGGGGTTTATTTGCTAAAGCTGGAGAGTCCAAAATCAGACTCCCTTCTGCATAGAAACCAATCAGCTTCTAACCTCAGCTTGTTCAATGAAGCTTTGGCAATGAAACCTGGAAGCTGATTGGTTTCTATGCAGAAGTGAGTCTGATTTTGGACTCTCCAGCTTTAGTAAATAAATCTCATTGTGTCTTAAAACAATCACCCCAGTTTGGCTTTCTATGCCTTTTAGCTAACTACAGTGAATTTGCATGGCGATTTTCTTCAACCCTTCTCATCAGAAGACGGAGGGAGGGAGGACAACTTCCACTTCCAGTCGCATAAGGTGATCGCAGCAAAAGTGGAAGCGGGTCCAATTCGGGTACCCGCTCCCCAAAGTTTCCAATCCTTAACAGGGAGCAGGGGACAATGCATTAAAGCGGAACTTCCCCTTTTGGGTGGAGCTCCGCTTTAATGCTCTTTTACAGTCAACTGTCTGCTGAACACCTGTGTAATGAATAATTAGACTCACCTGTAGTTGAGTTCATGTTAATTAGAATGTTGTTGTCTAAATGTAGCTTTGCTCCTAAGACTTTCCTAGGTGTGTATTCATTTTTTGCAATATGATCTTGAATGAATTTGTTAAGAAAAATACTTTTTTGTGTGTGAAAATTAACAAATCTTGTTTGCAATCAGTGTCCCGCAATTGTGGGAGTAATTTTCATTATAGTGTCCCACAGAAAATTTTGATTCTGAGAGAAAAGTAAAGGTTTTCTGACAAATCTATTGGGGTGTATTCATTTATGCTGAGCACTGTATGTGTCCTCCTCTGATAAATGGCTATACTGTGTCTCACCCTGCCTCCCTCCATTTCCTGCCAACATCACTTCCTGTTCAACCAGACTTTTCAAAATTGTAAGACAAGTTAAGCTTTTAATTAGAGGAAGTCCATCTGCTCAAGTAACCCGTTAACTTTCAGATGGTAGCTCAGTTGATATCCCATATTTGCTACAAATAATTGCTAAAATGGTCGTAGCAACACAGCCTCCTTAATTGCACTGGGGAAATATTAAGCTGATATGCCTGCTAAGTCAGTTTACTTATATTAGCTTTTTAGGATTAAAGTAATTACAGATATTTGCCATATTGAGTAGATTTTTAATAATATATATATATATCTATATAAATATAATAAATATATATATAACATATAGCTTTCAATCCATTTTTCGCCATTTCTCCCATAATCTCTTGAAGCGGTAGTAAACTTGTTAAAAAAATGCAAGGTAATATCATAATATGCTAGTATAGCATAGCACACTCTGTGAAACCTGCCTTAGAATGAAGCCCTCAAGCGGCACGCTGTCATCACTGACAGGGCTTCCATCTTCACCTTGTCTTCCTTCCGGGTTTCCGGGCTGCAGCTGCTTGAATGGATGAGCCGCTGATGGCATCACTCCTGTGCATGTGCACAGGAGTTTTGGCTACGGCACACAACTCTGAAAGAACAGCACGGGTATGCCGTTCCTTCAGAGCGCATGCGCCAGTTATGTCACTGGCTGCTGCTCTCTAGAATATCTTCTAAACGGTGAACGTTTAGGAGATATTCATTTTACCTACAGGTAAGCTTTATTCAGAGGCGTAGCTAGGATATTATGCGCTGGGGACGAACTATAAAATTGGCACCCCAGCCCCCCCCTCGTTTAATCACAATAGTGACACCAATGATGGGGCACTATTCCTCCCCCTGACACCAATGACACTTACCTTGCTGACCCCTGCTCCAGCCTAGGCTCCTTCCCTCTCCCATCCACAGCCAGCATACCTGGCTGCAGCATCACCATCTGCACGGCACACTTACCGGTCAGCTGTCTTCTTCACTTGCTCAGGCCGCTCCCTCACTCGATCTTCGCGCTGCCGCTCGGCTCCTCCTCTCCAAGCTCCGCCTCCTCGCAGGTGATTGGCCACCAGTGTGCCTTTCCTGAGCTACAGTTCTGGAGCCCAATCACCGGTGAGGAGGCGGAGCTTGCAGAGGGCTGTACAAACTGCCATAGGCTGTCCAGTGAAAAGAAGACACCAGACCTCTCTACCCCTCCTCCAGCAGCGCCTCCTTGACTGGATCATCGTGGGACTGGGACGCGGAGCCAAGTAGGACACAGCAGCCCGCTGCCCGTCCCTGTACTAAATGTCCCTTTGGTTGGAAGGGGGGGTGGTGGCACTGTGCCGCCCCCCTAAAAAGTGCCGCCCTAGGCAAACGCCTTGTTTGCCTCGCGGCAAATACGCCCCTGGTTGTAAGCCTAGTTTTGGCGCCCCTGTACCTTGGCGCCTGGTTACATATGTACCCCCCTGCCCCCCCCCAGCTACGCCTCTGGCTTTATTATACTGTAAGCTGACCCGTAGGTTAAAATAGAAATAAGTTTACTACCACTTTAACCACCTCCAGCCCGCCATATAAGGAAATGACGAGCGCAAGGCGGTTCTCTCGTTCTGGGAGGACGTCATATGATGTCCTCCCACTCTAATTGCACGTGTGCAGCTCCGGGTGGGCACAGCACGGTGATCGGTGGTGCGCTGTGTCCCTCGGACACAGCGGATCACCGATCAATGGAAAGACCCGAAGATGTCGGCTCGGTCATGTGATCAGCTGTGTCCAATCACAGCTGATCACATCTAAATAAGAAAATGCCGGTTATCGGCATTTCTCTCCTTACGAGCTGTCACACTGACAGCTCATGAGGAGAGGGGAGCCAGTAATCGGCATTACTCAGAGGGGACATGTACACTGATCATCTGGGCACTGATGATTAGTGTGCCCTGATAATCAGTGTAGCCCCAGCAGTGCCAACTGTCAGTGTCCATCAATGCTAGCTGTCAGTGCTCATCAATGCCACCTGCCAGTGCCCATCAGTGCCACATCAATGCCACATATCAGTGCCTACCAGTGCATATCAATGCCACATATCAGTGATCATCTGTGCTGCCAATCAGTGCCACCTGTCAATGCCATCTATCAGTGCTGCCACTCAGAGCCACCTATCAGTGCCAGTCAGTACCACCTGTCAGTGCCGCCTATCAGTGCGCATCAGTGCCGCCTATCAGTGCCCATCAGTGCTGCCTATCAGTGCCGCCTAACAGTGCCAGTCAGTGCCACCTAAAAGTGCCAGTCAGTGCTGCCTATCAGTGCCGCCTATCTGTGCCACCTATCAGTGCTGCCTTTCAGTGCCCATCAGTGATGCCTGTCAATGCCCATCAGTGCCACCTACCAGTGCCTTCTCATCAGTGCCCATCAGTGCCACCTATCAGTACCCATCAGTGCAAGCTATCAGTGCCCATCACTGCAGCCTCATTAGCGCACATCAGTGAAGGAGAAAAATCACTTATTTACAAAATTTTATAACAAAAACTAAGAAAAAACTTTTTTTTTTCACAATTTTCAGTTGTTTTTGGTTTGTTTAGCAAAAAATAAAAAACCCAGAGGTGATTAAATACCACCAAAAGAAAGCTCTATCTGTCTAAAAAATTTCATATGGGTACAGTGTTGCATGACCACGCAATTGTCATTCAAAGTGTGACAATGCTGAACGCTGAAAATTGGCCTGGGCAGGAAGGGGATATAAGTGCCCTGTAGGCAAGCGGTTAATATGGATCTACTACAGTGGTCCGAAAATAGTTTATTTTTTCTTTCCTCTATATTCACCTTATTTATGGTCCACAATCATATAAGTTACACAACAAATTACACCAATGATAATCAAAGACCCAACATTTAAATAACCGTTCAGTTTAACACAATGAGTTCTGAATGCTTAATCACTAATAACACTAACTAGTAAAATCTCAGAAGGAATACAATGTTTGCATGCCTTTTCTTTAATAGTTCCAATCATAAAAAAAAAAAAATAGGGTTAAATACTTAATAAATATATCTAAACAATTGATATTGTTGAATTTGCATAACCCTTTTACTGATTACCGGTTCTTCAAGAATAAAAAGAGCTTGATGTTAAAAGATTTTTCTTAGGAATGCATTTAAAATGTGAAATCATATTATGAATTACTATTGCATGACTCTATAATAAAGACATCTTATGCATTTCATCGGCTGCCAGTATGGCCGAGTACACTTCATAGAGTCGTCACTGAAATTAAATTCACTAAATAATAAAGGTCCAGAGTACTTTACCGCTAGTCTCCACTTTATGTCCCTTGGCCACACTTACATTTCATGGCCTGATGGTTTTTTTTCAGCCTTTCTCTTATTAAGTGGGTGGGGGAGAGGAAAGATCTTTTCTCTTGGGTACCGACATAGGCTACACATTATGCTTCATTGCGGATTTTGTCAGCTTTCTGCTGTAATTTAATTAACAAATCTCTTTTTTATCAAACCTTATAAAGAACATAATAACGGCCCTTTTTTCATAGTAGGTATTGGCGTGAAAAGTAGGACACAGGTATATTGTCAGGAGCATTCAGTAAAAAACACTGCCAGTAAAATTCATATAGTCAGTGTTAAATGTCCTTAGTGAATATTTCAACCTTGTGCAAAGGGTCTTCCCACATCAAGCATGCTTTGTTGAATGATCAATGTTGTCAAAAGGAAATGGCGCCAATCCATCTGATTTACAGCACAGTCATTTTATAGGGCTTCTGCACCATATCTACTTATAATAAAGATAATGTAATGTTCTTTGTTTGAGAAAAGAAAAAAGGATTGTGGGTTATTTTGTTGTATATGTGATAGAATCGGAGTTCTTAATTATATAAATGAGCTGAATTTGACCATAAATCTCATTCAAAATGATTGGCACTGATTTATGAAACTGGAAAAGAAAGTAGAATAGCTGCCCATAGCAACCTATAAGATCCCAGCTTTCATTATTTTAGTGCTGCTTAAAATCTGATTGTCTGCTAAGACTTATACACTTCAGCGTTTTCCATCCTCATTCATTTATTCAACCTCTTTTATCCCTTTATCCCAGTTGTTCCAACAACTGTAAAAACAAGGCTAGCAGACATATTAATGACCTCACATGGACAATCATAGTTGGACCTACTGCCAGTGCTGCTGCACAGGATCCCTAGGGGCACAGGCTAGTGGGTGCTCTGTTCAGATGCTGTGATTGTTGTTTAAATGCATTTTTTTAATAGCAAACACAGCATTTGACAAGAAAAGGCTGCATTTGACCTGTTTTGCCTGCAGTTCAAATGCACGGCAATAGGACATGCTGCGTTGGAAGAAAGGCTGCACAATACAAAGCAGGTCAAACACAGCCTCTGAATTACCATGCGTACAAATCAATCACAGTCAAAGGGATTTTGCTGGCCTGCATTTGATGTACAAGTCAAATTCAGGAAAACGACGCCCGTAGACATGAGCCCCGAGGGACAAGAAGGAATACAGGCTGACCTTATTGGGAAACCTGGTAGTCAGGGTTCTAATTATTTAGGTCCCAATGAACAGCACCACAATTAGTATACTTAAAGTGATACTCCAGTGACAGTATGTTGAGAAAAAAAGTTCTCATGTATACATTGCATGCATCTTAGTTTGAACACTTCATTGCAGATTTGTACTTGCTTTTCTTTAGAGAATACCATATTTCTTGCTCCATAAGACGCACCTGACCATAAGACGCACCTAGATTTTAGAGGAGGAAAACAATAAAAAAAATATTGTGAACCAATGGACTGCGGACATAGTACAGGAGATGACCAGAGACTGCGGATATAGTACAGGAGATGACCAGAGACTGCGGACATAGTACAGGAGATGACCAGAGACTGCGGACATAGTACAGGAGATGACCAGAGACTGCGGATATAGTACAGGAGATGACAAGAGACTGCGGACATAGTACAGGAGATGACCAGAGACTGCGGACATAGTACAGGAGATGACCAGAGACTGCGGACATAGTACAGGAGATGACCAGAGACTGCGGACATAGTACAGGAGATGACAAGAGACTGCGGACATAGTACAGGAGATGACCAGAGACTGCGGACATAGTACGGGAGATGAGCAGAGACTGCGGACACAGTATGGGAGATGGCCAGAGACTGCGGACATAGTATGGGAGATGGCCAGAGACTGCGTACATAGTACGGGAGATGACCAGAGACTGCGGACATAGTACAGGAGATGACCAGGGACTGCGGACATACTATAGGAGATGACCAGAGACTGCGGACATACTACAGGAGCTGACCAGAGACTGTGGACACAGTACAGGAGATGATTAGAGACTGCGGACATAGTACAGGAGATGACCAGAGACTGCGGACGTATTACAGGAGATGACCAGAGACTGCAGACCTTTGGGAATCTGGGGGGGTGGCCATTCACAAAGCGCATGCACAGTGAGCACAGCTTGTGGATGCACAGCCGGGTGCCCACACTCAAGATGCCGGTGCCAGGGAGAAAAGATGGCTGGTGAATGCAGGACACCACTGGACCGAGGAACAGGTAGGACCAAGGAGCAGGTTCTTCTGCACAATAGAGCTGAGGGGCCTATTCTAACACGGCCGCTCCATATTTGCTCCATAAGACGCACAGACGTTTTCCCCCATTTTTTTGAGGGGAAAAGGGTGTCTTATGGAGCGAAAAATACGGTATATTGAGCTTTGATCAATTCAAATAAGAATTAAAGTGGAGTTCCAGTTGAAGAAAAAAAGTCAGCAGCTACAAAAACTGTAGCTGCTGACTTTTAAAATACAGACTCTTACCTGTCCCTCGGTTCAGCAGTGTCCTCACCACAGCTGGTGTCACTGGCCATCTGCCCTGGCACTGGCATCATCAGTCTGGGCACCCAGCTGTGACCGAGTGCCCACTGTGCATGCGCGAGAAGCGCTGCACTTTGCAAATGGCCCCATAGTCTTCTGGGACCTGTCACGTGTCCCAGAAGACTACGGGGAGGACAATTGCTGCTTCCAGTCGCCTTAGGCGATCACAGCAGAAGTGGGAGCTGGTACCTGTCAAATTCGAGTACCTGCTCCCCAAAGGTGCCAATCCTTAATGGGGAGAGGGGGACAAAGGCTTAAAACAGAACTTCCCCTTTTGGGTGGAGCTCCGATTTAAGTGGGAGGATCTGCCTACTGTAATCACATAACTTGTTCCAGTGTCGCAATAAAAATATTGCACTTCTCAACATCCTCCTAACAGCACAGTACCCATAGCAGCAATCCCAAAGATGAGATACAGCAGAAATCCTGGTGACATTGCTCCTTTAAATGTTAATTTCACCTTTTTATTTTCTAAATTCCAGCTTCCCTATGTACCAATAAAACATCAATGTGCCTCTTTTGCAAAAAGGATAAAGTATTGGGTAATATCTCACACCGGCACTTACCTAGGTATCAGTCTGATCCAGGGCCAGATCTTGGAGAGTGCTGGGGTGGGCTGTCCCCCCCAGATTTTAGTTGTGCCCCCCAGGTCTCTGAGAGTGCATCCATTGATCCATGAGCCAGTCAGATGCAGACATTTGATGTAAGGAGGCTCTCTAATGAGAGCAATCCACAAAAGGAGGCACTTTAATGTGGACACTTGATGTAAGGGGGCACTCTCATGGGGATAACTGATCACATGTAAGGGGACACTCTGATAGGGACAACTGATGTAAGGGGAGCTCTATTATGGACACTGATTTAAAGGGGCACTCTGATGGGACCCTGATGTAAACAGGCACTCTGATGGGGACACTGATGTAAGGGGACACTCAGATGGGGACACTTGATGTAAGGGGGCACTTTAATGGGGACACTTGATGTAAGGGGACACTCTGAGGGGGATGCCTGATGTAAGGGGGCACTTTGATGGGAACACCTAATGTAAGGGGGAACTTTGATGGGGACACCTGATGTAAGGGGGCACTTTGATGGGGACACCAAATGTAAGGGGACACTCAGTTGGGGACACCTGATGTAAGGGGGCACTCTGATGGGGACACCTGATGGGGACACCTGATATAAGGGGACACTCTGATTGGGACAACTGATGTAAGGGGAACTCTTTTAGGGACAATGTTGTTAGGGGAAACTCTGATGGGGACTCTCATGTAAGGATGAACTATGATGGGGACACCTGATATAAGAGGGCACTTTGATGGGGACACCTGATGTAAGAGGGAACTTTGATGGGGACACCTGAAGTAAGGGGAAACTTTGATGGGGACACCTGATGTAAGGGGGTACTTTGATGGGAACACCTGATGTAAGGGGGCACTTTGATGGGGACACCTGATGTAAGGGGCACTTTGATGGGGACACCTAATGTAAGGGGACACTCTGATTGGAACAACTGATGTAAGGGGTACTCTTTTAGGGACACTGTTGTAAGGGGAAACTCTGATGGGGACTCTGATGTAAGGAGGCACTCTGATGGGGACACCTGATGCAAAAGGGCACTCTGATGGGGACACTAATGTAAGGGGACACTCTGATGACTAATCATTATGTAAAAGAGGACTCTTATAGGGATATCTGATATTAGGAGGCGCAGGTTCTGTTTAATATTGTTTCCCAGGTAATGAAACTGTTTGACAGACTATAAGTGGCTCACACACAGTGTTGATATTATGCCCCCTGACTTTTTTTTTTACTGCACCCCCAGATCAGATAGGCTAGATCCGGCCCTGGCCTGATCTATGAACTTCTCATTACTTCTTGGATGGACTTTAGGTTGGGAAAACCAGTAAGACATTGGAAGTAGTACACCAGCTGATCTTATTAACACATACTTTGCCACTACCTTCCCTTCCAGGATATGGCTCATATCCACCTCCACAGCTGCACGCAAATCTAACACAGTGATCACCATTCTCACTAAGTTCTCATACACACTGGACGTGTTTACAGCTGCTGTTTTTGGCTTTTGGTGTTTTTTTCTACAGCCAGTAAACTCCCCAGTATGTTATCCTATGTGTCCATGCACACATAGACTGTAATTAGTGTTTTTTGGCAGGGGCGTTTTGTGGCTGGAAAAAAAATCCAGAACTAGTGGGTTTGTAGAGGAGTTTTTTGCTGTAAAAACGCTCTAACGCTGAAAAATTAATCAAAACGCGTTAAACCGTGGCAAACCAGTGTTTTTCGATTTTGTTTGGGGGGGGGAACCTGCTACAAAACGCCCAAAAACGCAAATGCGAAAAAATGCAGAAGAACGCGGGAAAATGGCACTAAACACTAATGCAAAAAATGCTGAAAAACCCACGTTTTTAATGTGACTTTACACAGCTAACATTACCAGCATTATTAAAATGCCCCGTGTGCTTGGAGCCTAAAAACTCAGGCATTGTTAGTTTGTTTTTTACCTTCATCTTACATAGATTATTCATTTCACAGAGTGTGCAGGAGCTGAGTGTTCAGATAACAGCATATGTGGATAGAGCTGTAGTACTGAATACAGGAGAAGTATGTCGTAAATCTGATTGTACAATCTTCTTTAGATCTACCATCAATGATGTAGTGCAAGGACCTGTCTGACTGGATGGAGATTGAGTGGATAGATGGTGTGTCCTCCTATTATATAGTTTTGGTAACTCTAAAGGAGATTGAACAGAGATTGTATAATCAGATTGTATAGTGTATGGCCATCTTTATACACCTAAAATGAACTAGTCACACTTTTGGTCATTATTGTTAACAGCATCCCAAACGCACAAGCAAATACACATTTTGTCACATGAAAAAAAAAGTGACAAACACAGCAAAATGCACAATAAAAAATGTGCAAATCGCAACATGCCAAAATGACCCATGAGCTACTTTGTCATGTGAAGGGCAACATATTAAAATCGACAGGCTGCTCTATGCCTGTCACGGTTAAAAGGAGCCAAAAGCATGTGCTTCCACTAAGCTAGGTGTGAATGGGGCCTGAAAATGAAATTAGTGTGTTTACACAAGAACAATGCGGCTTCATTCACAACTGAGGAAGTCACATGACGTGACGTAACGTGTAAGGTGGGCCAATGATGTCACAAAATTATATGTGCACGGATAAAATCACATATGAAGGACTATAACTTGTGGTTATTATATTCACAAGTGTTTAAATCATGTTTTTTGATGCACTTAGTAGGTTGTGTACTATATATGGAGATACAGTAAATGCGCGTCACTAATATATATCTATTTGTATGTGGAAACTCATGTAAGTGTCAGCAGCACTAGTATACACAGGAGGTTGATTGTTTTTGCGCTGAAGTTTTATTTGTACATATCTACACGAAGTGATGGAATCTGGAAATCATTTAAAAAATTCAAATAAACTGACAAGATTGTAAACCTCCTGTGGATAAGATAAGTGAGAGAAAGCACATTGGAATGGCTGGGTCAGAAATGTCATTAGAAAACGCTTCTATTGATTATAAAACGTTAAATTCTGCCTGAAAAGGTGAACGCAGCCTTTAGGCTCTGTGAAGACTGGAAAAACTAGACAGCCTATAAATCTAACACGTGGCTGAGAATTGTTGGAAATCCTGCCTATGGGAATAAGGTGGAATAAAAACATTGTTGTCAGTTTGAAAAAGTCAAAGTTATCAAATTAAATTGCAAAGTCATTTTAATAATAACTAGAAAAGCTACAATTTCTGGGGAAATTGTGTGAAGTGTTCTTGCCTCCACCAGTAGTCTACAACTGGAGTGGGCGGAGTAACTGGGTGGAGTGGCTTGAGTAACTGTTGTGTAGTTGGAGTGGCTGGACTAACTGTGAAAAGGTTGGACTGGGCAGAGTAACTAGTTTTGAACATTCTGCCAATCATTCCTATGGGACCAATTTCACCACAAAAATGCCAATATTTCATGAACCATTCGGTGAAACGTTCCACAAAGTAATAGCACACCAATATGCCAATATGTCACTATGTCTTTGTACTATACATTTTTTGTGTACACTGATGATTCTCTTCAAAATCTCATACACACTTAATTGTTTATACAGCAAAACAAAAAAACAAAAACAAACAGGCCTATTTCAGTGTTCTAGAGTCACAGATAGTGTATACAGGCCACTGCCAGCAGCCTGCCAAAATCAATGACAGGCTGAAGTGCAAAGTGACTATATGCAACTGTACACACATCTAAGCAGTACTCATGTATCAGGCTGTGTGTACAGGGAAGTATGCCATGAAAGTAGAAGGTTAATTGTGTTTTACATATTTCAGCCGATCATTGATTTTTACAGGCTACTGGCAGCAGGCTGTTTGCACCCTGTAGTGGAGAACAAAAACAGAGCGCACCAACCAATCGGGTGTCACAGGTGGTGCAAACAGCCTAGTAGACACAAATGAAGCACCTCCTGTGCTCAGGGACCCAGATCAGTAGAGGGCTGATGGAATAATAATATTAGAATGTATGGAAGTTCGTACAAGACCGATCAAAGGCTGTGCAGCTCCAACACAAAGCTGGGGAAGCTTGATACAAACTGTAGTGGAGAACAAAAACAGAGCGCACCAACCTTTACCTCAGTAAACAATTAGTTGATTTATTGATTTGAGAGATATACTCACAAAACTAGTAGTAAAACAGGCATATATAATCCACAAGCGAATCAGAGCTGATGAAGAAGGGACCCCCCCTTCAAAACGCGTCAGTGTCACTCTGAGAGTTTCCCCTCCCGATGGGATTCGCATGTGTCTCCTTATCGTAGGATTCACCTCTGGATTATATATGCCTGTTTTACTACTACTTTTGTGAGTATATCTCCCAAATCAATAAATCAACTAATTGTTTACTGAGGTAATGTGCAAGGTTGGTGCGCTATGTTTTTGTTCTCCACTACAGTTTGTATCAATCTTCCCCAGCATTGTGTTGGAGCTGCACAGCCTTTGATCGGACGAACTTCCATGCACTCTAATATTATTGGTCCACCGGCCCTCTACTGATCTGGGTCCCTGAGCACAGGAAGTGTTTCATCTGTGTCTACTAGGCTGTTTGCACCACCTGTGACACCCGATCACTGAAATACATCTGTTTTATATGATGTATGGGCAAATGCATTCATGTGCATGAACCCCAACTGTTTTAAAGCTTAGCAGATACATTACCACCTGAGTATACATTCCTCTCCAACAACTCCCCAATTGCATATACAACGTAAGATTAAATCGATAATCTAAATCAGGGTTTGAAATTTCTGCTCGCCCGCTCGCCAAATGCTAGGGGAAATCACTTTGTGGGGAGCACAGATGGAGCGGGTGGCTTACAATGGAGCGGGTGGCTTGCAATGCGATCATCAGGCCCCGGGGATCGATTTGCGTTCCACTTGAGCTCCAAGCCTCGTTGTGAAGCCAACTTCAGGTTTCCGACTTCTGGTTTTCGACTTCCGGTTTCTTCTTCGCCGCCTTGGGGGACACAAGGAGAGGCCAGCTCTCCACCACCTTGGGGGACATGAGGAGAGGCCAGCTCTCCACCGCCTTGGGGGACACAAGGAGAGGCCCGCTCTCCACTGCCTTGGGGGACACGAGGCCCGCTCTCCACTGCCTTGGGGGACACGAGGCCCGCTCTCCACCGCCTTGGGGGGCACGAGGCCCGCTCTTCACCGCCTTGGGGGACACGAGGCCCTCTCTCCACCGCCTTGGGGGACACAAGGCCCGCTCTGCACCGCCTTGGGGGACATGAGGCCCGCTCTCCACCGCCTTGGGGGAAAATGACTTATGTATGGCCAGCTTAAGGTGAGCTGCTTACATGCACACTACAGGTCGTTACTCATTGTCATAGTTAGAGTGGAGCACCACTCAATTGTTTTAAGTTTTGTATAGAGAGAGAAAGGGCTAGAACCTATGTATTTTACTGTTGTCTGTGTCTGGCCTGGTGAGATTACAAAGACTAGGAAATTGGGTACAATACCCCACCATTTACACTATTTTTGCCATCATACCAAATACTGAAATAGACAACAACTATGGAAATATCCCCCTGGGACTTTGAAAGGCAAACAAAGTGTGTGCACAGCTATAAAACAATAAATGTTTATTGCAACAAATGTTTTGATAAAAATAATCAAAAGACTCAGTGAGGTTGAGCTGCAGTACAACAATACATGACTTAAAAGTAGAAAACATACATGGTGTGCATATCCTGACAGTCTGTAATTAATACAGACTGTCAGGATATGCACACCGTGTATGTTTTCTACTTTTAAGCTTTAAGGGGGCATGGTTGGGGGCGGGGTTGGGGGATAGGCTGGGGTGGGGTTGGAGGCGGACCTGGGCAAGGTTGGGTGGGGCAACTGGTGGAGAGTAAGGTTTGTGCCTGGCTAGAAGGTCTAGACTCAAAATTTTAAGCCCTGATCTAAATAATCTAAATAGTTCCTCATACTGTATAGTTTTGGTAAATCTAAGATTGAAAAGTAGTTGTACCCTAAGATTTTAAAGTATATAGTGAACTTAGGAGATGTGAAATTATTGGCCCAGTAGATTGATAACATTACATAAAGTGGTGCTATTAATGCTTGCAATGTCACTAAGTGCACAGCTGAAAGAAATGATATGTGAATGGTGGAATGGGGAAATCAACAACTAGAAAGAACTTGGGAGTCTCAGAAAATTTTATAGGACCTGGGGTCCCTGGCTGGAAACCAACGACTTCATGCTTTCTCTGATCTTTGACCCAGTATAATGATAAAACAGTATATTTTTCCTGTTTGCTATTTTCTGTGTGCCTTAATTTTTCCACAATACCATGATACTCAGGGAACGATGACTACAGACAACTTCCTTGTTCAATTTCATTTGTGTGTAACCAGGTGAATTGGCAGTTCACTAACCTGTCCGGGTTCTACATGTTTGGTAGTTTTTAAATGGGGTTTTTATTGTGTCTGTTCGCTTTTGTCAGACGACAGGGTGATCTCTAGTGTTTGCTTTAATGCTTATTTTTATTTTTCATATGGATGATAAAGTCTAACACAAACTTTTGTATGATTAAACCACTCTGTACTTGTGCCATTGTCGCAATGTTCTTTAATTATTTACTTGTTTTTGGTATTGAATATTTTCAATAAAATAAGTGTATCTGGTCCCCTGTAGAGGCCTTGGCTCAAGAAACAGTCTAGGGCGTTGGTTTGTGTGGTTTTATTAAAGGTTGAACTTAGATCAGGATTAGGAAAGTAGAATAGTCCAGTAAGTTGCTGTAATGAACTTTAAGGACACTAATTTGCTTCCTGAAAGTTAGAACTCTTGAAAATTTAAATACTGTCCCTGTGTAGCAGAAAGTGGACAGGTTCTGCAAAGCAGTAGTGAGGAGGTTTAGTCTTCTTCAGTGAACATCCAAGCAACAGCCCCCTACCTTTGGAATGGATCTCCTATACTCTTCAGGACAAATTTCTTAGCAAACACCAGATTGGCCTTCTAGCACACAAGAGGGGATTTTAACACTCAGTCTCTAGGATCTCTCCCAGCCTGTGCTCACAGAATGCCTCTGGATGAACGATTGCCACCTACCAGTATCCTGCAGGCAGCCAGTGGTAACAGACTAGGTCCTCAGATGACAACCCTCTCAGCCACCCTTCAACAGCAAATAGCAGCTCCAGGCCTCCCAACGGGGGCCTCCACTCGACAAGCACATGGCAGGATTGCTTGGAAGGGCAGACGAACCACCAGGCAATGATCTCTCTATAGCAAAAAGAAGACAAGGCTGCTTTCTGCTCCAGAGTATTTTTGCTTTCTCCCAGAATCATCTAGGCTGACCCTCCTAGAGACTGGATGGGGCTACATAAATATTAAGCTACTGATTAATATTCTCCCACCTCTATTTCTCAGAACTCCTCCAGGTAAGCAGGGAGAAACAAACAATCATGCAGCCCCTGGAGCACAAACCAGACTAAATTAACCCCTTCACGCCTAAGGTTAAAACAAATCTTAATGCCTGGGTAAAATTTTACAACTTTGACATGTTAGTAAAACCGTACATATCATGGCAACTACTTTTGTACATCCAGGTGAATTATACCTTGTTTTTCAGGACAAATTGGGCTTTCATTTGGTGGTAAATGGTAATGGATATCTCCTGATTTTTGTTTTATTATCAAAGGAAAACTGACCCAAAATAGTAAAAAGATAAATATTTTTTTTTAATTTAGCTGCGTGTTTTTTGTTACTGCCATAACCTACCATCAAAGAACAAGCTAAAATACATTTTCCGATCTTGACGATTACAGCAATACCATATACAGTGGAACCTCAACTTACGAGTTTAATTCGTTCCTTGGCCGAGCTCGTAACTTAATATGCTCGCTCGTTAAATCAATTTTCCCCATAAGAAATAATGGAAACGGCCGTAATCCGTTCCAACCCTCAAAATGGCACCTCATATTTTTCATTTTTCTTGTTATTTCATAAGGAAAAAAGATTTTTACATAACTAATATTATATAAAAACAAAATAGAAAGAAAATATGAAGATATAATAAGGTTGTATACAATTTACTTACCTTGGAGATGATTTTTGTTTTCGCTTAATTCTCATCACTCTCTTCACTTTCACTAGTTCTTGGCCTTTTTGCCACACTTTGCTCACTTCGAGCTGAAGGCCTTTTCTTAAGAAACATGTCTAAGGAAGTCTGTTTCATTCTCCCTTTGAGAATGTTTCTGAAACGACGTAGGCACGTGTCGTTGAAAAGCTCTGTCGCACGACTCGTTGCAATTTTTTCAGGATGGTTCTTTTCAACAAAATCTGCCACCCTCTCCCACATTGCCAAAATATCCTTGAGGTCTTTTGTACTGATTATCTCCGGCTCTGTCTCCTCTCCCTCCGAAGTAGCTTCAGTTAATGCTTCTGTGTGCCGTTGCTCTTGTAACTCCTTTAACTCGTCAGTCGTAAGTTCCTCGGAGTGCTCCTCAACGAGTTCCTTGATGTCTCTTTCATCCACCTCCAGACCTATAGTCTTGCCAATGGACACGATCTCTTCCTCCACTGGCTCCTCTTCTTCCTCAATCTCAAACCCTTCAAAATCACTTTCAGCCACATTTTCAGGCCACAGCTTCTTCCAAGCAGAGGTCAAGGTCCTTTTCGTAACCCCCTGCCAGGCAATATCGATGATTTTGAGGCCTATTGCTATGTTAAAATGCTCCTTCCAAAACTCTCGAAGGGTGAGGTTTGTGTTCTCCGTCACCTCAAAGCAACGGCGAAACAGGTGCTTGGTGTAGAGTTTCTTGAAATTTGATATTACCTGTTGGTCCATTGGCTGGAGGATAGGGGTGGTGTTTGGAGGAAGGTAGAGAACCTTCACAAAATTATACTCGTCGAGTATTTCTTCCTCGATCTGTGGTGGATGTGCAGGAGCATTGTCGAGGACGAGAAGGGCTCGCAGGGGCAGGTTGTTGTTCTTCAAATATTTCTTTACCGAAGGACCAAACACAAGGTTTACCCAGTCGATAAAGAACTGCCTGGTGACCCACGCCTTAGGGTTTGCCCTCCACATAACATGGAGTTTCTCCTTTATTATCTTGTGTGCTTTAAAGGCTCTGGGGTTCTCCGAATGGTATACGAGTAGCGGCTTTATTTTGCAGTCGCCACTCGCATTGGCACACAGGGCGAGGGTCAACCTATTTTTCATAGGTTTGTGTCCTGGCATCCTCTTCTCCTCTTCGGTGATGTATGTTCTCCTCGGCATCTTCTTCCAGAACAGCCCTGTCTCATCACATTTGAAGATTTGCTGGGGGATGTATCCTTCTTCCTCGACGAATTCTGCGAAAGTTTTCACAAACTCCTCTGCTGCCTTTACATCAGCACTTGCTGCCTCACCATGCCTAACAACGGAGTGAATCCCGTCCTTTTCTTAAAATTATCAAACCAGCCCCGACTGGCTTTAAAGGATTCCTCCTCCGCTGAAGTGCCTGGGGTTTGCTGTTGTAAATCTGAAAAAATACTGCGCGCCTTCTCGCAGATTATTCCCTCGGTGACGGTATCTCCGGCAAGTTGTTTTTCCGTCACCCACACCAACAGCAGATTCTCCATCTTCTCATGCACATCTGTACGGCGCTTTGAAATAATATTGACACCTTCGGCTGGCTTAATTTTCTTTAGGGACTCCTTCTGCTTTAAGATGGTGCAGATCGTTGACGTTGTACGGTCGTAGTGCTTGGCCAGTTCCTTTACTCGCATGCCTTGCTCATGCTTCTCGACGATTTCAAGCTTTATTTCGAGGGACATCATCCTCCTCTTCTCGGTACTCGCACTACCACTTGCTTTCTTTGGTGCCATGGTTACAACAAAGTTAGAAGTTGGGATTTCAATCACGTGTAGACAGTGAGAGAGAGAGAAAGGCCCGGAGATGGGATGCTGTGACTCATACCCTCTGAGCTGCGCGCGCCTCAAAAATATACACTTAGAGCTGCGCGCGCCTCGAACTCGTATCTTAAAATTCTGCTCGCGTGCTGAAGCAAAAAATCGTCCGAGCGACTGCTCGTATCTCGGAAAACTCGCACGTTAGTTCGCTCGTAGGTTGAGGTTCCACTGTATGTGTATATAACTGTTGTTTGTACCTGTAATACAGCCCAGAAACAATAGTGCGCATTTTGTTTTTTTTTTACCTAAAACACACGGTCACTGACACTGATACCAATTTAACCTTGACCTTTGATCCTGACCTTGACCCAAATACTAACCCTGGCACTGAACTAGATCAAACCTTGATCGAGGTATTTTTTCTTTATTTTTTCTTTTATTTTTTAATATTTATTTATCTTTTTTTCTTTTACAAAAAGTTGTTTTTTTTTCTCTCTGCAGGGAGAGAGAGAGATACAATGTATCTCTCTCCTCCATTCAGAGAGAGGGAAAAAAACAAGAGGGGTGGGCTTCACAGTGACTGATCAATGTGGTAGCCAATCAGAGGCTCTCAGTGACACCCCGGCGTGAAGGGGTTAACCAAACCCAGCTCCACTGGTTACAGTGAGCAAAACTAAATTTACCTACACTAACACTTCTACACACTATAAACCTCAACAGAATTCTGGTCTCACTGGGTATGGTCAGCCAAACTAAATTTACCTAACAGAACAAATTAACACCATTGACTGCAATGGGTCCAAGCTAAATGTACCTATCCTAGCACCTATCAAGGAGGGTGCTACATAAGTTTAAAAAAAAAAAGAAAAAACATGGACAGCATACTGTAGCAAACCATTAAGTTCTGGATACCAAAACTGAACTTCAAGGGAATAGATAAATATACAGCAGTATGTAAATGTGAACTATTTTAGCTATCAAAAGATTTGTAGCTTCACTTAACCAGTCTTGTGAATCACATATCATATTTCCTGGTTCAGTTTTTCATTTTCCAGTATCACCTGTCTGCTCGTCAGGCAATGATTATTTGTTTTATGCTAAATTATCCAATAAACAAGCAGGAGATACAGGAAATTACAGACATATAGAATAATGGTGTCACCTACCTGGCTTTGCAGTCTGACAGAGGTTTATGACTCACAAGCCTGGCTAAACAGAGTTGAAAACATTTGAAAAGTGAAACTGTTAACACAGCTGAATTTCCATTTATTTAACATGTTAAGTTCCACTTTAAGAGAGTAAGCATTTCTGTAGGTTGTTCAATAATACATGTCAAGGTCAAGAGATCCTTTGCAATTTGAGTCTACAATTATTGAGAATAAATCACTATGCGACATATTTCCATATGAGTTATGAATGATATTGCTTATTTATGATCATCAATTAAAAAATATATATATAGCAAGTTGTAAAGCCTTACTGTAACATACCATTATAAGTGTCTTATTATTTTTGAAATATGGCACACATTTATTGCAATTAAATATCCAATAAAATAAAAATAACACTTATATGTCTTCCACAGAATTTGCATGGGTATTGAAATATTATGTAGTTATTTTGTTGACTAATTGCTTAATTGCACAGATAATTGAAATGCATATCAGATTGCTTTATTTCCCTGATGAAGCGCTGGTAGAGTGTATGGAGCACTATGCCTTCCCTATGAGTATGTAATATGCTGCTATCAAATGAATAGTCTTTTAATGAAATTATCTTTTATATGTCTATAATGAGCTTGGCTTCATTAGGAACTGCTTAAGTTTTAGAATAGTTATATTGCTATTTTTGAAGTTGTCATCAGTGGAAATATTTGTGTCATGATTATTAAAAATGCATTACTTAGGACTGTTTGTATGCTTGTATAAAAATACAACATCGCTGGAAGATAACTTATTTTCTTTGGTAGAGTGTACATCAAATTATTAGCAGAATATAAGTTTATTGTAGCCCTGGTTCACACCAAATGTGGCTTTGAAATCACAATACTTCAGCTGAAGCAAAGCAATTTCAAAGTAGGGCAGCACAGTGGCTAAATGGTTAGCACTTCTGCCTGGCAGTACTAGGGTCATTGGTTCAAATCCCAACCATGGTACCACCTGCCTGGAGTTTGCATGTTTTCCCTGTGCCTGCTTGGGCTTCTTCTGGCTACTCCAGTTTCCTGCCACACTCCAAAGACATGCTGGTAGGTGAATTGGATCCTGTCTGAATTGGCCCTAGTATGTGCATGTATGAATGGGAGTTAGGGACCTTAGATTGTACACCCCTTGAGGGTTGAGGACTGATATGAATGTATAATATATATATATGTAAAGTGCTGTGTAAATTGACAGTGCTATATACCATAAGTACCTGTAATAAATAAATAATAAAGCTGCCAGTCAGTGCAATTTCATGAGCAGCTTGCTGACATCTGTGCAACCTCATGCACAGATTTCATAGCAAGTTGCACATGAAATCACCAAAAATAGTGCAGGAGCCTTTTTTTTAAAAAAGGGGGAAAACGAAGTTGCACCATTTTGGATGGTTTCACAAATAGGGTGCGATTTTAACTCACATGACAAATTGCATTAGTTTGAACAGGGGCTAAATAGTAAATGGTTTCAGCTGGGAGCCGCTTTACCTGCAAAATGCTACTACCTTTTGTCCATTGAGTCTTGGGATATCCTTAGCTCATAATTACACTTAACCAAGCTGGCCCAGTGTAAAAATAAATTATTCTTTTAGTTCATCTTTAAAAAGAGAGTAAGGAGTGGAGTATTATGTACCTTATGGTGTGGATAATGTTGGAGGGCTTGCACATATGACTGCGTGCATGTACATACTGTATACTGTATAATTACAAAACTGTACATTGAATGTTTTTTAAACAGTAACATACATTGATGAGATTATTTATATCAAGATGATAAAGTATACAAGTATATCTAAAAAAACTGAAAAGACTATGGAGTTTATTTACAAAAACGTTTCATAGCTGGTCCTAAAAGAGCATATAAATTCAATGAGTATATAGAGTAAAACTGTATCCTTGGCAGATTAAAAAACCCATTGTGGTCACTAGATGGTACTGAATATCATAGGAAATAAGTATGCTCATTGGCTCCATCTGTAGCCATAATGAAGTGCAGTATTGTTCCCATTCACACATCTGAAAAGAATATAACTTGGGAATATTTTGATTTTCCTTATCCACACTAATTTACACACAGTTTTGATGGATAAATGGTAATGCATTTTTTTTTATTTAAATACACATCTATTTATTTCTATACACCAGTTAAAAGATGGTGTTGCAATACATGATGATAATACTTATATCAGTGCTAAGGGAAAAAAGGCCTTTTAAAAAAGTTAGTCATCTGGCTGTCACATTGATCCAAGGCATTAAAGTCTCCTGAGTCTTTATCATAGAACTAGCAAGCTGTTCAGGATTTCTGACTTCACTATGTGCAATATTGTCCTAGGTAACTAAACCCAGACTCAGTTAAACAGCTAACATTCAGAAGAAGGTCAGTATTGGCAGTCCATGTTTCTCTCAGTAGAGGTTTCCTTCAAGGTGATCTCTGGTCAATCTCATGTCAACAGTTAGGTAATTACAGTAGACAACATCTCTGATGTTCAATATGCACTGGTATTACAAAAATACAAATTGCCCACTTCCCGTGTAGGTAACAGCACTGCACTAATATACACATCAAATAATAATATATAATATATACAGCACTGCAATAATATACACATAATATAACAGCACATAATATAACAGCACTACAATAATATACACATCAAATTGATAACAATTCAAAAAATATAAAATAATATAAGATAATATAATAGAATAGTCCACTTATAAGTGTCCATGCTTTGTGAAAATTCCAATATAAAGTGCTCCAAAGCTGTGCTTTAAGATAATGATCTTCCTGGAGAAACAGACCACATGGATTTCACACCTCAATCACTGCACATTTTTGACCCCTTGTGTTAGCAAGTGAGTCATTATAGCATGTCACACAGGTCCTGGCTTATGCAGCTCAAGCTTCCCAATTAATCTTCCCCCAGCTCCCCATTATAGGTAAACCATCAGCCCTAGTTGTGGTTCACCTCTTATCCACCATATGAGTACAGAAGAGAAAGGTATCTCGTATAGTGAAAATTATTGTTTATTGTGGCCTAAAAAAGACTGTATTGCACTTACACTTCTAAAAAATGACAATTGACTATAGAAATAGAAGTGCCCTTCCCAAAGATGGCCACCGCTTCTGGTAACCAGATATGACTTCAGCTGGAAGTACCTCCCTACACTTTTTATCATCAAAAGTCAACATCCTCAGGAGCTAGCTTTTGATGAAGAAATGCGTAGGGTGGTACTTCTGGCTGGCTACATATCCGGTTACCAGAGGCATGAGTAGGCATTATAAGTGGACTATTATATTATATGATATTATGTTTTTTGAATGGTTGAATGGTTAGACATTTGATGTGTATATTATGAGGTATTTAGAAAGCACTGTTACCCACTAGGGAATTGGGGAATTTGTATTTGGTGTAGCTGAGGTTTAACGCCTACAACAGCTGCTATTTCTTTTCGTTTTTTGGTTTCTTTTCATTTTTTTCAAAGTAATAGCAGGGGTATTTCTATATAATTTATATTACAAAAATAAAATCATGTTATTTGCAACAACAAAAAAAAGATAAATAAATTAAGGGTGTTCTCCACTCTTTTGTTAACTTCTAAAAAAAAGTTGTGATGTCCCCTGTGAAGGGAGAACATAGATACCAACTCAGATCTGTCAGGACCTCTAGCACAACTGCTCCCAGCGATCAGTCCATCTCTTCAACATTGATCCCAAAGCCAGGCCCAGTGTATTTTGGGATGGAAAAAAATATAATGAATTGTAGAAAAATAAATGCAAACATGTTTGTAGATTGTTTGGAAATAAGATGGAAAGATTTGTAAATTAAATATCCCAAATATTCATTACCAAGTAAACCTAATAACACAGTAATGGCACAACCTTTGTATTCCAATAGAATTGTTAGAGTAGAGATATTTCTATGAGGAAAGAAATAGGTGATATTTCCATCTGTACAAAACATGGCATTCTTCTTAAAGAAAAAATACAAATAGTAAAGGCTTATGCGCTGCTATACCACAAATGCAACAAAGGAAGGAGGAGATTACTGCACTCACTGATCTAGTGTACTCACACTCAAATTAAATAATTAAACAGAAATGTGATGTGCTACCTCCTCAAATTTTGAAAACATAAGCTCTAAAAGAAACATGCAGTGTCAGTCCAAAAAAATATGAAATGTGAAATAATATCAGTCTAATCCAACATATGTTGTGCTATCATCCAGCAATATTCAATGCCGTGCTTGAATTGTGGCCCCACTCCCTGTTCACCTTAAATTTTGTCCTATAAATTATAATAGGCCAAACACGCTTTTAGAAGGACTATGTAGCCTCCAAATTTCTGATCCACATAGTGTTCCTTCCACGTGCTATATCTTCATTGGACCTTTGACTCCAAAACCTTGCAAAATAAACAAAAAAATACTCATAGAGGAAACTGTGACTATGATCCATTACACTGCAAGTTGGTTTAAGTAGGGTAAACATGAATTGAGAATCGGCCAGTTCAGCAGGGACCAGACAAATTCTGCTAAGTGTGTAGCCCTCTCAGTTCAAGTTAGATATATAGATCGGCTTCTGTCGCATTGTCCTGCTGGAAAAACTGCTTCAATCAGTGGCTTGCAGCCAATTGAGTAGTAAGGTAATTGGTGCACATTGTTCTATATAAACTTAATTTTTGCCAGGATTTGGGCTTTAACCGCCTCCCGCCAACCATATAGTAAAATGATGGACGTAAGGCGGTTCTCTCATTCTGGGAGGACTTCATATGATGTCCTCCCATTCTCACCGTGCATGCGCAGCTCTGGGAGTGCGCAGCGCGGCGATCATTGTGCGCTGTGTCCTTCGGACACAACGGAACACTGATCCACAGAAAAAGCTGAAGATGTCAGCTCAGTCGTGATCAGCTGTGTCCAATCACAGCTGATCACATGTAAACAGGGAAATGCCGGTTATCGGCATTTCTCTCCTGACAAGCTGTCACGCTGACAGCTCGAAAGGAGAGGAGAGCCGGTAATCGGCATTCCTCAGAGGGGAAATCTACACTGATCATCAGAGCACTGATGATTAGTGTGCCCTGATGATCAGTGTAGTCCCAGCAGTGCCAACTGTCAGTGTCCATCAGTGCCATGTGTCAGTGCTCATCCATGCCACCTGCCAGTGCCCATCAGTAACACATCAGTGCCACATTTCAGTGCCTACCAGTGCACATCAATGCCACATATCAGTGCCCATCTGAGCTGCCTTTCAGTGTCACCCATCAGTGCCAGTCAGTCCCACCTATCAATGCCAGTCAATGCCACCTATCAGTGCTGCCAATCAGTGCCACCTATCAGTGCCAGTCAGTGCCCCCTATCAGTGCCCGTCAGTGCTGCCTATCAGTGCCGCCTAACAGTTCCAGTCAGTGCCACCTAACAGTGCCAGTCAGTGCCGCCTATCAGTGCCAGTCAGTGCCGCCTATCAGTGCTGCCTATCAGTGCCATATATGAGAGGTAATTTTTCTCCCTCACTGATGTACATTGATAAGGCTGCACTGATAGGCAGCACTGATGGGTACTGATAGGCAGCACTGATGGGCACTGATGAGGTGGCTCTGATGGGCACTGATAGGCTGCACTGATGAGGCGGCACTGGTGGGCATTGATGAGGAGGCACTGATGATGCTGCACTGATATGCGTCACTGATGGGCACTGATATGCGGCAATGATGGGCACTGATAGGTGGCACTGATGGGCACTAATAGATAGCACTGAAGATCACTGACTGGTGGCACTGACTGGTGGCACTGATAGGTGGTACTGACAGGCACAGGTTGGCAGCACTGCTAGGCAGCACTGTGGGGAACTGATGGGCAGCACTGTTGGGCACTGCAGGGCACTGATGGGCAGCACTGTTGGGCACTTTTGGGGCTGCACTGTTGGGCACTTTTGGGGCTGCACTGATAATCAGTGCCCTGATTATCAGTGCAGATGTCTGCTTTGACAGTTGCCAGTTACCGGCAGTACTTTCCTTATGCTGTCACAGATATGGGTATGGGTAGAAAGCTGGAGAACCAATGTGCAGAAGCCTGACATCACATCTGAGATCTGCTGATTGAGGGTGCAATGCTTTGCAGTTTCCTGTAGATAAAAAAAATAAATGGACATTTTTTCTGCAAAAATATGTGCATTTATTATTTTTTTCTTAAAGGTGAACTTATTGTTTAAGAGACACTGAGATGGACGTAAGCAGCCCATACTTGCTTAATTTTTTTTTGCTCAACCAACAAGTTGAATGAAAATAAATGACCCAATGCTCCTGTCCACGCATTTGACATGAATGAGGGAACACTCCCCTCTGAGTTATTCTATTCAGACAGCAGGGAGACTTCCCCACCATCAGAATACACTGATCAGCACTGACGGTGGCACTGATCGTTCATGAAAAACCTGGGAGGCTGGTTGTACAGAAGTTGATCAGGCCGAATTTCAATCCATGTATGGTCAGCTTTACTAAGGTGTGAATTGGGGGAAAGTGCAGTGAATCAAGGGGAATTAACACAAAAATCTTCTCATGTCCAGGGAATCTAATACAATGAGCTATAACAAGAGCTTATCTTCTCCATGGCAGGATGTTTGAAGAGAACACAGGTTCATTGCACTTTATCTAATTTCAAACTTTAGTAAATCAGGTCTTTTCTGTATCTTTTCTTGCCAGTTGGCTGTGCATTGTGTTAGTGGTTTCCTAAAATTTGCAGAATAGTTGGCAGTGATGTTGTAAATTTCAACATTTAGAGTTACTGTCTATAGACTCTGCACCTGGTTGAACAGTTTTATAGGACAAACACATTCTATCACATATTTCATACATTTCCCAATATATATTCAATCAGCTGGTATGAAAAGCTGGCTCTTGCAATAATCTAGTGTTAGGTATACATTATCAAAAGACTAAAAGTTTCAATATAAATTCCTAATGGCAGTGGCTCAAGCCTCTTATATGCTGGAAAATTTATTAAAATATACCTAAGGCCAACATTTCTTTTTTTGTTGGAAATAATAATGGAAATTGTTTAGTGCTGTTTGGTTCCCCATAAGGGAGATGCCACTCTCTAGTTGTCTTAGCAACCATTGTCATCAGGATAGAAAGTTATAAGAAATCCAAAATGTTATCGTTTCCACCAAAACAGTTGAACAGAAATGTTTAACTGGGGACACTTGTTCAGGTCATTGCTGTCTAAGGGAGCATTTCCCTTTACTTTGGAGAGATTTCCTCTACCTTTCTGTTTTGTCTCCAGGACATAAAGTAATGGGACAGAGACAACATGAAGAAACAGACAAAGATTCTAACCATTCCAAACTCTTCATACAAAAAAATGTCAAAGCTTTAGATATATAGCACCTGACAGAAAGCTTTTCCTAAAAGATACGCAGAGGTTGCCAACTAATACTTCTCATTCTGCAAATGCTAGTTGCCATGTCATGCTATCATTTGCAACATTAAACTTTTCTTCTGAATTCAGGGCTAACTCCACATTGTTAACATGTTACACCTGTAATTAGGGTATAGTATGTAACATGTTGCAAAGCAAACGTCCCCCCAAACCCAGAGTGGACTTGTAGTTCTCAATGGAAGACAAATGCAGTGATCACTGCACTCGTAATCCACTGACACTTCCTCTAGCTCTTACCTCTGTACAGCCACGGGACTGGGGGAAGAATCTTCATACGCCTGGCATTGCACCAGTGATCCACTAATTGTGTGTAGAATGCTTTGCAGGGTCCTGTGGAAAAAAAATTAACGTTTTTTTTTCTGCAAATGTGAACCTATCATTTAATTGTCCTGCATTTTTATATTATGATCATTTGTACCTTCACAAAAACAACAACCCTTCTTAGCACTAGTGCACGTGGATGTTTTGGATGCATTTCATATGTATCTGTCATGTATCTAATATGCATTTACCATGCATTACAAAGACTTGTATGGAGCAATTAAAGCAAACCACAACCATAAGCTGACCTTTATTGATTTCATTTGAGGATCAATAAAGGTATTCTGTGCATTTAGTGGATAGCTTTTAATTAAAAATTAAAAACTTAAAGAAGTTTTAGAAAATGTATACCTGTTCATGAAAAAGTTTAGACTAAATGATTTTTGATCTCCTAGTGATTTATAACACACTGGGATGAGTTAGTGCCCAATCAAACAATATTAGGCAGGACGCATATTAACTCGTTAAATGTGCTATCAATGGGAGGCAGAGGCAAGTGATCTTTGAGCTGGCAGTTAAAAGAGGCAGAGAGGGAGCTGATCATAGAATACTGGGAGAAGCAAAAAAGTGGGAGTGGGAAGAAAGAGGAGGTAGAATGGCAGTTAAACATGGATTTGGGACTTGTTACCTGGGTCATCGACTGGGAAGAGAATTAGGTTGTGCTCCTGGGGATATAGGGTCGAAGGAAGATTGGGTACTGCTGCCAAGACAAGGATGGAAAAGGATTAGCTAGTACTCGCCATGATAAGTATCAAGGGAGGATTGGAAAGGACTTCTGGTGAAAGTGATCGAGAAAGAATTAGATACTGCTTCCAAGGACTTAGATCAAACAAAAGATTAGGCAATGTTGGAGAAAAGAATAAAGCAAAGATTGGACTGTACTGGTGGGAAAAGTGATTGCTGGAGGATTACACATTGAAACTGGTAACAGGGATTTGTATGACTGTGAGGTACGTGTCTATGACTTTTTTTTAAATGTACTCATACATTTAAAAAAAAGTCACTTAAAATTGCAATTCTCCCTCAGGAGTTGTACGATCCTCCTGATCGTTATCTTTGGTGGGGTCTAAAGTTAGAGGTATAAGGTAGAAAAACTGACTTGGGATGTCTGCTGGTAGCAGAAAAGTATTGATCTCAAAGCGGTGGCACTATCCTCTCCTACTCCAAAATAAGATTTTAAATACAATTACAGTATATAGTTATCTATAATCCATATACATACACAAGATATAAAATGATCTACAAATTATACTATGAAAAATGCTCATAGACCTTTTTAGCTTGAATGTTTTCACATATTTACATTCACATGGTACACGAAGGGTCATGTATTATTCATTTTAAGTGCAATTTAAAATTTCCATATTTAACAATGTATTTCCCATTTATAGGCTTAAATTGCTTAATGGTGCAATTACATTTACCACATATCCATTACAATACCACAACGCCTGCCTGTATGTATTGGTGACCAATTGATGATCTGCATTTTGGTATTTCAGACTCCTAACATACATGTTACATATGTACTTTATACATAATTTTGAATTGTAGAAATCTATACTAAATTATTTACAGCATGACCTCCAAAAGCTGTGTTTTGAAGTGCATTCACTGCAACTAGAAGATATGGAAGAAAGGAGATGTAGCTCTAGGCAGCTAATTATATAATTGTTTTCATCTTCTAACTTTTAAATAAGAAGATGATGGATTATGATGGAATGGTAGAGTATTTACTGAAGGTTTTGTTACAGAGACAGATAATGCAACAAAAATATAACATAACACAGTGTTCTAAGCTATCCTTTATCAACCAGGGTGTCATGATACCCTGTGGTGCCTTCTGGGTTCTTCAGGGATGCTTTCAAAGTGCCTAAAAATTTTCCCAAATTACCAAAACATTGTCAGCAAGCTGGGGGTAAGATTGAGCCTTCCTTTTTGTTACAAAAGTCCACAGTTTTGTATTGTGCAACATTAAAATCTTGGCCACTGGAAGGAAAAGTTGCTGGCGTCCCAACAGCAGATGATGTCATCAGTTGATAAGGAGGACTACTGGTTTCTGCACAACATCCTTGTTTGTCACTTTCCTGTCCCTCTCTGTTAGCAGTGGGGCCATGTTAGTTGAGTGAGTGAGGGAGAGAAAATGGGGAGGAAGAGAAATGCTGGAATACTAGTTACCAGTACCAGTGTGCAAAGGTGTATCTATGTGTGGCTGCTGTGATGTGTCAAACTATTAGCTTAGTTTTACATTTTTGACAGGGGTGCCTCAAGATTGTGCAGCATTTTAAATCACTCCAACAATTTTGGATGGTCTTCTAAACCAACGTGCCTGAAACACTACTCTTCCAAGACCGAAAACTCTGGGGGACATGGTACTCCTGAATATCTATCTATATCATATTGCCTACCACTTAACCAGAGTCTTAGATTGGTGCAGACAAAAAGTGACACAAAGTGACCAAGCAGTGCGTGTCCCTCGAACAAGACTCCTCGCTCACCCCTTTGGTGAACGATATTGCCCCATCCACTTCTCCCCTCTTGTCCATCTTGGGAACCTCAATACCCCCCCAGGATATCTACCACTCCCTCAGGGGAAAAAGTGTTGGGAGAAAGACTTTTAAAACAACCACTTCCTATGATCACTACCTAAGCTGATGAAGTTGTTGCACACCCTAACCCAATTTGAGAGTAAATCCTGGGCTTCAGGGCCAGTACAGCATGCAATCTCTCTTTTATAAACTAATTCTCATGGCATCCTCACAAGCCCCACTTTGCTTTCTGAAGCAGAGGGAGAAGGATCTTCTCATTATCCTTTCACCTGAGGCCCAGGCTAAAGTATCAAATCTGTCCTATGAATCTTCCATGAGTAACACATATCAGGAGTCTGGCTATAAGATCATAACCCGCTAGTACCATACCCCACAATACTGCCATACTATCTACTCTATCCTACCAGCAACATGATGCAGATAAAAGTCAGGTGACACATTACATGCTTTGTTTGTCCTGTATAGCCTTACAAACCTTGAAATCCATGAGATAGTCCAAAAATGTTCAGACTGCAAAGTCCGAAAAGTGCCAGTGTTCTTCATCCTACACCATAATTCAATATCCACGACTGCTTATAAAAACAATCTGTGATCAGAACTTTAGTGAACACAGCCCACTTGTGCATCCCAGAATTGTGGAAATTAACCTCCTCTAACAGTTCAGAAATGGATTCCATGGGTGAAGAACTTCAGGCTGATGAGAAGCGTTACTAGCTCACTGTAAGATTCATACTCCAAATTCTTTATCACGTGGTTCTATTGGATTGAATATTCTTTTACAGATAAATTTAAACAACTTCCTGCTGGCTGAGCCTTCATGTCTTGCAATAACCTACACCTCTACCCACCGTTGAACTCCCCCCTCCCCTTCCTTCTCCTTCCTCCTCAAAATGTGATCTATATGTCTTCCATGGGGACCCATCTACATGCCTAGTGCACTAACCTTCCTTTGTCATGTCTTCTAGTCACCCCTATTCAGAAAGAACCCTTCCATCATAGCTCCTAACCTAAGTACATCCCTACTGTATGCTTCCTGCTTCTCTCTGTATAACTACTCCATTTTTCAATGGGCACCAAACTTAGAAACACCCAGGTTCGCACCCCAGCTTACCTGAAACTAAGTTTAATGACTCATATGGAACCTTTTTATGCAATGTCTTTGGGGCCCACTTCTTGTTAGATTTGTAGACTTTGACTCCATCGGGTCTTAGGATCTCCTGCCTCTTACCACAATGACTGGTTCCCACAGATTATACAATATACTGCTGCTATTACTTCCTGAGATGACAAATTTGCCTTATATTGTTTTCTTTTCCCTGTTCATCATGTATTGTATTATACTGAAACCTTAATTAGGAATGCATAACAAAAGATCTTATGGTCAAGCAAAACAAGCAAGAGAATGAAGTGGTTTCATTTCACTGGAATTTTCCCGAATATACCAGGACCCGGCAAGGTCTGAAAATTGTGATCCTTGTGACAGCAAAGCTTTTGTTGTCTAAACAGTTTATTAGTAGATCCATGAGATTCTATAGAGTCAAATAGTTAATGTAAATCTGTTGGGCTGTAATCTACATGGTCTGCATTAGCAATTCAATTTACTGGATTTGTTTCCCTTGATCTGTCAATTATTAACTCCACCACGTTTTTTAATCATTCCCCCACCCTCTCACACCTCTCCCTAAAGAATACCAGCTGGTATTGACAAGCCTGAGGGCTTCAAGCAACCCATTGCCCATTCAAAGCAAAGCAGAGGGGTCAATTAAAACCTAACAACAGTCACATTTTTTTGAGTTGAGAAGAACTAAAATTCACTGTCAGGATTTTATTGCTGTCTGTGACCCAATTGGGGAGATATTTCCCTCACTGAGTATTAAAGTAACAAATGTTCAAGAAATGGGGACAATCATTATGGAGACAGGAAGGCATAGTCAGCCATAGAAGTACTGTCAGAAAGTCTAACTCTTCTCCATGCCTTGTGGGTTTTTTTTGTATGTGTCCCCACTTGCTTGATTTCTCATCAGTTCCTGCCTTGACAGAAAGTCAGAGTAAATCACCCCAAAAGAGACACAGATGGCAATACTGTAAAACTCAGTAGAGGTTCTAATTCTTCCCTGCTTTATCCAAAATTAAATAAAGTTTTTTTCTGGAATTGATCTTTAACATCTTCCTCCCCAGCAGCACATACTAGGGCTGCCTTGCTACCAGCTACTTCATTTTGTCACCAGTAAGTACTTTGTAAGCTCCAACAAGTCAGTTTGTAAACTAAATTAAGTAAAAAAAGAAACTGAAAAATATCTTTAAAAAAACCCCAAAAGGCTCTTAAACTGTCAAAAACATTATAACTGGTTAAATGGGAAGACGTTGCAGCACTGTGCTCCACTAATCCTCCAAGATTCGGAACTAGGCTCCACTAATCCCCCTGGTCCAATACTGGGCCCCCTGGGCTCCAACCTCTTTGAAGTGCAGCCAGCTTCTCTTCCTCTCCTGCTTCACTGCAGGGGGATTGTTTTTTGTATCTGCACCCAGTGCCCCCTCCACACTGCTCTGATTACCGCCCTCCCATTTCCATTGCTCCCATCTCCCTGTGTGCCTCCCTGCTGCTCTCTGATGTCTTTCCACCTCTCTCTCACACCGACTGCAGCTGCTGTGGGGCACAGGAATATTGGGTTCAGGATGAAGAGCCTCTTCCTTTCCTTCACGAATACATTTTTGGTTTTGGGTTTAATACTGCTAATACCATTTAATAGCAATTTTTGACGATCCAACATAAGCTTGCCTGAAAAATCTGCTTTCATGCTGTGAGTAATGCCTGTATGCTGCCCATCTCTTTTCATAACTTCCTGGATGCCCTGCATTCATTCCTTTTGTTCACTTTTACATTCTGAGGACTACATATCCCTTGGTACCATGGTGGCTGCAAACAGTGATTCCTGTACTGGCTCTGCCTCCCGAAACTCCTCCTCTGAGGACCTCTGTAGTTCAGAAAGCAGGCTCTGTGAGTTCTGTAAAGGAGCAGTGAAAATTCACAGGGCCAAATGAGTAAATGTCAGATATCAAGGAAATGTGTGGGGATGATTCACAAAGTGAGTGTACAAACTTTCAAGATCATTTGGATTAATAGGAGTAGGCTCGACATAATTAAAATACAACGTGGAATTTAATTTTATGATTTTATATAATTTTAAATTTTGACCAAAAGTACACTTACAATTGTTTAATATTTGTATCAGATTTAAAAGGAAATTATGAAGCAACAAATAAGAGTAGTGAGCTGTTTAACAAATAATTTTAAAGGTTTATCTCCGAAAAGAGTTTTATATCTACCATAAATATACTTGCAGCAATAAGAGCTACTGTCAAGAATACATGCAGTAGATAGCTGTACAGTGCAGTGTAAATTTGCAATACCTTAGATCTGCACTGATTTGTGATTATGCTGCAGAGGATCTGTCACACTGTCATCTCATTTTCATTGTATTTCTCCTAGAGGACTACATGCAAATATTTCTCTTATGTTCATGGTTTTCCAGGGATTTGTAAGACACAATCAAGTGCATTAACTGCTTTTTTCTTGTCTTATTGTAAAAATGATGGTTCCAGATTTTAAACAGCAGATGGCACCATCTCACATTATTTAAATATGAAAAGCATCAACTACCTTTAGCACTACAGAAGAACAATACATTCATCATGACACCTTCTCATGTAGTCATTCTCAAACTCTCGCAAAATTTGTTCTTGTTTGTTATTTAACAGTTTTTATTTTCCAGAGAGGATTTCTGGGGAAACATCTCCAAATTGTGTAGTTTTGTTTTGTTACTGCTACAAATCTGGAATAGAATATATTGTTCATTGCTCTTTTGTCCTGCATAGGTAATGTTTTGTTTACAATCTCATGACAATAATTGATAGACGCACAAATATATTCTCAAAGCGAAAAACTTTATTTAGAGGATGCGGATAGGGATTTTCAAGGATCGGGAACAATATCAGAAAATAAAGTTAGGAGTAAACAGAACAGTCAAGCATGTGGGAGGGTGAGTAGAGAGTTGAATGTCTCCATATATTCATGAACTAATATAAGCTGATCCTATGGTGTTCTGGTCCTAGATTGTGTGACCTGAAGACACATCAGCAATACAATAGGACTTTATGTCAGAACCTTTAGTTATAGTAAGGAAAGATTCTGTTCATCCACAGTACAGGGTTAAAGCTGGTCACCTCGAACCAGAGTGGCAAGGGACACTATCATATCCCTCATATGTGCAATGTACGTGGGCACCCAGGGGGAAGGGGCCCACTGGACACTCACTGCACACACTGGTTCTTTGATTAGGGAAACAGCTGTCGACTCTGCCCTTTGAGCGTCTGCAGTCACGTCTGTCAGACTGATGCCAACAACTAATGAATGATTTAAGGTTTTTCTCATCAGTCTCCACAAGCTATTCCAAATAATAAAAGACATTTATAAAATCTTCTAAAAACAAATATCTGTATGCAGTCTAAAGGTCCGAGGGATGGGATATTGTCAGGGCTCTGTCCACAGCAGAGGTACTCGGAGACCTGGCATTCCTGCCAGTACCTTGCATGGCTGCAGAAATGCACGCTGGCAAAAATCTATGCGCATTGGCGCATGGAAGCGAGCCAAAACACGCATGTGCACTGGCTCATAGTTACGCACGCATTAGACCAGTTTGGAGCCAGATAGCCTTTATAAGGAAGCCCATCACTCTCTCAAATTGCTGGTTGATCTCTGGCTCCCCAGTAACTTTGTCTGTGTTCCTTTTCTAATGCGATCTGCTGTTACTGATTTGGCTTGTTCTTGGACATGTCTTCTCTGCCTGACTCCTGATCTGACCCTGGCTTGGCTAACGGATATTTTCACCTGCTCTCCTGATCTGACCCCAGCTTGGCTAATAGATATTCTCACCTGCTCTCCTGATCTGACCCTGGCTTGGCTAATAGATATTCTCACTTGCTCTCCTGTGTATGACCCCGGCTATCCTATTGACTGTCTGCTCCAATATCCACCCAGCATCTGACCTTGGCTTTTAACCGACTACTCTGTAATCCTCTGCTATCCTGAAGGCCTGCATACCTCTCACGGGCACCACCAGTGCATCAGCTGTGCTCTTTGGTATACCTCTGACAAGCACTCCTACAGGCAACCCTTGCTACTTTGGGCCTGACTCCTTCTGTCCCATATCCAGGGGAGTCTGGAACTTAGCTGCAAGGGAAGCCCTCTCTCCATTGGCCTCTAACACCAGGTACGAGATAGATGAGCAGGTTTTTGCTGTAAATCAATGGCCACCACTGATTGCATGTAGCTGTTCATATGAAATCAGCGCTTCTGATCGAGTCTGGACACAAAATGGGGACCCAAGTTATGATCTTACTCACAGACCAACTGCATTCAGAAAACACCCCCGGAAGTGGATTTGTTAATTAATGTATAGGAAGCTTTAATGTCTCCTTTTCTAATGTCTTATTAATCATTTAAATGGACTTAGTTTTGAAGTTTAAGTTCCACCTATTGACATGCAGACAATATAATTAGACATGGCCTTTAACAATGGAAGCGGATATCCTCACCTCAATGCTTTCTTTGAACTGATCAGTAAAATGATTGCTTAAGCAAGTTTATGTACTAATATTGATTTACTTTCATTGCAAATGCTTGTACATCAGTGTGTCCTGTGTCGCACTGTGACAGGAGCCTCTGAGTGCTCTGGCTATTATGCCTTTGCTCTTAGCCTGCCATAAGGACATGTGTAGGTGGAACAACCAGCAAACAGTGTAGGCAGACAAGCTCACTGAGTGTGAGGGTTGGAAAGGTTGAAGCATGATCTACATTTGGCAAATGTAGTACTTTAGCCATTTTATGTAAATAGCATATTTCATATTTTACACTAGACTGAAGTGCTTCTTAAATGCACACCTGGAAAAGGGACAGGATGCGTGCTAATAGAAGAAAACTCTCTAAAGATTAGGCCCTTCCCGCCCACCCTGGTGTCCCTTTAAATGGTTCTGAATGCCCAGGGGGCAGGAAGGATTAGTGATCATGTGACCACTGTGATTGGCTGTCACAGTGGTCAAATGATTGGGAGCCCCTATTAGTGGGGACTGACAGTTGTTTTTGTCAGCTCTGTGCTGAGAGCACGCAGTAAGTGCGCTCTGAGCACAGAAAAATGTCCAACGTATGGGCAATAAAACCACCCTTTTGTCACATATGTGTTACATGAGTGGCATCAGGTGAATCCCTAACTCATTGTTTACTTATACTTTAACCACTTGCTCTCCAGAAGATTTACCCCCGTTCCTGACCAGGCCATTTTTTGTGATACGGTGCTGCATTACTTTAACTAACAATTTCACAGTCATGCAACGCTGTACATAAATAAAATTTGTCATTTTTTTCCCACAAATAGAGCTTTCTTTTGGTGGTATTTGATCACCTCTGCGTTTTCTATTTTTTGCGTTATAAACGAAAAAAACCAGACAATTTTGAAAAAAAAAAACTATATTTTTGACTTTTTGCTATAAAACACATCCAATAAAAGAAATTAAAAAAATTAAAATTCTTCATAAATTTAGGTCAAAATGTATTCTGCTGCATGTCTTTGCTGAAAAAAATCCCAATACATGTAAATTAATTGGTTTACATGAACGTTATAGCATCTACAAATGGCGGTATATATACTGGAATTTTTATTTCAATTTTTTTATACTGGTAATGGCGGCGATCAGCGACTTATAGCAGGACTGCGGTGGGTATTCTGACACTGGATGAGAACTGACTAACTGCCACTGACATCCCCGATCAAAGGGCAATCAAAGGGTTGACAGTGTGCTGTGTGTGTTTTACATTGTGTGCTGAGTGGTGTTTTACTTGGGAGACATGCTGCTTTGTATCTCTCTGCACAGATACAAAGCAACATGCCCTTGCTGACAGGAGAGAGACCTGTGTTGTTTACACACAGGTCTCTCCCCTGTCAGCTTTGCTGATGATCACCGAGTTCCGGCTGGGAATCGCTGGCCGGGACCCGGTGCTTGACATCCCCAGCAGCCAACAGTGGTGCAAGTGTGTGTGCCCCCTACCCAGAAATGCAAATCACGTATATATACGTGATTTTGCACAGCCGCGCCGTACATCTGCTATAGGGCAGTATATCTGCTATAGGGCAGAGGGTAAGCGGTTAAAAAGTTCATTTGGACCAAATAGATGCACCCACTGTCAGAACTGTATAAACTATAGCTAGCACCAGCTACATACAGTATTTAGGGCTGTGTTCTAGCAGTGGTACGTTCACAAAACTAGGTATGCCGAATGCTGTGCAGATTTGTGTTTATATCAATGAATACAAGGCTTCCTCCAATTGGTTGAGGTGGAGAGATAGGTGAATGACATCATGACCTCCACCTCTGACAATCAATATTGGAATCTAAAATGATATCCAATACTTGTGAGCTGCTATAACATTTGCTTAGTACCAAACCAAAATAGAAATTAGTAGATCGCCTGCACCTAACACATACTCATACAAATGTGCCTTATTACATAAATACCAAATTGTGGGCTCCACTGTTGCCGATAAATTCTAAATACATGAATATGTGCAAATTTCATATAGTGCAATTTTACATAAATCCACTGTGAATATCAAAAAATGTCCATATTCTCATGTTATCTAGAAAATCTGTGACCCTGTGATGAAGCCATGTGACCCGGTGGTGTAAAGTGTAGGGGAGGGGCTTTGATGTCATGAGGCTATAAAACCAACGACGACACAACGCTCGATGGTTTTATACTGACACCAGCTGGCTACACACAGGATATCATCACTGCTAACATTCAGGAGGCAATTTCTTGCACAAAGCGCTTTTTGTACATTGATCATGTGAGTGTACTGCTTTATATTAATAAATGAGTATTTAAGGATAAAGCACTATGATCTGGTTAGTCTCTGTTGTGGGCTTTTGTATCATGTCTCAAAAATATGACTTTTATCAAGACATAATATTATATGGCAAACAGCTCAGCATAACCGGATGTTAAGAGTTAATTTTGTCTTGGTTGAACCACCAAGAATTCTAGTTAAAGAACTGGAGAGAATGGGGGAAGTAAGACTTTTCCAAGACAATGGGACTGTTAGAACTGTCAACAAGGACTATTTGTATATGGAGGTTGAGAAGAATGCACCTACAGAAAGTCAAACACATAGGACTTTGACTTGTAAACATTTCAACAATAATGAGACGGGAACTCAACTGGTTGAAAGCTTAACCAAAACCTGTAGAGTGTGATGAACCAACAGACCTCTGAAACTATTACCATATACTATTGTTCACCAAGGGTGAAAGCATTAACAATTGTTTACCATGAGTCCAATACAAGGGCCATGCAAACAGAGAGTTTTTTTCCCTACACAGAGGAAATGTTGATTCTGAAACAAAGGGGTGAAATTCAGGACATTTAAGTTTAAAAGTTCACTGTATATCATGACAAAAATGTACTACAAAAACATATTATAAATAAGATGGTATAGTTTTTAAACACCACTAAATACTCAGCAATGGGAACTATATATCACTAACTTGAGTATTGAGATGATGGGAAGTAAGATCTATTATAAACTAGCATTAGTTACATGTCTTATCAGGAAACAAACAGGATGATATTTCAAGGAGGAATAACCGAATATACACCTATATTCCATGGTCCCTATTTAGAATAATATAGGTATCACTGCTATATCTGGATAGAGCCGTATATTTTATTCCTGAAATTACCTGAAGATTCCACCCAAGGTATGAGTCATCTCAAATACTCACATTGTTCTGTGATACATGATCGCCACCTGGCGGGCAGGTGAGAAATAGCTTATGTACACACATTTCTCAACTAGCCAATCAGGAAGCCTGGTGGGAAGGTATCTTAGAACAATGGACTAGTGGATATAAAAGCCCATGTGCTTTAAGAAAAAGGAAGATCCCTCATAAAAACCTCATGGAAAGACCTGACATCTGAAGAAGATCTCTGCTGAATAACTACTCTTCCATCTTTTCAAACTTCCTAAAACTTTAAACCTCTAAACTTATAACTTCCTACATTCTCCCCTATTGAATCTATCACTTGCCTATATATCAGTCTAAAGGCGTTCCACTGCCAGCTAAATCCACGGGAGAGTTGCCTAGTCTGAATTCCGGGTGTGGTGAGATATTTATTTGATTTTTATATTAATTATTTTCTCTGTTGTGTGGAATCATAAAATTACCTCAGTGTATCATAACAATATTGGGTAGTTAGATATATGTAGAAAGATACTGTGTTACTGTTAAAAATTGTTTATTGCCATATTATAAATTTTTTTTTTCATATTTCATAATTTATTGAATATTAATAACCAGAGTATCACATATCAAGGGCTTACTTCTTGCAATCCTATGGCCACGGCGTGCGAGAATATAACCTTTGAGATATTCGAAATTATTAATTATTAATAAATTTAATAAATAATCATATCATTTAAAATTTGTGATTGATGAAATTAGTTAGAGACCTTATTAGGGTGTCTTACATTGGTAGGATATATTTTTGATTGTGTGTACCAATATTCATTTATCACCAGTCTTTTGCGTTTTGTGTTAATATATATATAATTTTTGTACATAAATAAATTTTTATATTTATCTATTATAAGGCAAATTTTGTGTGTATGGTACGAAATCATATTGGCTAAAAGAATTCAAGGTATGATAATAAGTGGTGATCAAATTATCAAAGTGTCCAAATTATTGGTTTACTAAATATTTGCCGTATTTTAACGGCTGGAGGCACTGTAATATTTCATCTAAGGGAAAGGGACACGCCCTTTATAAATAATATATATCCTTACATAAACCACCACAACATCTCTTAACATACCCACCGTTGGAGGAGAGCCATTAGATGAGCGAAAGGGATCCCATTCAGCAGGATACCATCCCATCCACACTTGGCCCAATTAAAGGGACACAGGCTGTATATGACCTCACTTCACTGGTCATACATTTGAGGTGAGAGGACAACCTGTGGGGGTGCACGAGTTTTGAAGTGAATTTTGACACTGGAGGTGAATTAAGAAGCACAGATTTTCTAGATAACACGAGAATTGTGAAGAATTGTATATGGACATTTTTTGATATTCACAGTGGATTTATGTAAAATTGCACTGTATGAAATTTTCACATATTCATGTATTTATAATTTATCGACAACAGCGGAGCGTGGCACAATTTGGTATTTATACAATATTCTAATCTGTATTCATTGAGGAATTACAAATGTAGGGAAACTCCCCAAATCACTGCTGAAACATAGTGCAGCATTCTGTATGTAGCTAATTGCTACATATGGTTTATCTAATTCAGCTCTTTGAACATACTACTGTACATACCTCCAAAAAGTGAACCTTTAATCATAAGCTGATGTCTGGTGAACAAACGCAAAACAGTTGTGCATTAACGTAGTAACCCAAAAATGTATTATAAAGCATAAAAATGCATACTCACAAACCAAAGGGGGATAAAACAGACAAGAAGAGTCCATAATGGCATTCCAAAGTGATGATAGACCCTTAGTGAGGTAAGCTAACGCGTTTCGGGAGACTAACTCCCTTCATCAGAACTCTGACTTTGGGCTGTCATTATGGACTCTTCTTGTCTGTTTTTATCCCCCTTTAGTTTGTGAGTATGCATTTTTATGCTTTATAATAAATTTTTGGGTTACTACGTTTATGCACGAAGAGAGTGCTCCCTGTTTTGCTTTTGTTCACCAGTATCAAGATTTCCCGATCTTTAAGGACTGCACCTCTACGAATGACAGTTTCAGTTATCTTAGTCTACATGATAAGGTAGCTCCATAGCTGCTGGTCTCTTTCACAGAGTGCCCCCCCCCTGCTGGTGACCCCCCCTCCTCCTGTGGTTCCCGGACTCTCCTGCTCTTACCAGAGCCCAGGAACATGACTGCCAGCCAGGGGAGGGAGAGCGCTGTGAGACCCAGACAAATCCATGTCTTGATCTCACATATAAACAATGAAACTGGATGCCACTTCCGGTTCAGATGCACCATTTCCTGGCTGGTATAGCCAGGGGACATCTAACCAAGCCTATCTGTGTCTGGTTAGATGGTGTGAAGGGCAGGGGAGATGTTGGGGTCTATTAGACCCCAATGTCTTCAGAAAGAGTACTTGTTGTGACGGGCGCGGCGTCAGACCCCAGCCCTTCTCACCAACTTGTGACCGAAGGACTAGCCAATCTAAAACCTCTCTGTCACGTGCGTAACAATGCCACACTCAGCTGCAACCTGCACAAAGATTTTCCAGCTCACTGGACCACAATCTATGTGCCGCAGCCTGAGAGCGATTCTTACTGGGTCAGGTTAATTATGCAATTAACCCTTCACACTGCCACCACCGCCTTTTTGTACAGAGAAGGAGGAAACTCGCCAATCTTAGCAGTAACACTATGATGTTTGAATAAGCGTCTGTATACACACTGTCACAGCAGGCAGATGTATGCAGAATTTTAAAACACACAGTAGAGCTCTTCAGAGACAGGGATTCTTAGTTTGCATTAAAGAGCTTTAGGACCAGTTCAACACTTTTCAGAAAATAGGATTTATTTCTAAAATTGTCTAAATGGTGCAATAAAAATATTTACAGAAAAAGATGTATCCAATATATATATATATATATATATATATATATAAATAAATACAGAGAACAATAACACAGCGGAGATATAACAGAAAGAAGTTTAGGGAGGTAGAATACTTGCCGTCAGCCTTGGTTTAAGCAGAATCAAGGGTCCTGAACAAAACGGTACCATTCTCCCAAAGTTGGTTCCTGATGTTAAAAGGGAGATCTCTTCAACTTACTTCTCCAGGCCTGGCAGCCTATTTTGTAGTTCCCCAGCAGGGGGTGTCTCTGAAGCCAAGGGCCAATCGCCTCATTTGGGGAGGGGGTTTTAGTCAGAGACCCAAGCTAGGATCAAAATCCCTCAAAAGTTATACTATGGTCACTAACCTTCCATAGGTACATGTAGCATCCTATCCACTGGTAGGATAATATGCAGAATGATATTCTGAATGGCCAGACATCACATATGACATATCTGGCTGTGACGGTTAAAGAGATATCGCTCTCTGCTCTCAGGTAGACGTAATCTAGGGGTGCAAGGTATAAGGTGACTTGTATTAAAATGACCTCTCTGAATACATGTCTTGTTTTATTGTACATATTTCTTACAATAAGATTATGAAAGTGTATAAAAAAGTCGTTTCCCAAATGAGATATATGTTTTACTGCTATTTCGGAATGCTTTCAAGTCCAGTGACTGACGGGCTTATAGCTTTACGATCAGCTCAAAGCAAGAGTCTGCCAAACTTCATGGAACCAGCTAATTGGGTTTATAACCATGAAGGGTATCCAGCTGTGCCCTGTGCACTCCTGAACTCAGCCACACCAGACCACCTGCCACTCAACAGAAAGGGAGGGGGGCTGATTTTGGAGTGAGAATGACACAAGATGGAGGATTTTTAGCAACATGGATGTCCGCATCCATATTTGTGCGCACGATTGCTACACCTATCACCTGCCCAATGCTATCACATAGGGGTTTAGTAACCTATTGTAATAGCAATCAAGTAAAAATAAATAAAAAAATAAAAGAAAAAATCTAAAAAAATTTAATTATAATAAAATATATTAAAATAAAAAATAAATGCTGTAACCCCCGTTGCTTTGCACACCTGCGCAAACGCAAACACAAGCCCAGGGTGTGCACGCGTATGTAAACCGCGGTTGCACCACACGTGTGACATACAGTATCTCCACGAATATCAAAGTGAGAACAATAATTCTAGCACAAGAGCTCCTAGTTAACTATAAACTGATGAGCTGTAAAGGCTTTTAAAGCATCACCTATAGTGATTTTTGGGCAACTTTGTTTTTGGCGATAGAAATTACCCTATGAGAGTAGAGGAGGAGTGGGGAAGGTGCCCAGCTGCATTAGTCTGGTAGCAGCAGCCTGCACTCTCCACACAATGTACTGTTATCTGTAGTTGCTCATCTCTATGGGTGGAAGAGAAGCTCTGCTTTGAGGAATGTGTGTGGTAGAGCTCTGTATTACAATGGGAGGGTGAATTTGGGTGGAGTTTTTTGAGTATATGCATTCCTGAGCTCTGCACTCTGTACATAGCACACTCCTGAACTCTGCATTCTGTACATAGCACACTCCTGAACTCTGCATTCTGTACATAGCACACTCATGAACTATGCAAATATTGCACTCCTGAACCCTGCACTCTGTACACAATGCTCTCCTGATTCCTGCACTCTGTACATAGTGTAGTCTTGAGCTCTGCACACAGTGCATGGCACACTCCTGAACTCTACGCTGTGTACATAACACACTCCTGAATTCTACACTCTGTAAAAAGCGCACTCCTGAACTGCGAACTCTGTACACAGTGCACTCCTAAAATCTGCACTCTGTACATAGCACACTACTGAACTATGCACTCTATACATGGCGCACTCTTGAACTCTGCACACAGCATGTAGCACACTCTTGAACTCTGTACGTAGTGCACTGCTGATCTCCGCACTCTGTACATGATGCACTCCTGACCTCTACACTCTACATACAGATCACACCTGAACACTGAACTCTGTACACAGTGCACTCCTGAACTTTGCACTCTGTATGTAGTTCACTCCTGTACTGTGCCCCCTGTACGCAGTACACTCCTAAACCCTGCATTCTGCGTGTAATGCACTCTTGAACCCTGCAGTCTGTACATAATGCACTGCTGAACCCTGCCTTCTATACATAGCACAGCAAACTCCTGTACCTTGCACTCTGTATGTAACACACTCTTAAACCCTGCACTCTGTACATAGTGCACTGCTGAACTCTGTACTCTTTATGTAGCATACTCTTGAACCCTGTACGTAACACACACCTGGTATTTATAAGATACCAGGAAAATATTAGCTATGGACTTTAAAAGGCATATAGTTATTGCTACCACCAACATTTTTTTAAATAAAAATACGAAGTTTATTATACCAACATTAAAAACATGTATAGTAACATGTACAATACTTTCACATAGGGTTCAGAAATTCTTTCTATCCAACAAACCACATGTCAGCTCGCATTTCAAATAACTGGACATCTTCTTCAGGAGTACATGTGAATGAAATCTGGAAGTATTACATATAAACACTATACAGTATATCATAATACATACAAAAAATACAGTAACTCTTCATTATATAAATCTCTTCATTACCAGTATAATGGAACCTGGTCTCTGGAACCACAAATATATACTGTTTGCTGGAACAAGAATAATGTTAATCATCCTTTCCAGAGAGGGGAAATAGAAGAAGTATAGGATGGCTGCAGGACACCCATTCCTCACAAAAAACTTGATGTTTTTATAGAAATTTTTTTTTAGTGTTGCCAATAACTACTGTATATGCCCTTTAACCACTTGCCGACCACCTGCAGTAATTGTACTGCGGGTGGGCGGCTCATAGAGGCAGTGGAACATACTTGTACGTCAGCACCTATTTCTTGATTCAGGGCATGCATTGTCCTGCGCGGGATGCTGTAACTCATGTGCATGTTCAAGAGTAAGTCATCCTGGTGCACAGGCACTGTGCAGGAAGTTAAACTGAGCTTTGCATGCACAATTCAGGGTACATGTCACAGAAGACTGCAAACAGGTAGGTTAGTGTATGTTATTGCAGAAGAGAAAATGCAGGTCTCTTCTGCCATAAATAGCCTGACTGCTTGCAGTCTGTTGTAAAATGTGTCCAGTCCTGCTTTAAACAAACAGAAACGCAAATCTATATAAAGACTTTTTAAAATTTTCAAACGTGTGTGACTTTTACATTACTCAAACCTTTTGCCGCTTTTAAACTTTTAATTAGAGATAGAGGGCATTGTACGTTACCTACCATTTATATAAAGGTATTGTGCACTAATTCAATGGCGTGACCCAAAACTGGCATGCTTATTTGTGAGACTGAAACACATATTGCTGTTTTTTCACTCGGCTTCAGACAATACACTCCCTCAACTCCAACAATGCCAAAATACAGCAAATGCATTCTAAGTGTTTTTCAGTCTACTTTAGGCATAGCAGAATGTCCTGAGTTCCACATTTTGTTCGGTGATTTTATTACCTATAATAATAGGTTTCACTTTGCAGTCTCCTAAGGCATGGAATAGAAACGCAATTTGTATAAAATCTAACCTGACCTCTCAACCACATTTAATTGTATGTTCCAATGGATGAAGACACATTTTAAACATATGAATGGCTTACTGGCAAACAAAATTATTTCTAGCTATTCTAAAGTACAAAATGTACTTTCAAGTGATGGCAATTGTAAATGTAACTTTCTCTACAATAATGCGCATAGTAAGTGCTTTGTGTATTATGAAGTGAACATGGTAAATCTCAGTGGTGGCTTTATATGCACTCTCTGGATATCAAATGTAGCATAGCAAAGAGGGAACTAGCTTACAGTTTCTAACGATCTACTTGAATATAGTTTCATCAAAATAAAGATAGATAGATAGATAGATAGATAGATAGATAGATAGATAGATACCAATATGAGTCTCCTCTTCTTCTTCTTCTGAACATCCTAGTTTCTTGACTGTCATGCTGATCTGATAGAAGCTATCATTTTCACCTGGCCCAAGTATATGGTTCAGGAATTCAGGCATTTCTATGACTTCTCTTCTCTGGCTGCATGCTTGTTACAGGTCAGAGACTCAGAAAGTATTGACACAACAGACAGACAGGCATGTTGCATTTTCGGAGATTGGTTTCTTTTTTGTTTGAAAGCTGTAAAATAAGCACACAATGAGCTCTTTCACACTTGGGATGCTCTCTGAAGAACAATCCACGTTCAGATCACTCCTCAGAAAACATTAGGGAGGTGATGAGGAAGCTTTCTATAGCCTCCTCACCACTTGCTTTAACCCCTTGATCCCCTCACTAGCAAGCTATAACTACATGCATGGAACATGGTTGTGGAATGCATGCAAAATGGCCCTAGGTCATGTTTGGAGGGTGCTATGTCTGCCGTAAGCAAGAGTGGGTATAATTCCTGCTGTGGCTGCGAAATGTGTACACCCCCAGCCACTGCCTCTGCAGCTAAAGGGGGTAGTGGTTGGGGGCCACAAAAGAACAGCTAAACTGCAAGGTTTTTACACCCCCAAACTTTGATGTGAACAAGCCCAAAGTCAGTATAGTGAAGAAAAATTGCCTGCTGAGCTGGCTATGGCAGTGGTTGTTCCATAGAGAAGAGTTAGCTGCCTGCAGATGGGAGAAAGACAAGGCACAGGTTTATTCATGCTGAGTGTGAACTAGATTTCAGCCATTACAAATTGGAAGTTTGTTGCAAGCTTACAAACACTAAGCACTCAGAACTTGTAAGACAGCATTACAAAAAACGTTGAAGCGGTTTTTGATAAAGGGTGGCTCCGCTCGTTAATATATAAATATAAATCTTAAATCCACTCACATTTCAGCCGGCATGCATAGCATATAAGCAGCCTTGGCCCACAGCGATTATACAGGTAGCACTAGGTAGGTAGGTGCTAGGATTAGATAGATAGGATTAGTTATGTTTTGATAGGTAAATTTAGTTAGCTTGCTGTTCTGAGTGAGCTGTGATCATTTAGTTAGGTCTACTCTGTGTGTTCAGGTGCTGCTAGTCTGCCTAGCTTCCTCTGTATCCAGGAGACTGCAGAAGTTTCTGGATGCTAGATGTGGAGCTATACAGATGGTAGCATAAATATTGATACAGTCTCAGCCTATCTCAGAGAGAGGAGCTCTAAGGCATGCTAGGTAACTGTATATATTCAATGAGCACACAGGGCTCTGGGTCTTTCCTACCTAGGATTGCCCAAGCCTGGGAGAGGGCACATTGCCTTCCCAGTCAGCTGCTGCTGCAGGCCTCAGGTGGGCTGAGACTTGGGTTCTGCAATGCTGACTAAGGGGCTGAAGATCCGGTCTAGTATCAGGGAGGAAGGTGTCCAGTTGCTCTTGGGCCTTGTGAGTACAGACATCCCTAAGGATCTTAGAGACTGAGTACTGTTCAACCCCTTCTGGTACTAGGAAGTCAGCAAAGGCAATACTGACTAGTGTTCCAAATAGCTTTTTTCATCTGCCCACTACTACATAAAGAGATACTGCTCTGGAGCTCTAAAAAAGTTGCTGCTGTTACTGCTGCTACTTGTTGCTTCTGCCTTAAGCTGAAGATCGGATAAAGTCCTTGATGTACATAGTTCCTAATTTAGAAACAACAAAAACAACACCCCTTTCATGAACATTATCTGCACAAGGTTGGAAGAAATATTTAGTATTGTGTATTGAAGTTTTATGCACTGTGTTATTTGTATGATATATCTTACTATGTTACCATTGTTAACAAGATTTTGGTGATTGTTATGCACTGCTATGTTATTTAAAGTAGAGTGCTGTACAGTAATTGTATATATGGTTACAGACATTGGTACATCCACGATAAATTCAGTTTGTGTTTGTACCTTAGCATGCTGCTGTTAGCAATCAAATTGTTACCCAGGATTGCTCAGGGAACCTATAAAAAGCATAACTTTTTTCTTCTATTTTTATTACTTTGCTCACCCCTTTATCTTTGAATTTGCTTTCTAACTTATGCTATTCTATAGATTTCTTTTAACATCTGAGTCAGCTTTAAGAGCAATTAAAGAAGCCCTTTTCTTTTGCAATGTACAGGAACCTCTACCAAATATAAAATATACAGCTCATAAAAAAAATAAAGATGCATATTCAGTGAACAAAGAACTCAGCTCTGTTCTGTCCCCCAAGACCCTGTTACTCCCATCTTGTCTCTTGCACAGCACAGAGGAAGTGAATCCAGGCTGTTAATCAGAGTTTATACAGTATGTCAAAGACAGTCATGAGTTATCACTTTCCCCTGTGCCACTTATGAGTGGTTAGAGTTGGAAATGATGGCTCGGCTACTGAATTTTTGACAAAAAGTAGAATTTTGCGTATCAGTTAGAAAACAGGTTAATCTGCTTTTGCTGCAAACGTAATGGACTTTAGTTTGCTAAAACATAGAGTATTATAAACAACTACTATGCTCTTTTTTTCATAAAATGAAGTTTTCACCTTTGTATTTGTCATGTTTTGCTTCTCAGTGCTGCTGGTCTATTCATGCATTTCATTATTCAGGACCTGCTGCCTCATAGTGATGGTGGTGAACCATGCCTCTGCAGTGTGTATTGGTGTGCAGATCAGTGTTTCTCAACCTTTTTCCACTCAAGGTACCCTTTAAAATGTTGAACAATCTTGAGGCACCTCATTCTAAAATGTAAAAAACTAACTTAATAGTTTTACATCTTGCAGCAGCATCTACACACACAAGACACCCAACATTAGAGGTGACCTGTTCTTTCAAAGCAAATATATTTTTGTACACTGGTTGACTAGTATTCCAGCAATTTTTCTTTCTCATTTTCTCTCCCTCATGCAGCTAACATGACCACAAAACTGACAGAGGGGTGGAGGGTCAAACATGGATGCTATGCAAGTGCCAGATGTCCTCTTTATCAACCAATGATGTCAATGATTTTTAGGAAACCTGTGGCTTTCTGTAACAAAAAAGTATTCTTGATTCACCTACTGCTTTGTACACAATTTTTGGGTAATTTGGAGCAAATGGTTGAAAAATGCTAGTGTAGATGCTTGTAGTCTCCATCAGGTGGGCAGGTGACAGTGTGACAATGTAGAAGAAAAATATCAGAGACAGCTGTCACCTTTTACTAGGAAATGCCTTAAGAAGGACCTTCATGGCACAATCACTAGGTATTGTTTCAATGAAAGCTGCATATCTAAGAAAGACCAAATACAACTTTTGAAATTACATTAAAATGTTAACGCTTATAAAAGATTTTAGTGATTGGGTTTAGACCTAATTTTTAATTAACTCAGCAGTAGCTTCACAAATTTTAAATTATGGAAGTTAATTTGAGAAATCTCAACTCGCAGCTAGGGAATGGCGCCCGGATAGAACGTCAGTTCCGCTTTGCTGATAGGCGTGACCTTTCGGAAGTGATTGTTGCAGCTGTCGCTAAGGGGAGTGATCGGAGGAAGGGCGGGTCGTGCGGCCGGACAATTGTATTCAGTCTCCTGCCGAATAATCATCTAATTAGGATGGCCTTTCCATGTGTGGCAGCATTTCTATACAGTGAGGGGATATCTGACCTAATTTGACCAGACCTATTAGGATCCTTGATGTCCTGTGGTTACCTGTTATATGCACATTTAGATTGCGTATCTGGTGAGTGCGCAATCTTTACACACCTATCACCTTACCCACGGATCCAGCCACTGGATTTTGAAGATCATTTGGGATCTTACGTGCACTTATATTGTGGACTTTGTAGTGTACAACACTCTTTCACGTTATTAGTCACAATTGAGTGACATTTGTTTTTGCACTTGTGTCACATATTTATTGTTTATGATGATTTTAGATGTTTAAGTAAGAACATTTTGATACATAACGAATTATTTAGCACTGCACCTTATTTTACTCTATTACTTTGAAGGTTTTATATGGTACCTTGCGGTGCATAGCTGCTGATTTTATCTTTTACGCTCAATTATCTTGCTGTTTTATTACTTTGAGAAATAAATTGTCTATCCTAGAGCTCAAGTGACACTAAATAATATCCTTATTCTCCAAAAATAATCTATACACATTCACTATTTAATGGCCCTGTAATCTATTGTTTATGAAATTGTGTTTTTTTTTAATGCCTTCACAAGCTACTGAACCTCTCCCCCCACCCCCCAATTATGTATATTGGAACAAGCAATGAATGTTAGTTGTAGTCATGTGCACGCTCTATGCAAGCTCCATAGTCCCTAGCTGATCTTGGGAGTGAGCTAGAGAGGGTGGCTACGTTCCTACATACAATGGTACCATGGAGAATGAATGTAGAAGAAGGAAAAAAAAAGGAAGAGAGGCTGACAGCAATAGAACATCCTTTTTTGAATTAGGAATAAATACTTGAGTATAATTATTTAATCTTGCTAAGCACTGTAAATGAGTCAATTAAAACAAGCAAAACATTAGCAACAGGCATCAAAAGAAAATAGGAAAAAAAGCTTATATCAAATAACAATATATATACAGTATATATATATATATATATATATATATATATATATATATTGTATATACACTATATTGCCAAATGTATTGGGACACCCCTCCAAATCATTGGATTCAGGTGTTCCAATAACCTCCATGCCCACATGTGTATAAAATCAAGCACCTAGGCACGCAGACTGCATCTACAATCATTTGTGAAAGAATGGGTCGCTCTCAGGAGCTCAGTGAATTCAAACGTGGTACTGTGATAGGTTGCCATCTGTGCAATAAGTCCCTCCGTGAAATTTTCTTGCTACTAAATATTCCACGGTCAACTATTAGCGTTATTATAACAAAGTGGAAGCAACTGGGAACAGCAGCAACTCAGCCACGAAGTGGTAGGCCACGTAAAATGACAGAGCGGGGTCAGTGCATGCTGAAGTCGCCAACTGTCTATAGAGTCAATACCTAAAGACTGCCAAACTTCGTGTGGCCTTCAGATTAGCGCAACGATAATGTGTAGAGAGCTTCATGGAATGGGTTTTCATGGCCAAGCAGCTGCATCCAAGCCTTACATTATCAAGTACAATGTAAAGCATCAGATGCAGTGGTGTAAAGCACGCCTCTAAAGCAGTGGAAACGTGTTCTCTGGAGTGACGAATCACGCTTCTCTGTCTGGCAATCTGATGGATGTGTCTGAGTTTGGATGTTTCCAGGAGAACGGTACTTGCCTGACTACATTTTTCCAAGTGTACAGTTTGGCAGAGGGGGGATAATGGTGTGGAGTTGTTTTTCAGGGATTGGGCTTTGCCCCTTGGTTCCAGTGAAGTGAACTCTTAAGGTGTCAGCATACCAAGACATTTTGGACAATTTTATGCTCCCAACTTTGTGGGAACAGTTTGGGGATGGCACCTTCCTGTTCCAACATGACTGCACACCAGTGCACAAAGCAAGGTCCATAAAGACATAGATGAACGAATTTGGGGTGCAGAAACTTGATTGGCCTGCACAGAGTCCTGACCTCAACCCGATAGAAGACCCTTGGGATGAATAAGAGAGGCGACTGCGAGCCAAGCCTTCTCATCCAACATCATTGTCTGACCTCACAAATGTGCTTCTGGAAGAATGGTCAAACATACCCAAAGACACACTTCTGAACTATGTGGACAGCCTTCCTAGAAGAGTTGAAGCTGTTATAGCTGCAAAGGGTGGGCCAACTCAATAATGAACCCTACAGACTAATACTGGGATTCCATTAAGGTATTAAAGTTCATGTGCTTGTAAAGGCAGGCGTCCAAATACTTTTGGCAATATAGTGTGTATGTATATATATACTGTGTATATATATATATATATATATATATATATATATATATACAGGACACCAGAATAAACTTCTGGGCAAGGTGTTAAGTAGGGTGTATATGATAGAAGGTGGCGTCACTTGCTAAAAATAGTGGATTGAGCTGAAAATAAATTTTATTAAACTATTTAATGGTAGGAGACATACAGGATGGTGTGTAGATTTCAGAATACAAGGACAGCATTAGGCTGCTTTAGATTGGAGTGAAGAAAGAATAATCAATATGGCTGTTAAAAGCAGGAAAATGGAGAGTGCCAGGAATGCCTTTTGTTGGCTGAGTAAATTAAAATTGCAAGCTTTAAAGTCAGCATGATACTATACCTGATGAAGAGACATGCGCTGCCTTGGAAACTTACAATTTTAATCTACTTAGCCAATTAAAAGTACCACTTCACCCCTACATATTCCTAGTTCTTTTGATGGTTAACACATACAGAATTCTGCAGTACAGATGTTAAAGAGACTCTAATCCCATCGATGTTTCATTTTTCATTGAAACATTGTGACTGTTCAGATATTAAAGGGAAACTGTGTAAATAGATTCTTTTTCTTGGTCTTCCCTTAATGTATTTAATTATATTTGAAACTCTATTTTATTTTGGATTATGGCTAGGAGAGTTTTCATCTCTCGTAGGGGTCTTAATAACTATTTTCCTGCAGTAACTTGGGGTATGAGAAATATGGAGGTTGTCACTGGCAATCTTCCACTGGAAATGCTAGTTGCCTGGTTGGTATAAATTGACCCACAGACTTCAATACCTTCCTGAGTCTCTGGTTATGACAAAATTCATGTCAAGAAAACATAAAAAATTTGAGGTCATCATGGGCATCCTTGATCTAGACTAGTCACTTATAGAACTGAAGTAAGAGGATAAGCATGACAGCTACCGCACTAGCATTTTTAGAAGTCAGTTTCGGAAACCACTATATTTTTCCACATAAAGTTTTTCTTTAAACTATAGAGAAGAGAAGGGTAAGCAATGATGGCTACAAATCCAAACTTTGGAAATAAACTGTAGAAAAGGATGATAAAAAATGACTTGTATACATTCCCCTGCTCTGGTCAAAATGGTTAATATGTAGGAAATGGGTGGGCTGTAAGAACATAACTCTTAATACACAGAGCTCCTGCTTACAACTGAGTTGAATAGACTTTCACCATTTCATAGTGAAGGTACTATGAATGAGCTGAAATATCTCTCATTCAAAGTTTCAGTTACCTACACATCATTCCATAGCACTTTTAAAAGGTGCAATGTTCATAAAATTGTCCTTCCAAAATATGCATGTTGTAAATCAATTAAAGCAGACCCAGAAAACTACAAGGTCTGTGTACTAAGTCTGGGCTCCCTTCTCCTGTAAATATCACTGTATAATAGTTCCTGAAAATTGCACCTGGAAAGAAAAATTTTAATTATATACTAACTTTACCTCTGTTTTCCACCTGTGGCACCTAGGCAAAGGTGATATTGTGCTCCTTCCAGCAAGATCCCAGGAAATGCAGAGCAGCCTAAGGTCCTTCATCAATGAACTTTGGGTATGTGTCAATAGTATCAGTATGGCATTAGTTTGATATCATCTAGTATAACATTTTTGGGGGGGGGCTTACTCCATTTGTGTTTTCTTTATGTGTGGGGTCTCCATTTAAATTCATACTATACTCTTACCATTATTTTAAACATTTGGCTGCTATTGACTTCAGTGGGGTTTGGATTTGGTACCTGCACTGTAATAATGTTTGCCGAACCTGCCTCAAACTGAACCCAGGTATGTTCGCTTATCGCCACTTGAGATTCGGGGCGCTTATCTTTAAGCAGAAGCTTGCTAGAAAGGTAGTGACATCACACCCTGCAATGCAGAAGAAACAGGCAAGGTAAGTATATAATCTAACTTCTTTCCTTCACAGGCACATTGTTCAAGTGCTAATAGGTATCACTTTTTAAAGGGGAAGGGGGCCCAGACCTAATAAATTAACCTAGTATTTTGTCTGCTTTAAATATAAACACATCCAACAAAAGATAGGAACACCAGTTCATGTGCTCTAATGCTGCAAAGACAAAATTTTAACACAAATTTTTGAGTTGCGTCAGGAATGGGTGCATGAATCTGTTTCAAGAAGTGGCAGCACTGAGGTCAGAGTTTCCAAACCAGCCACTCCATTCTCAGTGCAACTCAACATTGCTGAGTCCTCCCCTGGCCACTGCCCGCATGACACAGAAGCATGGCCAAGGGGGTTTGTAGTGGGGTGGGTGGAGCATGAAGGGGAACTGAGAGATCAGTTCCCCATCAGGTCCATCTTGCTTATGATTGACATTGCATGACAGTGGGTAGGCATGGAGTTTGGTGAGTGATAAACTACTTCCCCATCAGGTCCGTCTCCTGTGTGACTTATCATTGCCCAAATATCCCCACTCTTTGTTTAATTTAGCATTTGGCCTACAATGGCTGTCAGCTGAATGGGCTGGGAATAGGTCATCAGTTGCTGGGAAGCTGGTGGCCACCTTTGTCCTAGCAACCACAAGCCCTGTGCAGGAAGCTGTCACATTCATGACAGCTTTCCAGCACGAAATGCCCCACTCTGAGCACCGGAATCTCTGTATACTAGCTCAGAGTTTGTATGTTCGCAATTTTAGGACTGTACGATAGGTTTGACAAATCTCCCACAAATCAAACTCAAGAATATTCAATCATCCCTGGAAATAAAGGTAGGCAAGGACAGATGTGTGACAGACTTTTTAGAAATATTTAATGAAAATATGCAAGGGTTCCTGGTAAACCGACATACTGTTTGCACAAGAAATTAAACCTTTACTCTGTACTGAAACATGATGGTGAATGACTGGCTGCTACTTGCTCTTAGTGATTAGAATGTAAATGTCAAGAAGCTGAGGTTTCTGTACATTAAAGAGTGAATAAGAATAAAGCAATGGATGGTAAAAGAAACACTCTGGCATCATGGATTTATGTGGAAGTTTATGCATGTTGTATGATCATTCTTTCTCAGAGCTCCCATGAGCACTGAAATCCCTTTAGCTTTATTTTACATTTTCCTCACATAGAAAATAAAAGACATAATATAGTCGGTGGAGACACATACCTGAATAGTGTGCTCTGAATTTGTCCTCTACGATGTATGTTTGGGAATATCACTGGAAAATATGGAAATAAATATTTTGTCCCTATTCCACTAATGGGCGCATTCAATAAAGGTATGTAAAAGAGCAATTTATAAAATGCTATAACTAATTTGATTTCCATTTACAGTGGTCAGATCTATAAAACTGGTTGCTATGAGTTGCTGTAATTTGCATGTTGCATTATGTAACAAACTGTTAAATGTGATACTGGACAATAAGTAAAATAAATTTAAATCTTTATGATTTATCTTTGTAAATGTAGCACCCTCCTAGTTAAGCTAGGGGGAGCAAGACCCTAATGGTTTACCAGGGGTTGGTTAGCAGCTCAGGTGTAATAGCCAGTGGGGTGAAACTGTGGTCAGGGCTGAGAGACTCTGCGGGCCAGCCCTTCTTGAATTTCCCCCTGCTCTAAGGCTTGTGGAGGAGGGCCTTGGAGGCAGTGGGTGGATCTGAGGAGTGGCACTCTTGAGGGACCTCAGCCAATCCCCAACAGAAGACTTGGAAAGGGGCTAGGACTCCCTTGGAAGTGTAAGAGTCTGCTCAGTAGCAGGAGTGTGAGGAGTCGAGTGGAAGAATGAGTAGGAAGATGTGAGGCTGGAGGAGAAGGGCTGCCAGAAGGCCTAGTGGGATGGGGCCTGCCTGAGAGCCTGGAGTTGGCAGGGAGGAAATCTCGGGACTCACTGGCCCCCTGAGTGAGGACCACTTGTGTAGCAGGGAAGGAGCAGCCCAGCTGATAGGACTGGTAGCAGTAGCCATCCTGCAAGTGGTACAGGAAAGGATCTGAGTGAGTACTCCTGCAACCCCTGGGCAGATAGGGGAAAGAGCACTCTGGTGGGAAACCAGATTAGCCCCCTACTAGTGACTGTTCACCTCATTTAAAGGAACAGGAGCCAGATCCTCTGCTCAGGAAGAGTCATCAGATTGCTGAGTGAAGTGTTCATCTGGGGTCTGGGGTGGTACAACTAGGAGATACTGGTTAGCACTCCAACATAGACTGCATCAGAGAAGAGAAGCTTGTGAATAGTTCAGGACATTGTCCTCAAATAGCGGTTCCCTTGGGCATCCCCCTTACCCTATCCAAGTTCTAATTCCCTCAATAAAATGACAAAACACACGCTCAAGGACTGGTTTCTGTCTCCGGATGAAAGCTTGTGTGGAAAATGCAGAATAACTGGCTGTGCAGGACTATAGGGGGACCCAAATTCATTAGCAATCCCTAAGGGGGTAGTGCTACATAAAAAACAACAGATCTCTGGTTTCAGACACTGTAGTGTTTCCTTATACAACCAAATAGTTCTTTAACCACCTCAAGAACGGACACTTTCACCCCCTTCCAGTCCAGGTTAATTGTTAGCTTTCAGCACTTTCACACTTTGAATGGAAATTACTCAGGCAAGCAACACTACCCAAATTAAATTGTTATAATTTTTTTTGAGAAAGAAAGATCTTTCTTTTGGTGGCATTTAATCACCACTGGGTTTTCTATTTTTTTTGCTATATAAATGAAAGAATACCACAAAATTTGAAAAAAAGCTAATTTTTCTTTTTTTGTATATCATTTATCAATAAATAATCTTTATTCATAACTTTAGAACAAAACATATTCTGCTACCTTTTTTTAGTAAAAATAACCCAAATCGGTGTATATTATTTAGTGTATATGAGAGTTATAAAGTCTACAAACTATGGTATATATATTTGAAAATTGATTGTCATTTTAACAACTTATTTCTCACACGCATCATAGACATACCTTTTAAGAGGCATGGGGAATTTTCTGAAGACTTCACTTTTTTGCCACAAGTATTTGGAAAATTAGGAATGAAAATGGAAATGTAATTTTTTTACACAGTTGTCAGGTAATAAGATATTTCTAATACACAGCATAGGCATACTTAAAATTACACCTCAGAACACATTCTGCTACTCTTCCTGAGTATGGCGATACCACATGTGTGAGACGTTTTCACAGCCTAGCCATACAGAAGGGCTCAAAATCCAAGGAGAACCTGCAGGCGTTCTAGAAGCATAAATTACATATCTGGTTTCCTGAATGCCTATCACATTTTTTGGAGGCCCTGGAGCACCAGGACAGCGAAAACACCCACAAAATTACCACATTTTTGAAAGCAAACACCCCATTTTAATTTCTAATACACAGCATAGGCATACTTAAAATTACACCTTAAAACACATTGTTCTACTTCTCCTGAGTATGGCAATACCATATGTATAAGACCTTTTCAATGTTTGGACTGATTATGTATCAGACATTGCAACCTGTGTATCACAAAAATCAGCCAACACTGTATAGCAATGTACTGTAACTCTGTACAAGCGGTCAGTAAATATAGCATAGTGTAGCTTACAGCAGTCCCTGTTCCTAAAAGCTAATTAGGCCTAACCTACTAGTACTTGGCTGGCCTCAAAGAACTATGTTCAACTTCCTGTACTTCCTGGTCAGTGAACAAATGAACAAAGGGTAACCCAAAGAATACCTGTAGTCTCAGTAGTGCGGTTGTCCCCAGAGGATGGGTGGTACTGGTGTCCCGCAAGAACATAGCCAGTGGGACATGCAGATGGGTCAGTACTTATGCCAGGCAGAGATATATTCAGCTAACAGAAAAGCAGTGATCCAGGCAGAAGGTAGGAACATGGTCCATAAACAGGCCACACTCATTATAGGCAGTGGGAAAGATGTGTTCAAAGGATTGGTCCAGGCAGAAATATCAGGCTTAGGGCTTCAATCAGGTAAGAGTGGACAAAGGGGTAGAGGCTTTTTTCCACACAAAGCTCTTCAAAGCCTCTGGATTCCAGACCCTGAACCTGAAGAAAACATAGTTTTCTCCACTTGTATACACTACTATGGAGCTTCTCACAAATGAGACCCCCCAGTTCAGGCTGCAGTCAAAAAACATGGTAGATTAACAGGCTAAGGTCAGTTCAGGCGGCAGGCAGAGGCATGGCCAATTAATAGGCCAAGGTCAGTTCAAGCAGAAGGCAGAAACCTGGTTGAAAAAAAGACCAGGGTCAAGTCAGGTGGCAGTCAGAGGCATAGTAGATTAACAGGCTGAGGTTGGTTCATTCAGAAGGCAGAAACTTAGTCGATAAACAGGCAAGGGTCTGTTGAGACAGCAGGCAAAGGCATAGTTGAATAGCAGGAAAATGGTTCCAGGCAGCAGGCAGAAACTCGGCAGGGAAATGGCCGGTATTACCAAGGGAAATATCATCACCATACCTACCAGGTAGAAAGATTATTTTTTATACCAATGAATTGATCTTCTGGTGGATAAGTAGGGCTGTAAGATTTGATTATTAAAATCCACTGCTCCCATGAACAGGTTTTTGGATGGAGGGAATTTCCAATGAGCTGTTGTTGTAGATGGAGGAAAGGACATGCACATCTTCTTTGTCTTGCTACTTACAGGCCAAAATTTCTTCATTTTAAAAAAACTGACCCCCCCCATTCAGGCTGGTGGCAACCAGTTGTTGTGGGAATCCCTACTGATTGGGTCGAACTCTGCCACATGCTACAGTTTTCTTAATCTATTCCCGCCGGCTGTACGCATATGGGCGGCCTCTTTACAGGTGGTCTTTAATGCCAAGAGGCCACATATATGTGGCCCAAACATAAATATGTTTGGGCCATATATATGTTATGCATATATGTGGCCTAAACATAATGCTATACTGAGAGCACGTGCCCTGTGCAGTCCCAGAGGATAACGGACAGCTCACGATGGCAAGTAGACAGTAGTAGATGGCTCTCCAATCATGTGACCAATGTGATAGCCAATCACGGCAATCACATGATTATAAAGCCTACCTCTACCTCCTGGGCACAATAAATTGTCTTAAAAGGCCGGGAGGCTTCGGCAGGGGTTAAGAAAAAATGGGCAGGCTTATGTAAAAGTTGTCCACACAGCCTCATTGAAAGGGGAATTACAAGGTCCCACACAATTTTTCCACTACTCCTCATATAGTTTGGGCAATCAGGGGGCTCCAGCTGGCTGTCCTTTCCTTCAGAAACCCAGAACTTATACAAATACTCTGTGGCCCTTTCGCAGAGTTTGTATATCTTTACACCATATCTGGTCCATTAATTTGGGATGTATTGTTTAATGCCGAGCCTGCGGATAAAAAGGACGAGGTACTCACCTACACAGATATGTTTTTCAGGACAATACATTTCAAACAAATTTTGGTTAAAATATTTGAGCAGTGGAAACAGTGATCACCTGGTACAGGACCGATTTATTGTATAAAATATACTATATATTTATATAGAGAGTCATTGTGAAGAAGAAGCCAACAATAATAACTAAACAGCGACTTATTCTAATCTCCTATGCTGCACCCATGTCTAATATATAATTCTACATACACTGCTAACGTATTTGTAAACAATGCTATTTACCTGCAATAATTTGTGAAAATGAAACTGAACCCCAGGTAAATATAAAAACACAATTTAATCCACCTAAATAACCTAAATCATTTTCTTAGCCACTTCAATACTGCACTATAGCCAAAAGACAGCTACAGCATGGACGTCCTCCCAAAACCCTGTCTCCTCAGTGCTCCCGGGGTGTGCATCGGGACTGCTTTGTGACCAATGTCTCATTTGGACACAGCTGATAACAGATTGGGGTAAAGGGCCCATCACAGAAGCCCTTTACCATGTGATCAGCTGTGTCCAGTCACAACTGATCACATGTAAACAGACTTGTCAGTTATCAGCAGTCCTTTCCTCACACACTGTGTCTGTGTAAGGAAAGAAGAGCTGATAAATTATGCTATCAAGACCAATGCAAGGTCTCCACAGCCCTGATTTGGACATAATGACACCAAGGGACAGTCAAACACTGGAGGGTGGAAGATCGCCATCTGCCAGGGTAGCGGATGATCGGGTGAGTTAAAGTGCTTCTCCTCTCCCCTAGACAAAATAAATAGTTAACCCTTTCAGTAAAGGTACATCCCCACTGTAAGGGGTAATTTTCAAGGCCTGAGTTGGGCTTTTTCAAATCAGCAGTGCAGGATTAGTTCCTGCATGGGAAGATGAAATTAGAGAGGGGTAAACTCTGACTATATGAAGTCACAGATCCAGCCTTTTAAGTATGCAGGTCAAAGGCTAAGGTACCGCTCACACCTACATTAATGCACCATCACATTTGTCTTTGTACATGCATTTTGGGGTATGTTCATTTATTTCTTATGGACTCCCAATGCACAAACACCCAGCAAACAACATATTCCAACATATACACCAGTTAACACCTGCACTGCAGGTCTACAGGTAGTTGCATAAAAAATGAGTTAGACAATGATTGTTATGATTAAAAAAATGAATTAAACCATCATCATCATCATCACACACACACCTTATATATATATATATAAGACTGCAGTACTTTTTAGTATGCAAGATTAGCAGTCCTGATCCGTCTTCATAAAATATTTTCATAGTTCCTCTGTTATGTTTGGAATTACTATACAGTATAACTGCTGTAAAAATAATATGTTTTTCTGTTAGACTGGAGTTCCTTTTTAATATGCGAGACCAGTACACGATCTGTCTTCATAAAAAAATGTTTTCACAGTTCTTTTGTAATAGCTGGAATTATTCTAATTTACATTAAAAGTTTATGTTTAGTAAATGATTTTACTTTGTACATTAAGGCAAGGGAAAGTGTTGCTTGGAGTTTAGCAATCAGAAAGCTAAGTAGTGGCTGGTAACTTACATCGCCGTACCAAGAACATATTGTGTTGTCCTGGGGGACAATGCAGTAATCTTGAGAGGAGAAGAAGCATGGAGTTTGTTTTTCACTGGGGTTTTACTCAATGGTTAAGTGCAAACACCTGCTGAAGTACTGCTAATTAGTAGGTAATTAGTAGTTAATGTTCTCAGAATTTTAAAAGAAAGCTTACATAAGTAATTACTTACTATTTCTGATAATGCACTGCCTTCTTTGAGATTTTGTATCCCCTAGAACATTTGCCAAGTTGTGAGTTTCCTCAATGTACTAAACTGTTTATTAATTACTCACATATAATACTTAGAGAAGAAAAAGGAAAATGCCAGTAGGTGGGAGGATTCACATATCCTGTGCTGCTAATATTTTCCTGTTCACTGAAGAATTTAACAATTAGAGAATTCTGAGAAAGTTTTCATTATTTCTTAGCTCCAGTCATTAACTATATAGTGATTATTCTCATTTATGTTGTCAGTTTACCTGACAAAGCTAGGAATCTATAGAGAGTTCATTGTTTGGAAGATAAAATATTCCTAATGTAAAGCTGGGTACTTGTTCTGTGTTCGTGGCTCACAACACTTAAAGCAGAACTTCACCGAAAAGGGGTAGTTCCGCTTGTTTGCTTCCTTCCCTCCTTCACTACCACATTTTGCACATTTTGGGTACCTGGTTTTGACAGGTACCTGCTCCAACGTCTGGGAAAGATTGCCACGGCAATCTTTCGGCCCCTCCTCCTTCACTCCACAGCCTTCTGGGACACACACAGGTCCCAGAAGACTGTGGGACCAGTCACACTGCACAACGCGGCTCATACATGTGCAGTATCAAAACAAGATGCTGGCTTCTGCTCCCGAAGCCATTTGAAGAATAGGCTCATGTGAGGACATTGCTGGATCCCTGGACAGGTAAAAGTATATTAAAAGCCATCAGCTACAGTATTTGTAGCTACTGACTTTTATTTTTTTGAGGGGAGACTGTAGCTCCTCTTTAAAACGCACGTCAGGCAAAAACAAAAAAGAAAAAAAAAAGGAAAAAACAAAATTAGTACGTTTCTACAGTACATGCACATTGTACCACATTTATGCCTGCTGCCGAAAAGTACAGAAAAACTGATCTGCCATAAATCCATCCTAATTTCCTCTTTTAGCTGACAACACAGCAGCTTTTCTGCACTGAAATCCTTCCTAAGCAGTGTTTTCAGCCCTGCATGCTGGACTACAGAACTTTCCTTTTCTGTTCCCCTACACATGCATACATTGATTTATTTCCCTGAAAAACAATGCTGCAGCTTTGACTCCCCAAAACTGCTCACACAGTGCATGAATTAAAAGGGGGAATGCAGTTCTGGGGTTACATACCTACATCAGCACCACTTCTTGTCTACATGCTTGCATTGCATGCCATTTCTATTGGTGGGTTCGTCATAGTGCTTGCATTACATACCATTTCTATTGGTGGGCTTCCTGATAGTGCTTGCATTGCATGGCATTTCTAATGGTGGGTTTCCTGATAATGAAATAGTGGATTAGTCCTTTTTTTGAGTATTGGCACAGTGGCTTGTATTCTCCACTGGGAGGGCAGGTGACAGATTAACAAAACAGGGGTGAATATAGAAAAGAGTGGCAGGGTGTTGTCACCTTATAATGGGAAGTGCCTAAATAGGGACCTTTATGGAAGGATCCTCCGGTATTATTTTAATGAAAGCTCTAGAATAAAACATAATAAAAATTACATTTAATATTACTTAAATATGTTTAAGCCTATATAAGATTAATGACTGGGTTTAGATCTCCCTAATACCAATTAAAATGACTAATTACATTGAATAATACTGTATATTGCTCGCTGACAAGAAGTAAGCCTGTGGCTCATTATGTTACTCTTCATTTTTTAGGTGGGTTCCTTTTCACCATGTGGTATCTGGAAAAATAATGTGCATTATGATAGTCAATTGCATTAGCTGATGGTACATCTCAGGTCAGTGCTAGGAGAGATAGGGAAGTGGCAGTATATTTTAAAAAGAGGAGGTGCTCTGTCCTCAGATACTGGACCTATAACTATCTGTATGGCAAAGGTTCCTAAAATTAAAGCCAGCCATACACACTAGAAGTTAATTTGAAATCTTTATTTCAAGAATGTTTGTTTCAATCCAAAATCATTAGTGGGATAAAATTGACATTTGTTTTCAACCACAGCGGCAAGCAAATTTGAAGGAGCAGGATGAGAAATATTTCTCAAATAAACAAATTTCTAACAGTGAATGTGGTTTTCATTTCATAAATTAGATGCATTCCAAAAGTAATTAAAAACAAACTAAATGCTGAAATACTTAATGTATAGGAATTTTGAGAATTTTCATACAAATGTTCTTGCAAATGTCCATCAATAAATCTACTAGTGTATGGCCACCTTCAGGTGTGGAGTGTATCTTGAAATTTTAATTTACTTTCCCTTTTAAAGTATTTAAAATGTCCCCAGTCAGTTACTTTGGCCACTGACTTCTGCTTGAATTCTTTTTGATCATCATGTCAAGTAGTATGTCCATAAGTCAGGGGTTCATTTTCATCTTCAAGCTGCAGTATTGAGAACATCTTCTCTTTCACCTTGACACCTATGCACTGTTGTTGCTTGGCCTTGTTCTCTACTACTTCTTCCATTACTGAGTCTCCTCAAATGGCAACACATCCTCAAGTCACACCTTGAAGTCCATATTCCTTTTGCTTTAACAGAAAAGATAAGCAGCATTACATAATTCATGCTATAGCTGTTGCTATTGACACAAGTCAAGTCAACTCTTTGAAGGGCCTCAATGTATGAAACACAACTTGTCAGTTGCCACTGTCTGAACTCATGAACCATAGGCTCCCTGCTTTCCTTCTGTTATGTGTAATATACTGTAGATGTTGACTGCTTTGCAATAGTCATATTTGTAGTTCAGCATTTGCTGGGTGGAATTCAGTTTAGATTGAACATAGCTTGTCAACCAATAGAAATAGAGCACTTTGGGTTTCCTTAGGCTTTCATAATTCTGTGAATTATTTTAGATTTTTTGGTATCTCTAAATGTAAATCACAGAGGGAGTGTTTTCATGTCTCCCCATAGTACAGTACAGTGATTCCTTTCAATGTTGTTGACCATGTTGCCAGGTTCGACATGGAAGGAGAAAATCCAATAGGCTATTTGCTACCATATGCATGAAAGCAACTCATCTAAGATGTGGCATTTTTTTCCTTCGGGTCATAAAATATGACATACCAATGTGTCACAAGTAGGTAGGAAAGGAAGCAGAGGTTAGCTGTGTTAATCTGTAACTGGTAAGACTCCGGGGAGTATTAAGCAGACACATTCTAACAGCTCATCTTAGCCATAATGGCTTTGATACTAGTTCTTCCAGCTGTTATTACTGTGTTGTATAGTTGAAGCTTGATATATGTGCTCATCTAAATATTGATAGTGGTGTGCAGTGCACCCAATTTTAGGGAACTTGTCATGTTTCCAGGCTCTGGTATCATAAGCAAAACTGGTATCATAAGCAAAGGACATATACCCAGAAGCCCTGCATATACATGCACATTATTTTACGTGCCCTAGGAGCCCCAAAGCTTGGAGCAAATATTGTGTAAAGACTTCAGCCAGGAAAAAGTCACTTTGCACTTTTCCTATCTATTCCTGAGCCTCCCTATTGTTCATATTTACTTTACTGTTACCTTGGCAAGTTAAACTGAACACATCATAAAATGCTTAACCTGAGATCACCTTTAGTGAAAATTGCATATCAGAATAAAAACATCAATGGAAGTGATGCTCATCAACCCAACACCACATACCACTGTATGAGTGTGGTTCCACCTTGGTATGAAAAGCAACAGGAGCAACAACCTGGGTTGTGAAAACCTCACTCCAGGGGAGACTACCCACATTATCAGGTGCTATAGGCAGCTTAAGTTATATAAAATCTGACTTTTTTTGTAAAACAAAATCAAGGTTATCCCCATTTACTCCCACCTCCAACACATCAGTGAGGTTGCCCAATACATTGATAAATGATTATGAAGGATCATGAGGTGGAAGGGGTAGGTTGAAGCTTAATTTTTACAGGAAAGGTCAAAAAATAACTTCAACAGTTATACCTACGTAATGATATAAATATTGCTGTTGACATTGCACACTACTTTGTATGGCTCTGTTATGCAGAGCCATGCAAAGCAGTGTGCAGAAGCTGACAGGGGAAAGATCTGTATTGTTTACACAGAGGTCTCTCCACCATCGGTGATACTCAGAGATCTCCGGGGAATCAGGCCACAAATGGCGTGCACGTGCCCCCTACCTGGAAATGCGAAATCATGTATATATACACGTGATTTTGCGCAGCCGTACCGCCATGTAGCAGTATTTCTGCTATAGGGCAGTGCAGAAGCAGTTAAAAGATTCATTTAGACAGCACTGACTAGATTGCTGTCCGTGGTGCTGATATTTTCCACAAAGTCAAACTTGCAAATAAGCATCTCCAAATATCACATGATCCCTTAGGACCACAATAAAGGCATAACATTGTAAAAATTACATTTATTTAGCACTCATATTCATATTGTTTGATATCTGCTAACTTGTACTTTGCACTCCAGCAAAGACCAGAACCGCTGACCAATACTGATGAGCTCAGTAAGCTACAACATTACTGTCAACTGTCAAGGGGTCAGTATTTTTGTTTAAAAGAGGTTGCTTTATGCTCTTTAAATCCTGTGGGTGACACATTCATATTAACGCTTGCTAAATTTAGTCACAAATTCCTTATCCTTTCTGAAAGACATTTTGAAGATAACATTGCCCTCCTATCTGTGCTTGTGAAGTCAAAGTGCTAAAATAAAATTTATTATCGCAAAAAGAATGGTGAAGTAAGAGTTAAAATGAACCAGTGTTTACATTAAATCTGGTAGACTGAAAGCCAACATTTTCAGCTAACAAGTGGAAATTTCAAAATTCCTTCAGAGAGGTTCAACTTCAAGAGCACCCCAAAAAGCCAATGAAGCACTAATGTGCAAGCAGCAACTGCAGATACTAAAGTTGTACCTGGCACACCCCATCTACCCTCAATGCATTGTCACTGACCCAGCGGTGCCGTGATTCAGTGCTGCACTGATCAGTCAGCAGGTTCAGGCTAGTGATGTTCATGATCATTGCCGTATCACAGATCTTCCTGTGCCTGTGTTGACATTACACAGGCACAGGAAATGATGCAATCTTCTCTACCTGAAGCACATTTCATTCCAGAGAGAGAAGAAAGCAGATCCAAGAAAGTCAAAGCACTACACTGAGACAGTAAAAGCACAGCTAGGTCACATTTAACCCCCTGATCGCCCCCCAGTTAACCCCTTCACTGCCCTGTCACCAGTGTCATTAGTACAGTGTACAGTTTCTTTACTGATCACTGTATTAGTGTCACAGGCGACTTCTAGCATCAGTTAGCGTCCCTCCCAGATAGTGTCAGATTGCCCACCACTACATCAGTCATCACATTTAACCCTTTGATTGCCAGGAACATGCTCACATATGCAATAAACCTCCATTGCTAGTATAGTGTCTGAATGGATCAATATATTTGATCAGATCAGAACTATACCAGTGTTCACAATTGTATAGTGTCCCCAAAAATGCAGCGTTAGCAGGATCAGCCCTGACACCTGCCAGAACCTGCGTTTAGCCCCTACACTTACCCTCCCTTCTCCCCCAGCAAGTGCAGTGTCAGTAGATCACTGTCACTTGATACATTGCACACAAAACTTCAGGGCTAACATGATCAGGACTGATCTGCTTTCAATTGCAGGTAAAAAAGTTTTGTAGCGGTTCAAGCAGTCCCTGACAGCCAGGTGCTCTCTTACTCATGAGTTGCACTTGGTACCTATAAATTTAGTGGCCCAAATGTCCAACAAAAGGTACTCTAGTGAAAAGGCCTACAGGATTCTGACCATGTCAGGTGAGAGCGAAGAGGAAGCCTCAATGACAGAATCAGGCTCAGAATACAAACCTGTAGATAGCAGTGGCACACTGACAGATAGCTCAATGGATAGACACTGGAGTAGAGGTCCCTGCTAAGGTCAGGCATACCTGACCCTGTTCCCAGGTTGCTGAGGTGGTACAATGGCACAATGATTTGTCATATGCAGCAGAGTGCCAGTACTAGTGCCACTCTACCTTTTGGTAAACTGGCTAGCAAAGTGGCCTAGTAGATCCTGGTCTTTTACATACCAGCACTGCAGTATCACTTGGTGATGTGGTGAGTCCCATAAGTGCAGTAAAAGCTGCTGCGGTGTCTAGCACAAGTAGTGTCCCACAGCCACCACGAATTCTCACACAGACCTGTAGGACCCATAGTGTCCTTCTGGATGTGCTTGCAGCCCACAAATTCTTCAGCACCCCTACTTTCCCCATTCACCGTCCAACCCAGAATTCAGGTGGAAAAAGCAAATTTAACTACTTCTCTTGATTTTTTGGAGATGTTTTTCACAGAAGATCTGTATGGATCGATTGATGGATCACAGCAATTTATATGCACAACAATTTAATGCCGCCAAATGTTCTTTTTTTTGTTGTTCAGCCCATGAGCTGAATGAAAAAAAAAAGAACCTAACAGATTCCTCTATTCACATTGATCAATGTTGATAAAGACATCTCTGCCAAAAAAATATATGCCGAAGCATAGGGGCTGTCCACTCACTGGCCATCCCAGGCCCCCATGCTTGGGAATATATGCTCTTTTTTAACTGCGGATGAAAAATCTCATTCAACAGCACTGCATACACTGATGTATATTCTGAAAGCAAGACCCCTGTTACTGTCAGAATAAACAGATCGGTGCTGCAGCTGAATGGCATTTCTGCAAAGAAAACAGCAACAGTTAATAAAACAGTAACTCAATAAAACAACTTTTTAATTGAAATATGTGCCAAAAAATAATATTAAATATATATGCCGAAGCATAGGGGCGATCCACCCACTGGCCATCCCAGGCCCCCATGCTTGGGCATATATGCTCTTTTTTAACTGCTGATGAAAAACCTAATCCAACAGCGCTGCACACACTTGTATATACAGGTGAAACTCAAAAAATTAGAATATCATGCAAAAGTTAATTTATTTCAGTAATGCAACTTAAAAGGTGAAACTAATATATGAGATAGACTCATTACATGCAAAGCAAGATAGTTCAAGCTGTGATTTGTCATAATTGTGATGATTATGGCTTACAGCTCACGAAAACCCCAACTCCACAGTCTCAGAAAATTAGAATATTACATGCAATCAATAAAGCAAGGATTGTACATAGAACAATATCGGACCTCTGAAAAGTAAAAGCATGCATATGTACTCAGTACTTGGTTTGGGCCCCTTTTGCATCAATTACTGTCTCAATGTGGCGTGGCTTGGAAGCTAACAGCCTGTGGCTTGGAAGCTAACAGCATGTGCCACTGCTGAGGTGTTATGGAAGACCAGGATGCTTCAATAGTTGCCTTCAGCTCTTCTGCATTGTTCGGTCTCATATCTCTCATCTTTCTCTTGACAATGCCTCATAGATTCTCTATGGGGTTCAGGTCAGGCGAGTTTGCTGGCCAGTCAAGCACAGTAATCCCACGGTCATTGAACCAGGTTTTGGTGCTTTTGGCAGTGTGGGCAGGTGCCAAGTCCTGCTGGAAAATGAAGTCAGCATCCCCATAAAGCTCGTCTGCGGAAGGAAGCATGAAGTGCTCCAAAATCTCCTGGTAGATGGCTGCTTTGACCCTGGACTTAATGAAGCACAGTGGACCAACCCTAGCAGATGACATAGCTCCCCAAATCAACACAGACTGTGGAAACTTCACATTGTAATTCAAGCATCTTGCAGTGTGTGCCTCTCCATTCTTCCTCCATACTCTGGGTCCTTGGTTTCCAAATGAGATGCAAAGGTTGCTCTCATCAGAAGAGAGGACTTTGGACCACTGTGCAACAGACCAGGTCTGTTTTTCTTTAGCCCAGGTAAGACGATTATGACATTATTGTTCAGGAGCGGCTTGACAAGAGGAATATGACATTTGAAGCCCATGTCCAGGATCCGTCTGTGTGTGGTGGCTCTTAATGCACTGACTCCAGCCTCAGTCCACTCCTTGTGAAAGTCCCCAACACTTTTGAATGGCCTTTTCCTAACAATCCTATCCAGGCTGCGGTCATCTCTGCTGCTTGTGCACCTTTTTCTTCCACACTTTTCCCTTCCACATAACTTTCTATTAATGTGCTTTGATACAGCACTTTGGGAACATCCAACTTCTTTTGCAATTACCTTTTGAGGCTTTCCCTCCTTATGGAGGGTCTCAATGATGGTTTTCTGCATGACTGTCAGGTCAGCAGTCTTTCCCATGATTGTGATTCCTACAGAACCAGACTGAGAGACCATTTAAAGGCTCAGGAACCCCTTGCAGGTGTTATGGCTTAATTAGCTGATTAGAGTGGGACACTTTGAGCCTAGAATATTGCACCTTTTCACAATATTCAAATTTTCTGAGATTGAGGATTTCAAGTTTTCATGAGCTGCAAGCTATAATCATCACAATTATGACAAATCACGGCTTGAACTATCTTGCTTTTCATGTAATGAGTCTATCTCATATATCACTTTCACCTTTTAAGTTGCATTACTGAAATAAATTAACTTTTGCACAATATTCTAATTTTTTGAGTTTCACCTATATGTGTGTGTGTGTGTATATATATACAGTTGTGACCAAAATTATTCAACCCCCAATGCTGTAAAGGGGTTTAGGGACTATAGTGTACATTTGGAATTGTATTCAGAATCAAATCCTACAAGGACGTTGTAACTACCCAAATGCAACTAAAATGACATCAATTGTTTATGTAATACAGTAGTAAATGGTTCTTATGTGGTTTCTTCATTGCCACAATTATTCAACCCCTTAAAGACTACCACTCTGAAGAACAGAGGTTCATACAGGTGCTTTCCATCAGGTATTGAAAACACCTGTGGATGTCACCGAGCAGCAATCAAGCATAATAAGCACCAATTAGGCAGCTTTAAAATGACTGTGATACTCAGCTCCTTCTAGACATTTACTGGTGTGGTTACAAACATGGTGAAGGCAAGAGAATGGTCCAGGAAGACAAGAGAAGAGGTGATTTCTCTTCACAGGAAGGGCAATGGCTATAAGAAGATTGCAAAGATGTTAAACATACCAAGAGACACCTTAGGAAGCATCATTCGCAAATTCAAGGCAAAGGGCACTGTTGAAACGCTACCTGGTCGTGGCAGAAAGAAGATGCTGACTTCGACTGCTGTGCGCTACCTGAAGCGTAGAGTGGAGAGAAGTCCCCGTGTGACTGCTGAGGAACTGAGAAAAGATTTGTCAGATGTGGGTACAGAAGTTTCAGCCCAGACAATAAGACGCACACTGCGTAATGAAGGCCTCCGTGCCAGAACTCCCAGGCGTACCCCCTTGCTGTCTCCAAAGAATAAGAAGAGTCGACTGCAGTATGCCAAAAGCCATGTGGACAAACCACAAAAGTTGTGGGATAGTGTTCTGTGGACTGATGAAACAAAATTAGAACTGTTTGGGCCCATGGATCAACGCTATGTTTGGAGGAGGAAGAACAAGGCCTATGATGAAAAGAACACCTTGCCTACTGTGAAGCATGGTGGAGGGTCAATCATGCTTTGGGGCTGTTTTGCTTCTGCAGGTACAGGGAAGCTTCAGCGTGTGCAAGGTACCATGAATTCTCTTCAGTACCAGGAGATATTGGATGGAAACGTGATGCAGTCCGTCACACACCTGAGGCTTGGGAGACGTTGGACCTTTCAACAGGACAATGATCCCAAGCATACCTCCAAGTCCACTAGAGCATGGTTGCAGAGGAAAGGCTGGAACATTTTGGAGTGGCCATCGCAGTCACCAGACTTAAATCCGATTGAGAACCTCTGGTGGGACTTAAAGAAAGCAGTTGCAGTGCGCAAGCCTAAGAATGTGACTGAACTGGAGGCCTTTGCCCATGAAGAATGGGCGAAGATACCCGTAGATCGCTGCAAGACACTTGTGTCAAGCTATGCTTCACGTTTAAAAGCTGTTATAACTGTAAAAGGATGCTGTACTAAGTACTAAGATTGAATGTCACTTGGGGGTTGAATAAAACTGATAATGCTGTGAGCACAGAAAAGACATTTGTGGTTATTTCATTATAACTGTTATGTTATATTTGTCTGACCTACAAGTGCCTCTTTAATGTAAATGTAAGCAAGATGACTGAATGATCAAAAGCAATGTCAAACTGGCCAAAACACTCAATTTCAGTGGGGGTTGAATAATTTTGGTCACAACTGTATATATATATATATATATATATATATATATATATATATATATATTTACATACAGTATCTCACAGAAGTGAGTACACCCCTCACATTTTTGTAAATATGTTATTATATCTTTTCATGTGACAACACTGAAGAAATGACACTTTGTTACAATGTAAGGTAGTGAGTGTACAGCTTGTATAACAGTGTAAATTTGCTGTCCCCTCAAAATAACTCAACACACAGCCATTAATGTCTAAACCGATGGCAACAAAAGTGAGTACACCCCTAAGTGAAAGTGTCCAAATTCGGCCCAGTTAGCCATTTTCCCTCCCTAGTGTCATGTGACTTGTTAGTGTTGCAAGGTCTCAGGTGTGAATGGGAAGCAGGCATGTTAAATTTGGTGTTATCGCTCTCACTCTCTCATACTGGTCACTGGAAGTTCAACATGGCACCTCATGGCATAAAACTCTCTGAGGATCTGAAAAAAAGAAGTGTTGCTCTACATAAAGATGGCCTAGGCTATAAGAAGATTGCCAAGACCCTGAATTGGTGCTGCAGCTGAATGGCATTCCTGTAAAGAAAACAGCAATGGTTAACAATAAAACAGTAACTCAATAAAATGACAACTATTTATTTTTTTATTTTTTTTTACTTTTTTATTTTTATTTTTTTTAAAACTAACATCCAGATTGTAGGGTCTCTCAAAATGCTAAAACCAGTTTCCAGACTACCTAACATCTTTCAAGACCCAGTATATATATATATGTGCCTTAGACTGTGCTGTGCTGTACCCTATACTAATAGTCCACTAGTGTATGGTAGTGACAGAAGCAGTCCTTGAGGCAGAGACCAAGTTGCCATGAGAGCAGGGACAAAAAAGCGGGTGTCATGCCTAATTCCATGCCTGCTAGAGAGACATCTTTTTTGGGGTGTCTTTTGGGTTGGGGTACAAGGAATGGCATTGGGAAAATGCCTCTTGTGCTGGGTTGGAGGTTTGAGCCATAGCACCTTCTGGATACAAAAGGGCCATGATGATTTCTTCCTGGACTTTAGGAAGGACCCAGTTTGTCCAGTTGCTTTGTAAAGTATATTGTAAAGTGTTGAACAAACAATTGGCACTATATAAATTCTGTACGATAATAAAAATAATAATAATAATAATAAAACACAAAAGTGTTGTACAGTGCCAATTTAAATGGATACTTTTTTGTACTAGCATCTGGCTTTTTAGAAACTAAGTACAGCTTCAGCATCTGGTCGTTGAAGTCCACCCCTCCCATGCTAAGTTTATAGTCGTGGACACAGAGGAGTTTCTCAACAACACCAGCTGACAAGGAAATTTGGATGGTCATGTCTGCGTGAATGGAAGACAGGATGAAAACATCCCGTTTATCCTTCCACTTCACTTCAAGCAATTCATCGTTTTTCAAGCAGGCTTTTTCCCCCTTTCTACGATGGGTATTTACAAGCCATTGGGTAAAGCCCTGGCAATTAGGTCGCACGGTGCCACATGCACCAATTCCAAGATTGCACAAATGTCTATATAGTGGCACGCTTGTATAAAAATTGTCCACTTATAAGTGGTACCCCATATGGAAAAAGGGTGACACCAAGTCTCAAACCATCCTCCCACTGCTCCCCATGTAGCCTGGGCATCCAGGGGGTCATGACACGTGACTATCTTTTCATGAATATTACATATATAGCCTGTTGCCCTCTCACAGGTCTTATACATTTTGACCCCGTATCTGGCATGCTTGCTGGGGAGAAATAGTTTGAATGCACGGTGGCCAGAAAAACTAATGATGGATTCATCAACACAGATGTTTTGCTAGGGAGTATACAGCCTTTTCTGACACTTTGTGTTCACATGAAAAAAATCTGTATTTTTTGCTAGGTAGTTACTTTGAACCCCTAAACATTATATATTTTTTATAGCAGACACCCTAGTGAATAAAATGGTGGGCGTTGCAATTTTTTATGTCACATAGTATTCGCCCATCGATTTTTGGAACGCACAATTTAAAAAAAAATACACTTTTTTCTTTTAATGCTCAAAAACACAATATATTGGCCAATTATTTGGTAAAATAAAAAATATGAAGGTATTCCAAGTAAATAGATACCAAGACATGCTTTAAAACTGTGCATTGGAGACCTGCCTGCAGCGGAACCGGCTAGGAGTTGCACAGTGGTTGACACCAGTTCAACAAGTGCTCATTTGACTACTACTATTGTGAGTTGCCAATTTTGTGGAAATAAATTATTTGCTTATATTGCTGCACTTAGATGGCGCTGCTTCTCTCTTTTTTTAAGGGCCATGTCCACGCACTATCATGTTGGGTAAATGTATGGCACACCTAGCTATATGCAAATATTAAAGGATAACTAAGCTTAAGAATAAACTGCGGTATGTTGCACTCCTGCATCCCATGTAATGGAGATGAAGAAGTATGGACATGTCAGGAAAGCAGCCTAGCAGTATAGGGGACACACCCATTGCAGGTCAGCAGTCAAGCTATTGAGGTGGGAAGTTATTTTGCCTTTTTGCTTTTGATATGCACATGACAGGTGTGCTTAAAACTGAATAGCCCATGCAGCAGCTAAACTGTTGGTATATAAGTATAATGGGGATAGGACTGCTCTAAATACAGCAGATCCCATTTTCATAAAACATCGGTGTTAATGATGAAGCTATTACTCAATGCACTATCAACATCTGAGATTTTAAAACAGTCATCAGAATTCCCACTAGTCAACAAAACCAAAACACCCTCATCTCCTTAATTAACATATGAAATAAACACAATCTGTGACCCTGGTGTCTACCAGCAATTAAGAGCTATTGCTTAGTTAGGCCCGCTAATACCTAATTTAAATATGCAATTAAGGAATAATTGCATCCAATCAATAAAACTTTTAAGCATTTTGCTGTAGCTTCAATTATTTTTGCAAGTCTACTCATATTATCCACCTTACTGTTTTTTTTTTCTGAAACGAAGCCCTGCTTTGCATGCTTTGTTTATGCTTTATGCAGGTTCATTTTGATTACATCAATATCGACTACCGGGACTTATTATGAGAAAGAAATACTATTACTATTAAGTATTATGTCACATGCTGATGTTCCTTTATACTGGACAACAGACACCATCATGTCTGCTACTATAGAGCTCTGAAACATCTTTTCCTACTTCTGAGACCATTAAGGTGTTGCAGATCAGCAGATTTTGTCTGACACTATTGTATGGTACTGTGGATTACTCATAGGTCTGTTAGGATGTTTGGAGATGTAGATTCTCATTAGCTAGCGCAGAGGAGCAGAAACTGGAAATTCTGTCTGGAAGATATCTCCTTTGTAGGTCCCGACAGAACAGAGAACAGGAGCCCAGGATGGCAAGCTCTCAGTTGTTTTAAAAACATCACAAGGCCTGGGAAGAAAAATAAGTTATTGTGGTTTGGCATGTTCCCCCTTCTTTGCTATGTTGTAGACATTATAGAGCCTGGGGGTAAGCATTGGAGTTCAGTGGTAAAATACTTAATCACACACTCCCAAACTGTTGTACTGCTGCAATATTCAGCCATTTTAAGAGCTTGTTAACACCATAACCTGTTATATGCATGTCATGTCATGAGTTACTGTGAAATAGATAAAACATTGTAGTAGTGCATTGACATTCCCAACTACCCATAAGAACCTAATAAAAAATAATCTTTAGCATGGAACATACATTCTACATTACTAATGCTACCAAAATTAGTGTGTGATGTAAATTGCCTCCAGCATTGTCCCTTTTTCTTTCTGCCATTTTGCTGTAGCCCAGAGCCCTTATGCTGCAATAAATCTTTAAGCTGTGAGTAGATTGGCCTTTTCATTTTTGGTAGTGCCAAAAAAAGAGCAACTGAACATATGCAGAGCAGGGTGATACAGTGTTTTACCGCATTTCAACTGCATAAACAGTATAGGTACTTATTTTTAATGTTTTACATAGCTATACCTGCTAAAGGGGCCAGAATTGATCTAGCAGGACCTAATTGTCTGACTAATTTCCACTTCAGTTGTACCCCAATACACATCTACAGTACACTACTTTGCACATATGTATATGCCCTGCTTTTTGTCTTGCAGTGTGCTGAAAAAAATCTGGAAGAACCTATTTTATATGTGTAGAGGAGCACTGACAACCTATTCAAAATGAATGGGCTTTCTAACACAGTGGGCCACTAAGCATGACAATGCATGCGATGCAGCATAGTGTGTTCTAATGTGAATAGGTCCTAAAGCTTAAAATGAAGACCCCACCTAAGAGCAGCTCTTGCCATATTCTTGTGAACTTGTCTTGGAGTCAGTGGTCCCTAGGAAGACAAAAAAAATCCCTGGAATCAGTGGGATGGAAAAATGCCCAATATTGGAGGTAAGAAGAAGAAAAAGTGCTGAATTGTTGATAGTGGGATGAAATAAATTTGTCACATTGTGTAACATGATGACGCCATGACACTTATATAAGGATGCTGGAGGAAGCTATAAGCTTTTGAGCACCAAAAATAATGTAGAAGGGAAAGTAGGAAAGCAAGAATAAAGTAATGTAAAGAATTAAAAATTGGCTATTGATATATACAGAGAGAGGAAGATCAGGAAAATAGTAAAGCATGACATAGAATATTAATAAGCCAGGTAAAAATATACCACACAGCTAACACTATGAGTAGAAAATAAATGTAAATAAAGGGCCTTATAGGGGTTATAGTAGTTGTGTGCATCCAGTGGGTTAGGCATTTGAAAATATAATATGCATATTCAATACCGGTTTTTAAAGGCAGAGTGCAGAGTAGCAGTAGTACTGATTAGTATTCTGCATCCTGCAGGACAGCCTACGGATCATGAACATTGTAGGACAGTGAGATAAATTCCAGGACTCTCTCCCAGGACCCAGAACACTTGACAACTATGCATGCCTGTTTACTTCATATATTCAGTTTGCAATATGTTCTCTGGTGATGTCTCTTTAGCACACACTGATTACAAAAACTGATTACAAAAACTGAAAAATCTACTAATCCATAACTCTATTTACTATAACTCTTAATATTTTCATAAACAAAATAAACTAATAATTACACAAAGGCTTTGCCCATACATATTTCTGTCAGCATAGCAGAACAATTTAGATGCAGCCATAAAGGCTTTAGCTAGTATGATGTTTTCATCTTACCATAACAACTTCACAATTTAATTTAATTCCTCATAGACCGAGCATTGACAGCAAGTAGATTTCTGCTGAATGTTGTTTTATAATATGGCGAACCTAAAGTAAAGCACAAAGCAAAAAAGTAAATAAAAATATGGATTTGCAAGTAAATCATTACTAGGGATTAATTAATGTGTGTGGCTTGCAGGGCACTTGCAGAACCCATTGCCAAATCGGAGCCCCTTTGAACTCTAAGGTGGTTGAATCTTGAAAACCAATTCAGGTATTTTCAAGGCTAAAAAGCAAGGGATTGTCAAAGGGCAAATGAAGCTGAGCACCGCCATAGAGAACATCCTGTTTTTTATGTGACTTTGAAGGTGACATGAGAAAAACACCAGTCCTTTAAATTACATGCTTGAGAAATGCCTTTAAATTGTAGGTGGTTTTACAGAACAGTAATCTCACGGACATATGTCTTATGGCATCACGTATTTTGCATGAGTAATAGATTTTTTTCCCGCTTTTAGGGTATTGCTTAGTCTAAATGCAGCAGCAGCACCCCAAACAGATCTAAAAGCTAAAAATGTACTCTTAAAAAAATAAAGCTTACAGTATGTACTTTTATACTGTCCTAAAAGCTTAATCAAATGTCACATCAGACTGCACAAAAAACACTTCAAAAGGACAACCCTACATTCCAGAGATAAAGCAGTCAAATTAAAAATGATTGTGTATTGTTTCAGCAACAATGGTCAAACATATACTGGACAGTAGAAGGTGCACACTTTTCTTCAACTTAGTAAACTTTCAACCAATAGCGTGATGTTAACAAAAGGAAGCTGCAAGAACAGTTGCACAGAAATAAGTCAATGCTGCATTTTTAATACCCAAAAACTTAAAAAATATATATATATTATCATAATGAAATAAAAATCAAGAAACCTCCATATGTTTCCCTCTAACTGACCCTGAATCTCTCCTTGTGATGCTTTACACACTCAGCCTCACCATTCACAGAATTGTTTTTAGCTGGTAGAACAACAATCTAAGCACCAGCAGACTGAGTGTAGTCATCACTGGGGCTGGGTACCTCTGCAGTTAACCCTTTACACACACAAATGGTAGCCACCACAACACACATCTGCTGTTCAACTTCTGACCTTTAAGAGATATCTGTGACTCACGCTGCCATACCTAGATAGGAATAATGAAGTTTCCACCTTCGAAACGCATAGGGTTTCAGGAGAACAGAGCACTGTAGTGGTGTTAGAATCGGTTACTCCTGGTCACTGCAATAGGATAGCTGGCCTCAAGCCGACTTCCCTAGATAAGACTATAGTACAGATCTGATTGTGAGTACAATGATGTTTTATACAATATACAATATCGGTGATACTATTCATGGAAGAGCACTAAGTAATGTTGTGTCAGTGTGTGGAGAAACAGTGCTGACATGGAAGCTGGGAGGAAGGAAAGAATGAAAAGACTTTATGAGTAAAGCAAAGGAGCAGTGGACTGAGATTCCCTGGGTATGTGAACTGACTGTGTTTGCTGTATTTCCTCAGAGGATAATCCATGACTGACATGAGTGCAATATCTCCTGTGGATTCAAAAACTTCCTTTTTAATATAAGGTTGCTCCCAACAAGAACTTTTAAAATTACTGAACTGATTCAGAGGTCTGGTGTATTATATATTTTGAGTGGAGCATATGCTTTATGCAGTGGAGTTTTCATGTATATGTATGTTGATGTGAATAATTGTTTGATTTTTGGCATGGACAACTGAGGAATTTTATTGTTTGAGATCTGAAACTGTTACTCTTTGAAGACTAAGGGAAAGAGAGAGAGCACTGATTGCAGTGATATTGAGGGATGTAACAGGGTTTCTATAGCCCTCAAGGAGGAAGGATTTTTTATTTTTTGGAACTGAGCATTCAGAGATTTAGCTTAATAACTGTAAAATATCTTTTTAGTTAAAAGCAAAGAAAAACAGTGCTGGAAAATATTTACAGAAAATATATTAAACAGGCAATTAGCTACAGCAACAGGATTAACAGTAAAAAGTACTTAACAAAGTTTTCTTGGTCCTTGGTTTCATGCAGAGTACAATGTGGTTGCAGAGCAGTCTAATCTGATGTATCAGTGTTACCTACTCTCATGAATGATTCTTAGTATTCCTTTATAACTTCAATTGAGACAAGAACTCTTAGCTGCTTATCGCAACCATCATTTCAGGTTCCTGAAGAGGATCTTTAGAAAATTAAAGACTAAGTTGACCTTTTGGGAAAAAATATGTTTGCAGGAGAAAAAAAGTGCATTCACTATAATTTCCCCTAGGAGCCTTCAAAGCACTGCACCCATGATCAATGGATCACAAGTGCAAAGTCAGGTTCTTTCAGACAAGTCATTCTTCCCATACCGCTGTATGGGCTGTCTATTTGAAAGCTACAGGACCTTTAACTGGAATACAAACATACCAATCAGCATGCTCATAATCCATTAAAACTACAAATCAGATTAATTCACATATCACTAAAATGTGACAGTGGCTGTGGGTGAGAGGAACCCCTGCCCACTTGCTCTGGAGGGGGGAATAAGGCAGTCAAGGTGTGAGGAAACATTTCCTGGAAAAAGTTACACATTACATTCTAAATATGGGTGTAGCATGTAATATGTTTCAAAAGGTGAACCTAGCCTTTAACATAGCCAATCCAAGAGTCTGGGGGGTTTGTTGAAGAGATGTTGAAGTGTTTTATGATGTTTCAACCACTAACTCCCTAATGCCAAGTATTCTAATTATCAGTATTTTTATCTATGTTTTAAAGTCCATCAACCAGCATACTATTGAACATATTTAAAGTATGATTTGATAGACACCAAATATCATATGGATCTTATGCATATTCCCCTAGGAGATGTAAAATATCCCATCTGCCATCTACACCTTGTAATATATGTGTGGTTGGTGTCTAACTGATTGTTATTTTCTTATACCTTAGTGTAAGGTATAAGAAAATAAGATGTTATAAATGTAGCTCCATCACCGTTCACCTGATTTGGATGTAAATACCCTCAAATTAAAGCTGACAGTCTGCAGTTAAAGCACATCTTGTTCGTTTCATTTCAAATCCATTGTGGTGGTGTATAGAGCCAAAAATGTTAGAATTGTGTCGATGTCCCAATATTTATGGACCCGACTGTAGGTCTGTGTTGAGAGGGCCTTGGGCTTGCATTCAGGTGCATTTTGCCTACATTTTTGCTTTAGAATATTCCAATTTAATTTACAATCCATTGACAGTTGCATTTGGCCTGCAGTTGACCTACTTCTAGCTTGTTTTTGACTTTCTTCTAAGCTGCATCAATCTGTTTCAAGCTTCTTTAGCACTTACATCGACTTGTAAGGGGAAGGAAGCAGTTCTGACATGAACAAAAGCCCTCTGATGAGCCAAGTATTTGTGTTATACTGAGCACTGCTGGCTCTTGGTGCCCATAGATTTATAGAAATACTATCTAAATAGATAGACATTGCTTCAAATTGCTTTAAAAGGTTCATTTACCACACATGTACTGTCTTCAGTTCTGAATAAAATGCTCCCTGGCTCTGTGCATACTCTGCACAGTACAACAGTAGACATTCTGCATCTTTGGACGCAATAGTAAAGTAATTTTATTTATAAATTCTTAATTAATTCTGGAAATGTGCAAATTTTACTTTAAAGTACTGTTCACCCTTATATATCATTGCTTTTGATTCCTAGCACTTATGCAGTGTGGGCAAAAAAGCAGCTAGCACCAGGGTTGTCAGTTCAAATCCCAACCATGGCACTACCTGCCTGGAGTTTGCATGTTCTTCCTGTGCCTTTGTGGGTTTCCTCCCCCACTCCAAAGACATTCTTGTAGGTTAATTTGCTCCTGTCTAAAATGGCACTAGTATGTGAGCTGGAAACCTAAGATTGTAAGCTCCTTGCAGTCAGGGACAGATATGAATGTACACCTGAAGTCGCATCTAATGTATTTCTGTGGCACTTTCTTAATCAGTGTGATATGAAGTTGCATGATTTCAAAAATAGTTCCTGCACTACTTTGTTCTGATCTCATTGTGACATGCATTGACTTCTGTTAAATGAAATCACAAACTGCAGTGATCTACGGCTTTGAAATTAGGCTACTTCAAGTGAAGTAGCCTGATTTCAAAGTTGCATTCAGTGTGAACCAGGACTTAGTTCTTATAAACTTGCATAGGACATGTTCCCTAGACTTGAGATGCTCTGTAGACCACCATATAAGGACTCAATGTGCATGTTTTTCTATGTTGAAGAGGCTTGAAACAAAACTGTGGGGTGATGTGGGGGGGGGGGTGCACTGTACACCGTCCTGCTGATTGTTATACTAAATGCTTTGAACTTGTTGTATAGCAGATTCAAAGATTCCCCATAGTAATATCAAATACTGCATCTTTACAGTACTTACATCGTTGATTAAAAAATTGTTAAAATGGGGAGACCCATAGCTGCATTTAGTTGTCAGCATTAACAGAAAAGCTCTTATATTAGTTTACCTGCTATGATTAACATTTGGGTAATAGCTTGTGGTTTGAATCCCCAAGTTGCTTGTATCTTTTAGTACTGTGCCTTCAATATTTTGTACAAATCATTAGAATGAGATCTTATTTTAGAAGAGACACATTGGTAAGGGCTCAAAGGTAGGTTCTATCTTCTGACATACCTGAAATTAGGAATCTAATGATTGGTTTAACCAACACAGTTAAAATAGAACAATTGAGTGACAACTTCTTATATCTTTCAAAGGCTTTATTGGTGAGATGATTACACTAAATTTATTGGGTCTACACCCCTAGCCTGCTATGACCGATATGAGGGTATATTTCTTTATTTTATAATATGGAGAATGCAAAGGAAGGTGCTGTAACATATAAAAGTGGACAGGAACATGCACATTTCAAGTGGTTGGAAATTATTGCAGGAAGGTTTTATTTTTGGATTAACCCAGATATATAAGAAGCCAAAAGTGACTCGGCATGCCAGATTCCACCTATAACAAAAATATCACTTTCTTTGTAATAGATGACAGTTGCTAATAAAACATTAATTAGGGATTGCTACATTTCACATTTTTGGACCACAGGAATAAAGTGATGTTTGGACAAGCAATAGACCAAGTACACAGTAAACTTCACTTCTGCTTGACCTGCGTTCAGGTGGGAACGGGCAGTGCAGAGAGGTCAATAATCTCTATGTTCACTTGCATATTCAAAACAGATTTCATGCGGAGTTTGTAAATCTTGGAGGAAAATATAATTGCAAGCGTGAAGTACATTTGAAAATAATAAATACGCCACATCATGTATTCAGAGTGAAAGCATGTCAAGGTCTAAGCAATATGAAATGGCATTGTTAGTTTTAAGAAAAGAAAGACATGTTGCTATTCCTCTCATTATTCAAAAAGCAAATCACTGCTGCTGAATGTCTGATGAATCTGCTGCCTGCAAGACAGTGTGTAATGATCCTTTGGACTGTGCTATAATGGGTTTAGTCTGACATACCATGGGGAATAGAGTACTTCCTTAACAGGAAAATACTTGTTTCATTATCTTTAGTGCATTGGACTTTCTCAACTATATAATCACAATAGTAGAGCTACATAAAGTTACATACATTGATCTAATGATAATGCTCTACATCAGAGAACAAAAACAATGATATTACCCCCTTGAGAGTATATTGCACAAAAATGGAAATAGGCTGTCAGAGAGATATAATGGGAACAGTTGCTGCAAAGGAAATCACTAAGTGTATTGCGAATAGAGATAACTTGAATCTAGAATTTTATCACTTAATGCTCTTCTGTGAAGCAGCAGATTAAGTAATTAATTGTCTTTGCTATCGTTTTCTTTACATTAAGGCATCGGCTGGCCTTTCTAAGGAAGGAGTAATCTTTATTAATTTTGCTTAAATTGGCTTTTTCTTCACCAATAATGAATACGAAGAGGATGCAAGCATCCCTCACAAAATTTCACCCTTCAGTGGTTCAGAGAAGTAAAAACAACAAAAACTATTGTGCACTGACTGCTGCGGATGACTTCAGGTATTCCAACTTAAACCACCTCTGCTTGAGATAAGGCCTGTTCACTGTAAAACTACAAGCATGGTTTGTTGAACCTCATGGAGGAAGAAAGCACAAAGAGATAGAAACTAGCGCACTAGTATCCAAATATGATATAGTTTATTAGTTCCCGTATAAGGTGCTAAGACACTGCATTGCAAATACTGTACTTTACATATATCAATATCAATGATATATTATCAATGTCTGTGTTTTCATCACAGGCGCATTTGCATGTTCTGGCACATGCATCTTCACATACAGTCACTGAGGTGTACATGTCTGTGCACATGGATGCTTCATGGCAACAAGTTATTTAGGCTCAGTCCTGTCTGGGCTCAGTGATGTTACTATTGTATTTACTAGTAACTTGTGACCTTCTATCTGAAGTCTTCCATTATTGACCTTGCCTATTTTGTGTCCTTCTTTTGGATTCTCCACTTCTGACTCTTATCTAGACTTCTGCCTTGTTGATACCAAACTTGTCCGGTTCTCCCAAACTACTGCTGTTCTTGTACCTTGCTGCTGCTTATTTCTAATCTTCTGGAGCTCCTCCACTACTGCATCCCATTCCAATCAGGTGACTTCCCAGCACACTCATACTGACTCTAGAGATCACCCCACTCAGTGTCCTGTTGCCCGGCAGCAAGGACTTCTCTTCCCTGCTCCCATTGGATGCAGTGTTCTGTATTCCAGCAACAGCCACATCCCAGTCTCTTGGTATCTTGTGCAAAGCAACACCCACAGCTTACTCCTCCCCCTCGTATTGGCCTGCATTCCATTGGTGCCTGATTTAAACCTCAAAGGCTTTGCCCCTGGGGCTTGTGATGGGATTCTCTATGGGCCTTACTAGCTGCCTGTTAAGCCATGGGGGCAACAAAGTCCCACTTGGCCTGTTTGCCTTTAGAAAACCGGGGTTGCTATAGGTGAAGCTATATTCTTTGACTGCCTGTACAGAAGTGAGCATTACATCTCATATACTGACCACACTCCTGCTTTGTGGTGTTTTGTTTATCAGTGTCTTGATTGCTGCTTTCCTGTCTTTTTTACATAAGCGCCCCAAAGTTCTAGTGTGCCTGGTTACACAACACAGACAATTGTGGCACTGACCACATCTTCTGTCTGCCCCCAGGACCAAACTCTTGCCTGTTAATGACCACATTTTTTGTCTGACAATGTAACTAACCCCCCTGCATGCAACCATCCTCACCATCCTCTGCAGACACCTTATTCTCCCTTGTACCACAGATGCCCTTTTTGTTTTACCATTGCTTAGCATCTTGTGCTTGTGTATTTGACCAGAGAATATAGCAATATGTATTAAGTCCTGGGGCAATCAAGTACCACTGGGCCTACTTGCTTAAGAAAATGCAAGCTATTATACGTAGTTAAAGCTATACTATATATCTGTCTAGCTTTATTCTCTAACATTTTGTACAGGAACAAGTCCTTATTGGACAAGGATGGACCTGAACCAGGTGCAGCTCTGCAAGCAAGCTCACTAAGAGCAGGAGCTTTACTCTCACATTCAGTTTCAAATGGCAAGTCTCTCTGAACCTCCTGAACCTCAGATCAAAGTATGTAATCACTTCTGTGTGGACTGGGATTCTTTTTCTAGCTTTGTCAATGGCTGAAAACTTTATTTTCAATGTGTTTGTCTTTTTTTCTCCCAAATCAACCTTGTCTAATGTCGATGCCTTCTTTCAGACCCCTTTCCTGCTTTATTATGATGCAGATCAAGTGCACACCATCAAAACTAATTTTTGGGCTCCTAGGCAAAGGCAAAATGACTGCTAAACAATACTTCTGGGAATTTTGTAGATGGGCAACTGGACTTGGGTTAGAACTATCCAGCTCTACTTGTATGTAGTCAGTTCAGATTGGATCTCTCTGACACTATCAAGGCATTACCCAGCTCCTCAGTTTCTGAGAAAAGTCATGAATTCAGCCATATAGGGTGGATCTCTGTTTGCAAGAATGAAGAATAAAACACATTGCTCTCCTTCCTTGTGTTCCCACTTCTGTAGTGTCTTCTCTTTCCTGCCCCTGGAATGTAATATACCTTGGGGTTATGCACTTCTCTGAAGAAGAAAAACAATGCAGGTGCACCCCAGAATGTGTCTTTACTGTGGAACTAAGGACCATTGAGTCTCTAGTTACCTGAACAAGATGAGAATTGTCAAAGTCTAGAGGGATGTGGGACTGACCCTCTAGTCCAAAAGTTCCAACAGTAATAAACTCTTTTAATCTGTCCAAATCTCTTTTCAATCCTGGTTTCAGCATCTTTGAGACTTGGATTCCTGCTTTTCTGGTAGCTTTATCAACCAGCCTTTGGCTAAAAACGTTTGCATCCCACTAATTCCTCTTTAACACCCTTTCTCACTTTTAGCCATTAATAACCAGCGTCTGTCCCTCAGCAAGGTCTATCATGTATCCTCTAAACTATGCCTTACAGTAGGGGACTTACATCAGGAACTCCTGCCCTTCTGGGTAATTCCATTGCCATTTTACCCCATAATCCCCAATGATCCTTGATTATAGTGCTATAGTCCCCAAATTGACTGGTCATTGTCTGAAATTGTCACCTGATATGATATTTGTCTCAAATGCTGTCTTAGCCACACCATTCTCACTCGCTACTATCACTCCAAACTCTCTGTCTTCCTGATATCAGGATTTCAGGGGTATATTTTATGATTAATCTGCTTCAGTCCTGCTATCTCACACAGCATATGATTGTCCTATTGACTGCCTGCCCTGCCTTATTCTAAATCCCCCCAAAGAAAGAACCTTCTCATTATTGGTTCTTTAAACCTTGACCATGAAATATTATATTGCAAATAAAACTTATAGAAATGGTTTAGTAGTCCTTCCACGTCTCCCGCAAGGGCAGATCTTTTTGTGTTGAAAAGAAGGGTGGGACATTGTGCCCTTGTATTAATAACAGGGGCTTAAAAAGATAACTGTTCCTAATAGATACCCCTTGCTTCTCACCAGGAAACTATCTAGGAGAATCCAAGTGGCCTGCATTTTCTCAAAGTTGAATCTCCAGGATGCATAGAATTTGGTGAGAATTTGAGTGGAAGACTGCTTTTAATATGAAAGACAGCCATTATGAGAATTTGGTTATGCCATTCAGGTTCTGAAATGCATTGGCAGTCTTTCAGGAATTTCCAAGCCATGTTTTCCATGACTTCTTACTAATTAGTAATTGTTTACCTTGACAATGTTTCTATTTTTTCCTCTCTCTGAACAGGTTGAGCACCTAGCTATTTTCAGATTTTAAGAAAATTCTCTGTATGTCAAGTGGTCTAAATGCACATTCAAAGCCTCCAATATCTTTTTTTGGGCTACATAGCATCAGATTCTGGGATGGCCATAAATTTATTTGAAGACAGGACCATTTTAAAATGGACTCATCCTCTGTTCCTAAAAGTCCTGCAATGTTTCATTGGATTCACCAATTTATATAGAAGCATCATAAAGAATTATTCTATCAGTAGTTTTCCTCTTACTGCACTTATCAAGAAAAGCTAACTGGACCCTAGAAGCTGTCTCAGAATTTGAAGCCTTGAAAGCAGCTTTCACTACTGCTCCAATTCTCATCTATCTAGATCCTAAACTACCTTATGTAGTTGAGATCAACACCGATGAGTTAGGAGGTAAGAATCATAGTAATTTTATCCCAAAGAACCCACCCTGACAATGTTCTACACCATTGTGTCTTATTTAGAAAGCTCCTGGCAGTCAAATGGGATTTACAGGAGTGCTGCCATGGGTTGAAGGGAACATGCCTTACATTTATTGTAAACACTGACCATAGAAACCTTAAATAAATATATTTAATATACAGTCGTACCTCGGTTTATGAATTTAATGCATTCTCCGGGACGTTTCGTATTGCGAACAATTCAAAAACCGAAATGCGGTTTCCCACAGGAATGCATTTAAAACCAATTAATCCGTTCCGGAGGTCAGAACAATATTAAAAAAAGTATTTTATCTGTTCAAAACTCTTTATAAAGTGCACTTTAAAGGCATAAATACTGTAGAGGGACATGATTAAAAATTTCCAGAATGGCTCCAAAACTCGATGCAGAAACCACTCCAACATCTCCACACTCGACGCCATATGCTACCCACAGACTCCAGCATGCATGGGGCTGGAACTTTAAACCTGCCAGGTGCAATTCATCCTGGGGAAACTTGCTTCGTATTGCAAAAAAAATTTGTAAATGCATTGAAAACCAGTTAATCTGTTCCGAAGGTCAGAAAATAGTAACAAAAAGTCTTATCTGTTCAAAACTCTTTATAAAGTGCACTTTAAAGGCACTGGGCCGGCGCTATAAACCTCCCAGGCAAAATGCATCCTGGGGAAACTTGCTTCGTATTGCAAAAAAATTTTTTAAACCGAGGCATTATTTTCATTGGATTTTCATTCTTAAACTGAAAATTACGTTAACCGAGTTGTTCGTAAACAGAGGTACATCTGTATAATAAATTGAGACAGCCAAAAAGCTTGATTCCACACATGCCTCATGGTCACTATTCTATACCCACTTTGACTTTCAAATTACTAATTTGTCTGTGGCCACGAACACCAAGGCTGATGCTTTCTCTTGTAGCTTTGAATTCTGTTCTGAAGACTGTCGGAAGATCAATAGCATCCTGTCTCCATTGGTTGTGGTTGCAGCTTTTTCTATGGATCTGTCTTTCTCTATTTTGCAAGCTGAAACTTCTGTTTCTAAGGACCTCCCTGCTGGTAAGCTGTTTTTTTGCCATCTGCACTAGTATCATAGGTTTGTCTGGAGCCCATAATAGCAAAACCTCAGTCACCCCGGTATCTCTGGAAGACTTGCTTCATTGTTTCCCGAGACTTGTAGTGGATCACTCTAAATATGGATATCATTCTTTTTGTAAATTCCTGTGAAGTTTGTTCATGCTTCTAACCTCCAAGGACAAGGCCTGCTGGTTATTTATTACATTTTCCCATTCCTACATGGCCATGGACCCACCTTGCAATCATTTTATCAAAAGCCATGGCTTTTCAGATTTTATTGTCTCTGATTGTGGCTTTTAATTTGTATCCAAGTTCTGTAAAGCCCTCTGTTCTATGCTCAGTATCAATCTCTGTTTTGTCTCCAATAGGCCTCACTTCTACCTTAGGCTTGAGTTTGCACATAATAATCAGATTATTATATCCTCTGTTTGCTCTATCTTCCTCTATGTCTATGGCCAACCCCCCAGAGCATATCTCTTCTCTACCATGTAATCCACTATTCTGCAATCCACACCCACTGTATGGAATTTTGCACAAATTTGGGCCAAGGTTAGTGACAGTCTTGCTACTGCCACTGCTCTGCAGAAGAATGTCACGGATCACCACTGAACTTGCCCCTCGGCTACATAGTAGGCCAATACAACTGACTGTACCGTATATCAAAACTTTCCCCTCAAGGTTCGATCCTAAACCAGCTTTTAAGGGTGGAGTAGCCCCTTCTCCAAAACAAAACTTGCCTTGTCTGTCCAGCTTCCCAGAACTCCTCAGCCTCTTCATTCCATGGCAATCAGGTTATATTCCAGTGAACCTCTACTTACTCTGGTGGCTGTGCCACTGAGTGTCCTGTTGAACTGATCTCCCTGCACATTCCTCTCACATTGCACCTACAAAAGTACTAGTCTTTTTCACCCTCTGCAGAAACTTGATTCTCTTGTGTTCTATAGATAATCTTTTTACTCAGCCCTTTGTGCTACTTGACCAAAGAATATACCATTATAGATCCTGGGGGCAACCAAGTACCATTGGACCTGCTTGCCTTAAGAAAGCAGGGTTGCTATAGTTGATGCTATATTGTCTGACTGCTTGCACAACATTACAGCTCCTATACTAACACTCCTGCTTTGTGACTTTCTGTTCATTGGTTTCTTCATTGCTGTGTTTCTGTTTGCTTTACGTCAGAAGACAGGGGAGTACTGAGAGAGTGGAGGAGGAGGGAGTAATTAGAAATCTGAGTGTAGTATGACGGGTTAAAGTTGAATGACAGGTGATGAAACATCAAAAAATAAAATGTGTTAACTAATGTAAATATGAAAGATCTGAGGGAGCCAGGCACTATGAATAATACTGGGGGCATTAGGAATTAGCTGAAAACTCAAATGGCACCATGTGTACAGGCAGAGAACCACATAGAGAAAGAGGAGGAGGGGGAACAGGAAGGACGGGTTATGTTATGATACTGGAGGAAGATATGCCAGGAATGACAGAAGCAAGACAATACAGTGGAAGCAAATTATAAAGTGGAGAGGAGAATGGGAGCACAGGAGGGGGTATATAACAGTTTAGTCATGCCTCTTTTGCCTCAACCTGATCCTACTTGTCAGTGTAACAGCCTCAGCTGGATTTGCATCTGGCATTCCAGTGTCATTGGTTTCAAGGTGGTATGTAGCCGGACCACACAGTGCCATGCCTTTTCATGGTGCGGGCAGCATGAACCTTAACAACCAACAACACTATGCATACCCTGAATAGAGCACCCAAAGTCATTGTTACTGTGTGCAGACCTGGCAGTGATGGAGCAAGGATTTTCCAACCTGAGATTTTACAAATTTGGTAATGACCCAGCAACCGAATCAAAATTTCAATATTGCTGGGTCAATTCCAGCAAGTTCCTAGGTATACTTACTATGAAGAGGTGCCTGGACTAGAAAAGATGTCACCATCATCATCATACGTTACATCACCAGACCACCAATAAAGGTAAAATTGTTTATTACAGACACCTGTTTCTCTTATTTGAAGAGTTTTCTCTCTCACTTAGGACTTGTGTCTATGGGCAAATGCAATTTGCTTGCAAAAGCATGCAGCCTGCATTGTAGATCAGTTTGGGATGCTTCTGATAAAATGTAGAGTTTAATAAAAGGTTTATTTTAACTCCTAAACTTCATCAACCTGCTTCAAACTGAAAGTGTTTAGCCAGACACAGATGGCAACAAAAATTTGCCCACTACAGGTTTTCTTTCAAAGAAAGCTTTTTAAACTTAGCATTAAAGAATCGTTTTTGTATTTAAAAATAGACCAATTAAGACAATGAAATCTATTCACCAAAATGGTACATTTAATCATTTTTTTTAATGAAAAGGATGAAAATTACCATGTGGCCAGAGTTGATTGTAGACTACAACACATAGAAAACAACAAAAAACTGAACAGAATTATAAAGTTAAGAGAGGACAATGGACAGGAGGAGGTATGGATAGAATGGAGATCTTAATGAATACTTTCAAATGAAAGGATTAAGTATGGAATCTGGGCAGTCGGGCTAGCCGGCAGGCACTGATTGCCATTTGTCTGGCACTGCAGTTCTTAAGCCTTCCTGGGTAGCTTGACCACTCCTATCAAATTTGCATTTCCTGCTGCTTCTTTTGTGATTAGAGCTATTGAAAATGTTTTCCATGTAAACCTAGTGGGCATAGTTCAAGGAAAATATATTTTAATTTACAAAGTGTGGAAAGGATTTAAACGTGCAGTCTAATTTACGTCGGAAAACAGACTTTCATTATTTGCTGCTTGCCACATAAAGTTTGAATAAGGAGCAGTCTAAAATACTTATTAAAATTGCCTATTGAATTTTGTAATAATTACAGAGAACTACAAGGTCATATCTTAATGTATATATTGTATAGTATTTAACATTTATATTTCAAGTTAACAGCTATGTTTCTTGTCAACTGAATGTCAGATCATTTTATTCTTTGTCTTGAATACTTAAGGTTGTCATTTATGAACTATAATTGCATATGATAATATGGAAAAAAATGTCACTTGCTATATTGGAAAATTATATACAATGTAAACTGGAGGTGACCTGTGTGGTTTCAAATGATCAGTAAACCCCAAAATGATAACTTCATTTATAGATAAAATCTATTGAGCTCTGTTAGTCCCTAGCTTCCTGAATCTCATTAACTGCTTCCCGACCGCCCTATAGCAGAAATACTGCTACAGGGCTGCACGGGTGCTCAAAATCACGTATATATATAATGTATACATTCTATATACATACGTATATAGAATGTATGAAGGTAAAAAAGAAAACCCCCTGCACTTAGAACCACTTTAAACCAACTTACGTATATTTCTTGAGCAATCCAGCAGTGAAATCTTTGCTCCTGACCATTCAGTTCTGTACCTCTCCCATTGCCAAAATGGAAGGTTTCCACTTTCCCTGTTGGATTTTATTATAATTTATTTATGGATAGTACAACAGAAGTACCAAAACCTTAAGGTAGGCAGAAACACCCAAAATACCATGATGGTTGGTAGAAGCAGGGCCGTGGATAAGGGGTACCAACCAGCCCTCCTGTACGGGTCCCAGGCCAGCAGGGGCTGCAATGAAATTTCAGAAAAATGGACTAGCCTGCTGCATCACTTTTTCACTTTGATTTTTGGGGTGTCTTTTAATTCAGTACTCTAGGTTGATAATTTTAATTTCCATCAAACGATGGGGCATCTTTACATTCCTAATATTACCCAGTCCATATCAGTATAGATATCCAACATGATATTTTTGAGATCTGATGTGTTTTCAAAGTGTTCCTTTAATTTTTTTGAGCTGTGTATATATAGGAACATTTTATGAAATTCATTGCTAACCCAAAACATGAACAAATAGCTACAGTATATGCCAATTTAACAACTTCAAACATTGTTTTCCTGTCTCTTTATGTCACCAAGTAAACTGATTCTTTTTATTTAAAATACTTTGGAATAAAATCATTACTAATTCTTAGTACGAGAGTTGCTAAAAAATCCTGGCTGTATTTATTTTGTCATTACCTCAAACAGGGAAACCGTTTTCTGTCATGAAAAGTGTACACAAAATGTTAAACTGCAGTGATTATTACAAGGAACTGACTGAAGTTAGAATAAACATTTGCAAAAGTTAAAATATAATTTGCCTAAACAACGTGCTATCCTTGTCCAGCTTTCTGGACATAAAAGAGAGCAGGATGGGCAGAGAAATAAAGGGATTCACAGGGGTGGTGAGCAGCAGATTCACTAATGTAGTAGTCGGGCCAGCTTTTTATTGACTCCAGTTGCTGTTTTTCAGAGGTCCAGACTTATTGCTCCCATGGTCAGTAAATCCGAGTGCTATCCACCACACTGCATCACTGACTCAAATTTTATATGCATGAATGCTTAACTAGTAACATGAATGAATAATTTCCGAATGATCAGGAAATAATTTGCCAAAACTATAAATTTGTAGTGGGTCTTAAGGGATATCTTATAGGACGAATAGCTTACAACAGCTGCATACCCTTCCCAGCTTTAATAATTACTCGCTATTCCATAAACACTAAAATGGTAATGTTGTCCAAAAGCACCATGAATATTATTTAATTTGCCAACCTAAAATTTTTAGGATTTTTATTTTATCATCACAAAGACACTGGAACATCTAGGCATTTTCATATAATGCTTTGTTTTCCAAATTAAAGGGACCTCTCCAGTCAGTTTGCCACCTGATACTAATGCCTTTTTTATTTGATTTTTATTATTATATAATACTTCAATGCTATAACTAGAACCATTCACCTTTATAGTAGTTTGTATGCACAGAGGTTACATGTAATATCATAATGCTAATATATGCAGTTATGTGTTATTATCATTACGGTTATAAATACTTTACATGTTACATTTTATAATTATGTTTTTATATGCTATTGGATGTTAACATTGTTTATTCATGTTTTACATGTTTTCAAGGTTTGCCTACATATGCAGTTTATGGTATCATAACATGTTTGCTTACATGTGCAGTTACATGGTATCATAACATGTTTGCTTACATGTGAAGTTCCATGGTATCATAACATGTTTGCTTACATGTGCAGTTACATAGTATCATAGCATGTTTGCTTACATGTGCAGTTACATGGTATTATAACATTTATTTATATATGCTATGCGGTTACAAGTTATCATTACATTTATAGATACTGTATATACTGTTACATGTTATCTTTATGCTTTATATCTTTATGTATGTTTATATATGTTGTTACCTGTAACATTATATTTGTATATGCCATACCTTTGAAAAGGTAATGCAATTGGGACAGTGATAAACAGAATTCTATCAACTGGTCAGTCTACATTTGCTTCGGATTTAGATATTTAATAATAATACTACAATGCTAGTTGCCTAGTATTAAGAACTGTACATCTAGACCAAGCTTTTTTTTTGTTTTGGCTAAGTCTTTGGTTTGCTTAAGTTTTCGGTTATGTTTTGGATGGAGTGGGGAAGGGTTAGAAATCCTTTCTGGTTTTTCCTCTGCTGCTAAAGAGATTTCCTCTAATTTAATGAGATTCTAAAGGAAATTTTGAAAATAAACATGCCATACTTACCTGTTGTGTGCAGTGATTATGCACAGAGCAGCACCAATCCTCCTCTTCTCAGGTCCTCTGCCAGCGCTTTTTGTTGCTCCCCCCTGCCGAATGCGCAATAGCAAGCTGCTTGCTATAGGGGCATTTGTGCATGCTCAATCCCGAGCCACGCTCTGTGTATCCATTGACACACAGAGTGCAGATTTTCCTCGCCACTTGCTGTCTCCTCACTGGTTCCTGCTGTTGCCTTTCTGTCCAGTGAGGAGAGAGACAGCCGAGAAAGCTGCTGCTCTCATTCACATCGCTGGATCGAGACCAGACTCATGTAAGTGTTGGGGGGAGGGGCAGGGAGCTGCATGCATGCATGTAAGGTAAAAAAAAAACCTTCCGCTGTTAGAACCACTTTAAAACCCCACTTTCCTCTAATTGATCCCTGAGTTTAAAAAAAAAGATATCTAAATCCCCCTTTTAGCTTACTCGAAGCTTTGATCATGTGACACCACCTGCCTAAGTCTTCTTTTGTGTTTATTTCCTGTAGGGTTCTTCTTTGGGTGTCCATGTTGCTGTCATGGATACTTCCGATTGGATGGCCACCAGTGACATCCTCTCAAAAGAAAACATCATCACAGGGGGGCAGCAGGAGAACAGTGATCTCAGGGCATCATCACAGCACTGAATCAGTGATTCCCTGCCCTTAAAATGGCAGCAGTGAGGGACTTGGATGGGGGACTATGCAGAGTATGCCTTTACCAGATAAGGTGGGGGGGGAGAAAAACAATCAGGATGAGTTAGAGGGGGTGAGAGGAAGTTAGGATGAAAAATTAATTTTTGCTCAAAGTGGGGCTTGGAGAGTTTTACTTCTACTAATGAGATTTCCTCTCACCTAGTTGCCTGATTTAAAAAGAACATGTCCAGACCTAAATGTTTTTCAGTTTGGGATGGAATGTGGAAGAATTTGAGATCCTTTCAGGTTTTACTACTACTACTCACTTAAGATGGCCATACACTAAGCAAATTGTAAGTGGCACTTTGCCGACATCCTTTGATTGAAAACTTGAAAGACCTGGTTTGAAAATTGTCAACAGAAAAGCGCCTGCATCCAATGAGATACAAATTGTGCTTGGGTATTCTGATAAGCTGGTGGCATCAACTGCAACCATACAATTGCCATAGCAAGAGATTTGTTCATCTGCATTGTTTGGTGTAGATGGAAGAATTTATTACATTTCTTTTGTACAGCCCGCGGACTGAAAAATAATATATTAATGTATTGCCAACTTTATTGACCTGGTAGCAATGGTTTTACCAAACAGGAAATGAGGGAAAATCTTCAACAGCAAAACAGACAAAAAATTGTAGTAGAGAAGGGTTAGACTAGAACCCTATTTGCTCATTACTGCTGTGTGTGTCCTTGGTGAATATTCTCCCTCACTTTCTGTCTGGTGAAACTATTGACACAATTACAATAAGTGCAGGGACGTTTCTCTAACTCAGTCATTTTTAAAGCAAGTGGTGTTGTTGAATGACAAGAAACTAAGAAAAACTGTGAAAATGGACTCTTAGTGGTGAAACAAGTCAAAGTGAAACTCCAGGCAGACAACCTAATACATAATTGAAATACATAAATGCTTATTGTTTTATCTGCCAAAGGATTGGTCATTTTTGGCATCATTCCTGTGATATATACACCCCTCTGCTGAGCAATAAGGTCACTGTTCTGCTTTATGGCTGCTTCTTGGGTCAGGTTCCTGCTCACTAGAGAGAAATGTTTATACTGATTTATTGTCCATTGAGGTGACGGGATGTGGTCAGGTGGCATAGTAAGCTGCATTGTCGAACCAACAAGATTAATTTTTTAATCAGTATGTGTGTCAGCTAATGGGGAAGTATGAAAAATTTGTATATTACAGGATTGATTTGACAGGGTTACAAATCTTTTTGGTAAATAAAACAGTCAACAAATATATATTTCAACTGTATATTTAGCTGTTTAAATGGAGTTTTTCTTTAATTGAAAAAGCCAAGATAAAAGAGATTGTGCTTTACCACTAACCTTCCCACCTGGCTAAATCTATGGCAAGGAGCTGTACCGAGTGCCTGGGTGGCTTTGACTGATATGATCTATACACAACTGAAGCATGGAGACTGTATAGGATGTTGCTTGGAACTGTTTATACAATGAATCGCATGTCCTGGGATGGATTTATCATCCCGAAGATCTATATCCAGTTTGTTGCACACTGACTGATAATTTTGTTACAATATAATCTGTTGTGGGTTTTAAATTAGACCACGTTATCTTTTACTTTACTGGGATTGGTGTTGGGAATTCTCATTCCTTGTGAGTCTTGTGAGCGGCATATATTATGCTACTTCTTCATGGATTGCAAAAACAGAGAAGTATTTTAATATAAAAGATGCCTTACACTCAGTTAGAAAGCATATGAAGAGAATATAGAGGTTGTCAATGCTAACTTCCAATTCTGAAAATGCTAGTTGACTAATTGTCATGCCAATCCAGTGGCTTTAATACTTGCTGAGACACCAAAATAGAACAAATATACAGCTCACGGGTTCTGGCTGGGGTCTGGTTCTTGAGCACAGAACAGGACAATCAGACAAGTTACATTTTCAGAAGGAGGCCAGCAAATGAACCCTTGTATTTACCTACCAGTTAAAGATGTGAGACTGTGGAAAGTAACCAGAGAAATGTAAGAGCACCTGGAAAGGTTCAAGACAATTCAAAACCAGATTACTATTTGCTAAAACAACTGTTTTCAGCAGCTAGAGCCAACAAATGAAATTAGCACATGGCTAAAAAATTGATTTGGGAGATACAGTACCTGTCATACTTACCCTTAATGGAGTTGGTCAGACACTATAACTGGCTTCTGTGTTCTTCACCTATAGCAGCCCCCTTTCCCATAAGGCAAGCAGGCCTACTGTTACTTGCGTTGCCCCCAGGAATTATACACAATGCTATAGTGCCTGGCTACCATGCCAGGACAGACACAAACTGAGCACAGCAAACAGGTGCTTGTGGTTGGCAAACAGGCAGAGTGGTTCAATGACAGTCCAGGTACAAGGCAGGCAAGGTTCAGAATAATCAGGGTCAAATCTGTAGCAAAAGGCAGGTGGAGTTCAGAGAGTAGTCGATATCCAAGCAGAGGTCATAAACAAGGAAATCCAACCAGCAGAGCAGACAAACAAGGAGCTTGGAGCATGTGTTACAAATGCAATATCACAAGCATGAGCAGCTGTGTGAGTGCGCATGCCTATGCACAAGTGTGTGCGCCTATGCTCATGTTTGTGCGCATCTGCCGGCCAGTTGCCAGTCTGTGCTTGGACATATTTATGCACTGGGAAGCTTTGTTCATACTATGAGCAACTCTTTTATGACAGCAGGCTTGGCTGGATTAAATCAGGCTTGGTCTTCACCACATCAATCACCTTTCGGGTGGACAGGCAGAAAGGAAGAATGTATCACAACCGAAACCTGGATGCTGGAATGAGATCAGCAGCTGTGATGAAGCGGGAGAGCTACAAGCTCCTGACAATACCACATGAGCCTAATGTCCATTGAGGTATCCCATTATGACTATAGAATGTAATGAACATTTACCATCCTTAAGTGTTTGCTCTACTTTTCATCCAGTGCACAATGCAGTTCTTAAAAGGTCACTGTCTCACCTGTACTTTATGAAAAAAAAAAGGTGGTTATTACCTATCCGATTCACCATGCCACCAATATTCACTCTTTTGCAGAGTTATGGCAGCTAAAAAAATCTTCAGCATCTGAATCTTTGGGTGCATGATCCCTCTCTGCATGTTGTGCCTGCATTCGTCATCCCCTACATCACTACAGGAGGCAGTAGAGACATAGGGGTTGTGAGAGGAACTACTGCATGCAGCAGGGAACCAAGTTTCCAATACAGCAAGAAGTGTCAGGATCAGATGATTATTCAGCCACTGTAGCTCTGAAAAAATCAAAGAATGTTCTTACAGCAAGCAGATCATGTAAATATAATCAATTTTCTCTACAGAGTCTAAAAATGTTAAAAAATGTTTTATCCCAACAAAGTCATTTTAATATCATCAGTGAACTTGAAGTTGATCACACCACACTTAAGCTCAAAGCCTCACCAGAACATAACCTGCAATGGTTGTGTCAAGGTCCTACCTTTTCCCTGAGGTTATGTTACTCCATGTGCTGGCGTCCATCTTGGATTCTGCTGTGCATGATGGGAATCCTTTTTATGCCTTCAGGTCTCTGAGGTCCACCCCCCAGAGGGGCGTGGCTGATGACATATAAGCCTGTGGCCCGCACATGCGTTTTGCACTTGTGTCTTGTGTCTTTGTGTTACTATTACTCTGTTCTGACTCTCGTGACTCTCCTGGTATTCTGATTCGGCTTGTGACTTGACTATTCTTTGTATTCTCCTTTGATCTGACCCTCTGTTGCTGAACCCGGCTTGTTACCTGTGATTCTCGTCTGCTGTCCTGTACTGTTTTGTCCTGTTGTTGTTGACCCCGGCTTGTCTGACTACTCTTTTGTTTCTTCCACCAGCTACACGCCATTGGCGGCGGCTATTACCGCAGCTGAGGTGTCTCGGGGGCCGCGACCTGGTTCCTGGCTGCGTCAAGTCCATCCCCACCATCAGGGGCCCTGGTGAAGGGCAGCCTGGGACTTAGACTCCGCGCCCTGAGGGACTTCGGTCTGTGGGTGGTGGTTGTCGTCAGCCAGTGCGTTACATTGTTAGGCCTGCCTGTCCGTTCCTCGGCTCCTGCCCTGACAGGTTGTCAAGGAAGGCTCATATTTGAATTTTGACTTCATTTTTATTCTGTTCATCCACAGTATATTGCAACTCATTTCCCATCTTTGTAGAGCTTTATTTTGACATCTAATTATTAATTTGTGGACAGATGTTTTTATTAAACCAGGGCCACCCTGATGTTTTTGCAGTTCCGGTTTTATTACCATTGATTCATTAGCCAAGTATCAGAGTCTCAGAAGAGTGTGGTGAAATGTGCTAGTATTCAGCATGTTTTGTTAGCATGCATTTTGCTTTACACCAAAACAAAGACATTTTAACAATAATTTTGCAGAAAATGTTATCTTACCTCAATGACATTAGTGTGCATGTCTGAAAAATCACTTTTTCAGATGAAAAAGAAACATCAAGAAGTAAAATGACAGATGGCATTCAGTCTAACAACTAGCAAATGATGGAAAGAGGAGGGGCTTTAGCTGTTAAAGTGTAAAATATATTTTAATTTTAATTAGAGGGTAGGATATCAGTCGGAGGGTCACTGGTCAACAGTCTGGTTTGAAACCATTTTGTATATTGAAAACATTGTACTATTGATTGTTGGGAATCTGTAAGCAAGGTCTGAATGAAAGATTCTGAGATATCAAATAATTTTGGACCAGTGACTCCTTATGCAAGGAGGCCTCCACCCATTCCATGCATAAAACATAAGAGAGTTTATTCTACAAACAAAGAAATGGTGAGGGGTTCTGGGTAGATCCACTTATGTAAAATGTTTTTTTCATTGTACAATTACAATTGACAATTAGGAGTTATTTACAGTTGCAAGAAAAAGTATGTGAACCCCTTGGGATTACGTGGAGTTTTGCATGAATTGGGCATAAAATGTGCTCTGAACGTCATCTAAGTCACAACAATAGAAGAACACAGTCTGCTGAACATAATACTACACAAACATTAGATGTTGCCATGGTTTAATTGCACATAACATGTAAACATTCACAGTGCAGGGAGGAAAAAGTATGTGAGTCCCTAGCTTAATGACTTCCCCCAGAGCTAATTGGAGCCAGGAGTGAGCCAACCTTGACTCCAATCAGTGTGGTGATATTGGATGTGTTGCTGACAGCTGTCCTGCCCTTAAAAAACACACACCTGTTTTGGGTTTACTGGTTTCAAGAAGCACTGTCTGATGTGAACCATGCCTCGCAGAAAGAGCTCTCAGAAGACCTACGAAAAAGAATTGTTGACTTGCATGAAGCTGGAAAGGGTTACAAAAGTATCTCCAAAAGCCTTGATGTTCATGTGTCCACGGTAAGACAGACTGTCTACAAATGGAGAAAGTTTAGCACTGTTGCTACTCTCCCTAGGTGTAGTCGTCCTGTAAAAATGACTGCAAGAGCACAGCGCAGAATGCTGCATGAGGTAAAGAAGAATCCCAGAGTGTCAGCTAAAGACCTACAGAAATCTCTGGCACATGCTAACATTTTTGTTAACACATCTACAATAAGGAAAACATTAAACAAGAATGGAGTACATGGGAGGACACCACGGAGGAAGCCATTGCTGTCCAAAAAGAATATTGCAGCACGTTTGAAGTTTGCAAAAGAGCACCTGGATGTTCCACAGCACTACTGGCAAAATATACTGTGGACAGATGAAACCAAGATTGAGTTGTTTGGGAAGAACACACAACACTATGTGTGGAGAAAAAAAGGCACAGCACACCAACATCAAAACCTCATCCCCACTGTAAAACATGGCGGAGGGAGCATCATGGTTTGGGGCTGCTTTGCTGCCTCAGGGCCTGGACAGATTGTTGTCATTGATGGGAAAATGAATTCCAGAGTTTATCAAGACATTTTTCAGGAAAACGTACGACCATCTGTCCACCAACTGAAGCTCCGCAGAGGATGGGTGATGCAACAGGACAATGACCCAAAGCATACAAGTAATTCAACAGAACAATGGCTGCAACAGCACAGAATACGCCTTCAGGAGTGGCCCAGTCAGAGTCCTGACCTCAACCCGATTGAAATGCTGTGGCATGACCTTAAGAGAGCGATTCACACCAGACATCCCAAGAATATTGCTACACTGAAACAGTTTTGTGAAGAGGAGTGGTCCAAAATTACTCCAGATCGTTGTGCAGGTCTGATCTGCAACTACAGGAAACGTTTGGTTGAGGTTATTGCTGCCAAAGGAGGGTCAACCAGTTATTAAGTCCAAAGGTTCACATACTTTTTCCTCCCTGCACTGTGAATGTTTACATGTTATGTGCAATTAAACCATGGCAACATCTAATGTTTGTGTAGTATTATGTTCAGCAGACTGTGTTCTTCTATTGTTGTGACTTCGATGACGTTCAGAGCACATTTTATGCCCAATTCATGCAAAACTCCACATAATCCCAAGGGGTTCACATACTTTTTCTTGCAACTGTACATCATCTTGAGATTTTAACTCCTGGCATGTTGATTAGGTCAAAGAGTGACCATTCAGGGGTTAGAGATAAGAAGATTAATAAGTATGTGGTATCCTAATGCACAACTGTGTTCCAAAATCATTTAATCTTGAGACATGCCCAGAAAGCATGGAACAAATCTGCATCTAACTGGCCACATTTCAGACAGCAAGAAGAGGAGCTTAGGCCCAAAAGATATGAGTGATGTGAAAGGTTTGAATAGATGAGGAATAGACTCCCTCAAGAGTTGGTTCTGGCCAGTTCAGTGGATTGCTTCAAAAAAGGCCTGGATTCTTTCTTAGATACACAGAATATAACTGGATACTAACATTTATAGGTAAAGTTGATCCAGGGGATATCCGATTACCTCCGACGTTTGTCTTTTTTTCAGCCAGACTAACTATGTAACCCTGCTATAATGAAAGTTGCACGATGTTAAGAGAAACACAAGATGGCAGTGTACTGCAATTAAGTAGCACTCACATTCTGTAGAACAGCCTCATGGACCTTGTATGCTGAACTGCAGGACTTTGTTGGGGAGCAGTGTATCAGAGGACTGCATTTCCCAGAGGATCTGGCATGTGGGTGGGGGCATTTATATACAGAAGCCCAGGAGACTGAACAGGAAGTGAGTGGAGGAAGAACTGGAGAGCAGGAGTGAGGACAGGGTTGTGCCAACTGTGGAGTACCGGACCAGGCCGCAGAGAGGAGAGAGGCAAGGAGGAGTCGCTGACCACCAGTCTTGCCACCCTGTTCAGCAAGACATTCTGCCAGCATGTGACGCGGGGCGCAGTGCCTGGATGGATTGCTCCAAGTAGGACCAGAGAATCTGTGGGGGCTCCCATCTACAGAGAGTGAGAGACAGCCGGGACCTGAGTGATGAAAAAGATTGGGGGAGAGTCCCATACACCATCCAAACAAGCGAACACTGACATTCCTTTCAAATCTGCCACTTTCCTGCACACATTTGCGGACATTGTATATAGTTAACACGGGTTGTGGCCTAGTTCCCCCAGCATATACTAATGAAAACATACTCAGAAAAGTTCAGTCATCAGTGCTGACTGCAGTGAATGCTCTCTGCAGGCCAAACCACATCATTGTTCCATTTATCATCGATCTACCCTCTTAAAGGAACATCTACCACTTGCCATTAGTTACTGCAGTCCAGAGAGGAGTTGCCCTTTGCCAGCAAGTGCTTCTGCCAACTTGTGACACCTTTTTGCCTAAGATTTGCAACCTGTTTAGTGGATTAAAGGGACACCACCCAGGTCTTGTGCCACTTAAAGGGATAGTATTTGTTCTTCCTCTTTTTTCCTTGTATTAATCCTTTAAGGGACTGCCACCTTCATCTCTTCCCATTAAAAAGGTCTGGGTCATTGTAGTGCACCAACTGGGCTCCAACAAGCATGCAGAAGATGCCTCACTGCATTTTAAAGGGATGCTGACTACCCTAATTAAAGGAGCTCCTTTATATTTCAGATTTAAACCTTGTCATCAGATCCTGAGGGCCCAAAGTGAGCTAGTTCCACCTTTGATAGTTTTCCTTGCTCACTGGGGACTAGAAGCACCACAGGTTTGAGGTTTTGGGTTAACTTCTGAATAGCAAGCCTGCCAACACTGATTGAGATTTTGCTGTATGTGTTGTTTTCTTTGCTTAGAGTTACTAAGAGTGGTAATTTCCATTACGTACACATATACCACTTTATTTTTTTTACCGAGCTTACATCCAAGTTTTTTTTTTTTTTTTTAAAGAAACATTTATTGGGTTTTCATCAATACAAAAACTGAATAGAAATGCTGACAGCATATACAAATTGCGTTAATCACAGAGAATGGGAATGATACAAAAACATCTTGCTCTGAATAGCAGTGCATGCACCAAGGTATGTATAGTATGCAGATAGGTTTAAACATCAAATGACCTTTGGCATCTTACCGGTAATAACCCCAGAATATATACAGTCAGTAAAGAATATAATGCTAAACAGACTGGAGAAAGTTTTCATCTAGCAAAAATAATAAAATAAAGTGCAATTTAAGAGGGTAAAGGGGTGGGGGAGAGGAGGGTAGGGAAGGGGGGAGGGAAGGGGGGGTATGGAGAAGTCAACGGTTAAAGATTGACGATGAGGGGGGGTTAGAGAGGAGAGATGTTGGGGGAAGAGCAGGGGAAAGGGATGAGAGAAGAAAAGATAAGAGAGGGTGGGAGAGGAGGGAGTAAGAGACCAGAACCTAAGAAAGCTAGTACCTTGGATTATTTGGAAAGATTACAAACACTTAAGCTGAAGAGGTGACTAAGTCATATATAATAGAGACCACAAAAGACCATAGTGTTGTGTGTCATGTGAGAGGCCAACTGACACGTAGGCAAGGTAGAGGGCCATGAGACAGCTTAATGCTCGGGTTGTTTGGATAGAGGAAATGCTCTGGTGATATATTTTTGCCATTTACGAAAATAGGATTCCATGGAGCGAGATCTGGAAAGGTATAGATCTAATTTCTCTCTATGAAGAAGACTGTTTAGATCATGTTTAACATCTAATATAGTTGGTGGGGTTGATGAAATCCATTTCTTTAGAATGGCTCTCCTAGCGATAATAAGGCAGCTTATCAGCCACGGCTTATTCTTTTGGGCGAGCATAACGTGCAGACTGAAAGGCTTAGCAGCAAAATGTTCCAAATTTCCAAAGATGAGATGAAGAAGATTCTTAGACGGCTGAAGGCCAGTAATCGATTCTATAAAGCTTTCCACTTGGTCCCAGAACATAGAAATAGTTGGATAAAACCAGAGCCTGTGTAGAAGGGATGGCTTTTGAAGGTTATAGTGTGGACAACCTTGGGTACCCATTGACAATTTTGAGAAGCTACAGGGCATATAGGCGGGATGCATTATTTTGAGTTGTTGTTCACGCCAGAACTCATTCGATATAAAGGTGCAGGTGGTGTTAAAACCTGTAAGTATTTGGCCCACTGTAATTGTACTTTGAAAATCTTTAACCCAAGAGGCTGTCAACGTGGAATCCAGAAGTTTGCAGAAGTGTAGATTGAGTGGAGCGTATATGTCCGATATCTTGAACAGTCGACGTAGCAGAAGAGTATCAATTAGCGAATTATGGAATGTGATGGATTTATCTGGAGCGAGGTTTTCAGAACTTGCAGCACATAGATAAAGTGGTGGGGAGGCAAACCCTTGTGCGACATGATGTGCAAAAATGGTAATAGTGCCCCCGTAGAAGCATCAAATAATTGCACAACATGTTCAAGGCCATGGGAAACCCATACAGCATACGCAGAATACTGCTGTGATTGAGGGAAAGAGGAAATTTTGTGTATCGGAAGGTATCAGGATATCCATGGGGACACGCCCAGTTGGCACCTAATTTCTCTCCAGGCTATAATTGTATCTTGTATAAGCAGATTTTGTTTTAAGTGTGATGGGAGATAGTTGACGCTACAATGAAGCAAAGCTGGCAGGCTATATAGGTGTAACATGTCCTTCTCAATCTCGAAGTTGGAATATCTAGACGACCGGGACAACCAGTCCAAACAAACTCTTAATAAACAGGAAAAATTGTACACTCTGATATTGGGCAGATCTGATTCCCCCTCACTCCTTGGGAGAAATAGTTTGTGAAGAGCAATGCGAGAGTGGCAACCTTGCCATAGGAATTTGGACACAGCTCTACTTAACTTTAAATTGTCTCCGTGGTATAACAGGAGAGGGATAGTTCGGAGAGGGTAAAGACTCTTTGGAAAACTAATCATTTTGAACAGGTGAGATCTCCCAAGGAGTGATAATGGCAGGTCCTTCCACATGTCCAGTTCCGCTATAATTTTGCCTATTACTGGCATGAAGTTAAGATGATAGAGTGAAGAAGGAAACTTCCCTATCTTAATGCCCAATGTAATGTGGTTCCTAGCTAGAGTAAAGATAATGTTTAACATCCAGGGGGGAGGTCATGCATGATAGAGAGGAAGAATCTTGCTTTTTGAAAAATTTATACACAAGCCCGAGCACTGTTTGAAATTAGTGAAAACGTCATAGATGTGTGGCATATCTAGGGTTGGATTTGAGTTGAAGACCAGAATATCGCCTGCAAAAAGTTCTATACGGAGATCCTGTTGGCTGATTGCAACTCCGTGTAGACGTGATTTAAATAGTAGAAAGCGCAATTATTTTAGTATTTTGGCGTCTAAATTTAGTAAGGAGATCGGATGGTAAGAGCTCGGGTCAGGAGTGAGTACTTTAGCTGTTACTTTATAAAATTCAAAGTGTAACCGTCCGGAGCAGGGACCTTACCATTGGCCAAGGAAGCTATCACGGTATGGATATATTGTGTTGAGATTGGAGCGTTAAGCGAGGCCAAGGCGGTCAGGTCTACTTGCGGAAAGGAAAGGTGATCTAAAAATGCTTGCGCTCATGTCAAATCTATCGGGTCAGGTCCATACAGTTGGGCATAGAACTGTTCCAAGGTACGAACTATCATTTTAGGAGTGTCCTGTAAGGAGCCATAAGAATCTTTCAAAGCTGTGAACTGAGTGGGCAAAAATGTTTTTTTACAGAGGTGAGCAAGTAAGTTACCTGATTTGGTACTGAATTTATGTTATTGTAAATCCAGGTAGGACTGGTGGATGGTTTCTTGAGCTTTGGCCCAGAGATCGAATTGACTTTTTGCTTCCAGCTAGGTTTTTCTGTTTTCATGCAAATTCATATCAGCAAGGCATGCTTGGGCACCTCTCATGCAGTCATTGGCCCCCGAAAATTGTGAAATATTATTTTTTTTATAAGCTGCTGCGAAGGTGATAATTTTCCCCCGTATCACAGCTTTGTCTGTTTCCCAGTACAAATTAGGGTTAGTTTTGTGGGCAGCATTAGTGAGAGCGAAATCTGATCAGGTGTCAGAGATCACTTGAATGAGGTCCTAATTGTTAGCAAGATATGTAGGGAAGCGGCAGATTCTAGGGGACTGGTTAGAATCAAAGTGCTTGAAATGGATGGAGATCGGGCTATGGTCCGAGATGACCATGTCATGGATAGCAAAGTTAGTAATGGCATTTACAAGTGAGGGATTGCAGAAGAAGAAATCTATTCTTGAAAGAATATGATGGACAGGAGAATAGAATGTGAATTCCTTACCTTCCAGGTAAGACAGACACCAGATGTCTGTCAGTTGCAATGCCTCTACAAAGTGGGAGAGCAAGGTAACAGGGGGAAGGAAGAGTGTGAAAGAGTTGCTGGTAATGCACATGTCTTTCGATTTGTCTTCCTGCCAATTCATGAGGGAATTGAAGTCTCCTCCCATCATCCAAATCAGATATACGTTGTTCAGCTTCTGATAAATGTTTAGCATTCTCACCCATTGCCCTTCTAAGTTGCTCTATGCCAGAAGATACTGCCTGGGCTACAGCAGCAGTAATTGTAGGTGAAAGTAAAGTTGCCACAGCCTGTGCAGTTTTCTCATACTGGTCATCAGGAGGCTGTATCTCTGAATACACTGACACTGGCTGAAGCTGGGAAGCAGCCGTGCCGGTCTCCATGCTGTTGGCCATCTTGGCTGCAGAGGAGGGAGAGTAGCAGTTGTCAGGCCGTGGTGCAGTGGCGGACCCGTGAGGTGCCGGTACGAAGTACTGCTCCATGTAGAGCGGTAAGGGGAACAGGAGGAGAAGACCACAGGGGCAAAAACTGGTGTCCCAGTGTTGGAGGGCGGGTTTTATAAGCTGAAGGGACTGGAGCCACTGTTCCTGCCTCCTTCACATGTGGTGCCGGAACCCTAGATCCAAGTTTAATATAAGTATCATATCAGTTCACTCTAATCTGCGTGTGAGTCTATTTTCTGGTGGTAATTTACTCTGGTTAGAAGAGTACTGTGGTGTCAGCAGGGGTTGGGCTTTCAGAGAGGGGTCCAGAGCGTCAGGGAGTCCAAAAATAACTCAGCGACTCCTGAGGGGGTAGTGCTACGATGTGATATCACCATACAAAATTCTGTCTCCATTGCATTTCAGGCTTTATAGTTAAAACACATCTTGTATCAGCCACAGGAAATCTACACACCAGCAGTTGAAGCTGTGAAATCTCCTTGTGGCTACAATTGGATGACCTTCAATGGGTCTAGTAGCCTTATGTATTTTACTTAAATGCTGCAAATCCAACTGGCTACCAATTAGGGGATTTCTGAGGTGTCCGCATGTTACAACTAGCAGCTGAACTGCTATTACAAGCAGCAGGAGGGGACGTCCCTACTCCTCCCGCCACCTTCCGCCATTTTCTCTGGATCTCCCATCCCAGCAGGAGACCTGAGCGACCAGTCGGTGCATCCACCAGCTGGTCAGAGAGCCAGACAAAGCCTGAATTGGCAGTTTACCTGGCAGTGATGACCTGTTTTCACTTCCAGTTTACCTGGATGACCTGTTATCACTTCCAGTTTACCAGGATGTAAACAGCGACATTTTTAAAAAACCAAAAGCATTCAAAAACATTGATCTTTGTGTTTTAAATGCTTTTAAGTGCAGAGGAGGGATTTGGGGTCTTATAGACCCCAGTTACCTCCATAAAGAGTACCTGTCACATGCCTATTACTGTCACAAGGATGTTTACAATTCTTGTGACAGCAATAAAAGTGATAAAATATTTTTTAAAGCAACAGTGTAGAAATTAAAAAATAAATGAATAATAATAAAAAAAAATAAAGTGCCTCATCATCTCTGTGCTCGCGTGCAAAGGCGAACACAAGTGTCTGTCCTACATGTGCTCAAACAGCGATCATGCCACACATGTGAGGTATCACCGTGAATGTCAGATTATGGACAGTAATCCTAGCCCCAGACCTCCTCTGTAAATCTAAAGTGGTAACCTGTAAAGGCTTTTAAAGTGTCGCCTATGGATAGTAACATTTACGTAATTTGTTGCTTTTCCAGGAGCTTGCGCAATTTTAAAGCTTGCCATGTTTGGTATCTATTTACTCACAATAACATGTCTTTTATATCATACAAAAAAATTGGATTATGTATTGTGTTTTTTTGCATTATAATTCCAAAAAGTTTATTTTTTCCCAAAAAAACTGCGTTTGAAAAACCACAGCGCAAATACCATGTGACATAAAACATTTGAAAACCCACCAATTTAGTCTCTAAAGCCTCTGCTTTAAAAAATATATGATTTTGGGGGGGTTTTAAGTAATTTTCTAGCAAACAATTCCCCAAAAAACTGATTGTTACATGTAAACAAAAAGCCTAGTCCTTAAGTGAATATCCAAGAACATAGTAGAGTAACAGCAGAAAAACAAAATTGTACATGGAGTCTGCCCTTTTTTTCTTGTTTGTTTTTTTGGGTTGTTTTTGCTTCTGTTCTGGTTTTTTCCTCTGCTGTATGTTTGTTCCAATCAAGTTTAAATTCACTCACTGTTGACTGACACACTACCTGTGCTGGAAGTCTATTCCAAGCATCAACTAGGTTAGTTCTGAACTTTCCTCCTGCTAGTTTGAGGTCATGTCCTTGTGTTCTTGATCTTAACTTTATATTTAAAAGGCTGTCAGCTTCAACCTTATTTACACCCTTAATGTATTTAAAGGTTTTAATAATGTCCCCCTCTTTGCCTTCTTCCATGAAGATTATACATATTAAGTTCCATCAGTCTTTCTTGGTATGTATGTGTTCACAATATTTTTGTTGTCCATCTCTAGACTCAGGCTGTCTTTTTGTAAGTGATGTCTCTAGAACTGGGCACAGTATTTTAAATGTGGTTTAACTAAACATCTATATGTTGCAGTCAGGACTTCTTTTCTGTTGCAGGTGATCCCTTTAGTGATGTACACCAGAATTCTATTCATTTTTTAATAAGGTGAAGATATACTATAGATCAAAAAAGCTATAGAAAAATAATTTCATTCTTCCAACATTTTTTAGCATGCAACAGGCCAGTTTAATAATATGTTAATGCTATATAATGTCATTGTATTCTTGGCCTGTGCATGAAGGTGTAGAGATACGTTGTGATATGCAAACATTTTTTGGGAAGTGTGATGCATCACAAAGAGTAGATGTTATAGCCGGAGGGATGCCGGAGGGGCTCCAGGGAAATATTCTCTTGCCATATTAGAAAGAGTGATGATCAGCATGTCAAATTAATGCAAGGTTGATTATTAAACAGGTTTGTGCTCAGTTGATGTTTAATAAAAAATAAGTACAAAAGAAATGCATATGATTTAGGTCTTCAATTTCTCTTTTCCCTAACCTTCACTCTATGCATAATATTGTCACTGTATTTTTGTTTTCTAAAGCCAATGAAAAATGTATGACAGACCAAATGGATTTAGTGCTCAGTATGTTATTTAAAGAGACATTTTCTAAAGGGTAAAGGATGGTTTCAAGCAGTAATTTAAGCCTGACAGCAGGAAGCAAGATCAAACTCAGTAACTTCATGGGCTTGAAAAAACTTGGTAAAAGATCATTATATTTAACACTTTAAAAATTACCCAGTATAGTCATTTGCCCACAATATTTTCTTATTTTTCTGTATAGTATTGCTTCTCACATGAATTAAACAGAGTTGTGGCCAAGGCCTAAGTTTGCCACTAGAGATAAGGGAATTGCTGTATTTCACTCCAAAAGGTCTGCATCATTTTTGCATTGGAGTGACATTGAATAAACTCCCTCACATTGTCTATTTTCCTTTCCTGCCTATTGGTTCATATTATCCTATACAACCCCTATATAAAATAATTGCAAAATATACTTGCATTTACCTACTTGCACAAATTGTTGGGCACAGTATGGTCTAAAGAATTGGGTTTAATACTTGCTCAGAAATTTTGCTTGTTAATTATCATTAGTGATGAGATTTGGGTTTTTGACCTGAATGTAGCCTGTTAGGCTAACGTAGCTGACCTCAGCTAGGGAAGGAGAGAGCACACTGCACACATGCTGTTCAATTGGCTCAGAGCGGAAACTACTGAGCTCATCCACTGAGCTCAGCTGAAGAAGGAAGCAGCGTACTGTGTACAGGATCAATGACCTCAAGTGGCTTCTAGGGGTGGCATAATTGCAATATCCAGTCCATTCTGCAAACAGCAGGATGGACGAAGATCGAGGGTCAGTGTTTTTTTGTGAAGGAATCCCACACTACTGTATGGGTAATGAGTAGAGATGAGGGAAGTATTCAAAAATTCGATTCGGCTGATTCGGCGAATTCGCGGAATAAATTTGATTCGAGTCGAATATATTCGCTGCGAATTTAACTTATAAAAAGGGTGTTTCTAGGCTTCAGAGAGCCTTTATATTAGTGCAGAACACTGTACCTTTAATTTAAATGCCCTTGGAGTCTGCTGGGGAAGAGAAATAATACTGTCAGTCAGTATGACATGCAGATGAGTGCCGTCGATCTTAGAATCACCGCACACTTCACTCATTTGGGCAGTCACGGGGCCAAAACCAGAGTGTGGAGCCACAGTGTGGCGGTGGAGGCAGCAGCAATGGGAGGCCATACAGCAACCTATGACAAAATGGAACCCACCAGCAGTGTGAGGAGACCTGAAAGTGGCACATGGCAGAGTGTGGCGATGGAGACAGCAGCAATGGGAGGCCGTACAGGGACCCATGAGACACTCTGGACCTGGCAGCAGCATGAGGAGGCGGTACGGGGGCCCATGGCAGATTACGGGCCTGGCAGCAGCAATGGGAGGCCCGTAATCTGCCAGCACCCTATGACAAAATGGAACCCACCAGCAGTGTGAGGAGACCTGAAAGTGGCACATGGCACAGTGTGGCGATGGAGACAGCAGCAATGGGAGGCCGTACAGGGACCCATGAGACACTCTGGACCTGGCAGCAGCATGAGGAGGCGGTACAGGGGCCCATGGCAGATTACGGGCCTGGCAGCAGCAATGGGAGGCCCGTAATCTGCCAGCACCCTATGACAAAATGGAACCCACCAGCAGTGTGAGGAGACCTGAAAGTGGCACATGGCACAGTGTGGCGATGGAGACAGCAGCAATGGGAGGCTGTACAGGGACCCATGAGACACTCTGGACCTGGCAGCAGCATGAGGAGGCGGTACGGGGGCCCATGGCAGATTACGGGCCTGGCAGCAGCAATGGGAGGCCCGTAATCTGCCAGCACCCTATGACAAAATGGAACCCACCAGCAGTGTGAGGATACCTGAAAGTGGCACATGGCAGAGTGTGGCGATGGAGACAGCAGCAATGGGAGGCCGTACAGGGACCCATGAGACACTCTGGACCTGGCAGCAGTATGAGGAGGCGGTACAGGGGCTCATGGCAGATTACGGGCCTGGCAGCAGCAATGGGAGGCCCGTAATCTGCCAGCACCCTATGATAAAATGGAACCCACCAGCAGTGTGAGGAGACCTGAAAGTGGCACATGGCAGAGTGTGGCGATGGAGACAGCAGCAATGGGAGGCCGTACAGGGACCCATGAGACACTCTGGACCTGGCAGCAGCATGAGGAGGTGGTACGGGGGCCCATGGCAGATTACGGGCCTGGCAGCAGCATGAGGAGTCGGTACGGGGGCCCATGGCAGATTACGGGCCTGGCAGCAGCAATGGGAGGCCCGTAATCTGCCAGCACCCTATGACAAAATGGAACCCACCAGCAGTGTGAGGAGACCTGAAAGTGGCACATGGCACAGTGTGGCGATGGAGACAGCAGCAATGGGAGGCCGTACAGGGACCCATGAGACACTCTGGACCTGGCAGCAGCATGAGGAGGCGGTACAGGGGCCCATGGCAGATTACGGGCCTGACAGCAGCAATGGGAGGCCCGTAATCTGCCAGCACCCTATGACAAAATGGAACCCACCAGCAGTGTGAGGAGACCTGAAAGTGGCACATGGCAGGGTGTGGCGATGGAGACAGCAGCAATGGGAGGCCATACAGGGACCCATGAGACACTCTGGACCTGGCAGCAGCATGAGGAGGCGGTACGGGGGCCCATGGCAGATTACGGGCCTGGCAGCAGCAATGGGAGGCCCGTAATCTGCCAGCACCCTATGACAAAATGGAACCCACCAGCAGTGTGAGGAGACCTGAAAGTGGCACATGGCAGAGTGTGGCGATGGAGACAGCAGCAATGGGAGGCCATACAGGGACCCATGAGACACTCTGGACCTGGCAGCAGCATGAGGAGGCGGTACAGGGGCCCATGGCAGATTACGGGCCTGGCAGCAGCAATGGGAGGCCCGTAATCTGCCAGCACCCTATGACAAAATGGAACCCACCAGCAGTGTGAGGAGACCTGAAAGTGGCACATGGCACAGTGTGGCGATGGAGACAGCAGCAATGGGAGGCTGTACAGGGACCCATGAGACACTCTGGACCTGGCAGCAGCATGAGGAGGCGGTACGGGGGCCCATGGCAGATTACGGGCCTGGCAGCAGCAATGGGAGGCCCGTAATCTGCCAGCACCCTATGACAAAATGGAACCCACCAGCAGTGTGAGGATACCTGAAAGTGGCACATGGCAGAGTGTGGCGATGGAGACAGCAGCAATGGGAGGCCGTACAGGGACCCATGAGACACTCTGGACCTGGCAGCAGTATGAGGAGGCGGTACAGGGGCTCATGGCAGATTACGGGCCTGGCAGCAGCAATGGGAGGCCCGTAATCTGCCAGCACCCTATGATAAAATGGAACCCACCAGCAGTGTGAGGAGACCTGAAAGTGGCACATGGCAGAGTGTGGCGATGGAGACAGCAGCAATGGGAGGCCGTACAGGGACCCATGAGACACTCTGGACCTGGCAGCAGCATGAGGAGGTGGTACGGGGGCCCATGGCAGATTACGGGCCTGGCAGCAGCATGAGGAGTCGGTACGGGGGCCCATGGCAGATTACGGGCCTGGCAGCAGCAATGGGAGGCCCGTAATCTGCCAGCACCCTATGACAAAATGGAACCCACCAGCAGTGTGAGGAGACCTGAAAGTGGCACATGGCACAGTGTGGCGATGGAGACAGCAGCAATGGGAGGCCGTACAGGGACCCATGAGACACTCTGGACCTGGCAGCAGCATGAGGAGGCGGTACAGGGGCCCATGGCAGATTACGGGCCTGACAGCAGCAATGGGAGGCCCGTAATCTGCCAGCACCCTATGACAAAATGGAACCCACCAGCAGTGTGAGGAGACCTGAAAGTGGCACATGGCAGGGTGTGGCGATGGAGACAGCAGCAATGGGAGGCCATACAGGGACCCATGAGACACTCTGGACCTGGCAGCAGCATGAGGAGGCGGTACGGGGGCCCATGGCAGATTACGGGCCTGGCAGCAGCAATGGGAGGCCCGTAATCTGCCAGCACCCTATGACAAAATGGAACCCACCAGCAGTGTGAGGAGACCTGAAAGTGGCACATGGCAGAGTGTGGCGATGGAGACAGCAGCAATGGGAGGCCGTACAGGGACCCATGACAGATTACGGGCCTGGCAGCAGCATGAGGAGGCGATACAGGGGCCCATGGCAGATTACGGGCCTGGCAGCAGCAATGGGAGGCCCGTAATCTGCCAGCACCCTATGACAAAATGGAACCCACCAGCAGTGTGAGGAGACCTGAAAGTGGCACATGGCAGAGTGTGGCGATGGAGACAGCAGCAATGAGAGGCCGTACAGGGACCCATGAGACACTCTGGACCTGGCAGCAGCAAGAGGAGGCAGTACAGGGGCCCATGGCAGAGTGGCGAAGCGTAAGCAGCTTAAATTGAAGGCCATACAGAGGCCTATGTTAAAAATAATAACATGTTTGGGGCATGATTCATGGCGGATTTAGTCAGTTGTGTCAGGAACTGGTGGTTTGAAATCCAGACTAATCCACGCCTGATCCATTTTCACAAACGTGAGTCTCTCCACACTTTGGGTGGACAGTCGTGTCCTCCGCGGAGTTACAATACCTCCTGCCGCACTAAACACGCGCTCCGATGCCACGCTACTGGCCGGGCATGACAGCCTTTCAAGGGCAAATTCAGCTAGTTGGGGCCAAAGGTCAAGTTTCGTTGCCCAGTAGTCAAGGGGATTGTCTATCTCGGTTGGCAGGGTGCTGTCCAAGTAGGCCCAAGCCTGTTGTTTGAGGTCCTGCTCCAGGTCCACCTGATGCTGCTGCTGCTGCTGCGGCTGGTTAGTAGTTTCCTCACTGCGCTGGTGAAGAAAGCTACTCATCATCGACTGCAGACTGAGGCAGCCGCTGCTGGTGGAGCTGCCACTGCTCCTACCACCCCACCCCTCCCCTGCTGCCATGGCAGCGGAACGCGAGCGCACAGGTCCCACAGTGTCTGAGGATGGACGTTGGCGCAGAAAGGCAGAGACCAACTGACTACATAGGTGGTTTTTATAGTACGTTATTTTGGCCTCCCTCTCAGCAGGTGTGAAAAAGGCCACCATTTTTGAATGGTAGCGAGGGTCCAACAAGGTGGACAGCCAAAAGTCATCCCTCTGTCTGATGGTTATTATTCGGCTGTCGCTACGCAAGCAACCGAGCATGCTATGGGCCATTTGTGCCAAAGAATGCGAGGGACTCCCTGCCTCCATCTCCACAGCATACTGCCACGGTGCGTCTGGGTCCTCTGTCTCCTCCTCTACCAGATGCTCCTGCTCCTCCACTCCTGTCCACTGAGTGGAAAAACCACCCATTTCACTCAATAATTCCTGAGCACCAATGTCCTCCTCTACCTCCTCCTCTTCTTCCTGTCCTGCCCCCACAGGGGTCATGTGGCGTTGAGATCTGTGCGCCACGTCTACCGCACCCTGACCAGCCATTGTTAACAGCATTTGTTCCAGAACGCGCAACAGAGGAATGACGTCGTTCATCCCATAGTCCTGCCGACTCACGAATAGCGTGGCCTCCTCAAAGGGCCTGAGCAAGCGGCAGGTGTCACGCATGAGCTGCCAATGGCTGACATCTAAGTTACACAGGGGAGTACCTAAATCTGCTTGTAACATCAGGAAATCGGTGATGGCCTTTCGCTGTTCGTAAAGGCGGTCTAACATATGTAGGGTTGAATTCCACCTTGTTGCAACGTCGCAGATCAGGCGATGCTGTGGAATTCCGTTCTGCCGCTGCAGCTCAAGGAGGGTGTGCTTTGCGGTGTAGGAATGGCTGAAATGCATGCAAAGTTTACGTGACATTTTAAGGATGTCTTGCAGTGGGATGGTGGATTTTAGGAACCGCTTGACAACCAGATTGAACACGTGAGCCATGCATGGCGCATGGCACAACCTTCCTTGACGCAGAGCAGACACCATGTTCTTTCCGTTGTCGGTCAACATGGTTCGGATTTTCAGTTTGCGCGGAGACAGCCATCTGTCGATTTCTCTGTTCATTACACTCAGAAGTTCCTCCCCTGTGTGACTACGTTCGCCAAGGCATACCAGGTGCAGCACAGCGTGACACCGTTGCGCCCTGCACATGTGATATGCCGGTCGGGTAATGGGACTTGGCACGGGGGTGGCGGCTGAGGACACGGCGGAAGAAGAGGTGGTAGAGGCGGACATCTTTTGTGGACCAAGGACGTGCAAACGTGGAGGCAAAAACGGCGTGACCTGTCCAAGTTGCTGGTGCGGCTGTGCCGGCACCACGTTCACCCAGTGGGCCGTAAATGACATGTACTGTCCCTGACCGTAGTTACAGCTCCACACGTCGGCGCTGCCATGCACTTTGGCAGAGACCGACATGCTCAAAGACTGGCCCACCATCTCTTCTACATGTGAATGCAGGGCTGGCACTGCCTTTTTGGCGAAGAAATGCCGGCTTGGCACTCTCCACCGCGGCGCGGCACAAGCCATCATTTCTCGGAAAGGTGCTGAGTCCACCACTTGGAAAGGGAGGGACTGCAGCACCAGCAACTTGGACAGGAGGACGTTCAGCTTTTGCACCGTCGGGTGCGTGCTCGCAAACTGTTGTCTCTTGGAAACGGATTCCAAGAAAGACTGCTGACGGAATCCGTGAAGAGGAGTAGCAGGAGAAGGAGCATCTGAACGAGCGGAAGATGCCAACGAGCGACAACTCCCCTCAGCAGAGGTGTTGGAGCCTTGACTGGCTGATAGAGGGCGATTGACGTCGGGTGACGAAGCAAGTAACGGAGCGGGTGATGGACCGGGGCTGGGGCAGGCAGAACCGCTGTATCTTTATCACGGTTTTCCCAGGCCACCGAATGGTGACGCTGCATATGCTGACGCAACGCTGTAGTCCCAACATGGGCCCCCTGGCCACGCTTGACTTTCTGGCCACATAGTCGACATACGGCTACGTTTACTTCCTCGGGCGGCTTGACGAAAAATTGCCACACCGCCGAGTAGGAAACTTTGCCCCCGCTACTCCTCACTGGCTGACTGCTACTTTCTCCGTGCACACCGGCACCACTACTGGCCGTGGCGGTAGGCTGCAGTGGAGCTGGTGCTCTACTCCGTGGCCGTTTGCCTCCACTGACACTGCTGCGACCCTGCTGCCTCCTGGGCAACCCACCGACTGTTTTGCTCGCTGCCAAGCTGGCACCCTCTTCTCCTGATGATGCGGAAGCAATAGCCTGATGACGACGAGGCTGCCAAGTGCGATCAGCCTCATCATCATCAATTAGCATCTCCGCCTCACTACTAGCCCCCTCGGCTGCGTGTGGGTCAGGAGACAGACCTGTCTCTGGACCGGCTACCGAGCCACTCTCCTCGCCAGTACTTCTTCGCCTGGCTGCTGAAGAGGCGGATGTCTCCCCCCGTTCCTGACCGCCCTCTGTTAGCTCTTCCTCACTGTACAGTGGGGCTGAGCCCACAGCATGCGATACTTCGCTTGGTGAGGGAACACCAAAGGACAGGGGCAGGTAGAGGACACGTGATTTCAGTGGGCTTGCTCCCGGGCCATGCCAACTAACGGTTGTGTCTGACGTACCCACCGACCGTTGGCTGTAGGTGTCAGAGGTGACCTGGGAAGAGGAAGACGACCGAGCCAACCAATCGATGACGGCAGGGTTGTTGGTGGAGACACGACCGCTGGATGACACCGGGAGCACTGGCCTCTGGCTGCGACTAGTGCTGCCTCGACCCCTTCCTCTGCTGCCACGTCTGCTCGCTCCTGAAACATTGCCTCCTCTGCCACTCCTCTGCGTGTTGTCTGACATACTCTTTAATTCAAAGATTCTGTGTCCCTGAGTAACGATTCTGTGTCCCTGAGTAACAATTCTGTGTCTGTCCCTGAGTAACAATTCTGTGTCCCTCAGTAACAATTCTGTGTCCCTCAGTAACAATTCTGTGTCTGTCCCTGAGTAACAATTCTGTGTCCCTCAGTAACAATTCTGTGTCCCTCAGTAACAATTCTGTGTCTGTCCCTGAGTAACAATTCTGTGTCTAGAGTAACAGTTCTGTGTCCCTGAGTAACAATTCTGTGTCCCTGAGTAACAGTTCGGTGTCCCTGAGTAACAATTCTGTGTCCCTGAGTAACAATTCTGTGTCCCTCAGTAACAATTCTGTGTCCCTCAGTAACAATTCTGTGTCTGTCCCTGAGTAACAATTCTGTGTCCCTCAGTAACAATTCTGTGTCCCTCAGTAACAATTCTGTGTCCCTCAGTAACAATTCTTTGCCTGTCCCTGAGTAACAATTCTGTGTCCCTGAGTAACAGTTCTGTGTCCCTGAGTAACAATTCTGTGTCCCTGAGTAACAGTTCTGTGTCCCTGAGTAACAATTCTGTGTCCCTGAGTAACAATTCTGTGTCCCTCAGTAACAATTCTGTGTCCCTCAGTAACAATTCTGTGTCTGTCCCTGAGTAACAATTCTGTGTCCCTGAGTAACAGTTCTGTGTCCCTGAGTAACAATTCTGTGTCCCTGAGTAACAGTTCTGTGTCCCTGAGTAACAATTCTGTGTCCCTCAGTAACAATTCTGTGTCCCTCAGTAACAATTCTGTGTCTGTCCCTGAGTAACAATTCTGTGTCCCTCAGTAAAAATTCTGTGTCCCTCAGTAACAATTCTGAGTCTGTCCCTGAGTAACAATTCTGTGTCCCTGAGTAACAGTTCTGTGTCCCTGAGTAACAATTCTGTGTCCCTGAGTAACAGTTCTGTGTCCCTGAGTAACAATTATGTGTGCCTGAGTAACAATTCTGTGTCCCTGAGTAACAATTCTGTGTCCCTCAGTAACAATTCTGTGTCCCTCAGTAACAATTCTGTGTCCCTCAGTAACAATTCTGTGTCCCTGAGTAACAGTTCTGTGTCCCTGAGTAACAGTTCTGTGTCCCTGAGTAACAATTCTGTGTCCCTGAGTAACAGTTCGGTGTCCCTGAGTAACAATTCTGTGTCCCTGAGTAACAATTCTGTGTCCCTGAGTAACAATTCTGTGTCCCTCAGTAACAATTCTGTGTCCCTCAGTAACAATTCTGTGTCCCTCAGTAACAATTCTGTGTCTGTCCCTGAGTAACAATTCTGTGTCCCTCAGTAACAATTCTGTGTCCCTCAGTAACAATTCTGTGTCTGTCCCTGAGTAACAATTCTGTGTCCCTGAGTAACAGTTCGGTGTCCCTCAGTAACAATTCTGTGTCTGTCCCTGAGTAACAATTCTGTGTCCCTGAGTAACAGTTCGGTGTCCCTGAGTAACAATTCTGTGTCCCTGAGTAACAATTCTGTGTCCCTCAGTAACAATTCTGTGTCCCTCAGTAACAATTCTGTGTCTGTCCCTGAGTAACAATTCTGTGTCCCTCAGTAACAATTCTGTGTCCCTCAGTAACAATTCTGTGTCCCTCAGTAACAATTCTTTGCCTGTCCCTGAGTAACAATTCTGTGTCCCTGAGTAACAGTTCTGTGTCCCTGAGTAACAATTCTGTGTCCCTGAGTAACAGTTCTGTGTCCCTGAGTAACAATTCTGTGTCCCTGAGTAACAATTCTGTGTCCCTCAGTAACAATTCTGTGTCCCTCAGTAACAATTCTGTGTCCCTCAGTAACAATTCTGTGTCCCTCAGTAACAATTCTGTGTCTGTCCCTGAGTAACAATTCTGTGTCCCTCAGTAACAGTTCTGTGTCCCTGAGTAACAATTCTGTGTCCCTGAGTAACAGTTCTGTGTCCCTGAGTAACAATTCTGTGTCCCTGAGTAACAATTCTGTGTCCCTGAGTAACAATTCTGTGTCCCTCAGTAACAATTCTGTGTCCCTCAGTAACAATTCTGTGTCTGTCCCTGAGTAACAATTCTGTGTCCCTCAGTAACAATTCTGTGTCCCTCAGTAACAATTCTGTGTCTGTCCCTGAGTAACAATTCTGTGTCCCTGAGTAACAATTCTGTGTCCCTGAGTAACAATTCTGTGTCCCTGAGTAACAGTTCTGTGTCCCTGAGTAACAATTATGTATGCCTGAGTAACAATTCTGTGTCCCTGAGTAACAATTCTGTGTCCCTGAGTAACAATTCTGTGTCCCTCAGTAACAATTCTGTGTCCCTCAGTAACAATTCTGTGTCCCTGAGTAACAGTTCTGTGTCCCTGAGTAACAGTTCTGTGTCCCTGAGTAACAATTCTGTGTCCCTGAGTAACAGTTCGGTGTCCCTGAGTAACAATTCTGTGTCCCTGAGTAACAATTCTGTGTCCCTGAGTAACAATTCTGTGTCCCTCAGTAACAATTCTGTGTCTGTCCCTGAGTAACAATTCTGTGTCCCTCAGTAACAATTCTGTGTCCCTCAGTAACAATTCTGTGTCCCTCAGTAACAATTCTGTGTCCCTCAGTAACAATTCTTTGCCTGTCCCTGAGTAACAATTCTGTGTCCCTGAGTAACAGTTCTGTGTCCCTGAGTAACAATTCTGTGTCCCTGAGTAACAGTTCTGTGTCCCTGAGTAACAATTCTGTGTCCCTCAGTAACAATTCTGTGTCCCTCAGTAACAATTCTGTGTCTGTCCCTGAGTAACAATTCTGTGTCCCTGAGTAACAGTTCTGTGTCCCTGAGTAACAGTTCTGTGTCCCTGAGTAACAATTCTGTGTCCCTCAGTAACAATTCTGTGTCCCTCAGTAACAATTCTGTGTCCCTCAGTATCAATTCTGTGTCTGTCCCTGAGTAACAATTCTGTGTCCCTCAGTAACAATTCTGTGTCCTTCAGTAACAATTCTGTGTCTGTCCCTGAGTAACAATTCTGTGTCCCTGAGTAACAGTTCTGTGTCCCTGAGTAACAATTCTGTGTCCCTGAGTAACAGTTCTGTGTCCCTGAGTAACAATTATGTGTGCCTGAGTAACAATTCTGTGTCCCTGAGTAACAATTCTGTGTCCCTCAGTAACAATTCCGTGTCCCTCAGTAACAATTCTGTGTCCCTCAGTAACAATTCTGTGTCTGTCCCTGAGTAACAATTCTGTGTCCCTCAGTAACAATTCTGTGTCCCTCAGTAACAATTCTGTGTCTGTCCCTGAGTAACAATTCTGTGTCCCTCAGTAACAATTCTGTGTCTGTCCCTGAGTAACAATTCTGTGTCCCTGAGTAACAGTTCTGTGTCCCTCAGTAACAATTCTGTGTCCCTGAGTAACAGTTCTGTGTCCCTGAGTAACAATTCTGTGTCCCTCAGTAACAATTCTGTGTCCCTCAGTAACAATTCTGTGTCCCTCAGTAACAATTCTGTGTCTGTCCCTGAGTAACAATTCTGTGTCCCTCAGTAACAATTCTGTGTCCCTCAGTAACAATTCTGTGTCCCTCAGTAACAATTCTGTGTCTGTCCCTGAGTAACAATTATGTGTCCCTCAGTAACAATTCTGCGTCCCTCAGTAACAATTCTGTGTCTGTCCCTGAGTAACAATTCTGTGTCCCTGAGTAACAGTTCTGTGTAACTGAGTAACAATTCTGTGTCCTTGAGTAACAGTTCTGTGTTCCTGAGTAACAATTCTGTGTCCCTGAGTAACAATTCTGTGTCCCTCAGTAACAATTCTGTGTCCCTCAGTAACAATTCTGTGTCCCTCAGTAACAATTCTGTGTCTGTCCCTGAGTAACAATTCTGTGTCCCTCAGTAACAATTCTGTGTCCCTCAGTAACAATTCTGTGTCTGTCCCTGAGTAACAATTCTGTGTCCCTGAGTAACAGTTCTGTGTCCCTGAGTAACAATTCTGTGTCCCTGAGTAACAGTTCTGTGTCCCTGAGTAACAATTCTGTGTCCCTCAGTAACAATTCTGTGTCTGTCCCTGAGTAACAATTCTGTGTCCCTGAGTAACAGTTCTGTGTCCCTGAGTAACAATTCTGTGTCCCTGAGTAACAGTTCTGTGTCCCTGAGCAACAATTCTGTGTCCCTGAGTAACAATTCTGTGTCTCTGAGTAACAATTCTGTGTCCCTCAGTAACAATTCTGTGTCTGTCCCTGAGTAACAATTCTGTGTCCCTGAGTAACAGTTCTGTGTCCCTGAGTAACAATTCTGTGTCCCTGAGTAACAATTCTGTGTCCCTCAGTAACAATTCTGTGTCCCTCAGTAACAATTCTGTGTCTGTCCCTGAGTAACAATTCTGTGTCCCTCAGTAACAGTTCTGTGTCCCTGAGTAACAATTTTGTGTCCCTGAGTAACAGTTCTGTGTCCCTGAGCAACAATTCTGTGTCCCTGAGTAACAATTCTGTGTCTCTGAGTAACAATTCTGTGTCCCTCAGTAACAATTCTGTGTCCCTCAGTAACAATTCTGTGTCTTTCCCTGAGTAACAATTCTGTGTCCCTCAGTAACAATTCTGTGTCCCTCAGTAACAATTCTGTGTCCCTCAGTAACAATTCTGTGTCTGTCCCTGAGTAACAATTCTGTGTCCCTCAGTAACAATTCTGTGTCTGACCCTGAGTAACAATTCTGTGTCCCTGAGTAACAGTTCTGTGTCCCTGAGTAACAATTCTGTGTCCCTGAGTAACAGTTCTGTGTCCCTGAGTAACAATTCTGTGTCCTTGAGTAATAATTCTGTGTCCCTCAGTAACAATTCTGTGTCCCTCAGTAACAATTCTGTGTCTGTCCCTGAGTAACAATTCTGTGTCCCTCAGTAACAATTCTGTGTCCCTCAGTAACAATTCTGTGTCTGTCCCTGAGTAACAATTCTGTGTCCCTGAGTAACAGTTCTGTGTCCCTGAGTAACAATTCTGTGTCCCTGAGTAACAGTTCTGTGTCCCTGAGTAACAATTCTGTGTCCCTCAGTAACAATTCTGTGTCCCTCAGTAACAATTCTGTGTCTGTCCCTGAGTAACAATTCTGTGTCCCTCAGTAACAATTCTGTGTCCCTCAGTAACAATTCTGTGTCTGTCCCTGAGTAACAATTCTGTGTCCCTGAGTAACAATTCTGTGTCCCTGAGTAACAATTCTGTGTCCCTCAGTAACAATTCTGTGTCCCTCAGTAACAATTCTGTGTCTGTCCCTGAGTAACAATTCTGTGTCCCTGAGTAACAGTTCTGTGTCCCTGAGTAACAATTCTGTGTCCCTGAGTAACAGTTCTGTGTCCCTGAGTAACAATTCTGTGTCCCTGAGTAACAGTTCTGTGTCCCTGAGTAACAATTCTGTGTCCCTGAGTAACAGTTCTGTGTCCCTGAGTAACAATTCTGTGTCCCTCAGTAACAATTCTGTGTCTGTCCCTGAGTAACAATTCTGTGTCCCTGAGTAACAGTTCTGTGTCCCTGAGTAACAATTCTGTGTCCCTGAGTAACAGTTCTGTGTCCCTGAGCAACAATTCTGTGTCCCTGAGTAACAATTCTGTGTCTCTGAGTAACAATTCTGTGTCCCTCAGTAACAATTCTGTGTCTGTCCCTGAGTAACAATTCTGTGTCCCTGAGTAACAGTTCTGTGTCCCTGAGTAACAATTCTGTGTCCCTGAGTAACAATTCTGTGTCCCTCAGTAACAATTCTGTGTCCCTCAGTAACAATTCTGTGTCTGTCCCTGAGTAACAATTCTGTGTCCCTCAGTAACAGTTGTGTGTCCCTGAGTAACAATTTTGTGTCCCTGAGTAACAGTTCTCTGTCCCTGAGCAACAATTCTGTGTCCCTGAGTAACAATTCTGTGTCTCTGAGTAACAATTCTGTGTCCCTCAGTAACAATTCTGTGTCTTTCCCTGAGTAACAATTCTGTGTCCCTCAGTAACAATTCTGTGTCCCTCAGTAACAATTCTGTGTCCCTCAGTAACAATTCTGTGTCTGTCCCTGAGTAACAATTCTGTGTCCCTCAGTAACAATTCTGTGTCTGACCCTGAGTAACAATTCTGTGTCCCTGAGTAACAGTTCTGTGTCCCTGAGTAACAATTCTGTGTCCCTGAGTAACAGTTCTGTGTCCCTGAGTAACAATTCTGTGTCCCTGAGTAACAATTCTGTGTCCTTGAGTAATAATTCTGTGTCCCTCAGTAACAATTCTGTGTCCCTCAGTAACAATTCTGTGTCTGTCCCTGAGTAACAATTCTGTGTCCCTCAGTAACAATTCTGTGTCCCTCAGTAACAATTCTGTGTCCCTGAGTAACAATTCTGTGTCCCTGAGTAACAGTTCTGTGTCCCTGAGTAACAATTCTGTGTCCCTGAGTAACAGTTCTGTGTCCCTGAGTAACAATTCTGTGTCCCTGAGTAACAATTCTGTGTCCCTCAGTAACAATTCTGTGTCCCTCAGTAACAATTCTGTGTCTGTCCCTGAGTAACAATTCTGTGTCCCTCAGTAACAATTCTGTGTCCCTCAGTAACAATTCTGTGTCTGTCCCTGAGTAACAATTCTGTGTCCCTGAGTAACAATTCTGTGTCCCTGAGTAACAATTCTGTGTCCCTCAGTAACAATTCTGTGTCCCTCAGTAACAATTCTGTGTCTGTCCCTGAGTAACAATTCTGTGTCCCTGAGTAACAGTTCTGTGTCCCTGAGTAACAATTCTGTGTCCCTGAGTAACAGTTCTGTGTCCCTGAGTAACAATTCTGTGTCCCTGAGTAACAATTCTGTGTCCCTAAGTAATGATTCTGTGGCCCTAAAGTCTCTTTGGCCCTAACTCTGTCCCTAATACAGAGAGGTCTGTCTCTCTTGAATGACGGGAGGCTAATGGAGAATTCTAAGATGGCCGCAATTTATAGCTCGACCATTACACAGTGCTGGCTGGCTGGCTGCTGATTGGCTAATGCGATCACATGTCATGAATGAATGCATTATGGGTTAGCGCGCCTTGTCTGCGCGCCTTCCCAGAGATCCCCGCTCCGTCGCCACACATGTCGCCGCCATTTTTGGAAAATCGAATTTTTCCTAATCTTCTAAACGAATTCCACTTCGCCAAGTTCGATTCGCTCATCTCTAGTAATGAGAGGAGGTGCAGCATTTGAAATGGAATCAATGCTGGTTTGTACTATTTAGAATATATGTGGTTGGGAGATTTATGGAAAATGTTGCTGAAGGTGAACTTACGCTTACTCTTATTCTTGTCGCTGACCTTTCATTTCAGCCACACATCCAATCACTGTCCAGATCTTACCACTTTCACCTGTAACATTTTCAAAATATGTCCCTTATTAACCATTGACACCGCCAAGTCTCTCCACTAATTCACCAACATTATTTTTGCCTCAACTTATGTAACTCCCTCCTCATTGGCATAACAGTACACAGGCTTTCCCCCTTTACTTCATGAATGCTGCTGCCAGACTCAATCAGCTTATCAACTGCTCAGCATCTGCCACCCCTCTCTGCCAATCAATCTACTGGATTCTTGTTGCCTTACAAATAAAATTCAAAATACTAACAGCAACATACAAAGCCATCCACAATTCCACCTCCACCTACATCACCAACATTGCTTCAGAATATCACACAAACTGGTCTCTTTGCTCCTCCCAAGACCGCCTACTATTCAGCTCCCTCCTCACTTCCAGAGCCTATCCCATCCTCTGGAATTTTCTTGTGCAATCCCCAAAAACTCATCTCTTTGAAGCCTATCTGACCTAACCTAACAACTGAAATTTTCCTTTAGCTCTTCCCTCATAGGCAGAGCAAGCCTGGGTGTCCTAGCATTACCTCTGACAACCCCTACCCTTCCCTGGGTAACAGCCTCTTAGCCCATAGGATTGTTGGGAAGAAGGGAGGAACCCAGCATCCATCAATGTTCTTCCAGGCTGAAACCCATCCCCTGTGCAGAGAGAAGGTGGTAGGTCTCTGAGAGCTTTGAAAAAAGCGATCCACGAGTACCAACTTGTGGACACCTGGAGAGTAATGCATATGAAAGACAGAGACTATACCTTCTTCTCCAATGCACATGAGATATATTCGAGACTGGACTATATCCTAATAGATCACCAACTTATAGAACTGTTGGTTAAAATAGAAATAGAGATGAGTACATTCTCGGACCATGCCCCTGTCATTATGAAAATGGGATGGGGGAGACGGTGGACGGGAGGGCTAGGATGGAGACTAAATGAGGCCCTTCTCTTGGACAAAGATATAGCTCAGAAGATTGGGGAAGAGATTGAGGTATATTTTAAGGAGAATGAGACGGAGGAAGTATCGACAGCTACAGTATGGGAAAGTCACAAGGCATATATAAGAGGAATCCTGATTGCGATGGGAGCAAGGAAGAAAAGAGAAAGAAGAGAGAGGGTCAGTGGGCTCCTAAAAGAAATCATGGACTTGGAGCAGATACAAAAGAAGAAAATAACAAGAGATACAAAACAGAAGTTAATGGATAAAAAAGATGAGCTAGAGAGATTGATGGAAGAGGAAAGGAGAAGAGTATATAATAAGGTATTAAGTGAAAGATATAGATGGGGAGACAGACCAGGAAAATACTTAATGAGAGCTCTGAATAAAAAGAAAAATAGAAATTACATAGAAAAGATAAAAAAATCCTAACGGGGAGTTGGTTTACTCAACTAAGGAGATTATTAAAGTGTTTACGGAATACTATAGAAAGTTGTATAATATTAGACCCCAAAGCTCGTCAAAAGAAACTGGAAAGGATATTAAAGAAAAAAGGAAGACCTATTTAAAAAACGCAGGATTACCAAAGTTAAGTGAGGTACAACTGAATGCCCTAGATGCGGAAATTTCCCAAGATGAAATAAAAGAAGCACTAAGAAGTACGGGGGGTGGAAAAAGCCCAGGACCAGATGGGTATACAGTTAATTACTATAAAAAATATAGGGAAATATTGTTACCTAAGTTAAAGAAGTATATGAACGATTTGGGAGGAGGGATGGAGGGTAGAAGAGAATCTCTTCAGGCCCATGTTGTACTCATTCATAAGGAAGGAAAAGACCCCTCTCAGTGTTCCAGCTATAGACCAATTTCATTATTGAACACCGATACTAAGTTGTACGCAAAGGTCCTAGCAAATAGGCTGAAAGATCTAATGCCAGAATGGATCCATGGAGACCAGGTGGGTTTTGTCCCAGGGAGAGAGGGTAGGGACAACGGGTTCCGAACTCTGATGCTAATCCAGAAAAGTAGAAAAGGGAAAGCCCCGGTGGTGCTGTTGTCGATTGATGCCGAGAAGGCGTTCGATAGAGTGAACTGGGGCTTCATGATGGACAACCTAGAAGTGTTGGGGATTGGAGAGAGAATGCGTGAGTGGATAGGTAAACTATACAGGGAACCCACCGCAATTATTACGGTAAATGGAGAGAGATCGGAATCCATAGGGATGTCCAATGGAACAAGACAGGGCTGTCCTCTGTCCCCCCTGCTATATGTTTTGTCATTGGAACCCCTGTTGTCAATGATAAGGAACAGTGGTGCGGTAAAGGGAATCCAGATTGAAAATATAGAACATAAAGTAGCGGCCTATGCAGATGACTTATTATTCTATGTAGCTAACCCCCGAATAACATTACCAAATATAATGAAATTTTTGAAGGAGTATGGGGAACTATCAAACTTAAAAATTAATCCAACAAAAACAGAGATCCTGAACATCAATATATTAAAGAGTGAAAAGGAAAAGTTACAAAAAGAATTCCCCTTTATATAGAGAGAAAAAGATTTAAAATACCTAGGGATAAAACTCGCTATCTCTTATAAACAACTGTATAGATTAAACTATATTTCCTTAATAAATGAGACTAAGGAAGAATTGAAAATATTAGGAGGAAACCCATCATGGATAGGACGTATAAACCTAGTTAAAATGGTAATTATACCTAAAATACTGTATAGATTCCAAATGGTTCCGATTAAACTCCCAGAGTCTTTTTTTAAGATAATAAAAAAAATGTTAACAAGATATATTTGGAGGAATAAAAAACCAAGAATATCATATGAAATACTGAGTAGGACTAAAGAAAAAGGGGGAATGGGACTACCCGACGTCAAGAGATATTATAAAGCAGTAATTTTAGCAAGAATTTATGATTGGACATTTAACCAGAAGGGGAAGAGTTGGGTAAAAATTGAAAATGCACTGAGTGGGATTAGTTTGAGTAAGATGATATGGATTCCAGCACATTATAGAAAAATTAATGAAAACACAAGTAATTACACTTTAAATGTTTTAAGGGTATGGGATAATTTACACAAAAATATGAAATGGGAATTCAACTCTTTATTAATGCCTCTTGCAAATACTGATTATTTCCCCCCAGGAAAGGATGAGATATCAGGGAGATGGTTTGAGAGGGAAGATGTCCAACTGAGAGATGTACTGGTAGAGGGGAAATTGAGATCATTTAAAGAACTAAAAGAGAAGAAGGGAGATATTTTTATTAGAATAGATGAGTGGAAATATCACCAACTAAAATGTTTTATTGGGAAATTACCAAAACCCTTGAGATTAAAGAAGGAGTGGAATATGTTTGAAAGGTTATTAGAAACACGTAGAGATGGGAAACATGGTATTGCCAAAATTTATAGAATACTCACAGAATTAGACACAGACACAAAGTTAATTTTTATAATGAAGTGGGAAAGAGATATGGAGGTGGTGTTAGATGAGGATCAACAGAAAAAGATATTCAGATTGACACACGAGAACGTTAGTATGAGAGAAGTGGAGGTTAATTATAAATGTTTGACACAATGGCACATTACCCAAGTATTGAGCACAGGATGAGTGGGGAGAATTCAAAAATGTGTTGGAGAGGATGTGGAGAGATAGGCACGGTGTTTCACATGTGGTGGCAATGTCCGAAAATTCAGGCTTTTTGGAAAACAATAGTTAAATTGATAGAAATAATAACTGGAAATGACATAGGGTTAGACCCAACGATGTGTCTTCTACATAACGTTGAGATAACAGTAAATAAATATAAAGAATCAGGCGTAGGTATTATTTAAATGCTGCAAAAGGGTTGATACCCAAGTTCTGGCAGAAAACAGAGGTGCCGAAGGAGGAAGACTGGATCAACAGAGTAAATCAGATCAGTAGAATGGAAAAATCGTACTTTATGCAGGAAGATAGTCTGGGAACATACTATTCGAGATGGGAAAAATGGGAAAAATCAGAAGTGAAAGAGAAATATAGAAAATCTTAAATTAGGAAGTTATTTAAAGTGATTGGGCCTCGTCAGACTGGTGAACTTGCAGAGGGGTGGGAGGGAGAGGGGGGAGGGGAATGGGGGGGGGGGGAGGGGAGGGAAAGAAAAGAGTTATCAGAAGGGATAAAATAGAAATGTTAAGACTACTTAAATGTATTGTGTTTCTTTTTATGAAATTTTTTGTAATAACATGAAAAACCAATAAATATTTAAATTAAAAAAAAAGAAACCCATCCCGTGGATGAATATTGAATAGAATTCTGAATCTTTCTGGAGGCGAAGATGGTCTCTGCCTCATAATCCTCCTGGCTATTGACAATTACCCATATATATGGGTTAATTGTTTCATGAAAGAAACATGAAAGGAGTTGGGTATCCTCACGGAAGGAGAAAAAGATGAAAACAAACACAGTCGATCTGTATTTGGAAGAACATCAAGGACATCACTTCTCTCAATCTCTGAATACTGAACTCCAATGTGGGCAAACTGTGTGCCAGTCTCTGGAGCCATTCTTGCTCCATGCAGACACTATGTGAAGAGACAGAGGTCTCACACTGATGAAATCACTTCCTTCAAAAATCCTTATTAAGTAAAACAGTTCACATCAGAATCAGCACTGAGGAGACCCATTCCCAAAATGCTAATCACCCTATAGATATCTACATATCTATAATGGAGCCCAGCTGGTTACAATACATTAGCAAGGTGCATTCCAATGTACACAGTTTTGCTCAAAATAGATTCTTGAAGGAAGTAATAGCTTTTGTATTTGGCCATTCATTATGATTGACGTGGTTCATCATCACTGGACAACGTGATTGATGATAGATGTTCATCATAAGGCTTTTTTTTTTTTAATAAAGGACTTGTCAAAAGATATGTACGGGTCTTTATTTACTGTTATTATGTACCTTTTACTCATTCACATGGGGGGGTATCTGAGGGACCCCTTATTGTTAAAGGGGCTTCCAAATTCAGCTAAGCCCCTGCCCACAGACAACCATAAGCACTGGGCCAGGGTTGTTGGGAAAAGGCCCTTGTCGTCATCAACATGGGGACAAGGTGCTTTGCCAGGGGAGGCCTCCCTGGCCAGTCCCCCTCTTTCATGGACTGCCAGGCTGCATGCTCAGAAGAGGGTTTGGTGTGGATTTGTGAGGTGGCCCTCACACATTTTTTCCTTGTATATTGTGTGGCATTCCACCTTAAAATTCATACCAGATCCTAAGGGTCTGGTGTGGAATTTGGGAGAGCCCTTTTTGTTTTTTTTGGGGGGGGAGTTTGGCATGGAGCACACATTAACATTAATACCAGACTCTCATCAAGGATAAGGGTCTGATGTTTATTTTTAGGTGAACCCTATGCTGAAAGAAAAAATCCTACTGACCAATGGACACCTCTGATCTATCGCTAACTTGCCTTGGGGCTCTACCACTAAAAGGATACAAAGGGACAGGGTATTCCAGATGATGTAATTGACCAAAAAGGGCCATGGCCATTTTCAGTCAATGTGATTGTTCAAATGTGGCCATCCTTGGTCACTGAAGTTACAATATCCCCTTCTCCTTTGTTTACATGACTGGGGATTCTTTGCCAGTAAATCAATGAGGTCGCTTGATGCTAAGGACAAGACAGGTGAAAAAAGTCCATAAATTTAGAATGTCTGAATGGCCAAAATTCAGTTCGAACCTTTATTCAGATTGAACCCTGGGCTCATCCCTGGCAGGATCCATGGGCAAACTTGAATCTTAAACTATGTATCCGAGTAATGAGACACTGGTTGCGTGAAAGATGCACAGTTTAGCACAGTGGGATTGCTTGCATAGTTTGGCCAAGACAATCTTGACATGACATGCTCAGCCAATGACTGGAAATACATCAGAATATCATTGAAAAAAATGACAAGGAAATTGCCTAAGTAGTCACTGAAGACATTTACAAACTTTTGGAAGACAGCTGGGGCATTCCGTAAACTAAAGGGCATTATCAGGTACGCATGATGCCCATCTCTGATGTCTTCCACTTGTCCCCCTCATGTATCTAGATTAAGCTGTATACTCCCTGAAATCCAGCTTAGAGAAGTTTGGAGTAAGTAATAAATGAGAATAGTAATGCATTTCCAGCCCCTGTAATCGTCTACACAGTCTGAGGGCGCCATCCTTTTTTTCCACAAAAAAGAACCCTACATCAGCTGAAAAAATAGGAACATATAAAGTCTTTTTGTAAATATTCCTTTGTGTAGAGCTTCATAGCCCAGAAAGGGGATAGACTGTGCCTTTGGGTGGAGAGGACCCCGGGAGTAAAGTTGACCTTACACTAGTAGAATTTAGTTAAAAATTTTGAGTACAAATTGCCAGTTGCATGGCTTCTTTCAGTCTCTTGGGGGAGGGGTGATTGATCTGAGCCTCCTCGATAGCTTCAGAGAGACCCACTGGATACAAAGTGAGAGATCATTCTGGCCCAACTTTGGATCTCAGAAAAGTACTGCTCAACAGGCAGTCTTCCATGGCATAGAGCACAGGGGTTCACCACTGCATTGTGCATTCAGTCAGGGTCATCGAAGAGGAGACATAAAGTCTCCTACAGAAACGAAGGCAGAATCAGAGGGTTGTAAGTCGAAGGCCCAAGATAATGGGTCACCATTATTACTATATTGCCAAAAGTATTGAGACACCCCTCCAAATCATTGGATTCAGGTGTTCCAATCACCTCCATGGCCACTGGTGTATAAAATCAAGCACATAGGCATGCAGACTGCTTCTACAAACGTTTGTGGAAAAATGGGTTGCTCTCAGGAACTTGAATTCAAGCATGGTACTGTAATAGGTTGCCACCTGTGCAATAATTCCATCCGTGAAATTTCCTTGCTACTAAATATTCCACGGTCAACTATTAGTGGTATTATAACAAAGTGAAAGCAACTGGGAATAACGGCAACTCAGCCACAAAGGGTAGGCCATGTAAAATGACAGAGCGAGGTCAGCACCTGCTGAAGCGCACAGTCGCCAACTGTCTGCAGAGTCAATAGCTAAAGACTTGCAAACTTCGTGTTGCCTTCAGATTAGCACAACAGTGCGTAGAGAGCTTCATGGAATGGGTTTCCATGACTGAGCAACTGCATCCAAGCCTTACATCACCAAGTGCAATGCAAAGCGTTGGATGCAATAGTGTAAAGCACGCCGCCACTGGACCCTAGAGCAGTGGAGATGTGTTCCCTGGAGTGACGAATCATGCTTCTCTGTCTGGCAATCCAATGGACGTGTCTGGGTTTGGTAATTGCCAGGAGAACGGTACTTGCCTGACTGCATTGTGGCAAGTGTAAAGTTTGGTGGAGGGGGGATTATGGTGTGGGGTTGTATTTTAGGGGTTGGGCTTGGCCCCTTAAGGAACTCTTAAGGCATCAGCATACCAAGACGTTTTGGACAATTTTATGCTCCCAGCTTTGTGGTAACAGTTTGGGAATGGCCCCTTCCTGTTCCAACATGACTGCGCACCAGTGCACAAAGCGAAGTCCATAAAGACATGAATGAGCGAGTTTGGGGTGGAGGAACTTGACTGGCCTGCACAGAGTCCTGACCTCAACCCAACAGAACACCTTTGGGATGAATTAGAGCGGAGACTGCAAACCAGGCCTTCTCATCCGACATCAATGCCTGACCCCACAAATGTGCTTCTGGAAGAATGATCAAACATTCCCATAGACACATTCCTTAACTTTGTGGACAGCCTTCCCAGAAAAGTTGAAGCTGTTATAGCTGCAAAGGGTGGGCCAACTCAATATTGAACCCTCTGGACTAAGACTGGGATGCCATTAAAGTTCCTGAGCATGTAAAGACAGGCGTCCCAATACTTTTGGCAACATAGTGTATCAGTTTTTTAACCTGCTGTTGTTAAGAACCCAGAGAATGCGGGTGGAGCTGGAAATACAAATTATAAAAATTTTTTTAAAGTCCCTGCTATTACTGCTAATTGGTCTAGTAAAGAAATTTTGGGTGCCTGGACCACATGTGGAGAAGGGGCAGGGGCTGACTGCAGTTGAGATGTCCAGAAAGTGAGTGCTTGGATCTGGTGATAAAGCTTACAGAGCTGTAATACAAATAACTGGGACTGAGTGACATCTATCTCCACGGTGTTAAAACTTATGATAATGGAAGCAAAGCTGTTTGCATTCTGCTCTACAAAAATAGTGTCACTTGCCCGATGTTTTCACATAGAGGGCTTGTTAGCCTCCCTGTAAAAGCAATACAATTACATGAAAAAAGTGTTAAAAATGTAAATTATAATAATTTTTTTTAAAGTAACCCTGTCTCCCTGTGCACACATGTGAATGCATTCGTGTAGGGCATGCATGGGTATACTGTATAAACATGGATTGTGCAACACATATTGTACAGTATATCACTGAGAATGAGGGAGTGAGAAAATTAATTCTTGAGCCATCATTTGCTCTAAATGACCTGTAAAAGCGTTTTAAAGTGTCGCTTATCAAGAGCTTAGGACCTTAGCTTGAAAAATACCCTTAGTTTAAGGCTTGACATGTTTAGTATTTATTTACTTAACACAAACCCATATTATATAGTTTACCAAAAATTGTTTTTTATATTGTGGCTATGTGCACTAAATTAATTTTAGTGTATTTTTCCTGTGTAGGTTTGATAAATAGCTGTGGAAACATGCAACATAAAAAATTGCAACAGCTTCCAAGTTATTCTAGAGGGTCACTGCTTTCAGGAAATTTATAGTTTTTTTTACCAAAAAAAAGCAGATTTTAACATATGTGTGAAACATGAAAAAAAATGCTCTGGTAGCAAAGTGGTTCTGCTTTCGTTAGATACCCTATTTTAGATCCAGTACTCTCATCACTGGATCTCTGTTCTTCTCTATGCAATGCTGGCAGATAATGGTTGGTGGAAGGGTCTGGCAGGGTGCTGTACTTCCTGAAATCATCACAATCATTAACCAAAATAAAACTTAGATCATTGACACCTGCCATAATGCCATGGCTTTAGCTGCCACAGGATTCTAAAGGCTGCAGCAAATATTTTTTTTGTTATGATGACCAAGTCTCCTTGAGAAAAGGCACTTCAAGAACATTGCCTGCTTACAAGACTTGTTAAGAGAAATAGAATTTCGTTGCTTTAAGCTGAATTATAAACAGAATTTAGGAGTATATTAAAAGGGAGGCAAAGCTAGCAATGTTACCAATAGCAGCCAAAATTTCAGCAGACATGGTTTGATTGTTGGAATGGAAAAATTTTTTTTAAAATATTAACCTGAATACCTGTTAAGAAAGAAAATATAGGGTTTTAAATTAAATGTTTGGGGTACATATAAAACAAACCTTAATACCTTAAAAATAGTGCAGCGCTGAAATGGTGACAATATGACAGAAAAATAGTCCACTAAAAGTCTTGTTCATATGAACGTATCCAGTGTCAGATGTGAATTCAGGATTGGTGATCCGTGTGGAAATGGCTGGAAAACGCACTCACCAGAAGTAAGACACATAAACGCAGTGTGCATTTAAAGCTCATGGGTCATCAATCCAGAGGGAAGTAAAGCTGGTCCGGTTACAGGAATGGTGGGTCCCTCCTCCGTAGATGCAGCAACAGATCTTCCTTCTCACGGTTAGAAGTAGAATTCCAAGATCCAGGTTCTGCAAGCAAAAGCTCCTCAAGGGAGTTTTAGGGAAGGACACCCATAGTGAAGTAGGTCAAAAAAGGCAGCTTTATTCAAAATAGTGATATCCAATTCAAAGCAGGCAGGTATCATACAGATGTGTCAGCAAGACAACTAACCCTGGTACTTCGAATAGTGGCCGCCGGGCCTCCACGTGGCTCCGGCGGCGTAGCGTCTCGACGTCCAGGCTCCTACGGAGGCTCCTACGGAGGAGGGACCCACCATTCCTGTAACCAGTAACCAGTTTATGTGTCTTACTTCTGGTGAGTGCGTTTTCCAGCCATTTCCACACGGATCACCAATCCTGAATTCACATCTGACACTGGATACGTTCATATGAACAAGACTTTTAGTGGACTATTTTTCTGTCATATTGTCACCATTTCAGCGCTGCACTATTTTTATGTTATTGCTTTTAAGTTTTATTGGTTGCTTAGAGTGCTCAGCCGCTATCAGGATTAGCGCTCACTGCTGTTGTTTTCTTATTTAAACCTTAATACCTACCTCTATGCTGCAACATCAGTGTAATGCTGCAGCTGTCCTAGGTTGGCTCTAAGACCGAGAGCGATCACATGACTGCTGATTGCTCAGTTCTTGGTCTGTTCAGAGTGGAGAGCAGTGTTTGTCACTGCTTCGGTTCTCCCCCTCCAGCGTTCACAGGAGCACCATGCAGGAGGGGGGGGGGGGGCAGGTTGTTTGATCTTTTAGCAGCAATGTGAGAGCTGCAACCAGCTGTCATTTAGGCAGCTGTGTGGATCCCAACAATATGGTCGGAATCTTTTCCGAGCCTGGCGTGGCTCTGTTATGTCAGCTAATGGCTAACAGTAGCACGGTCACAGGTGACCAAAAGGAAGTGCACTCATGTGACCCACAAAATAAGTATGGCCAAAAAAGCATTGGCCATACCTTTTTTTAATGAAAACCAATACCAAGAGATACCAGGATCATTCACAGTGCTACATTTGTTGATCAGCACCCTACCTTGTTCATGCCCTATACACAAGATACAAAAATTTAAGAAATACAACAAATTCCAGAAATGTATTACAGCGTTTTTGAAAACTGAGGATAATGTGAATATCTCAGTTTTGGAAATGTTCATACTGGGTTGCCCTGGTATGAAAAGCAATGTTCTTATGCAGTGCAAATAATTTTAGTGTCAAGTGAAGATTCCAACTGTGATGAGGCAATACACTTATGCCATTGTGATGACAAAGGATTGGTGTATGTGTTTCTGGATAAAGAAGGCCATTGGGTATACTCTTCCATGTACTCCAAGCGTTGCTTCCCATGGCTGGAAATCACAAGTATTCCATCCTGTGTGATGCCGTAAATGCAGGAAATATACATGTCACGGAGGGCCAGTCCCTCTCCCATCCCCCGCCATATCCCTCCACCCCTCCCTTCCCCCTTGCACATTCCGATGAAGGTGTAGCTTGTAGCTTCCATGGACAGTGCTGGGCCGGCTGGGCCGGCCGTTGCTGAGGCAACCTAGCCGGGTCCCACATGGTTTTCAAAAGACTCGCACAGGAAGCAGCCCTCCTCTCTTTGTTCCTGTCCATGCTGCTGGAATCATCTTGCTCCCGGAAAGATGCTGGGAGGCTCGGGTAAGGGGGACCAAGCCTCCCCAGCCATCCCCGCTGCGCACTCTGCAGACCCCCAAAAAGGTCAGGACTGTAGCCTTCTGCAATACCTAAGGGTTGGGAGTCTCCACAGCTCTGCATGAGCCTTCTCCTCAAAGATCAGACCCCACAGCTGAGACCCTGCCAGTCTGTAAGCCTGTCTACTGGGCTCCCTTGCACCCTGTCCACTGCTGAGTGCCCTGATAGCTGCTGCTGAGGGACCCTGCACGTTGTCCGTGGCTGCGTGTCCCTGGAAGCTGTCTGCTGCTGAGTGCCCTGGGAGCTGCTGCTGAGGGACCCTGCACGTTGTCCGTGGCTGCGTGTCCCTGGAAGCTGTCTGCTGCTGAGTGCCCTGGGAGCTGCTGCTGAGGGATCCTGCACACTCTCCGTGGCTGCGTGTCCCTGGAAGCCATCCACTGCTGACTGCCCGGGGAGCAGCTGCTGTCTGCTGATCGCTGGATGTCCCTAGAAAGCTGGGTGGGAGCTGTGCTAGGCCAGACTCCACAGCTGGAGTCCTGTTGAGTCCCCGTGACCCCGATGTCCCTAGAAAGCTGGGTGGGAGCTGTGCTAGGCCAGACTCCACAGCTGGAGTCCTGTTGAGTCCCCATGACCCCGATGTCCCTAGAAAGCTGGGTGGGAGCTGTGCTAGGCCAGACTCCACAGCTGGAGTCCTGTTGACTCCCCGTGACCCCGATGTCCCTAGAAAGCTGGGTGGGAGCTGTGCTAGGCCAGACTCCACAGCTGGAGTCCCGTTGAGTCCCCGAGACCCCTGCCCAGGGGTAGGTTGCCCGCCTGTTGCCCAAGTCTCCAATCCGCTGTCCAGTCACGGAGGAAGCTCAGCTGAGGCGTCCAAAGGGGGGAAGACCGCACAAGCCACCCGGCCGGAGAAGACCCCCCCATGCCTGGAATCGTCCCTGGTTTGCGCACACATCACCTCCCTGCCATTTCCCCATTGAGTGTCTGTCATTTTGTTGTTTCAATAAAGCTTTGTGTGTTCCCCATCTTCTCCGTGTGCTCTGTCCTGCCTACGCTTCCGTTACAATACATAATATTCATGCTGATGTATGTGGTGTAATTAGAATTTGTCATCATTCTGTGACCTGATTACTTTTTTAAAGTTTGTAAACTTCAAACTATCATACAGTTCTAATGAAGGTTAAACATTGTGATAAATGGTAATTCCATCACAGTAAAGCAGCCAGGTTATTACTCATGACTTGTATTACCTTATTAAAATATGAAGCTTTTGAAACTGTTATCACACGTTTTGGGAAATACATTACTCAAAGTCATATAACTAATTTGAAAATTCAAGTTAAATTTTCAGAAAAGTTAGTGTGTTTGTAACCGCTTCCATTCAAAGGTTTGCACCATGGTAACTATTTTACATATGTATTATAAGCACTTTATGCTTTTGTAAAGCAACTATTTACTTTGTTTCCACATTCTGTATATTGTTTGCAAAAGTTATTTATTTCTTGTACATGCAGTATATGAACGTACATTTGAAGGACAGAATGCAGATAAAAGGAAGTGAATTGAAGTCACTGATATGATAAGATGTTAAAAGAGAAGTATGGATATGTTTTTTTTTTTTTAAATCCTACTTACCTAGGTGGTTGCGCGGTCTGATGCTGCATCTGTCCCTCGCTAAGGGTGAGAACTCAGCTATCACATGACCGCTGATCGCTGAGTTCTCACAGCTGCTCTGAGCAGAGAGCAGGACTGTCAGTCACCCGTCTGCTCTGCCCCCCTTCTCCCGTGCTCACTGGAGCACTGGGCTGTGGATGGGGAGTCACAGGCTGGCTCAGGCTCTTAGTGGCTCACTGAGAGGTTGAGCCTGGTGCCGCACCAGATTCTGGGGTGGATCCGACTTTGAAGTCACTTTCCCCAGCCTGGACTAGCTAAGTGATGTCAGCCGACAGTGGGCTTCAGCCTGCTGTCATTTGAAAATGGGTCACAGGATTGCAGAACGAACTTAATTCCTGTGATCCACAGGAGAAGTACAGCCAAAAGAGCTTTGGCTGTACTTCTCCTTTAACTGCAGGAGGTGAGATCAGTAAGATCTGTACCCAGCTTGTACAGATCATTACCCAGTACCCATGGCACCTCTGAGCTCTGAATTACAGCATGCACAGCTCACTCTACAGGAACCATGTCACCTGTGAGATTTGCCATCCAGCACACATAGTTCACTCTCCAGTCTGAATACCATCAGAGAGAGCTACAATCCAGAACAAACAATTCATTCCTCAGTATCCATGCCACCAAGGAGCTCTGCACTTCATCACATACAGCTTAACCACCTCCCGCCAACCGCACACATATATGTGGCCTTTGTGCTGGTGGGCTTTAACGCCTCTAACTGCGCTTTCACAGCACATTAACCACATTCTTGCGATCAGGAGCTTTCTGATCATGTGCCAATCACAGCAGTCACGTGATCAGAATGCCTGCCTCTGCCTCTCAGCATTTAAAAATCTGTTAAAGGGGGTTAAAGGATAAGTTTACCTTTGGAGCATGATACATGTTCCACACAGTTTTAGGGTGAAACATAACATGTTCCAGCATCTGCACCTCCCTGCCGAAATCCCCTCCCCGGACAGAAGAGGGGGGGACCATCTATTATATTTGATACCTCAGTTCCCTATATTACATACTGTAACCTATGCCTATCTATAGCATGCAGTGCCTCAAGTTAAAATGCAGTACCTCATGCATGACAAAAACAGTGTTGCATACCTCGGTATTACATGCAGAAATTAATATCCTAGATTATTTTCATAACTATAAAGGAGATTTTTCAGTGAGATTGCACGTCACATATTACAACCATTAGTTATTTAACTGCTTCCTGTCTGCCATACGCATTATAAAGTGTGGGGTTATCTAGCTCAAGTGTAGCACTTGACAGTGAGTACAGTCCATGCCAGATATTGCAATTTAAGGGCTTGTTGGCCTACTTTTATTTAAAAGAAAGTTTAATCAGAGTTCCAAAAAACCAAACCAGTGGGTTTCCAGCACAGGGGGTTTCACCATTAACACAAAATGAAATATCCAGCCTCCTGGCTCACTTTAGCAAATAAATAGATATCCAGCCTCTTGGCTTACACATACAACATTGCCTTTCGGGCCTTCCACTTCAGGCCCTCGTCTATCTCCTACAGACCATTTTTTTACCAGCATTTTCCACATAGATAGCAGCTCCTTGCTCATCTGGCCCTCAGGCTTGGGTTTCTGTCTATTGCAGTGTAGACATGCACCCCTCTGCTCCTTTTCGCACACCTGGGCCCCTTAGGAGGGTGTAACCCAAACCCATAGTCAGGTCTCTATAAAAAGAGTCCAGCACACACCTAGCACACATTTTCCACATAGATAGCAGCTCCTTGCTCATCTGGCCCTCAGGCTTGGGTCTCTGTCTATTGCAGTGTAGACATGCACCCCTCTGCTCCTTTTCACACACCTGGGCCCCTTAGGAGGGTGTAACCCAAACCCATAGTCAGGTCTCTATAAAAAGAGTCCAGTACACATTCTCCACATAGATAGCAGCTCCTTGCTCATCTGGCCCTCAGGCTTGGGTCTCTGTCTATTGCAGTGTAGACATGCACCCCTCTGCTCTCTTTCACACACCTGGGCTCCTTAGGAGGATGTAACCAAAACCCATAGTCAGGTATCTATAAAAAGAGTCCAGCAAAGACCTGGTCAATTAGCGTGCTGCTGTTTCTGAAAACATGGACTCAGGATTGGAGATTTCATTTCTCCCATATCACTTTGAGATCTATGGGCTCCATGTCCTAAAACAGACTTTACTAAACAATGAGGAAACTGAAAAGCCAGTTTCCTCTGCATGGCAAAAGCTCCCAGGAGCAAATCAATCTGCCTAGATGAGAATCCTGGGAAAACAACTCTGTTTAGGCCCTGGCAGGGCACTGCCACAGTACATGTACTTGAATGGGAACAACGATAGCAGCTGCAGCCATGATCCTGATATCTTTCTCAGCCAATGGGCTTTCTTGTAACAGTGAACATGGCTAATATCTATCATGCATGGGCATTAAAGTGGTAAAGGCTCAATGTTTTTTACCTTTATGCATTCTATGCATGAAGGTAAAAAACCTTCTGTGTGCAGCAGTCCCCCCAACCCCCCTAATACTTACCTGAGCCCCATCACGATCCAGCGATGTGCACCAGAACCTCAGCTGTCTAGGGTCTATGCATCCTCATTGAATGGGACAATAGCTGGAGCCATTGGCTTCTGCTGCTGTCAATCACAGCCAGTGAGCCAATGAGGAGACAGAGGGGGCCGAGCCATGGCTCTGTATGTGAATGGACACACAGAGAAGTGACTTGGGAGTGCCTCTGCTTGGGTGGCGCCATAGCAAGCTGCTTGCTATGGGGGCACCTGACAGGAAGGAGGAGCCTGGAAGGGGACCCAAGAAGAGGCGGATCTGGTCTGCTCCGTGACAAACCGCTGCATAGAGCAGGTAAGTACAGTGTTTGTTATGTTTGTTGTGTAAAAAAAAACTGAACCTTTAGTATTGCTTTAAGTTAATTTGTGCAAGATTTAATAGGGTATAAAATAATTATGACAAATGTACTGATGAGAAAACAAAATGAGCTGAATTTAGTAGTATAATCTTGCATAATCTTTAAAAATTCCAATTACTGCCATGAATATTTTCAGGACTTGGTGGAGAAGATACTCTTAATGTGCAGATCATTAGCAAATGATTTCTCCATACCTAATAACTGATCATAAAAGATGTTGATACATATCTTTAGAAACAAAACCAGCTCTAGTGTAATCTGCTATGCTTCCAATGTTTGAAATATTGTTGAAGTTGGACACAGTCAAATACACATTTGATGTTGCATATTTCTTGTTAGGTTTTCTTTACAAAATGTGGCATGTTAATCAAGCAGTAAATTGCTCACAGGTGATTCCATTCAGTTAAACAGCACTTCTTGCAAAGTCTAATCCTGTACCCAGATTTTTATGTGCTTGTTCCTCATTAGCCATCTGTTCAAGAATAAGAAGGAATTTGATTTTCTCTGGTTTCTGTGAAATCCAGGTGCTGTACTCAGGGACGTAGGTGAGCTGAAATCAGGAGATTGTTTATTAGGAAATTGAGGGCTGCATTGCATTTTCATTAAGTTATCTCCTATCAGCTTGTGATAATATGTTTTTGTCCTTCATCTGGTGTTACGTAAACATTGCTTATTTTTCTAAATGCTTTACCCTAAGATAGAGTCTCCTTTTTCTGTTTTTTGAGCATCTACATCACCTAAGCATTATGCACAAAATGGAGCCATGTGTTAACAATGCCCTCACCTTCATCATTTCAGTGCCTATTTCCACAATCTTTCTTTCTACAGTTTTGCACAGCACTGGTCCCTCTTTACATCTGGTCAAAATAACTAATCTGAAAATGTCTTCATCTTCTCATTTCAGCACCTAACATCAGTCCCATATAAATCTGAGGATAAATAATATGTTGGTCTAGTGACATCAAAGCTGAGATTTCCCAAAAAATTTGTAAAGTAACATAAAATAAAAGATTTCTGCGAAGCATGGTACAGTGTGTGAAAGGAGAGGTATGGCCAAAGCCAAAGAGTTTGCCTTTTAGAATTTTGTCCTGAGTCGAATGAGGGCTCTCCCATGGCTGTAGCGGCTGTAGAAGAGGTGCGGGAAGCAGATGCAGGCTGAGGATCAGCGGAGCTCACCGGCTATACATCTACCATCTTGAGATGCCGCGCATGCACCCCAGAGGAACTGTATTTTTGTAAAAAAAAATGCAATCCCCTTTTACTAGCAGTGCCCTTGAAAACAAATTATTTTTTTATGACAGTTTAGTTCTACTTTAACAAATTACTTCTGAACTTTTTGTGTCTGGATGTCAAGAGTTACTCCACATTTCCAGCACTTGCACCTGTTATAGTTGTGATAAAGAAACACATTATGTAAGTCACCATTCTGCTAGTGTCCTTATGATGCCACCTCCTTGCACTCCCCCCTGCAGAGTTTGCCTTTTATAATTTTGTTCTACCTCACTCTGTATCTAGGGGATGCTCTATATAATTAGTCCTACCCTTTTTATTCATGCACTATGATTTTTGACCTATCTGATATTCATCTGTTATGATCTGTTATGACAAGTTTGGGATTAAAGCTCTCTATGATCTGCAAGATGTCATTTGGATCGAGCCACTGTCTGCCAAGCTACTGAGACTGTTAGTTAAATTATCTCACCACAACTGTATCAGTTATAGAAATCACAATTTCAGAACAAGCACATTTACAATTGAATTATACTTAAAGTTTGTGTAAATGTGGTACATAAATCCAGGATGGTTTCTATCTTACTATATCACTTGTGTGTTACCTTTTTTTTTTATAAGTGCTCTATACTAAGATGGGAATGTGGCCACCACTTTCCCCTAATCTCTATAAAGTACACTAGTAACAGGTGAATTGTATTTGTTTCCAATTACTCTCTCTCTCCATCCAGTATATTATCGCTCTGCACAATAAGCAATGTACTCACACAAGAAATCCTTGCAGATTTGAGTAGTTCTTGCTGATTCACTTGCTCAGAAAAACATACATATGCTTTTTATATATTTCCTGAATCCCCTTCTGTATTATTTGAGACCTGAAAAGCTAATAGCACAGTGGGTATTCATGCTATTATCAGGTTACAATGTAGTAAAGCCTATTTAAATGATGATTACACATGTTAATGAGCATCGTTATAATGTACTACACAGCACATTACCTTCAATAAATATAATTGTTTATGCACAGTAATGAGGGGATGGAATGCCCCAAAAACTAATGGCATTCACTGAATGCTTATTTATTGCTATAAAAGTCTGCCATTAGACGTGGACATCTTAGAATGCTTTTTACTGTATGTGTTCCTGTGTGTTTCTTCTTAAAAAGCTGCCACTCAGCTCTCCCTCCTTCTGACATTGAGACGGAACAACAGTGAGACTTTCCATAGAATTTCATCTTAATGCTGCAGTCTACCTGCAGAAGCAGGAGGAGGTTTCATTTGTAGAGTTTAATGAAGGTCATTAAGTTTTACCCCTCAGTCAGGGTTAATGCATTACCTGGCAACCAAAATCGGATCTCACATCAGAACCTTGGCTGCGGACCAAGCTCCTCAAACAAAACAGTTGTATAAAAGTGCCCACTGGGAAGGTAGAAAAATGTAAAAAAAACATTGAGGCAATTTCTGTTCTGATTTACTGTCAATTCACTGATAGCTAATGTTATGAATGTGACTTATGCCTTGCCAGAAAACAGTATACATAGAAATCTCGCACAGTATTAAGACCAATCTCTCATTTTAGTGGTTTGTACAAACAGGTTTTTCTTTTAGGATATTTTTATTTCCCTTTAAATGTTCTTCTGTGTGATTTTTTTTTTCTTTTTGGTCAACAAGAAAAAAACATAAAATGCCCATGTAGGTCAACATAATAGGTTCACATTAATCTAGCAATCCTAAACAGTATATGCAGTATTTACCTTGATTTCTCTCACCCACTAGTCTTTTTGGCCATTGTGAGTGAAGGAAAAAGAGTTGTAGAAAACAGAGTTGTTTGACTAAAACTGGAGAGTGCAAAATCTGGTACAGCTCTGTATTTTAGCCAATCAGCATCTAACTTCATCTTGTTCAATTTCAATCAAGATTTGCCAAAAACAAAACTGGACACTGATTGGTTTCTGTGAAGAGTTGCTGCAGATTTTGCACTCTCAAGTTTTAGTAAATCAAGCCCAAAGCCTGCTAGACTTCCCTTGTGACAGTGCTAAATGGCCTGAGCTCTGTCACGTGGGGTCAAATGCTTCTCCATAACTGGAAATTCTGGGTATTTCCTTCAGCTCCTGGCACTAGGTAGTGCATTTGGGGAGAAAATTAATGGTATGTGCTGTAAAAGGGGGTGGATTGGCACAAGCCAGCGCACGTACTACACAATGCAAGGCAATTTATTACCATGCATTGTAGTGAGATACAATTTGAGAAGAAGATACCACACTTGTTTTGTGTGATTGTTACATGTAGGACAGCCCATTGAAATGAATGGGCTACCCTAAACACAATGCATCAAATTGTGTAAAAATGCATGCCCACTCTTGTACCTGCATAGGTGTGAACATAGACTAAGAGAACAATATTTCTGCCATAGGATGTACCTGACCTGCAAAATATTTTTATATTCCTTGATCATTATACAATAATGTAATGTGGTTAGATCAAATTAATCCCATGTAATGGCTGTACGTGTAACTACCAATCTCCTACCACAGCTGCCTATAGACTTTTGGGTTGGAAACAAACTTTTCCAGGTATCAGAAGGAGTCTGAATAATGATTTTTACTTTTTTTCACTTACTCAGTGGCCCAAATTGTCCTTACATTTTGTTTTTTTGTACTTGAGAAATTTTTTTTTCAAAATAGCAGCTTTGCACTTTTCTTGACAAATGTAAATGAAATTCACCACATTATACTCAGTCTCTTTGTGTTTTGATTACTTATACTGCTTTAAAAACTCACATATCAAAGTATTGACTCACCTCTTTTATTTGGTAGCTGACATAGTACAGCATATCAATACGTTTTACAGCTTTGCTTTTAACTGTAATTTAATTACTTCAACATTAAACTCTTGTGCCCCACCTCTAATCACGTCTACCCAGCATGTCATAACTAAATACGTCTGCTGCAGGAAAAAAGAATGTCACCTTTGGATGCATTAAATGTTTTCTGTATTTTATGTCTACTGTATTATGAACTACCATAGATTTTGCAGCTCCTATCTGTCACCGGCAGGTGGAAGAAGGCTCTCATCAAGGTGCAGACTCTAGAAGTGTATTGTCTTCATTGGAGTCTTGGACTTTGCTGCACGACAGCTGTTAAGCTGTGGCTCTATGAATTGACTTACTGGTGATATGTGACAGTCAAACCGTAATAGACATCTATGCTCAGACACTGCATCAGTGTACTTGGACAAATTTAAGCCTTTTATAAGCAAAAGTGTGTGATGTATGGATGCCCAAGAACCCCTGGATGTAAGCAAAAGTTAACTTGACAATCATTTTATGACCAATTTGCACACCTGAATACTTTTTTTGTATGTTTTGCCTGAATGCACTGTTTATCTGAAGGCTTTTATTTTTTCATTTATGCATCCAGCCTTCATGATATCACTATGTTATAGCTGACATAGTAATTACATGACCGGGAACCACTCTGGTTCCCGGTCATCAGTAGGGACCTGAGCTGTCAGTGATAGCCTGGATTGAGAACCACCAGCTATGTGATGTGTCAGCTCCTGGCTGTCAAAGGGGGGTGTTTATAAATGTATTGCCAGCACAAAGCACCAAACTTTTTTATGCACATTATGGTGAGGAAGGGGTTAAAGCAAAATTCCAGGCAGATAATAAAAAATAATATTAATTAAACAGACTTACTGTAATCCTCTACAAAGTGAGCCTGAGAATGGGTGAGACAGAAATCGGAATGTGAGCCATTTAGGCTATACTGGTTTAAATAGTTGTAGCACTACTTACTTAGAAGTTGCTAGAGATTTGGGTCCCCTTATAGTCCTGCACAGCCAGGCAACATGCATTCCTTGCAGACTTGCATTCAGAAGACAGTAACCAGTCCTTGAGCTTGGTTTTTGTGATTGTATTAGGGGTTTAGAACTTGGACGGAATAAGGGACTTGTGGGATGCCCAAGGGAACTGCAACTGAGGACAACTAATTAAACTCTGTTTTTTTTTTTGGGGGGGGTTGTTTTTTTTTTAATAAAGGGCCCCAGTAGCTTTATGTCATAATGTGCTAGTATGCACCACATATTATGGCAGACCTACCTGTCAAACAATGCCCTTCAGCCATAGGCTGTCGGTGCTCCCTCTTATCAGGGGTCCTTCCATCTTCTCCCTGTCTTCTTTTTCCGGTTTCCCCCTGTTCAGTTGTTTGAATGGCCGGATCATGATGATGTCACTCTCACGCATGCTCACAGAAGTAGTATTATCACGGCACAGAGCGGTGTCATAAATGTACACTGAGTTGACAAGCAGGCAGAAACATTTGTAGCAGAAGACCCCAATGGGGTCTCTTCTGTTATAAAATCCCTATTTATATATTGCATCAAAAATTTGCAGTCATTGAAAGTAATTTTTTTTAGTTTTGAATACTGGAGATGGCTCTTGAAACCTTTGTGGGGATTTACTGCTGCCTTTGCCTCACTAGAAATATTTTTTCCTACTTTTTCTGCTTGCCATTCTCTCCACTGGGCACACCACTACTGGAGACAACTAAGGCTTAATTCTGACTGCCTGTTGTTACCACCCCCCACTCTCCTGACAGCCTAACAAACAAGAAGGGATCGTGCACATGTTGCTGCTGAGATGCTTTGCTTTGTCTTACTGAGTTTAACTGTCAAACTTGTCCACTGGAGTCAAAAGGTCCACAAGCCAAATGTTAGGTTTGCAGTTGCTGCATGCTAGATTCATGCAAAATATTGTTAAAAGAAATGGAAGAGGAGATGATATCTCTTGGGGTTGCCAAATAATCTCTCCCATCTGGCAAAAAATCTTCACCTCTTACAGTTTAAAATTTATCTCTAATAAATAGGCATCCCCAGCAGTGGCTCTGCTGTCGATGATTCCTAGTTCCATCTCAATGGTTAAAAGGACATTTTGTGGCACTGCCTTCTGGCAGCTCACATCTCTATATCCTAACACTGGAAATCTACCTCTCCTCCCACTTTATTGGAATGGGCCCAAATATTTAATCAGATAATGGCCATGGAGACACTGGTTGCGGACAATAGCCCAGATCCTTAAATAGTATGCACCACCTGTTATAGGGCTTACAGCAATTGAAATGCTTTTTGAGCTTTAATCTTCCAGTAATTATTTCTTTTTACTTCTATCGATCTTTCAAAAATTTCCCAGATTGCTCAGTTATCCCTTTTCTCTCTCCTCCCCCTTTTCCCCTCCTTCCTTTCCTCTCACTCACTCTTTCCATGCTATATTTTACTGCCACTATTGGCTTACCAATGATGGCCATATACACGGTGAAGTTGGCAACCTATTCTACTCATTTTTTCACAGGTATGGTATACCACTCCTATCTGTTTGGGGGACATCACCCATGACAAGTTTTTTTGCTCACCATTTTCAGCTGTTAGTTCATTCCTTTGTATTGAAATACTTAAAACTTAGAATATAAAGATATTTAACCCCCCCCCCCAAAATGGAAGAACTGATTGCTCTATAATGTGGTAGCCCTTTAAAATTTACAAATATTTGGTCATGCTGGCTTCACTTTCAAATGACTGTGGAATATTCACGCCTCATGGATATCTTCACTTAAAATTACATTTCACTAGGAAACTTTCCTCCTGGGCATACATACCTTGCCCTCATGCTAAAAATACCCATACCCGGGTGTCTTTCCTATGCCCTATAAGAGGTGGGAGCAAGGGGGGAGACTGTAGGGGATGGACACCTATTTTCCATAGAGGTTTTTCTCCTCCCCCCATGATCTCCCCACCCCTCTCCCAACTGTTGCCCCCCCCTTTTTTTCCTTTCTCTCTCTAGCGTCTTCCCGAGGATCCTCCTCGCCTTTTTTTTTCTCTCCCTAGTCATTGCTCTTCACATTTCCCTCTGTATTTCCACTCGGGTCATTACCCCCTTAAGGTAAATACCAGCTAGATTGCTGAGCTCCCAATGTACTGTATAGTCTCTGCCCTGATTAACACCTGCTACCATTTCCCCTCATGCCTCAAATTTGAGGCCCCAGTAGCGCCATCAGGAATCTGGCTTACTACACCTTGTTGAAAAAGTATTTTTCTGTTAAAGAATATGTTCTCAATCCCTGTCATAAATGCTTTCCTACACTTTACATGTGCTAGCTTTCATGTGTGCTTTTAAAGCTATATATGATGTGGCCAGTTTGGTCTTTCTGTATTAGTTTGGACCTAATAAAGTCTTTATGGAACTAAAATAACAAAAAACAGGCATCCAAGAGTATCACCATCTAAACACCCGAATGCTGCTTTTTTACCATTTTCAGAAAAACGATCTGCTTAGAAACTAACTTTAGAGGGGATTTCCACTCAACCTCAGAAAGACATAATGGTATTGTGGCAATGGCATAATGTGACATCAATGGCAAAAAAAAAAGCAAATTGACAGGGGTTTAAACCATTCCCAACTATATCCAAAAGGTTTGGCTTTCAGTGTTTTTAAAGGGTTAACTTTTTTTCCTTATGTTTGTTATATCACAGCTTCCATAGTCTATACATCGTTTTATATAATTAACTAATGCACATTTCTACAGTTTTGTCTGCAGAGAATTAAAAGATTTTTTTTTACAATAAAGCAATAAATGTTTTCCTATGTGTTCAGATTTTTCTTCAGCAAGTTTGAAAGTCAAAAGTGGGGGTAGTACAGTGTCTTTGAAACAGAATAGTAATCAGTGGAATAATCTAATTACATTTTTTGCTCCTAAGAATAATTTATTATTTACACTTCTTATTATATATGTTTTTAGCTTCATTAGTCTACAATACTGGAAAAAATTATACCTTACAGTCCTATTTATCAAATTAATGGTGCAATTTCACAGTGACACTTCTCACATTCATTAAAACAAGTATAGCAAAATACATTTACATTAAATTAGTGTTATGCAATAAAGATCTTGAGAGTAGCAATATGTTGTACTTGGAAAATATTTGCATACATCAGGAAACAACTCTGGTGTGATTTGAAATTTTGCTATTATTGGTGAAGGGTGAATTTTATCCAGAATGCAACCGATATTCACATTTACTTTTCTGAATTAATTTAATTTCTTCCAAAAATTGTTTGCAATAAATCATCTGCCATGATAATTACATATGAATAGAAAATATTTTGTATTTTCAGCAAATTTCAATGTTTTTGCTACATTTATGTGAATTTAAATTGTAACTGTAGCCAAAACATTTTTTCCTTTTTGATAGTGTGGGAAAAGACTGTTGTTGTGTGTATCCCTATTGTTTAGATTTCCCTACAAACAACAGGATGTAAGTGGAACTCTCCTCAAAATAATGGGAAATCCTACTTTTCCCCCAACCATGGCGACTGATGCACAATTTTACAATTCCTCTTATTTTATCTCCCAGTTATAATGGTCACAAATACTAAGGGAGGTCCCACCAATGGTGATAAACACATCAGTGAAAGGCAGAGGTTCTTCTGTTTTGTTTGCACTTTTACTTAGAATTTGTCATTTTATCTCCTTAACTCAGCTACTCTCCTCTTACTGCTGCTCGTCCTCCAGAAATTACCAGCTTTTGCCAGCTGTCCAAATGACAGGTGGGAATTACCATATATTACAGAGCAAGAACGGCTGCCAACAGCCGCTTTTGTTTAGCATGACATTTGCAGGCTATTTATTATTATAGATAGTAACCACTTGAGCACTGGAAAATTTCCCCCTTCATGATCAGGCCATTTTTTGCTATACCACACTGCGCTACTGTAACTGGTAATTGCACAGTCATGCAATGCTGTACCCAAACAAAATTTATATAATTGTTTTCACACAAATAGAGCTTTCTTTTGGTGGTATTTGATCACCACTGGGTTTTTTTTCCTATTTTTTTCCCATATAAATGAAAAAGACCAATAATTTTGAAGAATTAAAACACATTTTTTAATTTCTCCAATAAAAAAAAAAACTAATTTCTTTACAAACTTTGGCCAAAATGTATTCTGCTACATGTCTTTGATAAAAAAAATCCCAATAAGTGTATATTGATTGGTATGCATGAACGTTGTAGCACCTACAAGCTATGGTATTTATACTGGAATTTTTATTATTAATTTGTTTATACTACTAATGGCGGTGGTCAGCGACTTATACTGGGACCGCGATAGTGCAATCTGACGCTGGGGGGGAATTGACTAACTGCCACTTACATTACCAGTAACATTAATACAATGATCAGTGATAATATTATACCATATCACTGTACTAATGACACTGGTAGGGAAGGGGTTTACATCTAGAGTGATCAAGGGGATAAACGTGTGCCTAACTTTGTGTGATGTGTATAAAGTGTGCTGCTTTTATTAAGAGATCTCAAGAGTTTTCAAAGCAGGGATGAGAAACAAAGAAATTGTTCCCTCTGTACAGAGCTCTGTGTTGATTGTCAACACAGAACTCTGGGCTGTGATTGTACACAGCCGATCAGCAGGTCCTGGCTGGAGGGGCATGCATGTGCACACTCAAAACCCGGAAGTAGGTAGCGACGTACAGGTACATCACTTTGCCTACACCTGCCGCCCGTCTGCAGTACATTGGTATATTATCTAAAACAATTAATATATTTGTATTTAACCCCCCCCCCCCATTAATCCTTAATTATTTCTAATAAGCCCTTATGAACTTTTTCCTAACCATTTCCCCTTAGCTATTATTTTTTTGTTATTATTATAATACTTGTAATCTTAAGTATTTAATTTTTTACCTTTTTATTCATGTGTTTGTTATTTTTTCAGTGTCACATAAAAATGCACAAAATTGTAAAAAATTGATAAATATAAAAATTGTAAATTTGTAATTTATAAATCAATTTATAAAGTTTTTACAGTAAAACACTTTTTTTTAAAATTAACCCTGATAAAATTGAAAAATATTTTTTTTTTCATTTTTTCATGTGTTTTTGTCTACTGATTACATAAAAAATAAAATAATTTTTGCAAGGCAATACCAAAAGAAATCTAGTTTGTGCTCCAAAAACAATATATGTATTATTCTGTTATCTTAATCCCAAAGTTATTGCTGAATAAACAGGATCACAGCGGAAATGTAAAAACTGCTCTGGGTGATAAAGGGTATAAAGATTCAAGAGCTGAAATGGTTGAAGTTTATGCAAACCCTAACCATGAACTTCACTAATTAAATTCCTTTTGTTCTGTTAAATATATTATTGAAAGTGCTATACAGTGCTCAGCATAAATGAGTACACCTCAACAGATTTGTCAGAAAACCTTTACTTTCCGAATCAACATTTTTTATGGGACACTATACTACAAACTACTCCCACAAATGCAGACCATTGTGTCAGAGCCTGGGTCCGAACCTGGGCCTTCTGTGTTGAGTGGTAATGCTTCTTCTTGCTGAGCCACCTGGAATGCTGGACAGCTCCCTTGACAATTATTTGGATGATCCTACCTTGACCTTGTTTATCATGAACCTTGAACCCCTTACTCCTCCCATGAACTTCCTGATATAAGCCATGTCTCTGCACTTCCTGTTTGCCTGATTATTCTGCTCTCGAGCCAGTATTGTGCTCCTTATTGTCTCTGCTGTTATCCGTATTTTGCTATCACTCGTTATTGACCCTTGGTTTGCTTCTGCCTGATCCCAACCTGCAACTACGCCTTACCGACCTTGGCTTGTTTACTGACCACGCTTCTGTTTGATCCTTACCTGCTTATACACTACTGGACCTCCGCTTGCTCACCTCCTGGTGGGGTGATCCTCAGGACCACAACCTGGTGCCAAATCCATTTCCACCATCAGGCACTCTGGTGAATACCGGTTGGTACTTGGACTCCGAACCTCGGGTGATCCCGCTCCTCCACCACAGTGACCTGCCTGTGTACCTATCCTGCTGGTTTCAGGTAAGCCTTTCCACTGCTATAGCAACTGGTCTTTGAGCTTGACCCCTGATCGTGGCACATTGATTGCAAACAAGATTTGTTAATTTGCACATACAAAAAAGTATTTTTCCTAACAAAAATGAATAAACCCCAATGAAAGTTTTAGGAGCAAAGCTAAATTTTATATAACAAAATCCTACTTAACAAGAATTCAACTACAGTTGAGTCTAATTATTCAATAAACAGGTGTCCAGTAGACAGTTGATTATAAAAGGGCATTACTTAACAAAGAAAACCCCTTCCCATTTCATGCTGTCAGCAATGGCACCACATGGAAGAGAAATGTCACAAGGCCTGAGGAAGAAAATAATTTCTGTACAAAGAAAGGTGAAGGCTACAAGAAGATCAGCAAAGCTTTACTTATTAGTCAGAATACTGTAGCAAAAGTGATACAAAAACTTACCAAAGATGGAAGTGCAGCCCTCTCACAGAGACGTCCAGGCCATTCATGGAAGTTAACACCTTGATAGGAGCAAGGAGAAGAAAATTGCCATGCAATTTCACTGCAGTTACCTAAAGAAGTAGTAAGCCAAACTGGGTTGATTGTTTCCCAAGACTCAGTATGGCATGCATGGGTGTTGTCCATGAAGGGATCCTCTTCTAAAGCCCATGCACAAAAATGCCCGCCTAGGATTTGCCAGGGCCCATGCTGAAAAAAAGAAGACTACTGGGAACTGATGGCTTCAAAACTATATGGCGTCGCAAAGGTACAAAGAAAAATGCATGGTGCCGACAATGAAATGTGGTGGCAGTGTCCTTCTGTGGGGCTGCTTGAGTGCTGCTGGTGTTGGGGAGCTGCATTTCATTGATGGTATCATGAATTCACAGATATGCTGCTCTATATTGAAAGAGAGAATGCAACCATCACTCCGTGCCCTTGGTTGTTGTGCACTTTTCCAACATGAAAATGATCCAAAACACACATCTAAGGCCACTGTTGCATTTCTGAAGAAGAACAGGGTGAAAGTGATTCAGTGGCCAAGTATATCTCCTGATCTGAACCCAATCGAATAGCTATGGGGAATTCTGAGACAAGTTGACCATACCTCTCCATCCAGCATCCAGGCTCTAAAAGAGATTGTTCTTGAAGAATGGAAACAGATGTTGCAATATGTCGCTAACTTGTTCATTCTATGCCTAGAAGACTTGGTGCTGTCCTTACAACTCATGGAGGTCATACAAAATACTAGATGGAGTAGTTTTTGTTGTGGGGTGTATTCATTTTTGCATCAACCAATTTGAGTAAAACTGAAATTATGTTGTATTATTAACCTTACTTTCATGTAATGAGCTAAACAAATGTTCTATAAAACTCAGTTTTGTCAAAATTTTGGAAATTGTTCTTGTGTTCGTTGAGATATTGATTACAATTTTACTTTTCAAAAATGGTGTACTCATTTATGCTGAGCACCGTATCCATTTAATAAGTGCAAACAAATACCTGTTGATCTTGCCAAAAATCTAGTGAGCTGATAACTATGTGCCGTTTGCTTTAGCTGACTGTTAGCAATTGCCATTGTTTTCAGTTCTCTGTGCCAAGGGGACAAAGTGTTCTGTAGTCCTAAGGTGACGATGCTGCTCTTCCATACATTACAATTAGTGAGCGTTGTTACCCTAGGGCAGGGAGTGTGTTGCTTGCAGGAATACCAGGAAAAAAGATACTAATGCAGCTACCAAATCTATGCATGTTGAGTAAACTGAAATCTGTTTTTTTTTTTTTTTTGCTCTTGGGTTTAGATACACTTTAAGATTATCTTGGAATTCTTTTTTTTTCTTTTCCAAGTAGTGTGCATGATGGACAGCACAGGAACAGTGCTAAATTGAAGTTGTTGTTCAGCTACAGGATAATTTACCTGTATGTAGCCTAAGCTTAAAAAAAAAGGTAGTATATTCACTGTAGGAGCCAGACATAGGAATTATATTTTGTTAAATCTACCCGGTATTACTGTATATATATTATAAATAGGAAGTAGTGATGGACGTCAGGTTTGCTCACATACTATGCACAGCATTGCAGGGGTCATGAAACCTAGCCCATCTCTACCACCTGCTGTAGTCAAGAGTTTGGCCATGTCCTCTCCTACCTCCTGTTCTTCCATATTAGCCTATAGCTATGACTGGTGATGTTATGAGTCAATGAAGAGCTAGGGAAGAAAGTGTAGAGCTGAGCTATTGACCAAAGGAGCCATCCCTGATTTGTAAATGCCCCAGGTGTTGTGGCTCTGGGGACCCTCTACATAGTCTCTGAGCTCTGCACAACTAATTTCCATCAAAGGTACCAAATTAGCACTTTTAAAGTGACTACAGGGTCACTTTAACTATATAGCAAACACAACCTATTTATGAACAAATATATAGTACCTATCCTTCTCATATGCGTTTTAAAATATTAAAGCACTCATACAGTTATATATGTTGCTTTTACAAACTGTATTTTTTCCTCAAAGAAGGCTCCAAGCTCCTTACAGTCTATATACGCCTCTGCAGAAGGATAGAAGGACTTTCAGTTAAATGTAACTTATTCATGGGAGGTGTGTACATAAATATTTTATCTATTGGATTTAGAATGGCAGTCTTTGGTCATATAAAAGCCAACATGTATTAAAATGCTGTATCTAGCCTGGAATCTTGAAAGCTTTGATGCAAAGTGTTTTTCCATAATAAAGAAGATTGACCTGTCATGAGTGCCCTGTGTTGCGTATATCTTTGTGAGGAGATATGTTTTGCTGCATGGTATTTATAGTTCACAGCTCTGGTGGTATACTCCAGTGGCAACTGCTGAAGTACAGACAGAAACCTTAGACAGGTATAGAGCTGACATTGCTGCAGTGAAGCTCATGCAAGAAAGAAATGTCAAGGTAGACAACATACAAGCAAAGATATAACATAGGTTGGGGCAGGCAGCAGATGATCAGTAATGGCAAAAAATCAATAGTTAGGACAGATTGCAGATGGATAAACTATCTGAGATTTCTTAACCATTGGGATTACAGGGATCAAAGGGCATTCTCCTAACTCACCTTTTCACTAGTGCGCTGAGCATAGTTTGTATTTGCTACCTGTCAATTAGGGTTGCTGCCTAACTGATAAAAATGGGACTTGTTTCCAATATTATTGGTCATTATTATCAAGGAGCATAAGGCTAGTATTTTTCCCACAAAACATGTTTTGATGTCTATGCACACCTTAGTACATATGTGCCACAAAAGGGGACGGGGTTGCAGATATTGCAGCTTCACAGAGGAGCTGGTGTTTGCAGCAGATCAAAAGAAGGTGAAATAGTGATGCTGTATAGTTGCAAAAAGAACAGTGAAGCCAGAATCCAAACAAGAGTTAGACAAGTAGTTACGGTAGATATGTTGTTTTTTTTTGTCTTCTTGTCATCTTGAACTGACTTCTAAGCAGGACCGATGCATTGTATTAAAGAAAGATAAGGGGATCCATTCACAAAAGCAGATCACATGCAGTATTTAGGTGATCTGACACATTTTCCCTATACATCACGTGCGATCCTGAAACTGTCAATTCATTATACCATTATACCATTATGCAGTATTTACTGCAAAACTGTCAAAATGCTCGGTAAATACTGCATAAAAAGGGGTAAAGTCAATTTACAGAAGGAAATAAATTATTAAATGAATGTGGTAATTAACCTCCCTGGAGGTATTCCCGAGTGTAGCTCGGGGTAAAGTTTCAGCACTACAAGTGGTAACCCCGAGCTACACTCAGGAATACCCTGCAGCTTAGCTCCGGGATCCCTTCTGCAATAACCTTGTCCTGCGCTCCCACGATGTCCCCCTTGCAGCGTCCCCGGCAATGTCCTCCGGCTGATGCCGGCATCTGTCTTCCGGGTTCCGTTCCCTGCGACGTCAGGATGTACGGGGACGGAACGGCGGGAAATTTAAAAGTGTCAAAAAGTGATATTCACTCAATATTATTATTATTATTATACAGTATTTATATAGCGCCAAAGGGTTTGCTCAGCGCTGTACAAAGGCAGGGGGACAAGACATGAGACAAGACAGAGACAGTGCGATACACGAGGGGTTCGAGGGCCCTGCTCTTTCGAGCTTACAATCTAGGAGACTAATACACTAAAATCACATAGTAAAACATTAGTGTATCAAAACCATTTCACATACATTTTGCCCCGAGTGCTTTGTCCTGTGCCCTGCCTGCATTTTTACTGTTCTTTCTGCCTGGAAACTGAGAAATGTCCATGGCATCCAAAAAGCATCCCTTTAGGTCAAAAGCGGTTTTAGACCAGCTAGAGAACAGCGATAGTAAATCAGAACCACTTGCAGAATTGAGTGATAATTAGAGATGAGCGAATCGAAGTAGGCGAAGTGGAATTCGTTTCGAATATTAGGAAAATTTCGATTCGCGTCGAATCCGAAAATAAACAGACTTCGGATGCGCGAATCGAAATTTTTCATAAAATGGCGGCGACATGTGCGGCGACGGAGCGGGGATGTCTGGGAAGGCGCGCAGACAAGGCGCGCTGACCCATAATGCATTCATTCATGACATGTGATCGCATTAGCCAATCAGCAGCCAGCCAGCCAGCACAGTGTAATGGTCGAGCTATAAATGGCGGCCATTTTAGAATTCTCCATTTGCCTCCAGTCATTCAACAGAGGCAGACCTGGCTGTATGCAGGGAGAGAGTTAGGGACAGAGAAACGTTAGTTAGGGCCACAGAATCGTTACTTAGGGCCATAGAAACGTTACATAGGGCCACAGAAACGTTTACTTAGGGCCACAGAATCGTTAGTTAGGGCCACAGAAACGTTACTTAGGGACACAGAATTGTTACTCAGGGACAGACAGAATTGTTACTGAGGGATACAGAATTGTTACTGAGGGCCACAGAATCGTTACTTAGGGCCACAGAAACGTTACTTAGGGCCACAGAATTGTTACTTAGGGACAGACACAGAATTGTTACTGAGGGACACAGATTTGTTACTGAGGGCCACAGAATCGTTACTTAGGGCCACAGAATTGTTACTTAGGGACAGACACAGAATTGTTACTGAGGGACACAGATTTGTTACTGAGGGCCACAGAATCATTACTTAGGGCCACAGAATTGTTACTTAGGGACAGACACAGAATTGTTACTGAGGGACACAGATTTGTTACTGAGGGCCACAGAATCGTTACTTAGGGCCACAGAAACGTTACTTAGGGCCACAGAATTGTTACTTAGGGACAGACACAGAATTGTTACTGAGGGCCACAGAATCGTTACTTAGGGCCACAGAATTGTTACTTAGGGACAGACACAGAATTGTTAGTGAGGGACACAGATTTGTTACTGAGGGCCACAGAATCGTTACTTAGGGCCACAGAAACGTTACTTAGGGCCACAGAATTGTTACTTAGGGACAGAAACAGAATTGTTATTGAGGGACACAGAATTGTTACTGAGGGCCACAGAACCGTTACTTAGGGCCACAGAAACGTTACTTAGGGCCACAGAATTGTTACTTAGGGACAGACACAGAATTGTTACTGAGGGACACAGATTTGTTACTGAGGGCCACAGAATCGTTACTTAGGGCCACAGAATTGTTACTTAGGGACAGACACAGAATTGTTATTGAGGGACACAGAATTGTTACTGAGGGCCACAGAAACGTTACTTAGGGCCACAGAAACGTTACTTAGGGCCACAGAATTGTTACTTAGGGACAGACACAGAATTGTTATTGAGGGACACAGAATTGTTACTAAGGGCCACAGAAACGTTACTTAGGGCCACAGAAACGTTACTTAGGGCCACAGAATCGTTACTTAGGGCCACAGAAACGTTACTTAGGGCCACAGAAACGTTACTTAGGGACACAGAATTGTTACTCAGGGACAGACAGAATTGTTACTGAGGGATACAGAATTGTTACTGAGGGCCACAGAATCGTTACTTAGGGCCACAGAAACGTTACTTAGGGCCACAGAATTGTTACTTAGGGACAGACACAGAATTGTTATTGAGGGACACAGAATTGTTACTGAGGGCCACAGAAACGTTACTTAGGGCCACAGAATCGTTACTTAGGGCCACAGAATCGTTACTTAGGGCCACAGAAACGTTACTTAGGGCCACAGAATTGTTACTTAGGGACAGACACAGAATTGTTACTGAGGGACACAGATTTGTTACTGAGGGCCACAGAAACGTTACTTAGGGCCACAGAATCGTTACTTAGGGCCACAGAAACGTTACTTAGGGCCACAGAAACGTTACTTAGGGCCACAGAATTGTTACTTAGGGACAGACACAGAATTGTTACTGAGGGCCACAGAATTGTTACTGAGGGCCACAGAACCGTTACTTAGGGCCACAGAACCGTTACTTAGGGCCACAGAAACGTTACTTAGGGCTACAGAAACGTTACTTAGGGCCACAGAAACGTTACTTAGGGCCACAGAATTGTTACTTAGGGACAGACACAGAATTGTTATTGAGGGACACAGAATTGTTACTAAGGGCCACAGAAATGTTAGTTAGGGCCACAGAAATGTTACTTAGGGCCACAGAATCGTTACATAGGGCCACAGAATCGTTACTTAGGGCCACAGAAACGTTACTTAGGGACACAGAATTGTTACTCAGGGACAGACAGAATTGTTACTGAGGGATACAGAATTGTTACTGAGGGCCACAGAATCGTTACTTAGGGCCACAGAAACGTTACTTAGGGCCACAGAATTGTTACTTAGGGACAGACACAGAATTGTTACTGAGGGACACAGATTTGTTACTGAGGGCCACAGAATCGTTACTTAGGGCCACAGAAACGTTACTTAGGGCCACAGAATTGTTACTTAGGGACAGACACAGAATTGTTATTGAGGGACACAGAATTGTTACTGAGGGCCACAGAAACGTTACTTAGGGCCACAGAAACGTTACTTAGGGCCACAGAATTGTTACTTAGGGCCACAGAAACGTTACTTAGGGCCACAGAATTGTTACTTAGGGACAGACACAGAATTGTTATTGAGGGACACAGATTTGTTACTGAGGGCCACAGAATCGTTACTTAGGGCCACAGAATTGTTACTTAGGGACAGACACAGAATTGTTATTGAGGGACACAGAATTGTTACTGAGGGCCACAGAAACGTTACTTAGGGCCACAGAAACGTTACTTAGGGCCACAGAATTGTTACTTAGGGACAGACACAGAATTGTTATTGAGGGACACAGAATTGTTACTAAGGGCCACAGAAACGTTACTTAGGGCCACAGAAACGTTACTTAGGGCCACAGAATCGTTACTTAGGGCCACAGAAACGTTACTTAGGGCCAGAGAAACGTTACTTAGGGACACAGAATTGTTACTCAGGGACAGACAGAATTGTTACTGAGGGATACAGAATTGTTACTGAGGGCCACAGAATCGTTACTTAGGGCCACAGAAACGTTACTTAGGGCCACAGAATTGTTACTTAGGGACAGACACAGAATTGTTATTGAGGGACACAGAATTGTTACTGAGGGCCACAGAAACGTTACTTAGGGCCACAGAAATGTTACTTAGGGCCACAGAATCGTTACTTAGGGCCACAGAAACGTTATTTAGGGCCACAGAATTGTTACTTAGGGACAGACACAGAATTGTTATTGAGGGACACAGAATTGTTACTGAGGGCCACAGAACCGTTACTTAGGGCCACAGAAACGTTACTTAGGGCCACAGAAACGTTACTTAGGGACAGACACAGAATTGTTACTGAGGGACACAGATTTGTTACTGAGGGCCACAGAAACGTTACTTAGGGCCACAGAAACGTTACTTAGGGCCACAGAAACGTTACTTAGGGCCACAGAATTGTTACTTAGGGACAGACACAGAATTGTTACTGAGGGCCACAGAATTGTTACTGAGGGCCACAGAACCGTTACTTAGGGCCACAGAAACGTTACTTAGGGCTACAGAAACGTTACTTACGGCCACAGAAACGTTACTTAGGGCCACAGAATTGTTACTTAGGGACAGACACAGAATTGTTATTGAGGGACACAGAATTGTTACTAAGGGCCACAGAAACGTTAGTTAGGGCCACAGAAACGTTACTTAGGGCCACAGAATCGTTACATAGGGCCACAGAATCGTTACTTAGGGCCACAGAAACGTTACTTAGGGACACAGAATTGTTACTCAGGGACAGACAGAATTGTTACTGAGGGATACAGAATTGTTACTGAGGGCCACAGAATCGTTACTTAGGGCCACAGAAACGTTACTTAGGGCCACAGAATTGTTACTTAGGGACAGACACAGAATTGTTACTGAGGGACACAGATTTGTTACTGAGGGCCACAGAATCGTTACTTAGGGCCACAGAAACGTTACTTAGGGCCACAGAATTGTTACTTAGGGACAGACACAGAATTGTTATTGAGGGACACAGAATTGTTACTGAGGGCCACAGAAACGTTACTTAGGGCCACAGAAACGTTACTTAGGGCCACAGAATCGTTACTTAGGGCCACAGAAACGTTACTTAGGGACACAGAATTGTTACTTAGGGACAGACACAGATTTGTTACTGAGGGCCACAGAAACGTTACTTAGGGCCACAGAAACGTTACTTAGGGCCACAGAATCGTTACTTAGGGCCACAGAAACGTTACTTAGGGCCACAGAATTGTTACTTAGGGACAGACACAGAATTGTTATTGAGGGACACAGAATTGTTACTGAGGGCCACTTGAATCGTTACTTAGGGCCACAGAACCGTTACTTAGGGCCACAGAAACGTAACTTAGGGACAGACACAGAATTGTTACTGAGGGACACAGATTTGTTACTGAGGGCCACAGAAACGTTACTTAGGGCCACAGAAACGTTACTTAGGGCCACAGAATCGTTACTTAGGGCCACAGAAACGTTACTTAGGGCCACAGAATCGTTACTTAGGGCCACAGAATTGTTACTTAGGGACAGACACAGAATTGTTACTGAGGGCCACAGAATTGTTACTGAGGGACATAGAACCGTTACTTAGGGCCACAGAAACGTTACTTAGGGCTACAGAAACGTTACTTAGGTCTACAGAAACGTTACTTAGGGCCACAGAATCATTACTTAGGGCCACATAATCGTTACTTAGGGACACAGAAACGTTACTTAGGGCCACAGAAACTTTACTTAGGGCCACAGAATTGTTACTTAGGGACAGATACAGAATTGTTACTGAGGGATACAGAATTGTTACTGAGGGACACAGAACCGTTACTTAGGGCCACAGAAACGTTACTTAGGGCCACAGAAACGTTACTTATGGCCACAGAAACGTTACTTAGGGCCACAGAATTGTTACTCAGGGACAGACACAGAATTCTTACTCAGGGACAGACACAGAATTCTTACTCAGGGACAGACACAGAATTGTTACTGAGGGACACAGAATTGTTACTGAGGGACACAGAATTGTTACTGAGGGACACAGAATTGTTACTGAGGGACACAGAATTGTTACTGAGGGACACAGAATTGTTACTGAGGGACAGACACAGAATTGTTACTCAGGGACAGACACAGAATTGTTACTCAGGGACAGACACAGAATTGTTACTGAGGGACACAGAATTATTACTGAGGGCCACAGAACTGTTACTTAGGGCGACAGAAACGTTACTCAGGGACACAGAATTGTTACTCAGGGACAGACACAGAATTGTTACTCAGGGACAGACACAGAATTGTTACTGAGGGACACAGAATTGTTACTGAGGGACACAGAATTGTTACTGAGGGCCACAGAACTGTTACTTAGGGCCACATAAACGTTACTCAGGGACACAGAATTGTTAATCAGGGACAGACACAGAATTCTTACTCAGGGACAGACACAGAATTCTTACTCAGGGACACAGAATTGTTACTGAGGGACACAGAAACGTTAGTTAGGGCCACAGAAACGTTACTTAGGGCCACAGAATCGTTACATAGGGCCACAGAATCGTTACTTAGGGCCACAGAAACGTTACTTAGGGACACAGAATTGTTACTCAGGGACAGACAGAATTGTTACTGAGGGATACAGAATTGTTACTGAGGGCCACAGAATCGTTACTTAGGGCCACAGAAACGTTACTTAGGGCCACAGAATTGTTACTTAGGGACAGACACAGAATTGTTACTGAGGGACACAGATTTGTTACTGAGGGCCACAGAATCGTTACTTAGGGCCACAGAAACGTTACTTAGGGCCACAGAATTGTTACTTAGGGACAGACACAGAATTGTTATTGAGGGACACAGAATTGTTACTGAGGGCCACAGAAACGTTACTTAGGGCCACAGAAACGTTACTTAGGGCCACAGAATCGTTACTTAGGGCCACAGAAACGTTACTTAGGGACACAGAATTGTTACTTAGGGACAGACACAGATTTGTTACTGAGGGCCACAGAAACGTTACTTAGGGCCACAGAAACGTTACTTAGGGCCACAGAATCGTTACTTAGGGCCACAGAAACGTTACTTAGGGCCACAGAATTGTTACTTAGGGACAGACACAGAATTGTTATTGAGGGACACAGAATTGTTACTGAGGGCCACAGAATCGTTACTTAGGGCCACAGAACCGTTACTTAGGGCCACAGAAACGTAACTTAGGGACAGACACAGAATTGTTACTGAGGGACACAGATTTGTTACTGAGGGCCACAGAAACGTTACTTAGGGCCACAGAAACGTTACTTAGGGCCACAGAATCGTTACTTAGGGCCACAGAAACGTTACTTAGGGCCACAGAATCGTTACTTAGGGCCACAGAATTGTTACTTAGGGACAGACACAGAATTGTTACTGAGGGCCACAGAATTGTTACTGAGGGACATAGAACCGTTACTTAGGGCCACAGAAACGTTACTTAGGGCTACAGAAACGTTACTTAGGTCTACAGAAACGTTACTTAGGGCCACAGAATCATTACTTAGGGCCACATAATCGTTACTTAGGGACACAGAAACGTTACTTAGGGCCACAGAAACTTTACTTAGGGCCACAGAATTGTTACTTAGGGACAGATACAGAATTGTTACTGAGGGATACAGAATTGTTACTGAGGGACACAGAACCGTTACTTAGGGCCACAGAAACGTTACTTAGGGCCACAGAAACGTTACTTAGGGCCACAGAATTGTTACTCAGGGACAGACACAGAATTCTTACTCAGGGACAGACACAGAATTGTTACTGAGGGACACAGAATTGTTACTGAGGGACACAGAATTGTTACTGAGGGACACAGAATTGTTACTGAGGGACACAGAATTGTTACTGAGGGACAGACACAGAATTGTTACTCAGGGACAGACACAGAATTGTTACTCAGGGACAGACACAGAATTGTTACTGAGGGACACAGAATTATTACTGAGGGCCACAGAACTGTTACTTGGGGCGACAGAAACGTTACTCAGGGACACAGAATTGTTACTCAGGGACAGACACAGAATTGTTACTCAGGGACAGACACAGAATTGTTACTGAGGGACACAGAATTGTTACTGAGGGACACAGAATTGTTACTGAGGGCCACAGAACTGTTACTTAGGGCCACATAAACGTTACTCAGGGACACAGAATTGTTAATCAGGGACAGACACAGAATTCTTACTCAGGGACAGACACAGAATTCTTACTCAGGGACAGACACAGAATTGTTACTGAGGGACACAGAATTGTTACTGAGGGCCACAGAATCGTTACTTAGGGCCACAGAATCGTTACTTAGGGCCACAGAAACGTTACTTAGGGCAAAAGAAATGTTACTTAGGGACACAGAATTGTTACTCAGGGACAGACACAGAATTCTTACTCAGGGACAGACACAGAATTGTTACTCAGGGACACAGAATTGTTACTGAGGGACACAGAATTGTTACTGAGGGACACAGAATTGTTACTGAGGGACACAGAATTGTTACTCAGGGACACAGAATTGTTACTGAGGGACACAGAATTGTTACTGAGGGACACAGAATTGTTACTCAGGGACACAGAATTGTTACTGAGGGACACAGAATTGTTACTGAGGGACACAGAATTGTTACTCAGGGACAGACACAGAATTGTTACTGAGGGACACATAATTGTTACTGAGGGCCACAGAACTGTTACTTAGGGCCACAGAAACGTTACTCAGGGACACAGAATTGTTACTCAGGGACAGACACAGAATTGTTACTGAGGGACACAGAATTGTTACTGAGGGACACAGAATTGTTACTGAGGGACACAGAATTGTTACTGAGGGACACAGAACTGTTACTTAGGGCCACAGAAACGTTACTCAGGGACACAGAATTGTTAATCAGGGACAGACACAAAATTCTTACTCAGGGACAGACACAGAATTGTTACTGAGGGACACAGAATTGTTACTCAGGGACAGACACAGAATTGTTACTCAGGGACAGACACAGAATTGTTACTGAGGGACACAGAATAGGGTGCTGGCAGATTACGGGCCTCCCATAGCTGCTGCCAGGCCCCTAATCTGCCATGGGCCCCTGTACCGCCTCCTCATGCTGCTGCCAGGTCCACAGTGTCTCATGCCATGTGCCACTTTCAGGTCTCCTCACACTGCTGGTGTGTTCCATTTTTTGTCATAGGGTGCTGGCAGATTACGGGCCTCCCATAGCTGCTGCCAGGCCCCTAATCTGCCATGGGCCCCTATACCGCCTCCTCATGCTGCTGCCAGGTCCAGAGTCTCTCATGGGTCCCTGTACGGCCTCCCATTGCTGCTGTCTCCATCGCCACACTCTGCCATGTGCCACTTTCAGGTCTCCTCACACACTGCTGGTGTGTTACATTTTTTGTCATAGGGTGCTGGCAGATTACGGGTCTCCCATTGCTGCTGCCAGGCCCGTAATCTGCCATGGGCCCCTGTACCGCCTCCTCATGCTGCTGCCAGGTCCAGAGTCTCCCATGGGTCCCTGTACGGCCTCCCATTGCTGCTGTCTCCATCGCGACGCTCTGCCATGTGCCACTTTCAGGTCTCCTCACGCACTGCTGGTGTGTTACATTTTTTGTCATAGGGTGCTGGCAGATTACGGGCCTCCCATAGCTGCTGCCAGGCCCGTAATCTGCCATGGGCCCCTGTACCGCCTCTTCATGCTGCTGCCAGGTCCAGAGTGTGTCATGGGTCCCTGTACGGCCTCCCATTGCTGCTGCCAGGAGGCAGCAGGGTTTCAGCAGTGTCAGTGGAGGCAAACGGCCACGGAGTAGAGCACCAGCTCCACTGCAGCCTACCACCACGGCCAGTAGTGGTGCCGGTGTGCACGGAGGAAGTAGCAGTCAGCCAGTGAGGAGTAGCGGGGGCAAAGTTTTCTACTCGGCGGTGTGGCAATTTTTCGTCAAGCCGCCCGAGGAAGTAAACGTAGCCGTATGTCGACTATGTGGCCAGAAAGTCAAGCGTGGCCAGGGGGCCCATGTTGGGACTACAGCGTTGCGTCAGCATATGCAGCGTCGTCATTCGGGCCTCCCATTGCTGCTGCCAGGCCTTAATCTGCCATGGGCCCCTAAACCGCCTCCTCATGCTGCTGCCAGGTCCACAGTGTCTCATGGGTCCCTGAACCGCCTCCCATTGCTGCTGTCTCCATCGCCACACTCTGCCATGTGCCACTTTCAGGTCTCCTCACACACTGCTGGTGTGTTCCATTTTTTGTCATAGGGTGCTGGCAGATTACGGGCCTCCCATTGCTGCTGCCAGGCCCCTAATCTGCCATGGGCCCCTGTACCGCCTCCTCATGCTGCTGCCAGGTCCAGAGTCTGTCATTGGTCCCTGTACGGCCTCCCATTGCTGCTGTCTCCATCGCCACACTCTGCCATGTGCCACTTTCAGGTCTCCTCACACTGCTGGTGTGTTCCATTTTTTGTCATAGGGTGCTGGCAAATTACGGGCCTCCCATTGCTGCTGCCAGGCCCCTAATCTGCCATGGGCCCCTGTACCGCCTCCTCATGCTGCTGCCAGGTCCAGAGTCTGTCATGGGTCCCTGTACGGCCTCCCATTGCTGCTGTCTCCATCGCCACACTCTGCCATGTGCCACTTTTAGGTCTCCTCACACTGCTGGTGTGTTCCATTTTTTGTCATAGGGTGCTGGCAGATTACGGGCCTCCTATAGCTGCTGCCAGGCCCCTAATCTGCCATGGGCCCCTGTACCGCCTCCTCATGCTGCTGCCAGGTCCACAGTGTCTCATGCCATGTGCCACTTTCAGGTCTCCTCACACTGCTGGTGTGTTCAATTTTTTGACATAGGGTGCTGGCAGATTACGGGCCTCCTATAGCTGCTGCCAGGCCCCTAATCTGCCATGGGCCCCTGTACCGCCTCCTCATGCTGCTGCCAGGTCGACAGTGTCTCATGCCATGTGCCACTTTCAGGTCTCCCCACACTGCTGGTGTGTTGAATTTTTTGACATAGGGTGCTGGCAGATTACGGGCCTCCCATAGCTGCTGCCAGGCCCCTAATCTGCCATGGGCCCCTATACCGCCTCCTCATGCTGCTGCCAGGTCCAGAGTCTCTCATGGGTCCCTGTATGGCCTCCCATTGCTGCTGTCTCCATCGCCACACTCTGCCATGTGCCACTTTCAGGTCTCCTCACACTGCTGGTGTGTTCCATTTTTTGTCATAGGGTGCTGGCAGATTACGGGCCTCCTATAGCTGCTGCCAGGCCCCTAATCTGCCATGGGCCCCTATACCACCTCCTCATGCTGCTTCCAAGTCCAGAGTCTGTCATGGGTCCCTGTACGGCCTCCCATTGCTGCTGTCTCCATCGCCACACTCTGCCATGTGCCACTTTCAGGTCTCCTCACACTGCTGGTGTGTTCCATTTTTTGTCATAGGGTGCTGGCAGATTACGGGCCTCCTATAGCTGCTGCCAGGCCCCTAATCTGCCATTGGCCCCTGTACCGCCTCCTCATGCTGCTGCCAGGTCCACAGTGTCTCATGCCATGTGCCACTTTCAGGTCTCCTCACACTGCTGGTGTGTTGAATTTTTTGACATAGGGTGCTGGCAGATTACGGGCCTCCCATAGCTGCTGCCAGGCCCCTAATCTGCCATGGGCCCCTATACCGCCTCCTCATGCTGCTGCCAGGTCCAGAGTCTCTCATGGGTCCCTGTACGGCCTCCCATTGCTGCAGTCTCCATCGCCACACTCTGCCATGTGCCACTTTCAGGTCTCCTCACACTGCTGGTGTGTTCCATTTTTTGTCATAGGGTGCTGGCAGATTACGGGCCTCCTACAGCTGCTGCCAGGCCCCTAATCTGCCATGGGCCCCTATACCGCCTCCTCATGCTGCTGCCAGGTCCAGAGTCTCTCATGGGTCCCTGTACGGCCTCCCATTGCTGCTGTCTCCATCGCCACACTCTGCCATGTGCCACTTTCAGGTCTCCTCACACTGCTGGTGTGTTCCATTTTTTGTCATAGGGTGCTGGCAGATTACGGGCCTCCCATTGCTGCTGCCAGGCCCCTAATCTGCCATGGGCCCCTATACCGCCTCCTCATGCTGCTGCCAGGTCCAGAGTCTGTCATGGGTTTCTTTACGGCCTCCCATTGCTGCTGTCTCCATCGCCACACTCTGCCATGTGCCACTTTCAGGTCTCCTCACACTGCTGGTGTGTTCCATTTTTTGTCATAGGGTGCTGGCAGATTACGGGCCTCCTATAGCTGCTGCCAGGCCCCTAATCTGCCATGGGCCCCTGTACCGCCTCCTCATGCTGCTGCCAGGTCCACAGTGTCTCATGCCATGTGCCACTTTCAGGTCTCCTCACACTGCTGGTGTGTTGAATTATTTGACATAGGGTGCTGGCAGATTACGGGCCTCCCATAGCTGCTGCCAGGCCCCTAATCTGCCATGGGCCCCTATACCGCCTCCTCATGCTGCTGCCAAGTCCAGAGTCTGTCATGGGTCCCTGTACGGCCTCCCATTGCTGCTGTCTCCATCGCCACACTCTGCCATGTGCCACTTTCAGGTCTCCTCACACTGCTGGTGTGTTCCATTTTTTGTCATAGGGTGCTGGCAGATTACGGGCCTCCTATAGCTGCTGCCAGGCCCCTAATCTGCCATGGGCCCCTGTACCGCCTCCTCATGCTGCTGCCAGGTCCACAGTGTCTCATGCCATGTGCCACTTTCAGGTCTCCTCACACTGCTGGTGTGTTCAATTTTTTGACATAGGGTGCTGGCAGATTACGGGCCTCCTATAGCTGCTGCCAGGCCCCTTATCTGCCATGGGCCCCTGTACCGCCTCCTCATGCTGCTGCCAGGTCCACAGTGTCTCATGCCATGTGCCACTTTCAGGTCTTCTCACACTGCTGGTGTGTTGAATTTTTTGACATAGGGTGCTGGCAGATTACGGGCCTCCCATAGCTGCTGCCAGGCCCCTAATCTGCCATGGGCCCCTATACCGCCTCCTCATGCTGCTGCCAGGTCCAGAGTCTCTCATGGGTCCCTGTATGGCCTCCCATTGCTGCTGTCTCCATCGCCACACTCTGCCATGTGCCACTTTCAGGTCTCCTCACACTGCTGGTGTGTTCCATTTTTTGTCATAGGGTGCTGGCAGATTACGGGCCTCCTATAGCTGCTGCCAGGCCCCTAATCTGCCATGGGCCCCTATACCGCCTCCTCATGCTGCTGCCAGGTCCAGAGTCTCTCATGGGTCCCTGTACGGCCTCCCATTGCTGCTGTCTCCATCGCCACACTCTGCCATGTGCCACTTTCAGGTCTCCTCACACTGCTGGTGTGTTCAATTTTTGACATAGGGTGCTGGCAGATTACGGGCCTCTTATAGCTGCTGCCAGGCCCCTAATCTGCCATGGGCCCCTATACCGCCTCCTCATGCTGCTGCCAGGTCCACAGTGTCTCATGCCATGTGCCACTTTCAGGTCTCCTCACACTGCTGGTGTGTTCAATTTTTTGACATAGGGTGCTGGCAGATTACGGGCCTCCTATAGCTGCTGCCAGGCCCCTAATCTGCCATGGGCCCCTATACCACCTCCTCATGCTGCTGCCAGGTCCAGAGTGTCTCATGGGTCCCTGTACGGCCTCCCATTGCTGCTGTCTCCATCGCCACACTCTGCCATGTGCCACTTTCAGGTCTCCTCACACACTGCTGGTGTGTTCAATTTTTTGACATAGGGTGCTGGCAGATTACGGGCCTCCCATAGCTGCTGCCAGGCCCCTAATCTGCCATGGGCCCCTATACCGCCTCCTCATGCTGCTGCCAGGTCCAGAGTCTGTCATGGGTCCCTGTACGGCCTCCCATTGCTGCTGTCTCCATCGCCACACTCTGCCATGTGCCACTTTCAGGTCTCCTCACACTGCTGGTGTGTTGAATTTTTTGTCATAGGGTGCTGGCAGAATACGGGCCTCCCATAGCTGCTGCCAGGCCCCTAATCTGCCATGGGCCCCTGTACCGCCTCCTCATGCTGCTGCCAGGTCCAGAGTGTCTCATGGGTCCCTGTACGGCCTCCCATTGCTGCTGTCTCCATCGCCACACTCTGCCATGTGCCACTTTCAGGTCTCCTCACACTGCTGGTGTGTTCCATTTTTTGTCATCGGGTGCTGGCAGAATACGGGCCTCCCATAGCTGCTGCCAGGCCCCTAATCTGCCATGGGCCCCTGTACCGCCTCCTCATGCTGCTGCCAGGTCCAGAGTGTCTCATGGGTCCCTGTACGGCCTCCCATTGCTGCTGTCTCCATCGCCACACTCTGCCATGTGCCACTTTCAGGTCTCCTCACACTGCTGGTGTGTTCCATTTTTTGTCATAGGGTGCTGGCAGATTACGGGCCTCCTATAGCTGCTGCCAGGCCCCTAATCTGCCATGGGCCCCTGTACCGCCTCCTCATGCTGCTGCCAGGTCCACAGTGTCTCATGCCATGTGCCACTTTCAGGTCTCCTCACACTGCTGGTGTGTTCAATTTTTTGACATAGGGTGCTGGCAGATTACGGGCCTCCCATTGCTGCTGCCAGGCCCCTAATCTGCCATGGGCCCCCGTACCGACTCCTCATGCTGTGACGTTGCAACAAGGTGGAATTCAACCCTACATATGTTAGACCGCCTTTACGAACAGCAAAAGGCCATCACAGATTTCCTGATGTTAAAAGCGGATAAAGGTACTCCCTGTGTAACTTAGATGTCAGCCATTGGCAGCTCATGCGTGACACCTGCGCTTGCTCAGGCCCTTTGAGGAGGCCACGCTATTCGTGAGTCGGCAGGACTATGGGATGAACGACGTCATTCCTCTGTTGCACGTCCTGGAACAAATGCTGTTAACAATGGCTGGTCAGGGTGCGGTAGACGTGGCGCACAGATCTCAACGCCACATGACCCCTGTGGGGGCAGGACAGGAAGAAGAGGAGGAGGTAGAGGAGGACATTGGTGCTCAGGAATTATTGAGTGAAATGGGTGGTTTTTCCACTCAGCGGACAGGAGTGGAGGAGCAGGAGCATCTGGTAGAGGAGGAGGAAGAGGAGACAGAGGACCCAGACGCACCGTGGCAGTATGCTGTGGAGATGGAGGCAGGGAGTCCCTCGCATTCCTTGGCACAAATGGCCCATAGCATGCTCGGTTGCTTGCGTAGCGACAGCCGAATAATAACCATCAGACAGAGGGATGACTTTTGGCTGTCCACCTTGTTGGACCCTCGCTACCGTTCAAAAATGGTGGCCTTTTTCACACCTGCTGAGAGGGAGGCCAAAATAACGTACTATAAAAACCACCTATGTAGTCAGCTGGTCTCTGCCTGTCTGCGCCAACGTCCATCCTCAGACACTGTGGGCCCTGTGCGCTCGCGTTCCGCTGCCATGGCAGCAGGGGAGGGGTGGGGTGGTAGGAGCAGTGGCAGCTCCACCAGCAGCAGCTGCCTCAGTCTGCAGTCGATGATGAGTAGCTTTCTTCACCAGCGCAGTGAGGAAACTACTAACCAGCCGCAGCAGCAGCATCAGGTGGACCTGGAGCAGGACCTCAAACAACAGGCTTAGGCCTACTTGGACAGCACCCTGCCAACTGAGGTAGACAATCCCCTTGACTACTGGGCAACGAAACTTGACCTTTGGCCCCAACTAGCTGAATTTGCCCTTGAAAGGCTGTCATGCCCGGCCAGTAGCGTGGCATCGGAGCGCGTGTTTAGTGCGGCAGGAGGTATTGCAACTCCGCGGAGGACACGACTGTCCACCCAAAGTGTGGAGAGACTCACGTTTGTGAAAATGAATCAGGCGTGGATTAGTCTGGATTTCAAACCACCAGTTCCTGACACAACTGACTAAATCCGCCATGAATCATGCCCCAAACATGTGCCACTTTCAGGTCTCCTCACACTGCTGGTGTGTTCCATTTTTTGTCATAGGGTGCTGGCAGATTAGGGGCCTCCCATAGCTGCTGCCAGGCCCCTAATCTGCCATGGGCCCCTGTACCGCCTCCTCATGCTGCTGCCAGGTCCACAGTGTCTCATGCCATGTGCCACTTTCAGGTCTCCTCACACTGCTGGTGTGTTGAATTTTTTGTCATAGGGTGCTGGCAGAATACGGGCCTCCCATAGCTGCTGCCAGGCCCCTAATCTGCCATGGGCCCCTGTACCGCCTCCTCATGCTGCTGCCAGGTCCAGAGTGTCTCATGGGTCCCTGTACGGCCTCCCATTGCTGCTGTCTTTATCGCCACACTCTGCCATGTGCCACTTTCAGGTCTCCTCACACTGCTGGTGTGTTCCATTTTTTGTCATAGGGTGCTGGCAGAATACGAGCCTCCCATAGCTGCTGCCAGGCCCCTAATCTGCCATGGGCCCCTGTACCGCCTCCTCATGCTGCTGCCAGGTCCAGAGTGTCTCATGGGTCCCTGTACGGCCTCCCATTGCTGCTGTCTCCATCGCCACACTCTGCCATGTGCCACTTTCAGGTCTCCTCACACTGCTGGTGTGTTCCATTTTTTGTCATAGGGTGCTGGCAGATTACGGGCCTCCTATAGCTGCTGCCAGGCCCCCAATCTGCCATGGGCCCCTGTACCGCCTCCTCATGCTGCTGCCAGGTCCACAGTGTCTCATGCCATGTGCCACTTTCAGGTCTCCTCACACTGCTGGTGTGTTCAATTTTTTGACATAGGGTGCTGGCAGATTATGGGCCTCCCATTGCTGCTGCCAGGCCCCTAATCTGCCATGGGCCCCCGTACCGACTCCTCATGCTGTGACGTTGCAACAAGGTGGAATTCAACCCTACATATGTTAGACCGCCTTTACGAACAGCAAAAGGCCATCACAGATTTCCTGATGTTAAAAGCGGATAAAGGTACTCCCTGTGTAACTTAGATGTCAGCCATTGGCAGCTCATGCGTGACACCTGCGCTTGCTCAGGCCCATTGAGGAGGCCACGCTATTCGTGAGTCGGCAGGACTATGGGATGAACGACGTCATTCCTCTGTTGCACGTCCTGGAACAAATGCTGTTAACAATGGCTGGTCAGGGTGCGGTAGACGTGGCGCACAGATCTCAACGCCACATGACCCCTGTGGGGGCAGGACAGGAAGAAGAGGAGGAGGTAGAGGAGGACATTGGTGCTCAGGAATTATTGAGTGAAATGGGTGGTTTTTCCACTCAGCGGACAGGAGTTGAGGAGCAGGAGCATCTGGTAGAGGAGGAGGAAGAGGAGACAGAGGACCCAGACGCACCGTGGCAGTTTGCTGTGGAGATGGAGGCAGGGAGTCCCTCGCATTCCTTGGCACAAATGGCCCATAGCATGCTCGGTTGCTTGCGTAGCGACAGCCGAATAATAACCATCAGACAGAGGGATGACTTTTGGCTGTCCACCTTGTTGGACCCTCGCTACCGTTCAAAAATGGTGGCCTTTTTCACACCTGCTGAGAGGGAGGCCAAAATAACGTACTATAAAAACCACCTATGTAGTCAGCTGGTCTCTGCCTGTCTGCGCCAACGTCCATCCTCAGACACTGTGGGCCCTGTGCGCTCGCGTTCCGCTGCCATGGCAGCAGGGGAGGGGTGGGGTGGTAGGAGCAGTGGCAGCTCCACCAGCAGCAGCTGCCTCAGTCTGCAGTCGATGATGAGTAGCTTTCTTCACCAGCGCAGTGAGGAAACTACTAACCAGCCGCAGCAGCAGCATCAGGTGGACCTGGAGCAGGACCTCAAACAACAGGCTTAGGCCTACTTGGACAGCACCCTGCCAACCGAGGTAGACAATCCCCTTGACTACTGGGCAACGAAACTTGACCTTTGGCCCCAACTAGCTGAATTTGCCCTTGAAAGGCTGTCATGCCCGGCCAGTAGCGTGGCATCGGAGCGCGTGTTTAATGCGGCAGGAGGTATTGCAACTCCGCGGAGGACACGACTGTCCACCCAAAGTGTGGAGAGACTCACGTTTGTGAAAATGAATCAGGCGTGGATTAGTCTGGATTTCAAACCACCAGTTCCTGACACAACTGACTAAATCCGCCATGAATCATGCCCCAAACATGTGCCACTTTCAGGTCTCCTCACACTGCTGGTGTGTTCCATTTTTTGTCATAGAGTGCTGGCAGATTAGGGGCCTCCCATAGCTGCTGCCAGGCCCCTAATCTGCCATGGGCCCCTGTACCGCCTCCTCATGCTGCTGCCAGGTCCACAGTGTCTCATGCCATGTGCCACTTTCAGGTCTCCTCACACTGCTGGTGTGTTGAATTTTTTGACATAGGGTGCTGGCAGATTACGGGCCTCCCATAGCGGCTGCCAGGCCCCTAATCTGCCATGGGCCCCTATACCGCCTCCTCATGCTGCTGCCAGGTCCAGAGTCTGTCATGGCTCCCTGTACGGCCTCCCATTGCTGCTGTCTCCATCGCCACACTCTGCCATGTGCCACTTTCAGGTCTCCTCACACTGCTGGTGTGTTCCATTTTTTGTCATAGGGTGCTGGCAGATTACGGGCCTCCTATAGCTGCTGCCAGGCCCCTAATCTGCCATGGGCCCCTGTACCGCCTCCTCATGCTGCTGCCAGGTCCACAGTGTCTCATGCCATGTGCCACTTTCAGGTCTCCTCACACTGCTGGTGTGTTGAATTTTTTGACATAGGGTGCTGGCAGATTACGGGCCTCCCATAGCTGCTGCCAGGCCCCTAATCTGCCATGGGCCCCTATACCGCCTCCTCATGCTGCTGCCAAGTCCAGAGTCTGTCATGGGTCCCTGTACGGCCTCCCATTGCTGCTGTCTCCATCGCCACACTCTGCCATGTGCCACTTTCAGGTCTCCTCACACTGCTGGTGTGTTGAATTTTTTGACATTGGGTGCTGGCAGATTACGGGCCTCCCATAGCTGCTGCCAGGCCCCTAATCTACCATGGGCCCCCGTACCGACTCCTCATGCTGCTGCCAGGCCCGTAATCTGTCATGGGCCCCTGTTGTCGCTTGTTGGCATATTCCGCTCGTTCAGATGCTCCTTCTCCTGCTACTCCTCTTCACGGATTCCGTCAGCAGTCTTTCTTGGAATCCGTTTCCAAGAGACAACAGTTTGCGAGCACGCACCCGACGGTGCAGAAGCTGAACGTCCTCCTGTCCAAGTTGCTGCTGCCAGGCTCGTAATATGTCATGCGCCCCTGTACCGCCTCCTCATGCTGCTGCCAGGTCCAGAGTGTGTCATGGGCCCCCGTACCGACCTCTCATGCTGCTGCCAGGCCCGTAATCTGTCATGGGCCCCTGTACCGCCTCCCCATGCTGCTGCCAGGTCCAGAGTGTGTCATGGGTCCCTGTACGGCCTCCCATTGCTGCTGCCAGGCCCGTAATCTGCCATGGGCCCCCGTACCAACTCCTCATGCTGCTGCCAGGCCCATAATCTGTCATGGGCCCCTGTACCGCCTCCTCATGCTGCTGCCAGGTCCAGAGTGTGTCATGGGTCCCTGTACGGCCTCCCATTGCTGCTGTCTCCATCACCACACTCTGCCATGTGCCACTTTCAGGTCTCCTCACACTGCTGGTGGTTTCTATTTTTGTCATAGGGTGCTGTATGGCCTCCCATTGCTGCTGCCTCCACCGCCACACTGTGGCTCCACACTCTGGTTTTGGCCCCATGACTGCCCAAATGAGTGAAGTGTGCGGTGATTCTAAGATCGACGGCACTCATCTGCATGTCATACTGACTGTCAGTATTATTTCTCTTCCCCAGCAGACTCCAAGGGCATTTAAATTAAAGGTACAGTGTTCTGCACTAATATAAAGTCTCTCTGAAGCATAGAAACACCCTTTTATAAGTTAAATTCGCAGCGAATATATTCGACTCGAATCGAAATTTTTCCACGAATTCGCCGAATCAGTCGAATCGAATTTTTGAATACTTCGCTCATCTCTAGTGATAATGATTCGTGGGGAAATTTGTCATCAGACACTTAAAATGATTTTACGACTTTGCTCAGTGATGTGCAAACTTGGTGCTATATCTCAAATTTTACTGTTTTTGGTTTGATTATATTATTGAATTAAATGTATTACTATATTATTGTTTTTTATGATTATTTATTAAATTATAATTTATGATGCCCTGCCCCTCTTGAAGTCATCGACCCTGCATGCCCTGGGTGATGATGTCACAAGGGGGAGACCCAGTGATGACATCGGGTAGCCCATCCCCTTTGTGTATTTAGCAGCGGGAGGTGGCGGAGCTGTCATTCAGCGGAGCCTTTATCTGGTGCAGACCTTATTTTTTTAGTGCAACGTTAAGATTCTAGATAGTCTCACAATTCTCCTCTGAAACTTGGTGTGTGCTGTATTATTTCATGCAAAAATATCACCCACTCTCCATGCCGTCAGCTCCACTGGAATGCTGGCTGTTAGCAATGTAACACTAAAATGTAAGAGGAGTAAGGTCTCTTGTGCTGCGCACATGATCTGAGGCTTCAGCAATTGCCAGCAACAACATAATCGTATAAACCATTGATGATAAAGTGATTGTAAAGGTGACAATTTAAAAAAAACCCTTACAAACATGTCATACTTACCTGCTCTGTGTAATGGTTTTGCTCAGCGCAGCCCAGATCCTCCTCTTCTCGGGTCCCTCGCTGGTGCACCAGACCTCTCCCTCCTGCTAACTGCCCCCAGAGCAAGCTACTTGCTCTGGGGGCACTCATGCTTGCTCTTTCCCGAGCCAACTCTGTGTCTATGAGACACACAGAGCGCGGTTCAGCCCCACCCTCTGCTCCCTTCTCACAGGTTGTGAATGATAGCAGCCAATGGCTCCTGCTGGTGTGCCAATGAGGAAGCAGAGAACCCGGAGAGTTTCTGCTTTTGAGCACATCGCTGGATCATCGTTGGGCTCAGGTGAGTAGAAGGGGGGGATGAGGGGTGAGCTGCATACTGAAAGTTTTTTACCTTCATGCATAGAACGCACAAAGGTAAAAAACCTTAAGGCTTTAGAACCACTTCAAGTAAATCTGTTTCTGAGAGAAATACCAAGGCTACCATCACAGGACTCCTTCATCACCATGTTGGTCTACTGACTTCTCTACCCTGTTCTGTTGCTCGTACTCCTCCTTACTCTATGGGAATCCTCAAAATGCTAGAGAATGGTGCAGGGCTCCAGTGGGTCCCTCCTATCCCTTCCTGTAGCTGCATACGTTTTTTGGATATTGTGAAATAACCTGCGCCAAAAAACTAACACACAATCAAACAATGCTGCTGCTCAAAAGATGAAAAAAAATCAAAATACAAAAAAAGAAGGAAAACAGCACAAACCAATTAAAAGAAAAAAACAAGAAAGCAAAAGACCAAATAAGTCCCAAATAAAAGTCTCGTGTTTTAAAAAATGTAAAAAAATATAAAGTTTTCAACGTGCTCAAATCATCTAGATAGTGCACGTTTTCACCCACACTCCCCCAATCAGGTGATTACCAAGTGGAAAATGACTTCAGGAATCAGACACACATTTTGGAGTTGAGATGAGATCTTCTCAATAGTATAGCACTGAACGAATCTCTAGATTACTTCAGTCTTTTCTTGACCAATGCCTCACGAGTGGATGAAAGAAAAAAATAAATAAATTGTGTAATGCCGCATAAACAAAAAAAATATAGCTAATGTTCACCATTACACTCACATTTAAACAATCAATTGCAAGCTCAAATGGACAAAAAATCCTCTCAAAGGACCCCCAGCAATCCTTCCACCAGCAAACTCTCGCTCATGGATGGATAGTGGATGCAAAGAAAAAAGAAGGGGGAGAGCCTAATAGCATAATACTGTATAAAGCCTTTAATATGAAACATTTGTTTCCATATTGCACTCACACTTTAAAAGAATAAATCAAGCCTTTTGATAAGTATAATTTCCTTCAGACAAGCTGAAATTCCATTTTAGCATGTATAATAATCACATTGACATGGAGAGAGATGAACTGGCAGCAATTAAGGAATTTAGCCTGACTTGTCCTCATCAAATATGGCCGCAGAACGCCGAACCAGCGTGCGTTCCACTCATCGGACATGGCACGCCGTGGATCGAAAACCAGAAATTACATCAACGCGTTTCGCCCCTCCTCAAAGGCATTGTCACTGACCAAGTTGTTTTGACCCTGTGATGACATTAGTAAACAAAACAAACACTGATTAAAAAGTGGGATAAAGGGGAAAAGTGTTAGCATTATATAGTACCTGAAGATGAGTTTGAAAGGATAAGTATAGTTATTTTCTTTCAGATCTGGATTTCAGAAATGTCAGGTGTTCCCCTTTTCTTATCCATAGGCACAAACATGCAAGTTTGCCCAATGCAGACATATAGTGCAGTGACTTGGGTTTTTTTCAAACAGAATAAATGCTAGTGACTGCTATGACACATAGAAAACAATTGTATTCCATTGCTACATGATTTTTTTTTTGCACATGTTGCTATGCAATGTTGGTTTTATTCCACACATAGCATGCATATATGAAGCACTTTATTGATGTTAATTGTATATTAACACAAAGATAATGTTTGACTGTAGTAGAGCAGTTCATTTATCTGGTTAGAAGTGTACATTGAGAGGCACTTTTAGAACTGCAGCTGCTTGTTTGGTTTAATGTTTTATTTTTTGGTTATTTACTGTATAAGGTTAGTTCAGATATTACATATTTGCATCTGTGGCAAAGGGGGTCAGATTTAAAATTACTGTATGTAGCACTGAGGGCCACCACATGTTACCGCACAGCAGCGCATTGATCTTCTTTGAGGAAACGTGAATGAAGTGTCAATTGTGATGCCTCATTTTAGCGGGTGTGCAGCTGTCAGTCTTTAGTTACAGTGGACTGCGGGGTGAGAGGACAGTATGATGGTCATTTCAGTGCATCACATTACTTTTTTTTTAACTTGATTTGAAGTGTCAAAAATGACACTTCATTTATGTAATTACACAGCAGTGCAGTGTAAAAAGCCCTGAAAGATATATGGGACGCTGGATCGTACATACATGGCCACCTAACATCTTAAACTGCTAGGATGAAATGCATTTATAATAAGATGGGGTTTTTTAATGCTTCATGTTGTTTATATTTTGATTGTGTTCTGTGTTGAATAGAGTAGAGACAGATATGTACTGTATGTATATTAACATATATATATATATATATATATATGTATATATATATACTGTACCTTTGACCTGAGATAGGATGAAATCCAGACAAAATTATTATTTTCCCATGCAGTGGGGCTGAGTCGGCACTGCATGGGTTAAATGTTTGCTTTTGTTTAGGGGCTCAGAAAGCAAAGATATAATTACTTAATCCCTCAATCCTCCGAGTGCAAGACCATTTCCCACCGCTCTTGCCCCCCCACACGCAAGCAGTCTTGTGAATGGGCTGTTCATGACATCATCACACCCATCAGGCTCCGGAAGTGAGGATGGCAGGAACAGTCCACCGCTGGACAAGGGGGAGTGGGATTTTCTGGAGGATTGGAGGAATGGGTAAGTACAGCTTTTACCTGAGCCCCTGGACAAAACAAGCACTTAACCCATGCAGTGCAGGCACAGCCCCTCTGCGTTGGAAAATTAGATTTTTAACCAGATTTCTGCTTTAAAGAGAAAATATTTGTATGAAGGATTATGTTCTAAAAAGCTATTTAAAATCTAAATTATTCATATGATTTATTAACAATTTATACAGTTTTGTACCTATGTACTACAGCCCATACATTTAGACCAATTTCAAACCTACCCTCAGAGACCTTTTTGCTGTGGATTAGTTTAGGCAGGCGGCTAACTGTCATCTATGATTTCCTCCTTTGTTTGTCCTCCTGCTGCTATTCTTCTTGACCTCCATGGATCCTACTGTTGCTTTTTCTGCTAGCCTTACTGATGTTGTTCCTCCTTTCCTGCCATAGTGCTGTTTGCTTGTTACTGCTGTGCATTGACACATGCACACTTGCTCTATTTTTTTTAAGTATGTATTTCTATATTGTGTTTTAAATGATTAAAACAAATGAATTAAAATGCATAATATCAATAGTAATCAAGTCTGTGATAACTACAGTCAGGTCCATAAATATTGGGACATCGACACAATTCTAACATTTTTGGCTCTATACACCACCACAATGAATTTGAAATGAAACAAACAAGATGTGCTTTAACTTCAGACTGTCAGCTTTAGTTTGAGGGTATTTACATCCAAATCAGGTGAACAGTGTAGGAATTACAACAGTTTGCATATGTGCCTCCCACTTATTAAGGGACCAAAAGTAATGGGACAGAATAATAATCATAAATCAAACTTTCACTTTTTAATACTTGGTTGCAAATCCTTTGCAGTCAATTGCAGCCTGAAGTCTGGAACGCATAGACATCACCAGACGCTGGGTTTTATCCCTGGTGATGCTCTGCCAGGCCTCTACTGCAACTGTCTTCAGTTCCTGCTTGTTCTTGGGGCATTTTCCCTTCAGTTTTGTCTTCAGCAAGTGAAATGCATGCCCAATCGGATTCAGGTCAGATGATTGACTTGGCCATTGTATAACATTCCACTTCTTTCCCTTAAAAAACTCTTTGGTTGCTTTTGCAGTATGCTTTGGGTCATTGTCCATCTGCACTTTGAAGCGGCGTCCAATGAGTTCTGAAGCATTTGGCTGAATATGAGCAGATAATATTGCCCGAAACACTTCAGAATTCATCCTGCTGCTTTTGTCAGCAGTCACATCATCAATAAATACAAGAGAACCAGTTCCATTGGCAGCCATACATGCCCACGCCATGACACTACCACCACCATGCTTCACTGATGAGGTGGTATCCTTAGGATCATGAGCAGTTCCTTTCCTTCTCCATACTCTTCTCTTCCCATCACTCTGGTACAAGTTGATCTTGGTCTCATCTGTTCATAGGATGTTGTTCCAGAACTGTGAAGGCTTTTTTAGATGTCGTTTGGCAAACTCTAATCTGGCCTTCCTGTTTTTGAGGCTCACCAATGGTTTCCATCTTGTGGTGAACCCTCTGTATTCACTCTGGTGAAGTCTTCTCTTGATTGTTGACTTTGATACATATACACCTACCTCCTGGAGAATGTTCTTGATCTGGCCAACTGTTGTGAAGGGTGTTTTCTTCACCAGGGAAAGAATTCTTCGGTCATCCACCACAGTTGTTTTCCGTGGTCTTCCGGGTCTTTTGGTGTTGCTGAGCTCACCGGTGCGTTCCTTCTTTTTAAGAATGTTCCAAACAGTTGTTTTGGCCACGCCTAATGTTTTTGCTATCTCTCTGATGGGTTTGTTTTGTTTTTTTAGCCTAATGATGGCTTGCTTCACTGATAGTGACAGCTCTTTGGATCTCATCTTGAGAGTTGACAGCAACAGATTCCAAATGCAAATAGCACACTTGAAATGAACTCTGGACCTTTTATCTGCTCATTGTAATTGGGATAATGAGGGAATAACACACACCTGGCCATGGAACAGCTGAAAAGCCAATTGTCCCATTACTTTTGGTCCCTTAACAAGTGGGAGGCACATATGTAAACTGTTGTAATTCCTGCACCGTTCACCTGATTTGGATGTAAATACCCTCAAATTAAAGCTGGCAGTCTGCAGTTAAAGCACATCTTGTTCGTTTCATTTCATATCCATTGTGGTGGTGTATAGAGCCAAAAATGTTAGAATTGTGTCCATGTCCCAATATTTATGGACCTGACTGTATGTTTCCATCATCAGTGCATTAGGGATTCAGTGCTTCACCAAACGTTTGGGATTTCTTTTCATTGCCACAGTGCAAGTGACTTCAATAAAAATCTACAGTATAAATACACAAATAGTCCAAACTTACCTTTCGGGTTTATACCAAACCATACGTGTGTTTAAACATGATCATAATCTCTATTACCTAGTCTTTAAAAAATTCAGAGACTAGACCAAACCCTGAAAAATATCTCAGTCAGGGCTAATATGTGTCTAACAATGTTTGTTTTATGTACAGGGGCGGACTGACCATTTGGAAACTTGGGCACTGCCCGAGGGCCCGGGGTCAGTAGGGGGCCCCATGAGATGCCCCTGGTACCTTTTTTATAGGCTTTTTTGAGTTTGGGCAAGGACACAGGGGCCCCATGATCCCCTATTGCCCTGGGGCCCCAAGAGTTGTCAGTCCGCCCCTGTTTATGTATAAGCATTAATTTAAACATGATTACTTTCAATACTCAGTTTTGGGAGAGGAGGGTCTGCTGGTTTAGAATAGAATTTTTTTTGATCTCTAATATACTGACAATTTCCCCTCTAGTCCAGCCTCTAGGTGATGTCTCCCCATCCTTCCAGCTATGATGGAAAAAGAAAGACAGAGGGGTATAATGTTTCAGTGATCCCTGTTTTTATTGATATAAGGCAACGCTGCACGTCAATGGGTCACAATGAGCTGGGTACTGCCATACCAGGTGCATCAAGTTAGGCAATCAATGTGACATTTGGGGAAGGATGTAATCCACTCAGGGGGGGAAGATTTCATAGGCATATTGAAGGCCTGATAGGCACAAAATAAAATGTTAAAGAACACTGCTCTGCAGTTTTCAATAGGAAATAGTCTGATTGGTAATTTTCCAACCGTGTTGGATAAAATGCCAAGTCTCTGATCAGTTAAGCTGTAAAATGTTGCCGATTTAGCAAGAAGTTCAGCTGGCAGCTGAGGGTCAGTGTAAGTGGCTTCTTGAAGTATCTGGTAAAGCCACTAGGTAAAGTCCCAGCTATAGTGTTAATGCTGAGTGACGGTATAATTTGAACCTGAAAAAGTGTATGAGCTTTGCATATTGGAAAAAGTGTATTGTTGTTATAACTGTAATAGTGAAGAAAAGGGCATTACTTTACCCTGTGACTCTAAAGCGTGTTTCAGTTGTCACTGTATGAATATGGGGGAGTCTCAACCTTAAGGGAAAAGTGTAGAAAATTGCAAGGGTCGGAGGGGTGTTAGTGGACCTAGTCATTTTAGAATTTTGCTAATTTCCCTCCAAATGTTTAAGGTATCAAGCAGAAGGATATTCTGACTTGTCAAGGATGGACTTATAGAGGGGTATGTAGTATGCCCAGAAAAGATCATGGCTCAAACAATTTTGCCTACAATGCAGTGTTAGTGTAGTAGGTGCTATTGTTGGCCCAATTCTTAGCATGTCATGATAGGCAGGAAATATTGTATAAACAAATGTTGGTTTTATTAGCATCAAAACACATTTTGGGTAACTGTAGCTTGGAGAAAGCAATTCTCTTTTTTTCCACTTCCAAATAAACCAAGAGAACGCCTTATTTTGTTTCTAAATATCATCATAATTGAGAAAAATAGAAATAGTCTGCAGATAATAAAGCAATGTGGCAAAGCTTATCAGAAGATTTCTACCCAAAGGGGGAATGAGGAAATCTTTGCACTGTTGAAGTCCAGAAAGCACCTTACTCTTAATTGGAGATAGTTCAGTACATAAAGGTCATGGATGTTCCTTGGTATATACAGTACACCCTTAAATATTTCAAGTGGTTAGTTTGGACCTTTACACCACATTGGGTTGCCCAGTCAGCATCTATTTTAGAGGGATTCCTCACCAGAAACATAACAGATGAGGGACCTGGTCTCTAGGGTCAAATAATATGAGAATAATGCCATCAGTAACAAGCCCAATTTGAGTTTAGATTGTCCCTCATGAAACCTCTAAAAAGGTATGGAGAAGACAAGGATTTTACCATGGACACTAATGATATATTAAACAATAGCAGAGACAGGGCACATCCTTGGTGTGTATCTTTTTGTAGCATAAAGGGAGTTGACAAGGAGACAGACATACATTTTCGTGTAGTAGGGCTGTATACGTAGTTTCTAGAAAGCCAGAAATGTACAGTATCAGCTGAGAGCACTTTCCACAGCCACTCCCAGTTGAATCTGTCAGAAGCATTCTCCACATCCAAGGTCAACAATACCAAAAACTGCAGAGTAGATTCCTATCAGAGATAGTGTTCTAATGCCCCCCGTTAAGAAAAGAGATGGGCCTAAATTAACTAGATTCCAGTATATATTTCCCTTTTTTTGCCAGTAATTGTACATCTATAGACCTCATCACCTGTAAAGGAGTAAAACTTTGTTAGTATATAAATAAATAGAGGCTGCAAGGTAAGTAGAGCTGTTAGGCCCAGGAACGTTAGATATGGGAGATTATTTGATCACCCAAGTATTCTCAGCTGTAGTTATTTCTGCATTGAGAAATTGACTTGCATTGAGTTCCAGACCTGACTGACATGGCAAGTAATTTGACTTAAGATGTCTCACCCCCTTGAGGATCAGCAAATTTAGCTCTGGAAAAGTTAGAATAAAATCTAGGAAAGATGGCAGTAATTTTCATTGGCTCAGATTGGATTTGGTCCTGCTCATCCCACAGGTGAGTGACATGGGTTGGTTGTTGTCTACTTCTCACTAGATTTGCCATACGACAGACAGATTCTTGCTAAATTTAAAAAAATCAACTTCCCTCCAAGATCTAAAATATAAATTATATCAAGATAGTCAATCAAACATCCAAATACAGAAGACAAGTGAGAGTGTTTTAAGGCATATTAACAATTTAATTTGCCAGTGAATTCCAACAGGCAACAAATATAAAAGAATATAATTAAAAACTATGTGGCTGAATTCTACAGTAAAAAGGAAAAATCTGAGGCTGCATACAGTTAATACAGCACAGTCAGCAAGGACACCTGTTAGTGCAGCAAATTGTTTGGGCCAGCTTGTCCCAAAATACTATTTAAAGGGACATTAAAAAAAAAAAAGATAAAATGTTCCACAATGTACACCCTTTGTCAATTATGTCATTCAGTGATGCAGATCTCCGAATCTGTATTCTGACTGAGCTTTGGGCTCATCCCTAGTAACAAGTGATAAGGAGAAGACAAATGTAATAAATACATTGTATATAAATAAATGCATATGAAAAACACAGGTTTGATAGTCATTACAGTAATGCTAATAACAATGTACTGAACATACCTCATGAAAAACTTTAAAACCGATCAGCAAACTTAATGTGAACCAATCACCAGGACCACATGGCTTACATCCATGAGCCCTCAGACAGCTTAGCTCTGTTAATGCCAGACCATTGACAGTTTACTTACTGAAATAATACCAACTGATTAACATAAAAGCCAACCAGTATTCAAAAAAGGGTTGCTATGTATGCCAGTAATATGTGATGGAAAAAAATGTAAAGGTCCTTGTAGATCACAGGCAAAACAACAGCATGCAATAACAATCTGAATACTCTCTTGAATTGTGGTGCCATTTTGGGCACCTGTTCACAGGAAGGGTGTCTTTTAGCTAAAAGGAATTCAGAGGATGTAACAAAATTAATCTGGGAGTTGGAGAACCTCAGCTATGAGGAACAGTTATAAAGATTACTAAATTTGTTCACTTTATAGAAGAGGATCTTGGCCACAATTCAGGAATGGACAAAAAGAGGTTTCATCTTAAACTGAGAAAGGGGTTCTTTACTGTTAGAGCAGTGAAAATGTATAACTATCTTCCCCAGGAAGTAATATTAGCTGAAAGTGTGGTTAAATTAAAATAAAACAATTTAGATATCTTCATTAGTCAGCATAATATACAGGGTTTAGGAATTCTTAAATTCATAAAAGGATTTTTTTTTTACCATTCTACAGCAAATTGACCCATGCTTGTAGAGGTTTTTTTTAACACTGTCTCTTCTTTGCAACTATACTTAGGCTATAGCATACAGTACCTTGTTTATTTTTAACATAATCAGTGCTTTCAACTTCATTTTCCGCTCTCTCCTTTGGAAATATGGACTCCCTAGGATACACTTAGAACAACTTTACTATGTGGTGGCACAGCTGCAACATATGCTACTGGGAATGTCTCTGGCTGCAGAGGGCACCCAGGTTAGTTCAGATTCCTCCCTAGCCTTGGTCCTGCACTGTACACAGTGGCTCTTTCTTCCAAATGTCTATAATCTTAAACCCAATTGGTCCTTTCCCACTTATAATTTGATGCACAAAGTGTGGGGAAAGGCTAACCATATGCAAACTGTTGGGGGTTTCTTGAGTTACAGCCCCATTTGGGATAACCCTACGTATCCTGAGCTAGCTAAATTGCCTTATGCGAGGCTATGGCTGTCCCGTGGTATATCACATCTGAAGCATATCTTCAAGGAAGGTACCCTGTTATCATTCTCTGCTCTACAATTACAATATGGAATACCACAGTCCATGTATTTTGACTATTTACAGTTGCAGCATGCTGTCTAGGCACAGCACTTTCCGCAAGGATTCTTCCTATCCCCCACCCCCATTTTCAATTAAATGCAGCAGGGCCCTATTCGGAAAGGTTTCATTTCTCACTGCTATGCAATACTGCTGAACATATATGTGGCTTCCTAACCATGTAGAGTGGCAGAAAAGTGGGAGGTGGATGTAGGGGATTAACCAGTTGAGCAGTGGCAGATGGTGCTGGAGGCGGTCCACTCCAGCTCCTTGAACACATCCCAGCAAATGTCTTAGCTGTATATCCTACTGTGGGTACATTACACCCCACAAAGATGATCTAAAATGGGTTTACTCACAAATCTGATTTGTCCTAGATGCAACAGAGATCATGGCACATTGACCCATATGTTGTGGCGGTGCCCTAAGCTGCACAGGTACTGGGAAGAAGTACTTAACACTATTATTTGTGTATTTCTTACTAATCTTACTGTAGACCCTAAATGATGTTATCTGGGCATTATTGATGATGTGGTGCTAGATCAGTTTATTGGGGAGGCCATTTCTAGAGCCTTGTTTCAAGCCTGTAAAATGATACTGTTACATTGGAAAAGTTCTTCCCCTCCCACTATTAAAGAGTGAGTGGAGCATATGGGCATTACTCTCACATACGAGCAGGTTATTTTTCAACATCAGGGATGCTTTACTACGTTTAAAAGAGTATGGGGTAACTGTTTGGATGTTCCAGTCCTCACCTTGGTGGACCTGGTTCTGGATAGACTGTTTGGTTGATATTCCAAACCATTCAATCAGAGTCAGAATTGCAGGATTTCCTTTTGTATAGCTGTGAAGATACCTGATGGATCATGTTATTGGATCATGTATCTCCATGCATTGATTAAGCCAGTCATTTCCAACAGAACAGATAACTGAGCGTAATGGGGGTATCTTGCCTGGAGGAAGCAAAGAGTAATGGTGACCTGTCTTCCAGAGAAGAAAGTACTTGCTCTATTTATCTTCTTAGTTTAGTTTAACACAAAAGGGAGCATGGTCAAATGTGGACATCCAGATTGGCCCATTACTGTTGCTAGGTTGTGCTTCTGAGTCAGTCTGTGTCTGATCTCCACTGTTGTTCTTGTCTGTCCAGTGCTAATTAATAATATAATCAAGTAAATTCCCATATGTATTACAAAAACTCACAGTACAAAGAAAGGAAACAAAAAAAACAACAATATATTAATGTCTGTCATTTTGAACTGGATACCTGTACTAGTATATATTTTTATGTACCTATAGTCAGGGGTTGTGTAGAGTCTCCTAGCATTTACAAGACCAGATCAGATGCTGGGAACTGGGAGTACTATATTGAAGATTTTTTGTGTACAATAGGGATGGGCAAAGATTCCAAGATTGCACACATGTTAAGGCAGTTCTTATGACATTGTCATTCTTACCAAAAAATAACTTTACAGTGCAAGGATCCACTAAGGGTTTTCTTTTTTCGCACATTAAAAGACATATCACAACAAATGTTTTTGCTTCCACATCTCTGCGACTCATGGAGGTCACATGTGGCATTTAATGCTTCACTTGTGGTAAGTACAAGTGCTGATTTGGTGCAACTGTGTTCACCATATCACCATATGCTTATTTATCCAACATAGCTATTAGTTATACAATTAATACGTTTTATTTATTCATCTTAAGATTTTCAAACTTTATTTTTGGTACTGCAAGTACCTGGTAATGCATTTCATTGTCAGGGAAAATATCTAATGGAATTGGAATAAGAGTCAACCATAAAAATTGTTTGAATACAATAGTATCAATGATTGAATAATTCATAAATAAATAAATAAAACTTCCCAGCAAATACTGATCTTTTATCCAATGTGACTATGTGTTTCATATAGATTTGATTTTCCCTTAAACCGCAGCCATTTATATTGTCACGTTATACCAAAAAGTCAATACTTCACTCTTTTATGTACTGTACGTAACATATTTACTGCAAAATAAATCATTTCTGTTTAAGCTGTGTTTTTCTGTTAGACTGCTGTTGAAAGGGCTTTTCTTGCTCTTTTAGTAATCTCTGCCTTGTATTGCACAAAGGATAATGTTCAATAGAATCCTTTGACAATAACACGTTAGGTTAACAAAAAGAAAAAGAGAACAACACTTTTGAGAATACAATACAATAGGAAGAGAAAGAAATCCCGCTGTTGGGAGCCACTTATGGATTATTTTAATTAACCCTCTAAATGCTATGTAGCTACATTCTGATTTAAATGTATACTGGTATCGACCAATTACACATTGTCACTGTAGCTGTTATTCAAAATAGTGTTTTTACTAGGGTCAGAAACCAATAGAAACCAATCTGAAATTATAATTTCAGCAAGGTGAACTCTGATTGGTTGTTATGGGTTACTGCATTTAAAAATCAGCACTTAAGAATGAAAACTCTTTATTAAATAAGGCAATATACTGTGTGTGTAATAGAAAATGATCTTAGATAGATCATTCAATAATGCATGGGAAAATTAAAAACATTTGGCCGCTGCAGCCAAGCATGTGTGCCTGCTTTTGAATATTTGGGAGCACCAAATTAGCTCCAGATTTCTTATTCATGAATGTCTATTAGCTACTTTTGACATATTTACTTGCTATTAAAAAGGCTCATTGAAACCAAATAAAAGAAATTTTGCAAAAAAAGGGTGTTTATTTAAATGTAACATGTATGTATTCTTAAACTCTATTTTTAAGTATGTTTGCCTCAATCTTTACAGTTTTCTGTATACATTTTTTGTAAATCGGTTGAAACAATTCAGTACTGTCCGTGATACTTTTTTTATTTGCACTAACATACAATTTTGAAGACAAGCTTTTGGGGAGTGTCCCCTTCTTCAAGGTCCAAGCAGCTTGTCCTCAAAATTGTATGTTAGTGCAAATAAAAAAAGTATCACGGACAGTACTGAATTGTTTCTGTCGCAAGTGCACTAATACGGCTACATTCACCTCATTGTAAATCGATTGCAAGGTTTCTTACCTGGAGATTCTGCCAGGAAGTTTCTTTCCTGGAGATCCTCCTTCAGCTGGCTGTTGACCCCTATAGCTGTTTGTCCATCCGGTCTTCTAATGCAACTTGCAAACTGGATAAGCAGCTATAGGAGTGCGCACGGCAGGCTGACAAACTAATTGAAAGGCAATTGTCAGCTTAAATAGGAAGTGAAATTACTCGCAGGATCACCAGGCAAAAAACTTTTTACCAGAATCACAAAAACTATTTGCTTAAGAAAGCTGTATGCAATAAGACATTATGCTAACAGTGCTGAAAAAAGTAGATTTTGAGTTTAGATACACTATAAACTTAGCAGAAAACCACTAACAGGCAAATCCCAAGATCAAGAACATGTTCCCAGGATCCATAAAACTGCTTGCTGCTTGCTATGTTGACGTAACTTACTTCTTAATTTTGTAAACTAAAAAAAAGTGAGTGTAACCTGACTCAATATATAATCATTTCCTCATAGGTACCATCTATATACACAAAATCTCAACATCTGTCACTCTACAGCAGACTGTTACAATGAGGAATAAATATATGCGTCTGATACAAAATGGGGGTTATTTAGTAAAGCTGGAGAGTGCAAATCTAGTGCAGCTCTGCATAGAAACTAATCAGCTTTTAGGTTTTATTGCAAAAGCTTAACTGAACACGCTGAAGTTAGAAGCTGATTGGCTACCATGCACAGCTGCACCAGATTCTGAGTGTACTAGTTTTAGTAAATCTCCACCATAGTGTAATTAAAATGACCAAATGGTCATTTTATTTATTTATTTGTACATGTGAAAGATTTTTTTTCTCCAAAACCTCACAAAAACATAGACATAAAGTCATATGATATAAAGCACCATGTATTCAGGTCCAAGTTTAAACTGACGTCTAATCCAACACCCTAATCTTAAATAGCCTCTTCATGGCTGGGTTTTTATATCATGTATGTGTTATTTAAATTGTTCCATCTGTAATACATACAAACAGTAGAATAAATAATATATGCCACAACATGTCTTAAACAAACATATACATTCAGTATGCTTCCATAGTGCTATACTTACATATTTGGTATAGAGAGGTGCAAACTGGCAAATATACACTTCAGCTATAAGCTGCCCCACTCAGCTATTGCGCATCCCTATATAAAATGGACTGATAGGAAACCAAAACACAGTCAGCCCACATCACATGGAATTTAGGGCAGCCCTGATTACCATAATGAAGATGGTAATCTGCACAAACATGCCCAAAAGAAGTGTTACTGAAAGTGACAAGTGCATTCCATAAGCACATGCAAGAGGAAAGTAGATATGGCACAGACAGGAGCATGGGCCCATGGGTATAGGGACTACAGGATGGAGCCAGTGCACAAAGCCAGGGACATAGGTCAGGTGTACATACCCAAAGACAGACACACACCAGTATACTGAGCCCACCACTATAAGAAAAAAGAAAGAGAACAGAAACAGGAAACATTATATGCTGAGGAGCTCACAAGCTATAAAGTAAATGTAATATACCACAAAATTACATATATATTAGTATTATTATATAGGATTTGTATATCGCCAACAGTTTGCACAGCACTTTACAAAATGAAGGCAGACATTACAGTTACAATACAATAAGAGAAATTAAAGACCTCTGCTCATTAGAGCTTACCCTCTAAGAGGGAAGGTCAAGTGATACAAAAGATAATAACTGTGGGGGATGAGCTGATATTTTGGATCATTATAAAAAGGGTTCAAAACTAAGGTGATCATTGAGGCCCAACTAGCTAGTAGCCTAATTTAATCTATAAATCCATTTAAGCTCAAAATGAAGAACTCTTATCAAAATCACCCCATTAGATTGGAGTGAACCCTATCCAGTGCCACAAATTGTAAGCTATCCAATTTGTATTGGTGACGATATGTGAAAAGCCGGCAGCCAGATTCCAGAAATTGCCCAATTTCCAGAATAACTATTCTGGTTTTCTTACATAAAATGTGTTTCAACAAATTATGATCCCCATGGTTCATAAGGTGCCTAGGGATCAATTTGTGTTTGTTACTTATAAGCACCTGCCTACGCTCAGCAATAATTTTGCAGTATGGGCAGTAACTGCATTTAATTGTACTCTATTGTCAGGAATGTGGTGCCTGCCACACTGGCACATATTATCATCACATATTATGTGCCAGTGTTTCTTCATAATTTGTCTGATAACATCTGACTGGGTGCTAAATTGTGTATGTAGATGAATCTTGGGAGTTATTGGATGTCCCTCATCCTGATATAATAGTAACTCACTGGGGCTGATTTTTTCGTAGCCACTTTTAAACATGTTTTCCATACCCATGTTACAAAAATCTAGTTTGTAGGTTCTCTACCTCAAAATCCTCATTGTTGGTGCAGTGGCGTGAAATATGCATGTATTGTCCTAATGCGATCCATTTAATAAGATGTTTTGGATGTGTATGAGTGCAAAACAGAGTTACTAGTCATGGGCTTCCAATACAATTTGGCCTCAATTTTATCATTCCTCCCTTCAATAACCAGTGGCTTCAAGAAGGATATTATAGCTTTATCATCAAGTCAAACTAAATGTTTGATTGAATAGATTCTCATTGAAAGTCTGTAGGAGATATTTGAACAGATCAGCAGGTCCTGTCCAGAATACGAGACTATCATCAAAGTACCTGAACTATGAACTGATAAGGTGCAGATACGTATTGATGCATGCTCCAAAGAAAAAAAGCTATCAATCCCATTTCTCTAGATACAGTATGAAGTATGATGGGGCACAAGTTGTCTCCATCACCACACCCTGCATCTGGAGGTAACGGACCAACTGAGCATAAACACATTGTGTCAGAATAAACCAAAGCAACTGGATAATAAAGTCATTATACCTATGCATTTTGGTACTATGTTCATTAAAGAATGTGATACCACCTGAGACTCTTCCATGGGGAATGCTTGAGCAAAGGGTTCAAACACTTGTATAGTACATACATATTGTCCAAGATGGTAAAGTAGTGTAATGTATCCTTAAATCTTCTGTTTTGTTTGTTTATACTGGATTCGGAACAAATGTGCAGATCGTGAAATCCAAGCTAAAAAAAAATGTATGCCCACACACCTAGTTTAGTCACTCGATAAATTAATTAACCCAAGATTAGGGTGACAGTCTCAGAGGTTCCATCTTAAAGTGGTTATAAAGCCTAAACAGTTTTTACCTTAATGTATTCCTTGCATTAGGATTAAAAATGATTAGGCATCATTATCTCCACTTAACCCCTTTTACTTACCTTAGCCCTCATTCGATCCAGAGCTCGCACTTCAGAAGCTCTTCTCTCAGTTCACTTCCTGGTCTCACTGGCTTTGCTGAGGCAGTGGGAGCCATTGGCTCCCACTGCTGCCAATTAAAGTCAGTGATGACGGAGGTGAAGTGGGACCAAGTCCCACTGTCTGTATCTATAGACACAGACAGCAATGCTAAGGAGCGAGCCCGCATGAGCGTCCTCATAGAAAGTGGCTTTCTATGGGGGCATTCACTGGAGGGGAAGAGCCAGGAGTGTCGGGGCTCGAGAAAAGGTATTTTGGGGCCACTCTGTGCAAATCCATTGCACAGAGCAGGCAAATATAGATCTGTTTGTTATTAGGCATTCATAATCACTTTACTTGTTATATTAGATGTCATACCTAGCTGATTCAGTACCAACCTTGCTAATCCTCTGTTACGGTACCAAATGGATTTGGCGTTGGGACCATGTGTCTGTTCAAAGATTTGCTTTCACAATGAGATACGGCATCAGCTGAGGTAAGCCAATTCAGCTAATTCTCTTGCCTTTAGAGAACACATCACCTGTTGTGGCCTCATTAATCTAATAAACTCTGGTACTAGTTCTGTGCTAGGCTGACTCTAAGCCTGTATAAACTACTCCCAATCTGCAGGAGTTTGCCAGAATATCCTTTTGTTCCTAAGATTCTGAGTTTCATTATCCCTTTGTTCCTAATCCCTTGAGTTTTTGCTACCTGATCCTAATGTCCTGGTTTGTTTTCTGACAAATGGACTCATGATTTGGTAACTCACTTGGTGGTCTGTCTTAAAGTGACACTTAGTCTCCGGTCACACCGCTGTGGTTTAAAATTATGTGACTTGTGTGCAATTTCAGCGAGATTTTAGGTGCAATTTCTGAAGACTTTATTATGACTTTCAAGGATTTCTTGCAATTTGCAGTGCGATTTCCATTACATTCTATGTATGTGAGATTATGTATGTGAGGAAAGCTGCTTGCCCTGGGGGAACCGCTGCATGCTCGTCCCCGAGCCGCTGCTCTTAGATTTTTACTTTAAGTTCAAATACAGTTATTTCTGACCTGTAATTTATATCTACAGAAAACAGAAGAACATCTGCACTAACACAGCCACTATTTAGTCAAGTGTGGCTCTCAAAGCACAACTGGAGAAAAGAAAAAGCTGATAAATTGGGGGTTATTTACTAAAACTGGAGAGTGCAAAATGTGGTGCAGCTCTGCATAGAAACAATCAGCTTCCAGGTTTCATTGTCAAAGCTTAATTGAACACGTTGAAGTTAGAAGCTTACTGATTACCACACACAGTTGCACCAGATCCCGAGTGCCCCAGTTTTAGTAAATCTTCCCCATAGTATTTGCAAACTTGTTTGATTTTTCTGAATCTGCTTTAGGTGGTGGAATGTGACAAATGTGCACTCATTTTTTAAGTCTCCTTGTCCACACAGACACCATATATTTATTGGTACCTAATAACTAGTGCCTAATTGGTGCCATGTAGATGTTCTAGTACCAGTGGAAATCTAGATAACAAACAGATAACAATAGCATCATGTCTCAAAACATAGGAGACTACAAATAGCTTAATCAATGTTCCATTAATAAAGCCAGGGAATTAGAGCAAAGCTACATAGGTGTCAACAGGATTGACTACAGGAACTTCAGGAGAAACTTCAGGAACTTAGTACGTACATGCTGGAGGAAAGAAGGGAAAGGGGAGACATGATTGAAACCTTTAACTACATCAAGGATATGAATACAGTTCAGGAGAGCAGTATTATCAATATGAAGTAAAGATCAAGAACACAGGGACATGACCTCAAACTAGCAGGAAGAAAAGTTCAAAACCAAACTTAATATAAAGTAATATTTTTCCAAAAGGGTGGTTGCTACTTGGAATAGACTTCCAACAGAAGTCAACAGCAAGTGCATTCAAACATGCTGGGGACAAACAAACAGTAGATCTACATTCAGACAAGACAGATAAGAATCGTATGTGCATATATATATATATATATATATATATATATATATATATATTTGACAGACTCGATGGACCACTTGGTCTGTTTTTCGGTTGTCATTCTTCTATGTTTCTATTACCTATTATAGGCAGCTGAACAACATAATTTATTTACTGTATAGTAAGAAGGCATGTTGGCATGTATAAAAACTTTGCTATTTTTTTTCTCCACAAATGCTCAGTCAGAGTATTCTATGACAGCTGTGCATTTACTGACCCACTTTGTCAATACATGTAGGCAATTCTGGAGCTTACAATGTGCAACTGTATATAGGACTTTTTTTTGTAAAGATCTATAAAGAAACAATATGCTTTAGAAGTTGAATAAAGGTGTCAAGTGATAATCTGCTCATTTATGTATATTGTCTATGTGTTTATTTAGACTACATTCACATGGCTGTAAAAAAAAATGCATTCAAGGCATTTTTTGTTTATGGATCTGAATGCAGGTTTTGATTTCAATAGGGACATGCTCACAGGTGCACAAACATGCACTGTGTTCAGTTATGGAACCAAAAATTGATCATTTTATGCACCTACATGTGTAAACACATGTGAACATGTGTACATGTATACGTAGATGCAAAAAGTGCATTCTGGTATTGGAAAAAATGCAGGACAATTTGAACTACAAATTGTATGCATTAAAAATGTATCTAAAGGTAAGCATTTTGCTGATCATTTACTCAGGAACTTTTGTTCCAGGAAAACCTTTCCTATATGATCAGTAAAGTTATTATGGCTATGTGCATGTAGCCTTACTCATTGTAGAAATGTTCTGAATTAAACATTTTCAGGAAATATGCCAGTTTTAACAAGACAGAAAAAACATGAGACGGTATCATAGAATATGTACAATATGTCATCAAACAAAATTGATTGAGTCTGAGATGAAACGGGCATAACAAAAATTACATTAAAACAAGAAATAATATATGCAGTATACTGGGCAAAGCAGTAACATTATTCTAACTTCAATAAAATTGAAATGTAAATAATATGATCGATCTATCTACAGGTTATTGATGTAAAGTGGTTTTTCATACATTTCCAGCGTGCTATTCATATTTATCAAAAAACATTGTAAATACACTAAAGTCAGAATGTTCACTCAGTATTAATCTGAGTTTTATATGAGCCATCACAGTCACACTCATTAGGGTTTTCACCCTGCTTCTGAACAGCAATCCACCCTCTTTTCACATGGTTCTATGCTTTGGTATATGACTATTTTGAGAATTACAAGGGGCTTTATTTGGACCTAAAAACAATTGGGTCTCATTCACACCAGTGAGCACATATTAAAGTGTTACTAAACCCAGGACCCTGCATTCACTATATCTGGTCTCCCACAGTACACATAACATGGAAATGCAATTATTTTAGTAAATATAAACTGCTAAATACCTTTTCTCATCAGCAGTTAGAGCAGTTTTGTGACTTCTATCAGTGTCCAGCAGAGCACTGGTTACAGCTTGTAGGCGGAGTTTTCATTCTTCTGTAGGAGGATGCAGAACCCCTGACCTCTGTCTGAACCGTGCTGATACACTCTCCCAAGAAAAAAAAAACCTCTCTAGCAATACACACCAAACTGTGCAGTGCAACTTGCCCCCAAGCCTCTGTTTTATTAGGAGATCTTTAGGAGACACTGGAAAAAGAGGAGGATCAAAGAAGACAGGATCAAACATCCTTTTTACACAATGTGGAGGATTAACCCTTTAGGTCTCAGTGAGTATAACAAGCATGCTCTACTGCATATACAGACTGATTTTACTGTTGTGGGTTTAGTAACACTTTAAGCAGTACATTATGCAAGTGCTGCTGTGCATTGTGCACACATTGCTGTGTGCTGGATTCTGTTGTTACAGCGCATTGCATCGTTTACCTTTTCCCCTTGTAATTATGTACTAACATATTGTGACTACAATTTGTAGTATCATGGCTGATCAATTCCTCTATGTTCATACATTCATTCACCTAGCTTGCCCTATTTTAGCTGAAGAGACTGGCATTCTGTTGTTACAGCGCATTGCATCGTTTGCCTTTTCCCCTTGTAATTATGTACTAACATATTGTGACTACAATTTGTAGTATCATGGCTGATCAATTCCTCTATGTTCATACATTCATTCACCTAGCTTGCCCTATTTTAGCTGAAGAGACTGGCAACTTCTTTTTCCGGGTCAAGCAGTGTCCAATCCATACCTCACCATTTCCTTTGTTTTGCGTCACAAATGTGGGAGCGCTAATGTGATTAAAGACTGCATGGTGGCCACTCTTTTAGCTGCCCTGCCTGCTGTGTCTGTATCAGATCTAATTACTATCTATCTCTCACCTGCAGAAAACTAGCGTGAGAGACCCAGGGATTGTGTGATATGTAGCTTCTTCACAGGAAGTGTCAGTTCTTAGAATACAGACAGAGATCATGCATTAACCTGTGCAGTGGCATGTGGCATGCCTCATGTTTGAACAAAAGCAGAAATGTGTGGGTAGTAATGCATTTACCTTCTCCTCTTCTCCATTTTATCCTCCACCTTCTCAAGCTCTTTCTTGTCTTGTTAACCCCCCCTTGCGTGTTGAAGTTAAGTTAAGTTGCGGAAGAATGCTAGAACCCAGGTTTATGTTTTATTGTTCTCTATTTCTCTAAGGTTGTTTCCAGAACAGAAAGGAAGGGTAAATCTTTCTAAACAAGCCCCAAATAGCAGAGTAAATCTCATGGGGGTTCTAACCCTTACCCACTCTATACCAAGTAAAAAACAGTTTTGGCTATAGATATAGTATATTTAAAATATATATAGATAATTTGTCTTATGATCTGGGGAACATTTCTGACTTTCTACTTGTGCAAATTATTACAGATTTTGCTTTTGATACTGTAGGAGCTGACCATGTTACATCTGACCATCTGGCTGAAAAAAGACAAAAGTCCATCCAGTTCAACCATAAACAAAAGTTATTATCCTGTACCCACAGTTGATCTAGAGGAAGGAAAAAAAACAAGCAAAGCATGATCCAATTTTCTCTTGCAAGAAAAAAATTCCTTCCTGATCCTCCAAGAGGCAATTGGATATTCCATGGATCAACCTTACCCATAAATGTTATTATCCAGTTATATTATGTGGAAAGAATTCAGGCCTTTTTAAAGCAATCCACTGAGCTGGCCAGAACCAACTCTTGAGGGAGTCTATTACACATTTTCACAGCTCTCACCGTGAAGAAACCTTTCCATATTTGGAGATTAAATCTCTTTTCCTCCAGACGTAAAGAGTGCCCCTTTGTCCTCTGTGATGACCTCAGGGTGAATAGCTCTACACCGAGTTCACTATATGGACCACTGATGTATTTATACATGTTGATCATATACCCCCTTAATCTCCTTTTCTCAAGAGAGAATAAATTCAGTTCCTCTAATCTTTCCTCATAGCTGAGCTCCTCCATGCCTCTTATCAGTTTGGTTGCCCTTCTCTGCACTTTCTCCAGTTCCCCAATGTTATTTTTGTGAACTGGTGCCCAAAACTTAACTGCATATTCCAGATGAGGTGTTACTAATGATTTGTACAGGGGTAATATTATATCTCTCTCTATGGAGTCTATACCTTTTTTAATACAAGAGAGGATTTTGCTCGCTTTAGAAACACAGCTTGGCATTGCATGCCATTATTAAGCTTGTGATCTACCAGAACTCCCAGATCCTTCACCACCATTGATTCCCCCAGTTGTACTCCCCCTAGAATACATCTATTTTACTGGGTTTTTTTGCTGGTGTCTGCCAGTTGCCAGGTATGTCCAGTGTGTTACTAGTTAAAATAAATACCATAACATCTAGAAGACCCCAATACAAATACAAAAAGAACATAAAGACATCATGCAAATGTAGCTAAAGAGAGAGATGATACTGCAAAGAAGAATTTAGAAACCAAATAGGATAAAGTCTGCTCCAGTCCACCAGTGGTATTGTCTGTGGAGTCAAGATTGCATGTAATCTTTATTCCGAATGTCTAGTTGCCTGTGGAAAGAAAATGATAAAAGAAAATGTACTTAACAGGATATAGTGTTTTTTATCATACAGTATATCATATGAATTCATATATATCTGTCATGGATTTTCTCATTCGTACCTCAATTTACTTAACTTTCTATGTGACACCATTAAACTGTATGGTGTTCTTAAGCCCCAGAAGAAATCATTTCTACCATTTATTTCAGACCATTACAGTTAGACTTTATTTTAAGTCACACATATTTATAGTTTAATATTTAATGGATAAAAAAAATTACCATACTGTAAAACCCTCAGTTGTTCCTTTTTTTTTAGAGTATCACACTGTAATACATAAGTTGACACTACATAAGCCAAACTTCTCTTAGAAGCCAAGGTAATTGCTACTTTAGGGATAGTGATTCCAGTCCGGCATTATTATCCAAGTTACTCTTAACAATGGGATTTGCTTGATCTCTGCTGAATCTATCAAAGTTCCTCTTAACTGGGGCCCATTTGATTATGAAGCCAATTTAGAGATGGTCCTTTCCTTCAGAAAGTTTCCTTTTGTATTAGGAATACATGCTTACCTATTTCAAAAATGCCATTATTGTGACACAATTTATGTTAGAATGAGCAGTACTCTGTGTAACATTATTTAAAGAAAGCTCTTTGAATTTAGAATAATGGATACCTGGTAGGCATTAACTCACTTGAGAGATCTACTTAAGAAACTTATTGCTATCACTTGCAGCTCTCTGGGGTATTAATGCTGTTTTTGCAGAGCTGTTTGCTGTGGAATAAACAGACAAGTGCTCCATATATCATTTTAAGTAAGACAAATAAAGTTCTTTTTTCTGCCTTATACTGATGTCATTGTCAGTTGTACAGAAATAATTCTGAGCTACACTTCAGTTTTAAAGCACATTGACCTAATTTAATGGATTGTGTATTGTGCTGTATGAATAAATGCCATTTTCGGTCCTAGCGAGCCCCAACATTCCTTTCTATTGTGTCTAGTGTAGACGTTATACATTTTTGTTCAAAAGGATGTACTTTTTATCTTCCCTCACTAAGGAAACTCAAGTTTACCAGGAACATTCCCTTATACAGTGTATTATTTTACTTGTTAATATTTCCTATGAATTGATTTTAATTGAACAGAAACAAATGCAAATTGGTATCTGTTCAGTATTTATTTACCTTAAAATGTAGATAAACAAATATGTAATATATTGCAGCATACAACTTCTTAGACGTGGCGGTTACATTGGTAATGTAAGGAAAAGCTAGTGCCACAGTAGATCTGCTGCAATCAATGCTCTTTATTAATATTCATGTAATACAGTCATGAAGAAAGCCAACGCGTTTCAGCCATAGACCTCAGTCAGTGCCATGTGTATCTTTGGCTCAAATATTTGCAAGACAGAATTCGATAAGGAATAGGCAAGTATTCTTACAAAAGTGTGGAACTTGAGCTGTTAGGAGAGCGGTGTCATCAATTTAAAGGTTTTACAGATGGATAACAGACCAACACTTTCAAGAACACCAGAGAATGACAATGGCTATTCTCTAACAAGACAAAACAGACCTGTCCAAAGATACAGCAGTGACAATGCCAAATATCACAGCAAAATTAACTTTAAAGTGAAATTAAAAACAAAATCCTTCTTTATTTTGGCTAGAGTAATGGAGGATTAGAACCCCTGGCAGTTTTTTTTTGCCATCTGTGTCCCATTGGGGATATTTACCCACTATTAGTGATCGATGTCAACCTAAAATGTAGGAATTTAATTTCCTTTCACTCTCAGTGACAAGGAGAAATTGTAACAATAGAGAGAGTGACTCTCCCTAATGGGGGCACAAACAGCAATAAAAACTGAAGACAAAAGGTGACTGGTATACTTGTCAAAGGGAAGCTGCTTTCACAGGACACGTGGCATATCAAAAACAACTAAGCTAAATTAAGTAAATACACAATATCTTGAATAAAAATAGTATCAAATATCACACACATACAATATATAAATACACTTCTTCTACAATGTTGTCTTTTTATTAGAGGAAGAAGGATATTTATATACAGTATGTGCATGACTTTTTAAGATTATTTTTATTCAGTATTTGAATGCTTTGCTTTATAATTTAATATTTTTTATTGACCCTACCAAAATTTAAATGTACTTTAGTACTTTAAATAATTTGAAAATCATAAATATACTGATATATATATATATATATATATATATATATAAACTATATTCTGTAATAAATGTGTAGTCAAAAAAAAGTCAAGTGTGTACTTGAACTACTTATAAAAAGCAAGGCTACATGATATCACATCAGGTTGACAAATTTACAGGACAGAAACCACAAAAAAGTAAACAAATGTTTTTATTTTTCCTTTTGTAAAGAAAGGGAAAGTAAGATCTTACCCAATAACAGACAAAATAGAAATTACATATTATAGGCGTAAATCAAAATTTTAAGAATAAATCAGCAACTTAAGAAGTCAAAGGTTAAGTCATAAGTATCCTAACAACGCAAAATGCTCTGAAAGAAAGATCTTACCCTTAAAGACATTTTTCTGCATGTCCAAAGTGTCACAATGTAAAAGCAGGTAAATTTGTTCCACTGGTATAGCACAACTGCTCCTGATGTCCAGTTTAATTAAGCTTTGCTTGTATTTGCTGACTTTCTTAAAAAAAGGATCTGTATCATCTACAGTATGTTGATCATGTGCTTCTGTTTATATAAAAGCAAACCTATAGCAAATAAATGAAACATTGGTAAATATAGCATACATTTGAATTACTGAAACATCACAAATCCACTGCACCGCTCCAGACCTATGCCTCTCACTGATTCAGATATCTGACTCAGGAAGCCTGGTTCTGCTTACCATTAAAAGGCATGTATGAATGAAAGCCGTCACATTTGGGGGCGGAGCCTGAGTATGGCGGCAGAGGAGAGTTCAATGTAGGAGCTCTCGGACGGAGCTCCGTGTTCTGACCTCCCCAGGTCCCCTGTGATCCTCCCGAGGCATGCAGATAGCCTTGCGGCTTGGATCTTACCCTGGCCTGGCGGCTCCCCGGGACGAAAGGTGGAGGTGTGCGGGGGGAGAGTGGAGAGCGGCTGGTGACTAGCGGAGAGAGAACGATTGGATGCTGGGAAACCGGCGCGAGCACGTGACCGGCCGCAAAGCACTCCTGGGAGGTCGGGAAGCCGGCCGGCCGGCGTTCTGCGGTGGGAGAGCAGAGCGGACCTGTTGGCCGGGGACCGGTGTATTCCCCCCCTATTCCCCTGAGACCCCCAAGGCATAAAGTAAGGCAAGAAGATACCCACAGAGCCCTGGTCAATTGAAGATAAAAGAGACTCTGGAGGGTCCCCCCCCCCCTCTCCATAAACAAAGACCCTATGCGACCTGAAGGTGAGAGCATTCAGCGGGGTCATTGGATGAAACACACGAGGAGGGTGAGTGATTTAAGCTGAAATCTTCCATACACTAACTGTGATGCATTACATGTCTCCCTAAAGAGTAGCAGGGGGTAAGTGAAAGGGGGGACCCCCGGTGACTGCTAAAAAGGTGGAAAAAGATTTGAGGACAGAACAGCTCAAAAAGACCAGCCGGGGAATAGTACAGTGACTAGTATACAAGAACTTTGATTCTCTCCCCCCCCAAATCCACGAATTTTATAATAGAAGAACAAAAGAATAAAAGCTACAGAGAAAATGAAAAATAAAAGTGTAAAAGGAAGTGGGCTTAAAGGGTCCCAGACTGGTACAATTAAAAAATATACCTCCCAAGGAAACGTAACCCCAGAAAGATCCCAGAATAGGATTGAAAGAGGAGAAGCAGATTTCAGCATGGAAAATAGCCCAAGAGTATCACTAGGCCTGGATACCAGTAATCAGCAATCATTAGGAAATATAGAGACAGAAAAAGACCTACAAATACCTAATAAAAAGGAAATGGCAGAAATGTTTAAAGAACTGGAGAGAACAATAAAACAAGAAATGGTAAATATCCGAAGTGACCTGGGACACCTGCTGGTGAGAGTGGAGGAAACGGAGGAGAAAGTTAAAAATCAGACCCAGACTATCTCTGAGCTTGAAAAAGTAATAATTAACATAGGGAAAGCCCAAGAAAAATTGATATATAAAGCTGAGATACAAGAAAATAGAGACAGGAGGAGAAACGTCATGATACGTGGGGTCCCAGAGAACTCTAAGGGAGAAAACCTGCAAGAAGTGGTTTGTAAAATATTAAATACTATAACAGACAACACTGAAATGGAAAAGACTAAAATAGAAGGAATTTTCAGAAAAGGAAACATCCAGAGATACCTGGGGAAAGAAAGGCCAAGAGACATTATAGTTAAATTTTATGAGTTCCGAGATAAAGAAAAAATATGGAAGAAGATCAAAGGGAAACCAACTATTAAATATGAAGGTGGAGATATACAGATATATGCGGACTTGGCCCCAGAGACTCTGTGGAGAAGGAGAACTTTGAGACCCCTATTGGAAAGGTTAAAAGAACATAATGTGCAATACAGATGGGGGTCTCCTGAATGTTTAATAGGATGGAAAAACGGGGTTACGGCGTACCTCAGGTTCCCAGAAGATCTGAAACATTTTTGTGACAGTTTAAAAATACAAAGAATGGAGATTCCAGGCTGGGAAGAAGATCAATGGGAATTTAGAATGAAGAGAAAAGAGGATTGGCAACTTGTGGGGGGGGAGGAGGCGGGGGGAGGGGGGGAGGGGGAGAGAGGTGGTGGAGGAAAGATAAGGTTGTTTTTCCGTTTTTTTTTTTTTTTTTTTTTTTTTTTCTTTTTTCCTCTACACTGGTCTGCCTTCACCCTACCGCCCCTGCCTTACGGTGCTGGAGATGAAACTAGGAGGGACCAGGGGAGCTATGGGGAGGTCGGACAAGGGGAAAGTCGTCCATGCCCAGAGTTTTTAGCCCAAGGTTTAGATCAAAAGTGGAAGTTTATTCCATAAATGATCAATAGGCAAATGATAGGCCTAAAAAGAGGGGGAGGGGGGTGGGGGGGAGGGGAAACGCTGGGGGGGTGGGTAAGTGGAGAGGAGGGGTATTTTTCCTGAAAAAAAAAAAAAAAAGACATAAAAGCAAGTGAGAAGGGAGAAGAAGGGGAAGAGAAGATTTATGGAAGATGGAAGAGATTCAGTTTATAACATATAACGTAAATGGGTTGAACTCCCCTGGGAAGAGATTTAGACTGTTTAAAGAATTATATCATAGAGCAGCCTCAGTAGTATTCTTACAGGAGACACATCTTGAGATAGAATCAAATGTTAGGCTGAGGTCCAGAAATCACCCAACATGGTATTATGCAGATTCCCCGGTCAAGAGAGCGAAGGGTGTTGCAATAGGTATGGCAAAGAATACTAGGTTTGAGCTGGAAGATAGAATGACAGACCCAGAGGGGAGATTTTTGTTCTTAAAGGGAAAACTACAGGAGATCGAATGTACACTGGCCAATATTTATTGTCCTAATAAAAGCCCAGAGATATATCTGAAAAAAGTGCTGAGGAAGTTGATGGACTTCAAAAAAGGTCGTTTGATTCTCGCTGGGGATTTTAATTTCTGTATGGATCCACAAAAGGATGCTACCTCCCATGTACAGAGAGAAGGAAGTAGGGCCCTGAAACTCTTGAAGAAAGAACTACATATAAATCAATTGGTAGATGCCTGGAGAATTACACACATGCAAGATAGAGATTATACCTTTTTTTCAAACATGCATAAGAGGTATTCAAGATTAGACCACATATTAATAGAACATCAATTAATTGACCACCTAGTTCAAGTTGAAATAGAGACAATCTCTCTATCGGATCACGCCCCAGTTATAATGAAATTGGAATGGGGGAAGGGGAAAACAGGAGGGCTGGGCTGGAAACTGAATGAGACACTATTAGTAGAAAAGGAAATAGCCCAGAAAATAGGGGAAGAGATTGAACGGTATTTCAAGGAAAACGAGACAGGTGATGTGTCCATAGCTACAGTGTGGGAATCTCATAAGGCATACATAAGAGGAATATTGATAGCGATTGGGGCAAGAAAGAAAAAAGAAAGAAGAGAGAAAATGAGTAGGCTCTTAGAAGAAATAAGTATACTAGAACAACAACACAAGAATAGAATAATAAAAGAAATAGAGTTGAAGTTAAAAAAAGAGAAAGAAGAATTGGAAGGTGTAATAGAAGAGGAGAGGAGAAAAGCATATAACAAGGTTTTGAGCGAGAGATATAGATGGGGAGAAAGATCGGGAAAATATTTGATGAGGGCCCTGAGGAAAAAGAAAAATAGAAATTATATAGAAAAAATAAAAGATGTTAAGGGGAACCTGAAACACTCAAATAGAGAAATCACCAAAGTTTTTATGGAATATTATAGAGATCTGTATAATATAAATCCCCTGCGGGAATCAGAAAATATAGAAAGTGAGAGGAATCAAAAGAGAAAGAAATATCTAGAGAAGGCTGGGTTACAAAAATTAAGCGAAGTCCAATTGAACTCCCTTGATGCAGATATCTCACAAGATGAAATAAAACTAGCTTTGAAGGGCACAGCGTCTGGGAAAAGCCCAGGACCAGATGGTTATACTGTGAGATATTATAAAAAATATAGTGAAATCTTAGTACCAAAACTTAGAAAATATATGAATGCATTAGGTGGAGTGATGGAAGTAAGAAAAGAATCGCTACAAGCTCAAATGGTGCTTATTCAAAAAGAGGGAAAAGATGCTACACAGTGTTCGAACTATAGACCTATTTCATTATTAAACACTGACACTAAGCTATATGCAAAGGTCTTGGCAAATAGATCGAAAGAGCTAATGCCGGAATGGATACATCAGGACCAGGTGGGTTTTGTTCCCGGGAGGGAAGGTAGAGATAATGGGTTACGATCATTGATGCTGATCCAAAAAAGTAAAAAGGGAAAAGAACCGGTGGTACTACTCTCTATAGACGCTGAAAAAGCGTTTGATAGAGTGAACTGGAGTTTCATGATGGATACGTTGGAAGTCATGGGAATTGGGCCCAGGATGAGAGAGTGGATAGGAAAGTTGTATAGATACCCCTCTGCAGTAGTTGTGGTGAACGGGGAGAGGTCAGAACCCATTGAGATGTCAAACGGTACAAGACAAGGATGTCCACTATCCCCATTGTTGTATGTTATATCATTAGAATCACTGCTATCAACAATAAGGTTAAACGGAGATATAAAGGGAATCCAGATAGGGGACACGGAACATAAAGTCGCCGCTTTTGCTGACGACTTGTTGTTCTACGTGGGAAACCCCAGGATAACACTCCCAAACCTAATGAAGATATTAAAGGAATATGGAGAATTGTCAAATTTAAAGATTAATCCAACAAAAACGGAGATTCTAAATATAAATATTTCAAAAAATGAAAAAGAAAAAATACAAAAGGAATTTCCCTTTAAATGGAAAGATAGAGATATAAAATACTTAGGAGTAAATCTCACAGCTTCATATAAACACCTTTATAAATTAAACTATATTTCACTGATTAATGAAATCAGAGAGGAGCTAAAAATATTGCAGGAGGGAACTCCGACATGGATAGGCCGTATTAACCTGGTAAAAATGATAATAGTACCAAAAATCATATATAGATATCAAATGATACCAATTAAACTCCCAGAGATCTTTTTTAAGTTAATTAAGAAACTGATAACAAAATACATATGGAGGAATAAAAAACCAAGACTGTCATATGAGTTGTTGAGTAGGAGGAAAGAAAGAGGTGGTTTAGGGCTTCCAGATTTTAAAAGATACTACAAAGCTGTAGTATTGGCAAGAACTATAGACTGGATACAGAACCATAAAAAAAGTTGGGTGAGAATAGAGAATGAACTTAGTGGAACAGATTTGGGTAAGGTGATATGGGTTCCAACACAGTATAGGGGCCTAAATGATAATGTAAATACATACACTTTGAATGTTTTAAAAATTTGGGATAATTTACACAAAAGTATGAAATGGTCTTTTAATTCAACACTGATTTCACTAAAAAACACTGAGTTTTTCCCCCCTGGTAGAGAAGAAATAGGAGGAAGGTGGTTTAAAAAGGAAGAGGTTCAATTAAGAGATATTTTGGTGGGGGATAAAATAGGATCATTTGGGGAATTGAAAAAAAAAGAGGGTGAGATTTTCACTAAATTAGACAAGTGGCGGTATTTTCAATTGAGGAGTTTTGTTGGAAGTTTACCAAAACCTTTAAGGACAAGAGACAACTGGAACTTGTTTGAAAAGGTTTTGGGTACACAAGGTGATGGGAAACACGGGATTGCTAAGGTATATAAAATACTCACCGAACTAGATATAAACACAAAGCCAACATATATAACAAAATGGGAAATTGATATGGGAAGCGTGATAGATGAGGAGAAGCAGAGGAGAATATATAGATTAACCCACGAAAACATTTCTATGAGAGAAGTAGAGATGAACTATAAGTGTTTGACAAGATGGCACATTACACCAAATGTTGAAAATAAGATGTGTAAAGAGAGTTCACCGTGGTTTTGGAGGGGATGTGGTGAAATAGGTACAACATATCACATATGGTGGGGTTGCCCAAAAATTCAGGTATTCTGGAAGACAATAATCCATTTGATAAGAAAAATAACAGAAATAGACATTGGAGTAGACCCAGAAGTGTGTATTTTGCATAACATGGACATATCAGCCAATAAATATAAAAAATCAGGGATATGGTGCTACATTAATGCTGCAAAAGCTCTGATACCCAGGTTTTGGAAGCAAACAGAGGTACCGAAGGAAGAAGACTGGATAGAAGGGGTTGAGCAGATTAAAAAGATGGAAAGGTTGTGCCATGTCCAGGAAGATAGGATGGAGATTTATAATAGGAAATGGGAGAATTGGGAAAAAGCTAAGTTATATATGAAATATAGGAAAGATTAAAGAAAGTAATAGGAAAACTGCACTTGCTGAGATAAAATGATGTAGAGAAAAGGAAAAGCAGGAAGATGGGATTTGGGTGAGGGTGGAGGAGGGGGGAGGGGGGGATTTTGGAATAAAGTAAATAAAGTAGAAATGATGGATACTATAGTGTATAAATATATATATATGTTTGTATATCATGATGTTGAAAAGTATTTAAAATGAAAATCAATAAATATTTAAATTATAAAAAAAATAAAAAAAATGAATGAAAGCCGTATTCCACTGAGCGCTCCTCACTTACTTTTAATTGGCTACCAAGAATACAGCTACATCTACAGTGTCAACACCCAGGGACCACAATATTTCACAAAAGCTGGCTTGATTCCCTCCTCAGAACCACCCATTCTTGCGCTCAAGCAAGCTTTGGTGAAACGCGTTAAGAGTGGTGCCTGGGTGTGGACACAGTGGATGTAGCTGTATTCTTGATAGCAGATCAAAAGTGTCTGAGGAGCGCTCATTGGAGTGTGGCTTCATTCTTTAATACCCTTTAATGATAAACGTGTGTTAACTGTTAAACACAACACCATTGTATGCTGCATGATCCTTGTGGTAGATTACAGATGCATAAAACAGTGTTAACCGTTTAACATTTGTCTGAAATTATTCTTTAAACCTACCCCCTCCTGAGTGTTCTCAAAGATGAAATACAGGTACAAACCTTACAACACATGATTCAGTCATAATCTTTTAAATAGCCATTTGCTTTTGAATGTACTATTTGTAAAAAAAAAAAAAAGAGTGGTAATGAATCATCCACTTTGGTTTTACTGTTTTCAGTAGAGTTAATTTCCTTATGTGCAATAATCCACAGCAACCAATCTTTTTACATTCTGCCAAAATCAGATCAGTACATGTTATTTTCTGATTGGTTAAGGGTTGATGCAATTAAGAATCAAACCCTTTATTTAATAAGGCACAAAAATCCTAAGGTTTGCTATGACATAAAAATGTTCATGGGTATAGTGGAGAACATTAAGGAGAATCTTTTTTGAACTAATGGCAACTGGGTGGCATAGTGGCTTAGTGGTTAGCACTTCCGCCTGGCAGTACTAGGGTCATTGGTTCAAATCCCAACCACGGCACCACCTGCCTGGAGTTTGCATGTTCTCCCTGTGCCTGCGTGGGTTTCCTCCGGGTACTCCGGTTTCCTCTCACACTCCAAAGACATGCTATTAGGTTAATTGGATCCTGTCTAAATTGTCCATAGTATGTGTATGTATGAATGTGAGTTAGGGACCTTAGATTGTACAACCCTTGAGGGTTAGGGACTAATGTGAATGTATAATATATATATATGTAAAAGTGCTGCGTAAATTGACAGTGCTATATAAGTACTTGAAATAAATAAACTGACCTGGGGTGTCTGCATATTATTATACAGTATTTATATAGCACCAACAGTTTGCACAGCGCTTTACAATATAATGGGAGACAGTTCAGTTACAATACATTTCAGTACAGAAGGAATAGGAGGGCCCTGCTCGCGGAGCTTACAATCTAAATCTTTTTCTAGAGCATCCTCAGTTCTGGGCTACAGGTTATCATCTTTTGACTCAATTCTTTGGGCTCACAATATGATAGGTACCCTTACAAACCAATAGGTAGGTAATGGGTAGACTTACAGGTAGATAAGATGGGATGAGCAATAATTCCACCTTCTCAGCACCTAATATTATTTGTATATTTAGGTGACTCTGCATTTAAAGTGTTACTAAACCCACAGCAGTAAAATCAGTCTGTATATGCAGTAAAGCATGCTTGTTATACTCACTGTTGAACCTAAGGGATCAATCCTCCACATTGTGTAAAAAGTCTGTTTGATCCTGTCTTCTCTGCTCCTCTCCTTCTTCTACTTTTTCCCATCCATCTGCTGATAGTACAGAGTCATAGGAGGCACTCTGGACATGCTGAGTTCAGTGTGTTTTGCTAGAGAGCAGGGGTGGACTGACCATTTGGAAACTCGGGCACTGCCTGAGGGCCCGGGGTCAGTAGGGGGCCCCATGAGATGCCCCTGGTGCCTTTTTCATAGGCTTTTTTTAGTTTGGGCAAGGACACAGGGGCCCCATGATCCCCTATTGCCTGGGGGCCCCATGAGTTGTCAGTTCGCCCCTGCTAGAGAGTTTTTTTTTTTCTTTGGGAGGGTGCATGCGATCAGCACAGGGCCAATCAGCGCCATCCAGAAAGAGGGTCAGGGGTCATGCAGCCTCTTAGGACAGTCAGATTAGAATGAAAACTCCTCCCAAAAGATATAACATGTTTAGCTGGACACTGATTGAAGTCACAAGCACAGCCATCCAGAGCAGTGTGCTTACAGTGAAGCACACAGACACCGCCCCCCAGTAAACCAATCCCTGCACACAGTTAACCCTGTGATTGCCACTCATGTTAACCCCTTCCTGTCCAGTGCCATTAGTACAGTGTCTGATTTTTTTTTTTAGCACTGATCACTGTATTGGTGTCACTGGGGATGTCAGTGACACCAAGTCAGTTCCTCCCAGTGTCAGAATGTCCTCCGTAGTCCCACAATTACTAGTAAAAAAATAAAATACAGTATATATACCGCCATTTGTAAACGCTATAACTTTCATGTAAACCAATTAATTTACACGTATTGGGTTTTATTTTAGCAAAGACATGTAGAAGAATACATTTTGGCCCAAATTTATGATGAAATTTGATTTTTTTAAATTTTTTACTGGACATGTCTAATAGCAAACAGTCAAAAATATTGTTTTTCTCTCAAAATTGTCAGTCTTTTTTTTTTATAACGCACAAAATATAAAAAAGCACAGGTGATCAAATACCACCAAAAGAAAGCTCAATTCATGGGAAAAAAGGATGCAAATTTTATTTGGATGCAGCGTTGCATGACCGCATGATTGTCAGTTAAAGTATTGCAGCGCCGTAACACAAAAAATGGCCTTGTCAGGAAGGGGGGTAAATCCTCAGGAGGGCAAGTGGTTAAGAACTAAGGTTATGCAGACTTTTTAGCAGGTCTCATTTCATTTGTTTACTTGGTGCCATGCTTTGTTTTATGATTGTACCATTCTGCTATGACCTACAATTGAATAAGAATCCCATAAGAAATAAAAAATGTGTTTTGCCTGCTCACTCATGTTTTCTTTAAAAATGGTACATACTATATATTACCAATTCTCAAACTCTATGCAAACTTTTGAGCATAACTGTAAGCATGTATATTAGTTTTGAATGGGGTCCCTGTCCCTTGCAAAATGGGTAGCAATCAACCTTCCCAAGTCTCTAAACTAAGTTAAGATAAAACCCCTCTCCGAGCAGATTTCTCTGGCCTTCTCCATTATTTACATTTTATGAACAGAAATCTTCTTCAGCATTAGTCGTTTAGTGAGACGCGATAAGCAGAACTAGGTAGGGTGGATGAGTGTCCTTTTTGCTAAAAATACATTTGTACCCTGAATAACATGTAAGAAAGTTAATAATGGAGTTTACAAAATACTGTATGTTTTATAGTTATTATTATGTTGTTATTATTAATATTATTATTATTATGTCATGCCATTCAGTAAGGAACATGGCAAATAAAAGCAGATAATAGCTTTTAAAAAGTCAGTAATAAATAAATGCGTCTTTTTTCCTTTTTTTGCCATGTTGTAACCTGACAGAACACAGTGCTACAGCAAGAGTCTCTTTTCTGATGCCACCCTGGAAAAGGATGATAGCAGTTTCTTCAAGCTGAAAAAAAAACACAAGATGGAAAGTTAAAAACACACTCTCCCCACACATTCTTTGTGATAGATTGTCTAGCAGGAGAGAAAGTTGAGTGATCGGCGCTCTATTCGAAATTCTTTGCCAGGAGCCTGAAGAGAAAAAGCCCATTGGGTCCTGTTATTGTAACTATTTCTTTGTCAGATATGGACAAGAAAGGAAAAAAGGAAACTGAAAGAAAAAGCCGGAAGGAACAGCAGCTACTAGTATCAAAATAAGGGGGAAAACAGCACAAAGAGGAATTATTTAACAAACAAGGGAATATCACAACAAATATACAGTAAATAGGTTACCAATAAACATTTTATCTCTGGAAGGTTATTTATAAATGATATACTAGCCAAAATCCTTAATTTATCAGTTTAGCTGGAAAATATAAGTATAATTAAAACTTGAGTTATTCTTTTTTATTACCAAGCTAAACTGACTGATGTAAATGTACAATATACTGTATATGTAAATTGCTGCATACATTGTCAATGTTATAAATACTGGTAATAAATAAATAAATAAAATAAACATAATAGATATATATATTACACAATATTTTTGAAAATACATCATGGTTATATCATGGTACTTATTTTGATGTAAATAGTGGCCATGCTAAAGTAAAACCTACTCCTACTATCTTCTGTCGATAATATCTAATCAATACCCTGAAAACACCTCCCAAGAAATATAGAGCACTCCCTCAGTATAAAAGAAAATTCTATATCCTAAAAAGCATTAAATAATTTAAAATGTATTATTGCATACATTTCATACAATGAAAGTGCTCAGTTGTGCTCAAACGTTTGGGTAGGGTAAAAATATGGCAACTGCCATTACTTACTCGTTTTTGTCAATGCATGCTCAAGGGTTCATCATCGTCCTTCTTCACTAACTGACCTGAAATCCCTGCTGGGTGCAGATACTGACCAATGTAGCCATTTTTTGCCTCGAGTACATTACATATACAGTTGTGCTCAAAAGTTTGCATACCCTGGCAGAAATCGAGAAATCTTGGCATTGATAATGAAAATAGTGATAGTGAGCATATGAAGCCATTTATTATCACACAGTTGTTTGGCCCCTTTTCAAACCATAATACTAACAGAAATCTCCCAAATGGCCCTGACCAAAAGTTTACATACCCTGGAATGTTTGGCCTTGGTACAGACACACAAAGTGACACACATGGGTTAATATGGCAATTAAAGGTTAATTTCTCACAACTGTAACTTTTTAAATTGCAATTAGTGTCTTTTTATAAATAGTCAATGAGTTTGATAGTTCAGATAACAAGGTAAAAGATCTTATAAAGTTGGAAAGGATATACAAAACATAGACCAATAAGTACTGTACAATCACTTATTAAGAAGTGGGGAAATTGGGATCTCTTGATACCAAGCCAAGGTCAGGTAGACCAAGAAAAACTGCAGCCACAACTGACAGAAGAATTGTTAGGGATACAAAGAAAAACCCACAGGTAACCTCAAGGAAAATGCAGTCTGCCCTGGAAAAAGACGGTATGGCTGTTTCAAGGAGCAAAATACGATGATACTTAACCCCTCGACAACCAGGCTATAGCCAAATGATGGCTACAGCGTGGTAGTCTAGTTCTTGGAGGGCGTCATATAACGTTCTCCCCCTGGGGTGCGCACCTAGTGAGCTCTGTGGTTGCTGTGTCCTTTGGACACAGCTGGTCACATGACATGGTAAAGGGCCAATCACAGCACCCTTTTACCACGTGATCAGCTGTATCTAATGACACAGCTGATCACAATGTAAATACAGTTGCTGGTATTGGCTGTACTTTCCTCATGCTATTACAGCGTGAGGAGAGAGAAGAGCCAGTAATCGGCAACTGCATTCACACATCAGAGGTCATCAGTGAAGCCCCAATAGGACATCAGTGCAGCCCCAATAGTGTCCATTAGTGCAGTCCCAGAAGTGTCCATCAGTGCAGTCCAAACGATGTCCATCAGTGCTGCCAGTCAATGTCTATCAGTGCTGCCAGTCATTGTCTATCAGTGCCACCAGACAGTGCCCATCAGTGCTGCTAGTCAGTACCATTTATCAGTGACCTTCGGTGTCGCCTATCAGTGCCCATCAGTGCAGCCTCATCAGTGCCACTTCACCAGTACCCATCATTGCAGCCTATCAATACCCATCAGTGCTACATATCAGTGCCCATCAGTGCAGCCTCATCAGCGCACAACAGTGAAGGAGAAAATATAGCTTAGTTTGCAAAAGTAAGTAAAAAAAATTTTTTTCAAACATTTTGGTCTTTTTTTGTTTGTTTAGCAAAACATAAAAAAGCCTAGTGGTGAGTAAATACCACCAAACAAAAGCTCTATATGTCTAAAAAAATTATAAAAATTTAATTTGGGTACAGTGTTGCATGACCGCGAATTTGTCATTCAAAGTGCAACAGAACTGAAAGCTATTGTCCAGGGCAGGAAGGTGGTGAAAGTGCCCTGTAGGTGAGCAAAAATGAGCTGCATGGTCAAGTTGCCAGAAAAAACCTTTATTGCGCCAACGCCACAAAAATCCCGGTGAGGCATGTCAAGGTGTTGTCGGGCATATTGTAAATGGGCTTTTTTGTGGCATTAGCACAGTAAAGGATTCTTTCTGGTAACTTGACCATGCAGCTCATTTTTGTTCATGTATCATTGTATTGTGCTCCTTGAAACAACCATACTATCTTTTTCAGAGCACCCTGTATTTCTCTTGAGGTTACTTGTAGTTTTTTTTCTTTGTATCCTGAGCAATTCTTCTGTCAGTTGTGGCTGCAATCTTTCTTGGTGTACCTGACCTATCAAGAGATCCCTTAATTTTTCGCTTCTTAATAAGTGATTGAACAGTACTGGGTAGCATATTCAAGGCTTTGGATATCTTTTTAAATTCTTTTCCATTTTTATAAAGTTCCATTACCTGTTACACAGTTCTTTTGACAGTTTTTTGTCTCCTCCTCTCACATTACTAACCTACTAAGTGACATATCAGCATGGATGTCACTCCACTTCCTCAAACTCAATCTTTCCAAAACAGAGCTCATACTATTCCCTCCAGCTCGTGCCCCTCCCCTGACTTCTCCATCAAGATCAATAATACAACCATCAGTCCCTCCCCTCATGCCAGGGTATTAGGTGTAATCCTGGACTCCCATCTGTCCTTTCAGCCCCAAACGCAATCACTATCCAAATCCTGTAGACTTCACCTTCGTAACATCTCCAAGATACGCCCTTTCTTAACCTCTGAAACTACTAAGCAACTTATTCACTCCCTGGGTATCTCTTGCCTTGACTATTGTAACTCTCTCCTTATTGGCCTACTGAATCGCAGGCTATCCCCTCTTCAGTCTATCATGAATGCTGCTGCCAGACTCATCCACCTCACTAAACGTTCCATAGCTGCCATCCCTCTCTGCCAATCCCTCCACTGGCTTCCCATTGCCCAACAAATAAACTTCAAAACATTAACAATAACATATAAAGCCATTTATAAGTCTGCCCCAAATTACATCATCAATCTTGTCTCCAAATATCACCCAAACCGTCCTCTCCACTTCTCCCACGACCTCCTGCTCTCTAGCTCCTTTGTCTCCTCCTCCCATGCTCATCTCCAGGACTTCTCCAGAGCCTCCCCCATCCTCTGAAACTCTCTACCCCAATCTATCCAACTATCACCTACTCTGTCCACTTTTAGGTGATCTCTGAAAACCTATCTCTTCAGGGAAGCCTATCTTGCCTTCAGCTAATAATGGAATCTTCTATTCCTCCTATTAGTTCACCCCCCACAGTTATTAACTTTTGTACCACCAGCCCCTCCCTCTTAGATTGTAACCTCCAAGGAGCAGGGCCCTCCTAACCCTCTTGTATTGAACTGTATTGTTGCTGTATTGTCTCCCTTTATATTTTAAAGAGCTGAGCAAACTGTTAATGCTATATAAATCCTGTATATTAATAATGTGGGAAATTAACATTTAATTGCCATTTTAACCTGCGTGTGTGTGTGTGTCACCTTGTGTGTCTGTGCCAAGGCCAAACATTCCAGGGTATGTAAACTTTTGATCAGGGCTATATGGGTGATTTCTGTTATCATTATAATTTACAAAGGAGCCAAACAACTATGTGATATTAAATAGCATCACATGATCACTATCTTTAAATAAAAGAGAGGTTTTTGGCATGATCAGTCACATTTTCAATACCAATATCAAAAATGCCAGGGTATGCAAACTTTTGAGCACAACTGATATATATATATATATATATATATATATATATATATATATACAGTGCTCAGCATAAATGAGTATACCCTTTTTAAAAGTAAGATTTTAATCATTATCTCAATGAACAGAAGAACAATGTCCACAATATTGACAAAACTGAGTTTTATAGAACATTTGTTTAGCTCATTACATGAAGGTAAGGTTAATAATACAACTACAAAATCTTCAGTTTTACTTAAATTAGTTGATGCAAAAATGAGCACACCCCACAACAAAATGACTACATCTAGTATTTTGAATGACCTCCATGATTCGTAGAGACAGCACCAAGTCTTCAGGCATGGAATGAACAAGTTGGTGACATTGATCTTTTTCCATTACTCAAGAACGACCTCTTTTAGAGCCTGGATGCTGGATGGAGAGTGATGCTCAATTTGTTTCTTTAGAATTCCCCATAGGTGTTCGATTGGGTTCAGATCAGGAGACATACTTGGCCACTGAATCACTTTCACCCTGTTCTTCCTCAGAAATGCAACAGTGCCTTAGATATGTGTGTTTTGGACCATTGACATGTTGGAACAGTGCACGACAACCAAGGGCACGAAGTGATGGTTGCATCTTCTCTTTCAATATAGAGCAGTACTGTGAATTCATTATACCATCAATGAAATGCAGCTCCCCAACACCAGCAGCACTCATGCAGCCCCACAGATGAACACTGTCACCACCATGTTTCACAGTAGGCATCATGCATTTTTCTTTGTACTCCTCACCTTTGTGACACCATACAGTTTTGAAGCCATCAGTTCCAAAAACATTTACATTGGTCTCATCACTCCAGAGCACAGAGTATCAGTAATCGTCTTCTTTTTCAGCATCGGCCCTGGAAAAGTCTAGGTGGGTTTTTTTGTGTATGGGCTTTAGGAGAGGCTTCCGTCATGGATGACACCCATGCATACCATTCCTCTGCAGTATATGCCATATTGTGTCATGGGAAACAATCACCCAAGTTTGCTTTCTACTTCTTTAGCTAACTTGAGTGAACTTGCATGGCAATTTTCTTCAACCCTTCTCATTAGAAGACACTCCTGTTGAGGTGTTGACCTCCATAGACAGCGTGGACATCTCTGTAAAATGGATTTTGTTGTCTAAAATTTAGCTTTGCTCCTAAGACTTTCATTGGGGTATATTAATTTTTGCAACATGGTCTTAAATTAATTTGTTAGGAAAAATATTTTTTTTGTGTGTGCAAACTAACAAATCTTTTTTGCAATCAATAGCACGCATTTGTGGGAGTATTTAGTATAGTGTCCCATAGAAAATGTTGATTTTGAAAGGAAAGTGAATGTTTTCTGACAAATCTGTTGGAGTATACTCATTTATGCTGAGCACTGTATATAGTATATATATTCCACCAATATGTCTTTATATATTCTTCAATACACTGTTTGTATATCCACAACGACCAATAAATAGTATGTAAACTCTGACAATGAAGTTCTCTTATTTTCTCAGAGTGAGCAGTGTGGGATTGCTTGGATACATTATTGACATATTAAGGGAGTGGGCTCACCCAATCCTGCTGACCATTTTTTCCTATTTATTAAAATAAATAGGTTTTTGCTTGCCTCCATGCTTTATAAATGTGCCTTTTTTATTTATTTTTTTTTAAAAGCAGCAGTATGGCTGTGGTAAGGTAAGTTCTTAATAAATGGTATCAATCATTGTGGTATCAAAGTGTATCAATGATTTAAACTTTCATGTACAGAAATACAAAAGTGCCCTCTAGTAACTACCCTCCTAAAAAGCTGGCTAGTATTTTCTTTAGATGGGGTTATATATTGTATGCATCTGTTTTTCTTTTCTAAATTTGATCTCTAATATAATTGAAATGATGATAGTTTGCAATATATTTTATTCAGTCAATATGTACTGTTACATTTAAAAAAATACACTGCATTGCTTTGCCACTTAGATGCTATAAAAAGTATCATAAAAGATCCAACCGATCCAGTTGCATCTTTATCAATAACCTAAAAAAGTCAGTTGAACATCTTCAAAAATGCCTACACATAGATTTTTGCACATCTGATAAACTATTAAAAGAGATAGACCATTGAGCCCAATGTGTGAGCACAAAAAACACCATAATTCCCAAATGTTTCAGATATATTCTCTTAGTACTTTTCTCATCCTGTAGTAAGTGTACCTATGTCAGAACTTCTGATGGATTCACAGCATACATCTGCTTCTTATAGTACTATTGTAATAGTTTGGCATTTAAGCAAATTAACAGAAATCTTGGTAAATGGGTGTTCTTCCTTTTTGCCTCTACTCATTATGATGTCAGCAACACTTTCTAGATCAATACATTATGAATGAAGGAGCAAGGCTTCTCTGTTTACTGGGTTACATGACATTGGAAACACTGAAAACATCAGCTCGGAATTGAAGGTGACTATTGCATCATAGGCTGATTTGTTTTTAGTTTGTACACTGTCTGGGAACCCATATTATTATAATATAAAAAAGTTATAAAACAGATCAGTCCAGAGTTTAACTTTTATTTGGATAAATAAAAACAATAAAAACTAAAGCAAAGTAACAGACGCCTCCAATCAAGGTGATGCCAAAGCACATTATTTGTTTTGAGACCCTACAAGTACAGAAGAATACCTGTCGACCTGCCGAAAATGCCCTCACCTCCTAGGACCTGTTGTGGTATGAAAACACATAGAGATTTTGTGGACTGAGTGTTGTCTGTTCTGGTTTCTCTTGCCATACTACTTAGGCTAGCGATAGATGGTTAATTTTTTTTGATTAGCCAGCAAGCTGATTGAAACAAAAAGAAAAAATAGATTCCCTCATCCACACATGCAAGGTGGATTAATTCTTTAACACCGGTGTCTCCCTGCCCTTTCTGATGCCAGGAAGCGGGGTCACAAGTAGTGATCGGGAGTTTTCCGTTGGTACAGGTTTCTTTACATTTTGAAAAACATATATACAACCTCTGAAGTGTCAAGGCCCACTTGATGAGAGGCCTCATATATGTGTACTCTCGCCACAAAGAGGTTAAGGAATCTTCCCTGCTGTGCCATTCTATTTGGACAGCGGGACTTCTGTGCTGTGAGAATATACTGATCAGCGGCTGCAAATGAATGGGTGAAAGCTGCTAATCGTCAAAAGTTTTAAAACAGTAATGTTTGACAGAAGTCGATTGTTAGATTGATGTCTTTTGCAGGGGAACCGCCATACATGGATCAAAATGTGTCTGGTAACTGCTGAACCAGCCAATTTTCGTTCCATCTATAGCCAGCTTTCAAGGTGGATGAAGGAATCCACCCTGCTGCGCTATTGTATTCTTACAGTGGGAAACCCACTGTAAGAATACATTGATCATTGCTGCAGCCGATTGGCTGCATGAGCTGATTGAATTAAAAATTTCCAACATTTCCAATCAAAGAGAAGCCAACTGTTAGATCAACTTCTCTCTAGAGGGAACGGCCAGAAATCAATTGTTGGCCCCTGCTGAACTGCCTGAATTTAGATCCAGCCAGCTTTAAACCTACCTACTCTTCCACCTTCATAAAATAAGGGCTAATTATCATATAGTCCAAAGATCAGAAATGAAAGGGATAATTACTCCACTTGAAATAACACAGAAAGTGTTAGCTCTGAATTTCTGACATGATCACCAGGTAATTTTTTTTTTTTTTTTGCATTTATCAAACAGATATAACAAAACACATACAACTGATTGCTTACTGTATTGAATTGTAATTGTCTGCCCTTATGTTGTAAAGCACTGCGAACATTGTTGGTGCTGTATAAATCCTGTATAATAATACAACGGTATATTCATCAAATTAAGAGGAAGCATATAAGAGAAGTTAATTGTTGGTGTTTGCATACACTTCCATAAATCACACATTACTGTAATTTTGCCTATAATGAGATGATTTCATCAGACTACTGAAAGCAGGAGAAACAATTTCCTGAGGCTGGTCATACATGAGTCACTTTTTTCATTCAACCGATAGGTTGAATGAAAGAAAATGACTTGATTTCCCCCTTCACACACTCAGTGTGGATGTGGGATATCCTTCTGCTGAGTTATTGTATTTTACAACAGGGACAGTTCCCCGCCATCAACATACACTGACATGCTCTGCAGTGGTTCCTGGGGGGGAGGAGCTGCCCTGCTGCCCAAGGCTTCCCTGTGCTGGCTTGCGTTCCAGCTCCATGCTCACTGTCCATGTGGAGCGCACGGTAGCCATGTTTTTGCCCTCTGAGCGGCCGGTGTGTACTCCAGCAGGCCACTCACACTACTGTACCAGGAGTCATCTCTGTCCCAGAGGACACTCATGTGAACCACCTAGAGGACATTCTCAGCTATCATTATGGCACCCTCACTCTTACCCTGCTATAAGTGCACATCGAGGATGACATGGATGCAAAACAGGATATTTGGTAGGTGCTAGAAGTTGGTAACAGGCATATTGTGATACATTCTGATATGTATTTATGGATCTTGCTTATGCACTTTGTCTCCATGGCCACAGTGTGCCTTTTACATAGATCCCAAACAATATTTTGTGTGTATACGCTCCATTGTTGCAAGATCTGGCTTTTCGATATTTATGCACCCATCATTGATGTATTCTAATGTATTTCAGTGGGTGTTACTTATCAGCCCTGTCTCCGCCTCCAGGCCAGGAGGTGACAGCCCATCTGCAGCACTTAGACTTAATCTTTGACCATTTATAAAGGAGGCTTAGGCTCTGTGTACACAGCCTCTGAGGAAGGGGCAAGTGCCTGAAACGTGTTAGACTATTGGAGGTCCAGTGTTCCTGTGGGGATCACTGTAACAGGCAGACCGGTCATTGCTGTGTTTCATGATGAGCTTTTTTATCATTGTCGTTTGTGAGTATATCACCATTCATTACTTTTATCAATAAATGTATTTAGGTAATGCACTAGGCCAGTGCGACAATCCGTTCTTTTATCTCCAGGGTTTTTTTTTAACATGAAAAATATATCTGGTGCTAGGTCAATTTTAAAGTGGTTGTAAACCTCTTAAATGAAAAATGAGCAAAGTGTGTACTTGCCTTAGTCTATAACACTCAGCATGGATCCTGTCTGCTCTCTTCTTCCTCTGCTATCCGCAGGAGTCACTTTTGACAGTTTTTCCCCACACAAGGCAATTCTGGGAGACATCCCACCCCCACTCCAGCACATAGCAGGTGATTTATAACCTCAACTGTGCATGTTTTCCTTTGAGACTTTGTAGAGGGAGGTGTGTCCATTTCCTCTACTCAGGTCTCAGATTACTCTCATCTCTATGCTGTGTAGTGTGTGACATCATATCCCCACCTCTTTGTTTCTTGCAAGCTGAGAAATACCCTTTGATATGTGTATTATGGAAGGCTGCAGAGTAGAGAGGGCTGCAAGTAAACAGGTACAGTTTATTCAAGAGGACTTAAAGTTATGTAAGGGTTTATTATCACTTTAGGTCATGTAGGCATCAAAATTACACATTATTTTTGTACTACAAAGGGAGGAAAAGGCATAACTGCTTCCATTTTAAAGTAGAATGTAATTGTAATTAATTAGGGAAATATATGGAGTAGATACTTTAAAAAAAACCCTTCTTAGTCACTATGGAACTTAGTTTTGAAACACCAGCTATAAAGTGATCACAATACAAGGGATACTCACAATGCTTGAACCATGATGTTTTCAAACAATACAAGAGTGCCAGCACCATCACAATTTAATATGTAGTATATGTTGTTAATTAAATGACACTATACTGAAATATATTCAGAACTGCACACTAGGGATACATTAGGATCGCTATCTGCAGCCAGAAAACAATACAAAACACTGTCTCCAGATAAAGAGGCTATGAAATGTAATTTAGCATATGAATAATTGTGGGTTTACTTTAATTAAGAAAATATTGGCTATTGAAAATTGATTTGCTGTATTCATAAGAAATACACATATGCATTTCTAAAATGCTTTTGTTATTTGCAATATACTATTAAATCAGTCCCTTGATGTCACCCCCTAACCAGCATCATAAGATGTGGAAAAGTTGAAAAAGTCATGGTCACTGATAAATTACTGGTTTATGACATTTCAGAAGTCCCCAATATAGTAGATTGTTGATTTGCAGCGTTCCATATTCATAGGAAGCAGGAGCACACAAGTTTGTAAAAAACAATATTTTAGTTGTAATATGCTCAAGCTGACCTCCCAACACATGATTCAATATTTATATATGCTGCTGTTAGAAACAACAGGGCCCCATACAGCCATCCTGACAGCCCCCCCTCCCCAAAAAAAACACAGTTTACAATACTTCAGTTGTGAATGAACACAGTGAGTGATCTCTACTGAAAGGGGTTGGAAAGAGTGACATTTACCGGACCCTTCTCCCACTCTCCATCCAGAAGATTCCTATTCCTATTGTGTGCTTGCAGCTGCCAGTGGGAAGGAAAGGAGGGAAGCCAGCAGCACTGTGGGGGTGGGGGCACACAGGTGGGTCTGGGCAGCAGGGGGAAATGTATAGTGCACAGGGAGGGTGATGGGCGCTGCAGGGGGGAGGGGGCAATTACTGGAACCAATCCTCTGTATGGTCTCTCTGCAGCAGCTAAAAGGCAGTGGCAGGGAGAGGAGACAAAGCAAACTTTCAGCTGCTGCAGAGAGCCATACAGGGGATCGGTTCCAGTAATTGCCCATCCCCGTGCCAATCACCCTCCCTGCCTACATCCGATTCACCCAGCTGCCTGGCCTGGGCACCATACAGGAGGACTGGTGGTACCCCCTTATCCATGACCCTGGTCTCATGCTTCCATGGGGGGAGAGTATCCAGGGACAGGACAGACACAGACTGCCACCAAGCAACCTTTCCGCCACATTTTCATACTGTTGATTTGTCTCTAGAAGCTGGCCACCAGGTGACCCACCATCTGACACAAGGACATCAACAAGAATCTGAACAGAACAGGACCCTCATTTCCACAATGATTAAGGGCAAAACTTAGAAACCTAATAAAGTCTTTGCTTGGAAATCATAGACATTTGCCTAGAAATTAAACTGCAGCCATGAACTGTATCAGGTCTGGCCAGGGCTGCTGTTAGGAACCATGGGGCCCCATACAGCCAACCTGACAGCCCCCCAACCCCCCAAGGAAAAAAACCATAGTATATTATGCTTCACTTATGAATTAACACAGTGAGTGATTGGTACTCACCACTCACTGTGTTCTTTCAGGAAAGGAAGGGGCTAGTAAATGTGACATTTACCAGACTCTTCCCCCACTCTCCATTGTGTGCTTGCAGCTGCCGGTGGGAGGGAAAGGAGGGAAGCTGGCAGCACTGGGGGTGGGGGCACACAGGGGGCCCTGGGCAGCAGGGAGAAACATATGGTGCACAGGGAGGATAATGAGTGCTGCAGGGGGGGGAATTACTAGAACCAATCCCCTGTATGGCTCTCTCTGCAGCAGCTGAAGGCCAGAGGAGGGAGAGGTGAAGAAGCCAGTTTTGGAGAAGCTACTGCAGGAGATCTATTCCAATAGGTGCTGCCCTTGCAATCTACATGTGGGTGCCAGTGTGCTGTTAATGGCACCCCAAACACATATCGCAAACACAGTGTGTTTTCAGGCATCAAATTGCATGGTACCTCTGCCATTTTTCTAGAGCTTCACTCTAGAGAGATGGGATAAACCTATAGGTAGAAACTCCTAGTTAAGGTCTGCTGGTGTACAAATTGCAGTACAACCTATTTTAGTTTTTTTATATTAGCCCTGGACTATGTGTCAAGTGGAATATATCCACCTTTGCATCACGAAGCCAAATGTGGGCAGTTTGGACATTTTTTTTGTCATAATATTTAAACTAGTCTAATCTTACTGCCACATTTTAGAAGGCCTTGTGCTGCTTTAAAGAACATCGGGTGGCAATAAAATGTAACATGTAACAAAAAAAACGTATTGTCTATTGAAAACTTGCGTGGTGCTCTCCGGGATCAGTACACAAACATTTCTTTATGGGTAGTGACTACATAAACTACATATATTTCAATAGTTTGTTATTCTACTAGTTCTTTAGGAAAATAATATGGGAAAGCTTTTTGGCATTGAGAATGATCAGATGTCTAAAGTTAAAAGGCAGTTGCCTTATCTAACCATAGATCTAAGGCGATAACAGCATGTTTTGTGCGGTCGTCATGACAACAACACTGCATGCTGAGACTAAATAGACAGGAATAGTGTTACCTAGTGATATTCATTGTTGCTAACACCCTTTCTTTAACCTCCTAAAGCCATCGCTAAAGTAGTAAGAAAGTCACAGTAAGAACAAACCAGTGCTGCAAGAGTTATGTAAAATTAAAAGAAAATATAAAAAAATACATGAAAAAGAAAAAAGTAAACACCTGTATTGTATTAACTTGGTATTAAAAAGTATGTGGGATTGATTTAATAAAACTGTAGAGAGCAAAATCTGGTGTAGCTGTGTGTGGTAGTCAATCAGCTTCTAACTTCAGCTTGTTCAATAAAGCTTTGGCAATAAAACCCGGAAGCTGATTGGTTTCTATGCAGAGCTGCACTAGATTTTGCACTCTTCATTTTTAGTAAATCAACCCTGTGTGTTGGCTTCTATCTTTTGGGGACTCCAGTGATGAGATAGGCTAGTGGTTTAACACAACAGCCAGGCAACTAACTAGCATTCTGAGAAAGGGAGAAAGAAGTTAGCAAGGGAAGCCTGCATATTTACCTCAAAACAAGTAGACCTTAACTAATCGCTAAAAACACCTATAAGCTTAAACTGTTTCCAGCCAAAAGGCTGTATATATATATTTATGGTTTCAGAAAAAAAGTGGTTTTACTTGGATCATGGTGGCAGCTGCAGCCATGATACTGGTATCATCTTTTCCAGCTGGATACTGGCTTTCCAGTAAAAGTGACCTGACTGACTATACAGCCACCCAGTCTCTTTTACAGTACTCAGAAGTGGGCCCCCTTTTCTCTAATCACCACCAGCTGCTGTTCCCAGGCTCTCCCATTTCACTGTTTTTATCTCTAAACTGTGAAGGCTTTTGAAGCGCCGGTTCTGAAAAATTTTAGGTACCATAGTTTGTTGCCATGTCACAGTCATGCACAATTTTAAATCTTGACATGTTTGGTTTTTAAGTATTAATTGCAACATCATCTTTTATATATTTTACCAAAAAATTGGTTAATATATTCTGCTTGTGTGCACTAAAATTTATTTGAGTGTATTTTTTCCTGAAAATGTGCGCTTGATAAACAGCTGCACAAATATCATGAGACATAAAAAATTGTAAAAATTACCATTTTATTTTCCAGGGCCTCTGCTTGCAGAAAATATATGTTTGGGGGTTTGTTTTAAAAAAAAAAAAATGCAGATTTTAACATGTACGTGAAAAATTTTAAAATTGCCCTGAACAGCAAGTGGTTAATATATAATAATATATACCGTATAATATATAATATAAAATATATAATATAACTGTAATTTAACTACTTCAGCTCTCTGGTCATATATAGTGCATCCAGAGCCCGATTGGTTTAAAAAGCTTAGCTGCGAATTTGTTCCTGTTATGTTCATCCATTTCCAGGCTTTAATGTAAAAGAGATCAAGGTGGCAATGCTGGCCCTCTGCTCCGTGGTACCTGGGCTTTTTCACTCCTCCCAGGGCAACAGCAAATGTATTCTGGATGGTGAGCATGGGGAGACTGGGGAAAATCCATTTCCCTACCTCCTCTGCTGTGTATGGAGCCAGACGTGCTCAGCCATAAGTGTTTTGGCCTTCAGAGCTGTCATTCCCTGGCTGGTGTGGCCACAGAAGCAGCTAATCAAAAATTATATGTTTTTGATTAGCTGCAGTGCAAAAATAACAAACAAATGATTAAAAATAATGAATAAAAATTAAAAGCAACCCCAAAATGCAAAAGTGTGCATAGGGTGCAGACGTGTATGTAAACAGCAGTTGTGCCACACATGTTATACATCGGCACAAAGGTCAGAGTGCAAGCAATAATTCTAGGCCATTTATGTATACTTTACTTCAAAACTGATGAGCTGTCAGTAGCCAATCAGATTTAATCAATTAAGGTAACCTGAGCAATAAAAGACGCTTTTTGATTGTTTTTGATGGGTGTCTGACTTTACACTTATTAGGGGCCTATACTCCCTCTTTTGCCATTAGTACAGCTTTTCCATTTTATGTTCTTTCTTTAAGATTACTCTGCTGCACAAAACAAAAATGCCATGTTGAAAAGAGATTCACTGAAAATATGGCTGCATGCTTTTGCTTCAATTCTTCACGCTGGTGGGTAACAGCACTGCAAATCACATGGAGTGTGTTTATCTTACCAGACGGGAATCCTCTCCAATGTGATAGCACTAAGTTTATATATTGATAGATAAAGTCATGTACAGGAAAAAGAGTGGCATAAATGTTATATCTATGTTCTTTATTCTTCCCCACAGATACAAAATTGTTTAATTCATGAACAGAGGAAAGCCCATAAAGTTACCATGAAATTCACCCTACAGCCATATAAATCATTAGTTTACTCTACAGAACTTCCTGCTTTCCAGTGTTACTTGATGAAATAGCACAGAAGATACGGTTCTTCTTATTTATTATATATCTGAATAATAGATAATCCAGTAGATCCACATCCATTACAGTTTATCATACTGCATATTATCCTATTTATTAAGATAAGCCTAGGTTTTGAGAATTAAACAAAACACATTTCATCCACTGTGTCTGTGTCTGTTCTGTATAGCTGCTTGTAGCCACTTTGTTTCTGCCGAAATGCTTCCCAATTACAGACCAGTGGAGCTACCCACAAAAGTTAGCTTGGCTAAGGGGCCAATGGAAAAGTATTGCATTGTCACTGAGACAAAAACTTAGCAGAAATGCAAAACACAACAGATGTCACCAGGGCTGTTGAGGGTGGGTAATCCAATGGGGACGAATAATCCAGTGACAACTGTCCAAGGCTTGCCATAGACAGAGCAAATTTCTTTCCTGCAACCTCGATTCTCCCATCAACACAGACAGTGTTGACAGGGGAATCCCTCCCTTGGACCCATTGTGTTCTCCTGGGGGGGGGGGGGGGGGGCAGGGCTGGGGGCAGGGGTAGCTGTCCCTGCCAGGAGAACACATCAATTCTTGCTATAATCACATGTAAAAATCCGGCAGGCTGGTTGTACCCAAGTTGTTGTTCGGCAGCTGAACTGGCTGAGATTCAAACCGTCTATGGCTGGCTTAAAATGAGAATCCCATGCACCTTTAAGTGATTTCCTCACATTTCCTGTTGCATTTCCAGGGTGGAAAGTATAGGAAAGTCCTCCTAACAAGACCCTAAGACAAAAATTTGGCAGAAATTTTAAATTTAAGAGCTGCCATCAGAGCAAAAGTTGAGTTTTGACAAATATTTCAGTGACAACTCTCTAAAATGCACTGAGGCGATTCCCTCACATTTCCTTTTGCATCTTCAGGACAGGACACGAATGGAAATCTTCCTAGCAGGACACAGACAGTAAAAAAACATGACAGAGTTTGTAACCAGTTCCTATCCTATTCAAAGCTAAGAAAATGGCTATATGCTATAAAGCAGAAGTCTACAATAAAGATAAAGCTGATTAGTGAAAACCATAAAATCAGGACATATTTCAAAAGATACAGGCTAGTAGGAAGCGTTGCTGCAGACACTCTAAAAGAGAACATGTTATAGTATGTACTCACATGAAACTGGGAGGAGTCATAGGGATTGTTGCCCAGATTTGGAATTGAATTTTAGTGCCTGATATATCAAGAATATAGACTGAAGAGTAATATTGTCAAAGCTAAGACACAATGTTCAAGGGTAAATATTGCTATGAAAAAAAATGTGCCTTTTAATTCTTTCCTACCTGCACCAGGTGTTTTTCACCTGTATATCATGTGCATTGATAATGTAGTGTCATTTGCTGCCTTATATGCACAGTCTACAGTACAGTAACTCTTTACATTCCAGTGACAAAAGTTTTAGTTTGTGAACAAACATGAGGTATGCGGCATGGCACTGCTTAGGTTAATGCATGACCTCTGTCTGTAGTCTGAGAATTGAAACTTCCGTGGAGAATCTACATATTCCACTATCACTGGGCCTCTCAGATTAGCACTTGTGCAGGTTAGAATTAATCGTAATTAGATCAGACACAAGCAGGCAGAGCAATTAACTGAGTGATCACCATGCTGGAAGAGATGTGTTTTTATCACATTAGCACTCCCACATATGTAATATAACATAGGAAATGGTGAGGAATGGACTGGATGCTGTGTGAACCAGAACCGAAAGCTGTCTGTCCATTTAGCAAATAGGGAGAAGCTAGGTGAATGAACATAGACATATGAAAAACAATAAGCCATGAAACTAGAGAGTGCAGTCACAACATGTGAGCCCATCATTACAAGGTAAGGCAAACAAAAACACAGGGAATATAACTACACTAATACCTAGTTAAAACAACAAAACATTTGAAAACATACAAGGCCTTCAAATGTAATAATGTAAAGCAGTATTAAACCCAAAAATAAACATTTATTATATTGCAGCTTACCAATTCTTAGATGTGATGGCTGCATTCATTTTCTTTTTTTAAGGCTATCTTTTCTTTATTTTCACCCGGTAATCCTGCCAGTAAGCTGTTCAGCAAATGTAGCAGTTACAGGGTTGAGACAAACCATTTACTACTGACAGGGGTGCTGTCAGCCCTACTCCTAGCATTGGTGGCTCAGAGGTGCGGACTGTGTTTGTCTGGAGGAGCAGAATGAGGCCTGGCCTGTCTGTATCTAAATGGGGAAATTTCCAGGAAGGGTGGCATGTCCCTGCAGTTTCTCTATCCCTGACAGATGGGTATACAGTCCCTGCACTGCCACTCGCAGAAGTGCATGCCAAACCCAGGAGCCTGTTGGGGATCAACAGGGTTATCACTATCCTCTTCCCCTGAGTTCAAGTTTGACCCCCTGGAAGAGTCTCAACTGTTAGCAAGTCTGGACTGTTCACAAGCACTGTACTGGGGCTTTCTTCTTCCAAATCTGTGGTATTCAGAGATTCTAGCATGAGAGATGGCAGCTATCCTTCTTCGGGGACTTCTTAAACTGGTGGGATATCTATCCTCCTTTGTCTCTGGCAGGCTTGGCAGAGAAATCACCACTCAACACGCAGGGTCACAGCAAGCTGCGGTGTAATTGTCTGTTGATGGGGTTGAGACCCTCTGAGATCATGTTGTACACTGGGGTTGGAGGGAAGGGCTGCTTCTCTGTTCAATAGGGGGTGTGTTCCCATTTAGGATCCAGTTTACTGCCTCTTTCATTTTTAGTGCTTTTCACCAACACCCACTCCCCTAGTCGCAACGACAGCTCCTTGAGGGTGGAATCCTTGGCCAATTCCTTGTGTCTACCAGCTCACATGCCTGGCTCTTGTAACAGGTCCCAGTGTTCTTATACCTAAGGTCTGGGCTTGCAGAATGCAGGGCATTCTGAGAAGCCCAGTAGCAGACCTGTAGGTGGCCATAGTGTCTGAACCTCAGAAAGAACGGAGTATGGCCCGTGGCTCAGTGCACTGTGCTATAATAGGCCCATACTGCCACCCCCACGTGCTAATGCCAGTAATCTCTGTGACCCTGCTCAAGAGTCCATAACATTCCCATGGTGCAACTGAACTGTTCACAAGTTCCGTTGACCTGCGGGTGGCAGGGGATGGTATGCAATATTCGGATACCACTGAGGCAGCACAGTTTGGACATGAACAATGTTCGGGCCTTGATCCATTTGGGACAGCCATGGGTTGAACCACGTGTTCCCAAAACAACTTGGCTGTGGTCAGGGCTGTCTGGTCCTTGGTGGGGACTACCACAGCGAACTTGGTGAAGTGGTCAACAAAGACCAAAATATAACGATAACCTGTGGGGGAGCTGGAGACCACCATGAAATTCATTGTAACTGAGGTGATAATGACCATAGGTTTTTAGAAGAGATTTGTGTACAGAACAAGCAGTAAATTCTCGGCAAGCCTTTTGTACCCATTCTGTCAGTTGCAGGCAAAAGAAGTACCACCTGACCAAGGCTTCACTCTGGTTTACTCCAAAGCGCCCACTCACAGTAAGCAGCACCTGATAGTACTGATGGCCACAGACTACAGCTCATGTAGGCAAACACACACACGCATCTGTCCTACTCCTGGGCCAGGATGGCCCCAGACCCTGCAAGCTCCCATCCATATTACACTTGGAAAGGTTTCTATAGTTTGCATATGCCAGTAGAGGTGCTAATGTTTAAGAGCTTCAAAAGCGTGCTGTTGGGGTCCATTGACTGGATTGAGGGTGACAGCCTCCCCTTTCTTTTGGATGGAATGTCCGACCAGTAGCTGGGTGAGATGGCGGCTATGGTTGGTCCTGCTACCTTTTGCAATCTATCATTCGTTTTCAATTTTTGTGGCCTTGATTTCCTTTTTGCATACTCTGTTATATTCTTTGTAATGTTTAAACAATTATAGCATTCCTTCATTTTTATATTTAATAAAAGCTATTTTCTTATTATTTATAGCTTTTTTAACTTACGCCGTAATCCACATAGGTTTGATTTTTAGCCTTTTAAACTTGTTGCCCATGAGAATATATATTGCAGTGTGTTCACATACAGTCTTTTTGAAGAACTCCTATTTCTGTGTTGTGTTCATCGATGCCAATATTCCCTCCCAGTCTAAGTCTTTGAGAGCAGCTCTCAGCCTTGGAAAATTAGCTCTTTTAAAGTTGAGTGCTTTTATTTTTCCCGTAAATGCTTGATGTTTACAGCTAACAATAAATTAAATCATGTTATGGTCACTGCTACCCAGATGTTCTTTAATGTGGACATTCATAATAAACTCTGCATGGTTTGAGATTACCAGGTCCAGCAGAGCATCATTGCTAGTAGGGGCCTCTATGAACTGTACCATAAAAATGTCCTGTAGTAGGTTTAAAAATGTTTGCCCTTTAACTGTTCCTGCAGTACTATTATTCCAGTAAATTTCTGGGTAGTTAAAATCCCCCATTATCATAACTGTTTCAGCCCTTGCAGCCCTTTCAATCTGTGCAAGGATCTGAGTCTCCACCCCCTCATCAACACTGGGAGGCCTATAACAAACTCCAATGAATACCTTTGTAGTACACACCCCCATGTGCAGTTCCACTCATAATGCTTCAGCCTCATCACACTCTCCATCAACTAGGTCCTCTTTCAGACTCGCTCTGAGATCACTTCTCACATAGAGACAGACACCACCACCTTTCCTTTTTACCCTGTCTGTCCGAAAGAGAACATAGCCAGGAATATTAATGGGTTAAATCCGCGTTCATTTTCAACTGCAGTGACAAGAAAATTTGAAGGAGCAGGATGGAATTTTTTTCTAGAACAAAGAAATTTCAATCAAATCATATTTAATCAAATGTTAAAAGCAAACAAAATCTTTCAAATTCTATTTCCAACAGAGGAGCTTCTACTAATCAAACATAAAGGATAAGTTCACCTTTTGGGAAAAATAATATATGCACATATTTTTGCAGAAAAAAAAATGTGCATTTTTGATTTTTTACCCAAAGGAGCCTGGAAAGCATTGCATTCGTGATCAGTGGATTAGGGGTGCAATGCCAGACTCCTGCAGACAAGCCCTACAGCTTTCAGACCCTACATTCATACAGGCTGACTGTTTACAAGTTGCAGGGCTTGTGAATGAACTACGAGCTGCTGGAACATGTTACAGGTTGAACTCTAACTACGAGTGGAACATGTAACATGTTCCAAAAGGTGAACTTATCCTTTAAGTATTCACAATCTTTTTCAACCAGTGACTCTAATAATTTTACTTTATACCATTATTCAATAAATATATTGTAATTTCATTTTGAGATCTCATGCACACTGGAAGTTTGGACATCACTCCTAAATGCCTTTACTCCTGGCAGCAGCGTTTTGGGCTCATCAAGCATTTGGGCATTCATTTATTTAATTGGCCAGAATAATAATTTATACTGGCCATTGAAATGAATTAACGCTCAAGTGCTAAATGTGCCTAGCATTAACATGCCTTTACACATGCCAAGTGTTTTTCTATTAAACCGCCGCTGCTCCTGGATGCCCTGGCAATGATTTTTTTTCCTGCTCCTGCCTCTAAATGCTTATGTATGCGTGGACACATAGGCTAGCATACAGGGGCATTTAGAAGCAGCAAAAAAAAACACTAGAAGCCCCTAAGAGCAACATTAAAAAAATCCAATGTGCCTGAAGGTGTCTTTACACACTGAAATCCAGAAAAAAAATTTCTACTGTGTTGCCTTGTAAACCTTGAGTTGCGTCTGTAGGTATATAACTCGATCTGTTGTATAACTGAGCTGAGTATCATTATTTAATCATATTAGTTCAACTTCTATCACACATTTTTCATATTGTCTGATTTTGGGATAAACAGTGAAAGTTTCCAAGCTTTATTCTTAGTCGAAATGAAACTATAATGTTAGATTTTCCACGCTGCCTTTCTCCTCCTGAAGCAATGGGAAACTTTCTTTGATTAATATAATGCACAAAATGGCTCCCACTATGCTTGCCCACTAATGTAAGCGAAGAGAGAATTAATCGAGGTGTCATAAATTTTACACTGTTGGTTAGAATTTCTTGGGAGCTAATTTAAAAAAAGGAGATTGTTCCAGTGCTTTGTGCAAGTTGTATTTCTTCTCTGCAAGCTAGAAAGGACAGGGAACTGTTAAGAAAACATGAACGTTGGTACTGGACTAGTGAATTATTACATTGGGAGTTTTACAGAAGAAAATAAAATGACTTGGAATATAGTGAAATAAAAAATCCTCTGGTGAGATAACACACAAAGCATATATATAAAGAATCAGGGAAATCCACTTGTTAAAGAGATGTTTGCATGTCTCTGCATGGCTGCATATACTACAGGTATCAATATATTCCATATCCTTCAGATCTCAACTTTTCCATGGAGTTTACTCACAGTTTGCCCGAGGGGAATAAAGCACTGTGAATAACATCATGGTAACTACAGATCATATAAAATTGATGGTTCATTGACTGTAGATGATAGCAAACTGACTCGTGAAATTCACAAACCTGATTTTGGTTAAGTTTATGCAGCTTATAAATATTAAAAATACAGAGTATTTGAAATGCTTTTGGACTTACATTCTAACCACTTCTCATCTGGAGCATTTTTTAAAAATGTTTGCATGTGTTAAAATCTGCCTGTTTTTGCTAGAAATTTACTTAAAACTCAAAAATGTGTATGTATATATATATATATACAGTGGGGATCGAAAATTTGGGCACCCCAGCTAAAAATTTGTATTAATGTGCATAAAGAAGCCAAGGAAAGATGGAAAAATCTCCAAAAGGCATCAAATTACAGATTAGACATTCTTATAATATGTCAACAAAAGTTAGATTTTATTTCCATCATTTACACTTTCAAAATAACAGAAAACAAAAAAATGGCGTCTGCAAAAGTTTGGGCACCCTGCAGAATCTATAGCATGCACTGCAAAAGCTGAGACCTGCCAGTGTCATGGATTGTTCTCAATCATCGTCTGGGAAGACCAGGTTATGTCAGTCTCAAAAGTTTTAAATGCCCAGACTCATCTGACCTTGCCCCAACAATCAGCACCATGGGTTCTTCTAAGCAGTTGTCTAGAAAACTGAAACTGAAAATAGTTGACGCTCACAAAGCTGGAGAAGGCTATAAGAAGATAGCAAAGCGTTTTCAGATGTCAATATCCTCTGTTCGGAATGTAATTAAGAAATGGCAGCCATCAGGAACAGTGGAAGTTAAAGCAAGATCTGGAAGACCAAGAAAAATATCAGACAGAACAGCTTGCAGGATTGTGAGAAAAACAATTCAAAACCCACGTTTGACTGCACGATCCCTCCAGAAAGATCTGGCAGACACTGGAGTTGTGGTACACTATTCCACTATAAAGAGATACTTGTACAAATATGGTCTTCATGGAAGAGTCATCAGAAGAAAACCTCTTCTACGTCCTCACCACAAAAATCATCATTTGAACTTTGCAAATGAACATATAGACAAGCCTGATGCATTTTGGAAACAAGTTCTGTGGACCGATGAGGTTAAAATTGAACTTTTTGGCCAGAATGAGCAAAGGTACGTTTTGGAGAAGAAGGGGCACAGAATTTAATGAAAAGAACCTCTGTCCAACTGTTAAGCATGGGCTTGGATCAATCATGCTTTGGGGTTGTGTTGCAGCCAGTGGCACAGGGAACATCTCACGAGTAGAAGGAAAAATGGATTCAATAAAATTTCAGCAAATTTTGGATGGTAACTTGATGCCATCTGTGAAAAAGCTGAAGTTAAAGAGAGGATGGCTTCTACAAATGGATAATGATCCTAAACACACCTCGAAATCCACAGGGGATTACATCAAGAGGCGTAAACTGAAGATTTTGCCATGGCCTTCACAATCTCCTGACCTCAACATAATTGAAAATCTATGGATAGACCTTAAAAGAGCAGTGCGTGACAGACAGCCCAGAAATCTCAAAGAACTGGAAGACTTTTGTAAGGAAGAATGGGCAAAGATACCTCAAACAAGAATTGAAAGACTCTTGGCTGGCTACAAAAAGCGTTTACAAGCTGTGATACTTGCCAAAGGGGGCAGTACAAGATATTAACTCTGCAGGGTGCCCAAACTTTTGCAGATGCCATTTTTTTGTTTTCTGTTATTTTGAAAGTGTAAATGATGGAAATAAAATCTAACTTTTGTTGACATATTATAAGAATGTCTAATCTGTAATTTGATGCCTTTTGGAGATTTTTCCATCTTTCCTTGGCTTCTTTATTCACATTAATACAAATTTTTAGCTGGGGTGCCCAAACTTTCGATCCCCACTGTATATATATATATATATGTATATATATATAATATATGAAAAAAAATATATATTCTGAAAGCAGATGCTCTTTAGAATAAAAAGGTGGTACTGTAATCTTTTAAATTGCTGGATATTTACGCAATTGTTAATCAAATGCATATTTTAGAAAAAAAATACTCTAAAATTATATTTAGTGCACAAACACATATAATACCCTCTTTTTTTAATATAAAATATGGAATTGTGTTGGGTAAACTGATACCACACATATCAAACCTTAAATTGCAAATGACTGTGAAATGTCAAAAAACTACAGAACAAAAAAAATGTCCATAAACAATGCTTGAAAATCCTTTATAGGTCATCAATTTAGTTAACAGCGATGGTCCTAGAAATTTTGCTCTCATGGTAATTCCTAACATCAATCACTATTTACATATATGTGGACACCCTATGCATTCTTGTGTGCATGTAGGGCAACAAGATAGTTTTTAAATTTATATACTAATTGGAACAAAAAATTGTTACCAAAAACCAAAAAAAGTTTATTACGTACAAAATAATTTAAAATCATCACAATATGTTTAAATGAAAAAAAACAACACTCCAAAATAGACATATAGTGCCACCTAACCCTGAGACGGAGCAAAGAGGGACACTTTTATAATACAGTACAATCCATATATATCCAACATATACTTATGGGGTCAGTGTCCACAAAATCTCCATACTCAAACGTCAACACATTTCGCAATGATTATCGCTTCCTCACAACCGGTTTGGTAAGTGTTGCACTAAGGTGTAAGATAAAGAAGTACATAAATACAGCATAAAACATATAAGTTACATTCAGTATAAATGTTATTACTATTACTATTATTATACAGGATTTATATAGCGTCAACAGTTTGCTCAGCGCTTTACAATATAAAGGGAGACAATACAGCAACAATACACTTCAATACAAGAGGGTTAGGAGGGCCCTGCTCCTTGGAGCTTACAATCTAAATAGTACACATATTAATGCTTGCCTTTTAGACACAATCTATGTTGGCAGATGACGGTTCAGCTTTTAAATTTATTTATTTCATAATATTTTAAAAGTTTTACACTTTTAAATAGTCATAGTATGTCATTGTGGAAAAAATAGACTGTTTTTGGAAGTGCTTTTTTTCAGGCAGTTACCTCATTAAACAATCATTGAAGTGTGGATTCTGAACCCTGTTGGAGATGTTCAATTTTATACCTGCTTGCATGCCTTTTAAGCAGCCTAATTGAGGCAATATAATGCAAAGTTACCGTACATGCCCACATACAATCAGAATATGCAATGAATATTTTTTAATTGATTTTTAGTATCCAAATTTATTCGGAATACAGACAGTTCAATAAAGTTTGAAGATTTAGTTGGTGGTATACTAATGTAATTTAATAATCTTTTGCACCCTACGATGGTTTATGGTTTACATATCTGTGGGGGGGGTAACTGTGCAGTGTTTTATCATTGAGGAATTGCTTTGTTGCATTCATGCTTAGAAAAATACGGTACAGTACAAATTATTTTGAATGTTTATGGTGAGTGTGGATGTACCCTGATGTTACTGGTTTTTAATGAAAAATCTTTCTGTATTGGTGCAGAAGTTGGATCTTTGTTACAATAACAAAAAGTTCAAAGAGTGCAATGTGATTTCTTTCTTATTCTTGGACATCAGTGTGTTAACATACAGTATGTAGGTATTTTGCTGAACTTATGTGGCACAACAAAAATATATCTCAGAATTCCGTGTCAAAAACAGAATACCGAGGCAAACAGTCAGTACAATGGAATTTTAAACTCTTTTAATGCTCCATAAGATGATTGAGCATTACAATTGAACCTAGGTTTACTGGGCTAGACAACATAAAATTACTAATTTTCATGAACTGTAAATTAACTTTAATGTAAATCTGAATGTTTTATCTATGTCCATATTTGTGTATTTTGTACATTTGTAAAATAAAAAATAAAGTGAAAAATTAAGATGTTTATCTCATGTTTAAAAGGTTTAGTCTTTCCAAAACTGATGTTCCCAGATATAAGTGATTTCTTATATTTCAAGGGACTAGCCCTTCCCTCCAACCTTCCACCCTTTGCTTGTACTATTGATTGAGTTTAAGACTTCCTGCTACAGCAAGATGAGGCATTAAAATCCTCCCACATTACCTACTGTATAATGCAAAATAAGTAGAAAAACTACAAAAATGGGGGTTAGACCATCTCATAACTGCTTTGGCAGGTATGCAAACTTTTGAGTCAAAGTGTAGGAAACTTCCTTCTAAAGCTCACAAGTGTAATTAATTAGAAACAAAGAAAGATAAAAGAGTGACAACAGAGAAAAAGACCAAGTGGTCCATTGGACTCTGCCTTGTTTTTTCAAATTATATATATTTTTTCTTTTTTGTTACCTTGTCTGAGTATACATCTACGTTTGTCCCAAGCATGTTTGAATCTACTTAACATTGACTGACTTAGTATCTCTGCTGGAAGTCTATTTCAAGAATCAACTACCCTTTCTATAAAAAGAATGGGCTCATATCACACTGTGCTGAACTGCATTTTTGTGCAATTCCTAGTGTGAACCAGCCCTCAGACTTTTCACCATTGTTGCATGTCTTTGGACTCGTTAAATCTTATCAAAGTGAGCTATCCAGAACTGGACACAATATTCTAAATGAGGTCTAACTAAAGATCTATATAGGGAAATCAGGACCTTCTTACTCTTGCTGGTGACCCACTGTTTGATCATTTTGCAATCATTTGAAATACGTTCTTCCAAAAAAATTTTTATCTGTACAGAAGTGATTGTTTCAATAATCTGCTACATCTAAGTCTCACTCATATTTCATTTTAGTGATCCCATTGTATTTTTTTTCTTACATCTCTGATGTATTCTAAAAAAAGGTTTTGTCTACTTTCTTAATCAAAGTTTAATAATTTCATCCCCTTTCTATGCTTTTGTAGCATTGATATTGTGTTTGGCTTCCTTTTGTAAATTTTTATACACTTCTTTATCAGTTACACTTTCTGTTTCCTTGAATCTTCTATATGCTCATTTGTTCTCTTCTACGATCCTAATTACCTCTTTAGTGAACAATATTGTTTCTTTGTTTTATTTACTCTTGCTCATTTACCTGAAATACTGTATAATCTAATTGCCTCCAGGATGGTAGAGTTTAACAGTGCTTACTGATTACCGACTCCCATCGTACTCCAACCTTTTCATTAATTTTTTTTAGAATTTCACCCATTTCAGCAAAATTTGTCCTTTTGAAATCCAAAGCTTTTTTATATGATTTTTCAGCTCTTGTTTTAATATCAAACTAAAGACACTGGTGATCACTAGAATCCACATTTTTTTTCAACCTCATCATCAGACAATTGATCCCTATTTGTCAGTACTAAATCTAGCATATGATCACTTTGAGTTGGGCTTTTTACTACCAGTTTCAGAGAAACACCATTTAGTACCTCCAATACATTTTTGCTCCTGTTTGTAATTGCTTGAGAATTCCAGTTAAAGTCAGGCATGTTGAAGTCACCCATTATTAAAACCTCCTCTTTCAATGCTATTTGAGTCCTGGGGATCTTTATACTACCCCAATTGTAAGTGAAGATCCCTTTCTGTTTGAAAGGCAGACCCAGAGGGTTTCAAGTATTTGTATCATTTGTTTTTTTAAATTAACATTAGCCTTATTCTGTTTTTGACATATAAGGCAACCGCACCTCCCTTCCTTCCTACTCTGTTTTTCCTGTATAGGGTGTACCCTGGTATAGTTTTTCTTGAACCATGTTTCTGTAATTGCGACAAAGTCCGGATTGTCCCTTGACATAAGAGCTGTCAGCTCACAAAGAATTCTTCATAATTGGCAAGGTTGAATAAAGACACCAGCACATCTAGTTCAACTTGTTTAGGTGTGTGTGTGTGTGTATGTGTCTATATCAATACCATCTCCCATATCCCTGTATATTGCATTTGCTAAGATGCCCATCTAAGGGTTTTTTTTTCAATTATTGACACTGCCTGCTGACACCACAGATTGTGGAATGAAGTTCCACATCCTTACAGCACTGACAGTAAATAAACCCCTACACAGTTTAAGGTTGAACCGCTTCTCTTCAAATTTAATTGAGTGGCTGCATGTCATCTTAAGCTCCCTGAAAATGAATAGTTTCCTGCCTATTCTAGAATCACCATTGAGGTATTTGTATATCACTATCATATCTCCTCTCCAGCGTCTCTTCTCCATGGAGAATAAGTTTAATGCTTGTAGTCATTCCTCATAACTGAGGTCCTCCAGTTCTCTTATTGGCTTTGTCGCCCTTCTCTGGTCTCTGTAGTTCCAGCCAGGGGCGGACTGACAATTCATGGGGCCCCCGGGCAATAGGGGATTATGCGGCCCCCGTGTCCTCGCCCACACCCAAAAAAGCCTATGAAAAAGCCAAGAAAAGGTACCAGGGCATCTCATGGGGCCCCCTACTGACCCCGGGCCCTCGGGCAGTGCCCAAGTGCTCGAATGGTCAGTCCGCCCCTGGTTCCAGCACATACTGTCTGCCTAAACTATGAGTATTAGCGATTGACATGACAAATTTGCTATCTACTGCTGTATTTGTAACACCAGAAACTTTAACTGAATTAATTACCCAATTGGCCCAGTCCTTAGCAACACAAACCCTCACATTTGTTTTAAGCTGCTGGGGACAGAAGTGCTCTTTTTCAATTAAATCTCTGCCCCCATTTCTCAAGTTAAATGTATGTCAAAAAAATTCCTGATTTTCATACTAAGAAGCTCAATGACCATCTCTTGTGCACAGCTCAATATCAGTCCTCCTGCTAGACCTCCTTCCTATGCACAGACGGATTGGCATTCTCACAAACAAATTTGTTTACAATCTTTGTGTCTGCTTCTAGCTCAGAAAGAACACTATAAGTGTAATTCACTGTCACACCAAAAACTACATGTTCATAGTCCACAGTTGTCACTCTTCCAGACCCAACAGTTGTCCACACTGCCCTTCTCCTGTGCAGTCATTGAGGAAAAGGTGGCTTTTTGCAAGGCAGCTCAACAGAACAAATTGGTTTAGACAGCCCACCTGAACACAGACTGAAAGGTACAAACCAAGGAACTTAGACAAGCAATGTTACCACATAGACTAGAAATCTGCATACAGATAGGAGAGCAACCCAGTTTCCAAAAACTACCACGAAAAACAAATACCAAGTAAGTATTGCACTGAACTAAACCAGACATTTTAACAATATTTACTTAAAATCAAACATAGGTAGTTGGCTGCCTCAAAACGTCTGGTATTTTCAAACTACTGCTGTACTGATGTGTAGTACCAATACCTGCTAAATGTCAATACTTTATATGTATTTCAGTTTTTGAAACTGTACATGCGGTATACCTTCCCTCGTAGGACTTACCTACTTTTCTCACAGCAAGGCTGTGCTCAACTGAAATGCCTGTGTGTTAAACAATCTAAAATTGCTCTTTGCCTGATGAAAAATGCCCATGGATCTTCTCTTGGAGAACTTTTTTTGTTCCGGTGCACACCCAGACAATTTCTCCTCACAGTGCCATCTTTAGTTATGTTTTGCATTAGACACAGCCTCGCAAACTAATATATTACTGTAAACATGCTATTTTTCCAAACATTAACCGTTTTTTCCATAGTGCCTTTGAATAATAACACTGGCATGGTTGTATGCTATGTATGGCAAAATTCAGCATTTACAAGTTGCCAAAGCAATAACAGCTCAATTTAAATAAATAAGCTAGCAACAATTCTAAGATGAAAAAAAAAAACAGTAAGAAGAATGTAGGGGTTAATTCTACCATATGAAATGCAGCAGAAATCCAAGATGAAACTGATCATGGCGCCATGAACAGTTTAAAATCTAGATGGGGTTAATTGTCATAGAATGTGCCCATATAAATTATTTGTATTAGTGTATGCATATTGCTTCAGCTTCATGGTTCATGTAAATCATGAAAAGGCTGCAGCCACTTGTCCCTTCTTTGTAATTTTGCCTTTTCTTGGAATAATTGCCATAAGCCACATTTCCTTCCTGTCGTTTCTGAATGTCCTAAGGATCTATTCAACCACTCTTAAAGCTGATTTACATCAGGGTATTTAGTGTGTCTACATGCTGTGTAATTGACCTTCAAAAATGGAAGCAGGCAAGAAAGAAGTATTCACATTATTTTTCTTTTACCTGACAGTTTTAAAACAACTTACCCTTATTTAGAGTGGAAAAAGCGATCAGACAAACACTATATTGCCAAAAGTATTGGGACGCTGCCTTTTTTACACACATGAACTTTAATGGCATCCCAGTCTTAGTCCGTAGGGTTCAATATTGAGTTGGCCCACCCTTTGCAGCTATAACAGCTCCATTGGATTGCCAGACAGAAGTGTGATTTTGCATTGCACTTGGTGATGTAAGGCTTGGATGCAGCTGTTCGGCCATGGAAACCCATTCCATGAAGCTCTCTACACACAGTTGTTGTGCTAATCTGAAGGCCACTCAAAGTTTGGATGTCTTTAGCTATGGACTCTGCAGACAGTTTGCGACTTCTGCACATTGTATGCTTTATCATGCGCTGACCCCACTCTGTCATTTTAAGTGGCCTACCACTTCGTGGCTGAGTTGCTGTTGTTCCCAGTTGCTTCCACTTTGTTATAATACCACTAAAAGTTGACCGTGGAATATTTAGTAGCAAGGAAGGTTCATGGATGGACTTATTGCACAGGTGGCAACCTATCACAGTACCGTGCTTGAATTCACTGAGCTCCTGAGAGTGATCCATTTAGCTCAAGTAGCACAGTGCAAATAGCAAAAAATGGCCTGATCATGAAGAGGGTAAAGCCTTCTGGAGCTGAAGTTGATATATACCTTGCTTAATAAAAGTCATCAGTGGACAAAGAAGGTAAGAAGACAGTGAAGAGAAAAGAGGTAGAGGTTTGCCTTTGTATAATTTTGTTCAAGACCAGTCCTAAATAGTGATATACAATATGAGACAGTATGGAGTCTTCATGTGTACATATTTATAGTAAAGGAAATAATTATATAATTGATTAGGTTCATAAGCCACCAAATGTAAATGATACTGCCAAAGTTTCCTATACCAGAACCAAATGCAGATAATACAGAATTTAATTATTGGCAGTCCATCATTTCTCCTTTCTAATGTTCACTTTAGGATGGGAAGATTTTTCTTTACTAAGATTGCTTCCACACTAATCTGATTTAATCCATTTTTTGTGTTTAAAAAAAGCAGAAGAAAAATACATGACCATTAAATCTTATGAAACTCTTCACACTGATCAGTTGTGGAACCATAGCATTTTTCAAAGTCCTGGAGCATGTTTGGTGCTGTAATAAAAAATGTACCAAAAATGCACATCCCCATTTAAATAAATGTGAAACGCGTTAAAAAAATGTCAAAAAAGCATAAAAAATACACAAGCAGTTGTATTTTTGGTGCTTTTTTAGTTTTTTCACTGGAAGTATGGTAAAATGCGGCAAAAACACGTATTTGTTTTCACCGCATTTTTGCAAGAGAGCAGTGTGAAAGTAGACTAACGTTCATGAAAATCTATTGTCATAGCATACACTTTCATTTTATAATAACAGTATAGTAATAGTGATACAAACAATAGGTATATTTTCCAATCCAATATAAGCTTGCTTGAAAACGTACCATTGTTTGGGGGTTCTGCTTGCCTGCTGGTCATCTCTTCCCACAATATCCTGGATTCCCTGCATGCTTTGCAGCTTCTCTTGTTTCCTTTCAGTCTCTAAGGACTACATATCCCATGGTACCTTGCTGCATGCAAGCAGTGATGCCTGTACTGACTCCTGCTCCTGAAACTCCTCCTCTCAGCACCTCTGTAGTTCAGAAGGCAGGTTCTGTGCAATGTGTGACACATCAGTCCCTACTCACAGGACATAGTGAATACGTGTCACAGAATACAACAAAGTAAATGTGTGGGGAACTTCACAAAGTACGTATTCAAATTCCACTTTCATGGGAAAAATAGCAAATAAAAAAATATAGCATATACAAATCAAATTGTAACTGTATTATATTAAAATTTAGACTAATAGGAGTGGGCTTGAAATATTTGAAATACAATATGGAAATGAATGTATGGTTTTATATTTTGTCGATAGGCTTTAAATCAGTTTTCTGAGAAAGTAATTTCTGGATGTTGCAAATGCTGTCATAGTGATCTATTTGAATTTTGAAAATAGCTTTTTAATATTGCCTCTCAAAAATGTGATTTTTCTAGAAGCATTTTAATGTGCCTCATAATAGCTTGATGCAGAAGTGGAGGATTCAGGATTATTAGCATTTCGGAAAAGAACTGGATAAAGGATAATTTAAGATTAGTTAGTTAGATAAGTTAGTAGTGTTATTTTTTTATTTAGTTATGTACCACAAGTTAGTAGTGTTAGTTATTTAGTTAGTTAGTTGTGTACGTCAAGTTAGTAGTTTTAGTGAGTGAATTAGTTAATTAATTAGTAGTAGTAATTACTTAATTAGTTAGTTATGTAATTAGTTATGTATCACAAGCAGAAAGCAATTTTATCATAGCAGCTGATGATACACTATTATTTGTAAGTATCACTACTTGGGATAATGCCATTATAAAGAATCTAAAGTAAAATGGCAGATTACAGTTAAATAGAAAATATAAACGGTCGTATTGCATGCAGACTAGACGTGGGTCTGTAGCTCTACTCCAACTGTGTCAGTTATGGCATCATATATTGTGACATAACAAAAGTCAAGGTGGTAGAGGGACGGTATGATTTACCTAGCATGCTTTCATATGTGGGAAACTAAGGTGGAATCCAGTTTATGTTTTCCGGGCCACCTGGTAAGTGTGGAATCTGATTTGGGTTTTGCTTTTAACTTTTGACCAGCAGCACTTGGGATAAATAAAACAGGGCTGGAGATAGAGATTGCTCTGGCCTGGAACTCAGGAAGCTACCTTAGAGAGAGTCAGATGTGGAAATCTCTCAGGAAGCGGTGATTTACACTGGATCCAACTTTGAAATTGCGCGACTTCACTTGAATTTCAAAATCAGATGGCAATGCATCGTCGGATGTGACTTGAAAGACATCTGTAACTCTTCATGCACAGATGTCTATGCAAGTTGCACCCCAAATCGGCAAAAGTAGTGCAGGAACTACTTTTCTAATTGGTGCAACTCCAATTGGCTGTTTTTTCCTCCCTACAGCAGCTGAATGCTGGCAATGCCCCCTTCTCCTCCTCACCCTCCCACTGGTATTCAGCTGCAGCAGTGAGGAAAATACAGTCCATTGGCTCAACTCAATGCAGCTCCCTCCACCCCTCCTTTCCAGGTTCCTCTTCTTTGTGTTGCAGCAGCACCTCAGGGTTCCCCTCCTCACCCCTCCATCCGGCTGCCGTGGGGGTTGTTTCAGGATGAAGAATGGGGAAGGGGCAAGTAAATATGTAATTTTTTTTTGAATGAATACAGTCATTGATCGGTATGAATCACTGATGTGCCCATTCATAACTGAAGCTTAGCAAATTGTGTTTACTATGCTTCAGTTTGTGAATGAACAAGAAGCCACTCAGCACAGGACACTTCCCATTCATTCACTCTCCAGTGCGGCTGAGGCTACAGAGAAAGGGACTGAGGAATCTCTGCCCTCAGTCCCTTTCTGTCTCAAAAGTGAGATATTTTATCAAAGCTCATTAAAATTTTTTAAAAAAGACAAAAATAATACTGTAAAAAATAATTGAAAACATTAAAAAAATAATAAAAAATAAATAAAATATTGCAAATAAAAAAAATCTGACACCATCAACTGACCTACTTACACTGTCTACTGCCCTACTGACATCATCCACACTGCTCTACAGACACCATCCACTGCCTTACTGTCACCGTCCACTGCCCTACTGACACCATCCACTGCCCTACTGACACTGTCCACTGCTCTACTGACTGACATTGTCCACTGCCCTACTTACACTGTCCACTGCTCTACTAACTGACATTGTCCACTGCCCTACTGACACCACCCACTGCCCTACTGACACCATCTACACATTATCAACTTCCCTACTGACACCGTTCTCTGCCCTACTGACACTGTCCACTGCCCTCTGCCCTACTGTCCTCTGCCCAATGTCCACTGCTCTAGTGACATACACTGTCCACTGTCAAGGTAGGCTAAGTTTATTTTATTACAGTGACTTTTGTTTTATTATGTTTTTCTAGGTTTTCCTTACCATTTAGTTAGGCCTTGTTAGTTAATTTCTTAAAAACAAAAGATTACAGAAAGTAATCATGTAAAACACACATTCAAGTACCTAAAGTTATTATAAATCAGAGATACTTTGATCTTTGCAGTATAACCGCTTCCCAACCGCTCTATAGCAGATATACTGCTACAGGGCGGCATGGGTGCGTAAAAGCACATATATATATATGTGATTTTGCATTTCCAGGTAGGGGGCACCCGCGAGGCACGCAGAGCGCTCTACCCACGCCATCATTTGTGGACACAGCTGTCAATCATCGAGTCCCGGCCGGTGATTACTTGCTGGCGCCCGGTGATTGCCAAGCATCTCCAATGGGTAGGAGAACTGTAAACAAAACAGTTCTCCTCCCTGTCACCTTGTCCACACTGCTTTGCAAAGCAGTGTGATTACAGTGAAGCACAAACACACGGCCCCACAGTAAAACACACTCAGCACACAGTTAACCCTTTGGTCACCCCTCATGTTAACCCCTTCCTGCTATAACTTTCACATAAACCAATTAATTTACACGTATTGGGATTTTTTATTAGCAAAGACATGTAGCAGAATACATTTTGGCCTACATTTATGAGGAAATTAGATTTTTTTTTTTTTTTACTGGACATGTTTAACCATTAGCCGCCCGGCCAATGGCCGTTTACCATTTGGCGTGCTCCCGCACATGCGCCGTTTGCGCTTATGTAGAGCGGCGCAGCAGTGCGATCTGTCAGTGGTCGTGCACCTCGGACACGGCCGATGACAGATCCGAGTACCGGCTCCTGTTGCTGGTACCATGTGACCTGCTGTGACCAATCACAGCAGGTCACATGACAGTTGTATACAATGGATGGCTTCATTCATGATGCCATCCATTGTATACTAGTACCTAGCTGTGAATGGTCACAGCTAATCACATGCACATGTCATGTGATTAGCTATGACCAAATCACAGCTAAGCACAAAAAAAAAAAAAAAAAAAAAAAAGCTGAATGAATCGATTTCATTCAGGTAAATGCTTGCTTATAGCAAAGTAATTCTTTGCTATAAGCAAATTGTGTAAAAAAAAAAATAAATACTGATCACTTCCCCAAAGTAGTACAATGTTACTATGGTAAGTAAAATATGAAAAAAAAATCTTAAAAAAATTAAAAAAAATGTAATAAAAAATTAAATATAATAAAAAAATAAAAAAAAATTTAAAAAATATATATATATATATTTTTTTTTCATACTGTCACCAGTCAGTGTCCCTGTTCACCGCCATGCCAGTTATATGATGACGTTGTACTGCACTGGTGACAGTATGTAAAAAAAAAAATAGTGAAAATAATTTTTTTAATTTTTTAATTTTCCGAAAAATTATGACAAAAAAATACAACTTCAAAAAACTCGCCATACCTCTTATGAAGTACGTCGGACTGTCTACTCTGCAAAAAGGGGTCATTTGGGGGATATCTGTACTATTCTGACTTTCTTTGACCTCAAGAAATTAGATTGGCTGTCAGTACTTCAGGATTGATCAATATTCAGATCTATACCATAGTTTGTGAACTCTATAACTTTCCTACAAACTAAATAATACATCCCAATTTGGGTTATTTTCACCAAAGACATGTAGCAGAATATGAATATTTATGAAGAACAATTATTTATTTGTAAACTTTTATAACAGAAACAAAGAAAAATGTGTTTTTTTTCAAAATTTTTGGTCTTTTTTTGTTAATTTAGCAAAAAATAAAAACCCCAGCGGTGATTAAATACCACCAAAAGAAAGCTCTAGTTGTGTGAAGAAAATGATAAAATTTTAGTTTGGGTACAATGTTGTATGACCACGCAATTGTCATTCAAAGTGTGAGAGCGCTGAAACCTGAAAACTGGCCTGGGCACGAAGGTGTAAAATTGCACGGTATTGAAACGGTTAAGAGCAAAAAGTAAAAAATAGTTTTTTTTTCTCAAAATTGTATTTTTTTTTTTGTAGTGCAAAAAATAAAAACCGCACAGACGTTCAAATACCACCGAAAGAAATCTCAATTCGTGGGAAAAAAAGGACGTAAATTTCATTTGGGTGCGGCTTTGCATGACCGTGCAATTGTCAGTTAAAGTAATGAAGTGCCATAACGCAAAAAATGGCCTGGTCCGGAAGGGGAGAAATCCTCAGGAGGGCAAGTGGATAATATACAGTATAATAAGCTAATAAACCATTCAAACCTGATTTCTTTCTGGTCAGTCCAACTCAAGCCGCAAAACATAAAGCATTCAGATGTATAATTTGTGCTATACTGGAACAATCAACACCAAGTAAACAAATAGGTCTTTACTTTACAGGAATGGACAAAGTCACTTGTGCTTTAATTTCTCACTCCTTACCCAACATATGATTAAATTTCCTTCACTTCCACCATTCATTTCCTTCACTTCCATGCTCCATTCAGCAGAGTTCAATGGACAAAGCACAGGTTCAGTTTAAAGTGGAAACTCCAGGCAAATAGCTAAATGTATGGTTGAAATGACTACATTTATAGTTTGTACTAGCCAATGAATTTTTTGTTATATTTGGTCAGTCATATTTGTGAAACACAGCTATGCTAATCATTAAGTTCAGTGCTATACTGCTATTTTTATCATTAATGCTTTTTTGGACTGATGATGCTAATTGAGGTGGAAAGGTGATAAAAGAAGCTCAGTTGCTAAACTGGGAAAATGAATGTCACTAGGAATGAGTTTCAGGCTAACATTAAAGAGTTTATCCTAAACCCAAGTTGTTCACTGTTCAAGAAAAAGGCAAATTAATACCCCTGTTGGCAACCAAGAATGCACCTCCTGGCCCTTGAACTGTGGTCAGGTGGCCTAGAAGATCCAATAATGGATGTTTTCCTATGTACTGGCCCTGTCCTATAAAAGTCAGGTAGAGCTGACCATGTGTTTACAAGAAGAGTTAGTTACTGCTATGCATTGCTATACGCGGTATACAGTGTTATAGAATGCTGTACTGTGCTCCATAACAATGAATTGCAGTGTGGTAGGCTACATTTTTTTTAAATTTTGGTCAGATTAAAAACATATAGTAAAGATTAGTGTTTTAGGGTTGGAGTATGGGATTTATTGTTTTAAGATTTATTTTCTGAGGGAGATATAATTTATTTCTTTTCCAATCATTTTTATTGTTATCAGGTTCAGTAGTAATAAAATACATGGGGGAAATAAAGAATCCTGTAAACTGCACATCACTGCAAATCCTGTGTATGACAGTGAAACAGCCTCAACATGGGCTCCAACCAGGCCATGCCCCCCAGCGCTTTTTGCTCTGCCCCCAGAGCTTAGTCATGGGGATCCAGGGTCTGAGCAAAAGCATGGTTGAAGCATGGGCTGAGGCTGTTACACTCTCATACACAAGGTTTGCAGCTTAAAGTATTTTTTCATTACCCCATATTGACATTTGGCACTGGGACGAGCTCCATCTTTGCCTGCACTCCCAGCGGTTGGTTAGAGGAGGACCTGTCAGGGCCTGAGCAGCACCCTCAATTTTAGTATCAGTTAACAATAAAAAAGTACCTAAAACATGTATTGCACACGTTTATTTACTGCATATTTAGGATAGTTTTTTTGTGTTTATGGATTCCTTTGGCCAGAATATTAATTTATTCTGGCCACTGAAATAAATGAATGCTAAAGTGCTAAATGTGTCCACTGTTTAAGCGTGCTTATAAGTTTTTAGATGTGTTTACGTGCATTAAGAATGTTTCCTGCCCAAAAGCTCCTCTCCTGAATGGGCTGGTGATCGATTTTTTTTTCTGCCTGTTAACGCTCCTTTTTTAATACTTCTGTAAATGCCTATATGGTCATGGACACATAAACCAACATAAAATAGCATTCACAGGCAGAAATAAGTCAAACACCCATAAAAGAGACGTTTTTTAAGACTTGTGTACATAAGTCCTTATTCATTGTTTACCTAAAGTATGCTGTATCCATGGTTGCCATATTTTATCCAATAAAGATATTTTATCATTCAAAATGGCCATCAGTTTTCCATCCACCACTCCATGACCATTTAACTTTTATCAATGGGAATGAAAAGGACAAGGTTCTCCAGGACCTATTCTAGCTGCTAAAAAATAAACAAGATCAATTTTTTTAGTATGTTTTTGTGTATCCAAAAACCAATAGACTTGTTCAGAAGGGATTGCCAGGGGGATTTTTTTAGATGAATTTGTGTTAAAGAATAAATAAAATTATAAATTAAAATCCAATATCTTTTAACTTTTGGATATGGCTGCCAGATATGGTGTTAGGTAATACATATATCACATGAGCTAGTATCTTGTCAATATTTTTACCTCACTCCACTGAAATCATAGTTGATAAATCAGATTGCCATTCTAGAGCTGTTAAGAAATGAATTATCTTAGAGTAATGATATTTCTCTTCAGTTTGCATATGATATTTTTATTGCATCATTTGTCTTGGCAAGATACCGTGGTCATTACAAAAATGAACAATACTCAAGAAGCCTTTGCTACACCACCAAATAAAGCTTTGTGGAGTAAGACCCGGGGTGAAAACTGGGTTACATAGAATGGGGGCTATCGGACGAGAAGATGAGGAGATTTAAATTTGTAAGCTGAGCTCAAGTGGTCCCACAAGTTTCAAGCAAATGGGGGGGGGGTGATCAGCAGCTTCCTGCCACAAGCAAAGCTGCCCTTTGTTTGCAGCATGTAACTGCATACTAGTATGGTACAGTTTGGTGCACCAAATCACACAATATAAGTTCAGCAAAGCACCACATCCTAAATCTCCCTTATTGCTATAGCTACTAATGAAGTTTGGCAATCCTCTGTATTCATGAAATCTGAGAGGCTTAATGGAAGAAGCAGAGATTCTTCACAAGAAGTTCTGCAAGAAAGGCAGATTTATTCCACTCCTTTGAAAGGAAGGGCATGTTTACCTTTTCTTTCTGGATATATATAGTGTAGCTCAGTGCTGGCTAACTTACCTGTGCCATTGCAAGACATTCATAATTGGAACTATGTTGAGTTAATCCTCCCTCTAGTGTTTGGTTGTAATAGTGACATTGTGTTCAGAGGCACCAAGAAAGAGAGGACCCAACAAAGAGTTGGCGATTGTGGGACATATAGTCCAGAAGGCTGAGATTTGCAAGGAGCCAATACTGTTGTGAACTACAAATTCCAGCCAGCTGGAGGAAGAGAGGTAGAATGTTGGGAAAGGATATATATTTTGGACAAAGCTGTTCCTCTTGAGACTACAGGCTGAAGCTGCAAGGAGGGACCCGGCTGCAGTGGAGAGTTAGGTATACCACAAGGTCTGAATGGTGTGGAGAGTCTTTTGCAGGAGAGCTACAGACCTGCAAGCAGATCCCCAGCTTACTGTTGGCAGAGTGACTGACAATAGACGAGTGCTTTGTCACCGCCACAGTCACAGCGGAATCCCAATGTTACAAAGAGCTCGGCCTGGTGTCCCCTCCACTAGTTGCAATTTCTACAGGAGCTCTTCCACGACATCCTGATTCCATTGAGCCGTGGTGTCATCAAGGTTGGTGACCAGGCAGACACCCACACTGTGTACACTCCTCACTAAGGGACACTGCATGCAGACACTTTCTATCCCAAGTCTTCTCATAGATTAGCAATCTCTGTCAGGAACCATTCATATATATTATCCATCATTGCAGGTCACCATTGTACAGCAATCTCCTTGGGCCGTTATTTTTACATAGTTCCATAGTTACTTAGTTAGTCTGGCTGAAAAAATACAAAAGTCCACCCAGTTCAACCATAGGAAAAAAAAAAGTTATAATCCTATAACCACAGTTGATCCAGAGGAAGGCAAAAAAACCCAAGCATGATCCAATTTGCTCCTGCAGGGGAAAAATTCCTTCCTGATCCTCCAAGAGGCAATCAAATATTCCCTGGATCAACTTTACCTATAAATGTTAGTAACCAGTTATATTCTGTGTATCTAAGAAACAATCCAGTCCTTTTTTGAAGCAATCCACTGAGCTGGCCAGAACAGACTCTTGAGGAAGTCTATTCCACATTTTCACAGCTCTCACTGTGAAGAAACTATGTGTTATTGAGCTAGCTGAAGATTCAAGACACTCTTTCTACCAAGACCTGCCTGCTTTCTCCTCATTGCATCACTGGCTGTGGTTGACTGGTATTAGGGGGCCTGAGGGGGGAGTAGCACACAGAAGGTTTTTACCTTCATGCATAGAATGCATGAAGGTAAAAAACCTTCTGCCTTTACAACTGCTTTAAAGCTGACAGGTGGCCCCCCATCAAAGTGCTGCCTAATAAATGTGCAAGTAATGTGTATATAGTGAGTACAATATGTTTAAAAGTAAAAGTGCTTAAATATTATACATAGAGTCAGTACAATTTTTTGTTGGCTTTTGTCTGTAAAATAATACACTGTAATGTTAATTTCTTACTTAAAGCTGACTGGTGTCTCCCTGTCAACCTGCAGCCTACTAAACGTGCTTCAGTACTGTACATGGAGTCAGTACAAACATTTTTGCCCATTTTGTCTGTGCAATAATACACTCTAATGGTAATTTCTTCATTGCATGCTGCCTAGTGTCTCTCCTTTTCAAACGGCAGCCTAATAAATGTGCCAAATATAGTCAGTGCAATATGTTTTCTGAAAAATAAAACACTCCACTGTTCATGTCTTGATTAAAGCTGATTGGTATCTCCCTGTCAGATGGCAACCTACATAAATTCTGTATATCAAGTCAGTAAAACAGTATTTTGCATGGAGGCAATAAAATATTTCAGTCTTTCTTCTGTGAAATGGTACACTGTAATTTTTGTTCTCATGAAACTGTGGCCTACTGAAGTTGCTTATATATTGTGTATTATTATTATACAGGATTCTATACAGATTCTACATGGGAAAAAGTATCTGCAATATTTCTCTCTGAAATAAACTCTCTAGTGTTTTTTTGAAAGGGTAACTCCACTTTTGTGGGAAAAATAGCAAATAAAAACAATTAATATACAATTGCTACACAAGTCATATTTTAATTGAATGTTATTAAAAATTAATTTCATTTTCAATCTTCAGTGCTGTAATTTTCTGTAAAATGCAATGCAATATGACAATCTGGAGGCATTCTGTATACAGATGGACAGAATGCTCTGCAGAAATGTCATTTCCTGCTTGTGTGATTGGCTTACTGATTTTCCCACAGGTCTGCACTAAGACTAAGAAGACTTAGAAGTTAGATTTTGGGCATCCCTGCAACAAAAATGTAATTTTTGTTGAGATAGTCCCAAAAGAAAGTTTATAGCTTAAGGGAATGCAGACCCTGACACTTTCCTCATTAGAACCCTGCAGCTGAAGCAGCTGATTAATAATTAAAGTCACTTCAATTAGATTCATTTTGCACATGGACACAGACAAACAAACCACACCTCAGAATAACAAAAGGTAGAAATCTACAACAATGTATGTTAAGATCCTGGCAATGTACTTTGATTGAGAGTAGAATGTTTTATTCTCAACAAAAGCAGAGTTATTCATTAATGATAAAACCTGCCTGGTCTCCAACTCCTACATTGCAGCCTAGTAAAAAGGCTGACATAGTATAAATGGAGTCTGTACAATATTTTTGCCTCGTCTCTTATTTTTGCCTCTTGTCTTGTTGAAAAATACACTCTAAATTTTGTCACTATAAAAGCTGCCTCATCTCTGCACCTTCAATCTTGGTCTAGTAAAAATTCTTACATAATGTGCATCAGGTCTGTACAATATTTCTGAAAGTTGTTTCTGAAATAAAACGCTTTCATTTTTATTTCATAATTAGGTACCTAATCCCCAGGCCAATTTTGACATTTCTCTTATATATAATCTCTACCCTACTTATTTAAAACTAACAAAATGTTTGTTAAAAAAAGAAAGCATCACAGCAGATTACATAAAAAGTACTTTCAAATGACAACTCCACATTCCACAGATGAGGCAGTTTTTATTCTGAAATAAAAATGAGAGTGCCTTATTACAGAGACAATAGCCACACATGCAGTACGGTGGCTGGTGGGTATGTAAGCAGCCTGATTGGGCTAAAATATAAGAGGGAAAGGTGAGGCACTACTTCCCGCCCGTAGGATGTACTTGTACCTGTATGTCCTCAGGTTGAAGTGGTTATACCGGGGTTATAGCTTCAATTTAAAGTAACCCACCCCCATGTGCTCATGCGCAAAGGCAAATGCATACATAGTTCCTGCATGCATATGTAAACGGTGATTGCACTACACATGTGAGGTATTGACATGAATGTTATAGTGAGACCAATAATTCTAGCACCAGACCTCCTGTGTAACTCTAAACTGGTAACCTGTAAAGGCTTTTAAAGTGTTGCCTTTGGAAATTTTTAAGCACCGTAGTTTGTCCGCATTCCACCGTCATATGCAATTTTAAAGCGTGACATTTTAGATATTTATTTACTTGGCATAACATCATATTGTCTATTTTACCATACAATTAGGTATTCGATTGTGTTCGTGGGCATTAAAGTTCATTAGAGTGTATTTTTTACAAAAAAATTGGGTTTGAAAAACTGCTGAGCAAATACCGTTAGGCATAAAACATTACAACACCCACCATTTTATTCTCTAGGGCCTCTGCTTAAAAAAAAAAATATACAGATGATGGGGTGGAGCCTAAACATGGCGGCGACGGAGAGCACGATGTGAGTGCTCTCCGACAACCTCCAAAACTGACCCTCCCGAGACCCTCATGGAGTGAAGCCCTACCTGCCAAGGGAGAGACTGGCGCGGGGAAGGGAGAGGAGAGCGGGCACGGACCTCCGGAAGGTGAACTCGCTGCGGAGACTCCAGTGCAGCTGTCGGGTTTCCGGGGAGACAAAGCAGGGCTGCTCACCGCAAGGCATTACTGGGAGGCAGAGACGCCGGCCGGTTCCCTGTCAGAGCGGCAGTGACATGTCGGCTCCCCCTGCGCTACAGGACTGGAAATATGTGCGGCCAGTGGAGGAGTGAAGCTGGTAGGAGAAAGGGCCCAACTGAGGAGGACCTTGGAGGGAAAGAGGAGGCTGGTTGGCGCTCTGACACGACAAGGTGCTGCCGGCTTATAGCTGCCTGTACCCCCTGGCCGGCTGTTTGATCCTGGGTCAGGGAGACCCATAAATATCAGGAGATCTATTCTTCTTCCCTGAGACGATCCCCAAGGAGAGAGAAAGGAGGTGGAAAGAAAGAAATAAAGTATCGGATACCCCGAGGAATCCCCCCCAGGACTGAGCAGCAGTGAAGGCCCTCCACACAAGCCTGGAATCACCGTCCTGAGAAGGGAAGGGTGAGTGAAAGCTGTTGGGGGCTTATTGCGTGGTGAACCCCTGAGGGACATAGGCGACCAAGGGGTGAAAGAGGGGAGGATTCCCAGGGGTTAGAAGAGAAGAAGAAAGGAGGCCCAGGTGTCCTAGGAGAGTAAAGGATATAGAAAAAATTGCAAGGCTATCAAGATATATAGAGGATATGAAGAACAAAGGTCCCAAGGGAGCAGGGCCCAAAGGGGCCCAAACAGGAACAATAAAGAAATTTACATCATATGGAAATACTACGCCAGAAAGGGCCCAAGGTGCAAAGGGGGAAATGGACATTAGTTCAGGAAATAGCCCTAGATTATCACGGGGCATGAATAGCAGCGGTAGCCAACAAATAGTGGAGGGCTCGGGAAAAAAAGAATCTGAAGGGGAACTACAAATACCAAATAAGAAGGAGATGGCAGAAATGTTTCAAAATCTGGAAAAAACGATAAAACATGAAATGACAGCTATCCGAAATGATTTAGGACACCTTCTATTAAGAATGGAAGAAACGGAGGAGAAAGTTAAAATCCAGGCCCAGAATATAGATAATTTAAGGGAAAAAATAAGCCAATTAGAAAATAACCAGAAAAAGATGATCTTTAGGATGGAAGTTCAAGAAAATAAAGAAAGAAGGTGTAATCTTAGAATACGAGGAATCCCAGAGACTGCTAAAGGGGAAATACTATATGAACTAGTTAAAAAAATCCTAAACTCCATAAGAGATAAACCGGAATCTGACGGGATCAGTTTGGACGGACTGTTTAGGGTAGGAAAGTTCAAACGGGCTACTGAGAAGGAAAGACCGAGGGACATAATTGTCCAGTTCCAAAATTTTGGGGTCAAAGACGAGATTTGGAAGAAGATCAAGGGAAGATCATTAATTAAGTTTGGAGACTTGACTATCCAAATCTATGCGGACTTAACAGTAGAGACCCTAAGGAGAAGGAGATCCCTGAAACCCCTGTTGGAGCAAATGAGAAAACAGAATGTGCAGTATAGATGGGGTACCTCAGCATTTCTAATTGGCTGGAAAAATGGGGTCACAGCGTATCTGAGATTTCCGGATGAATTAAGAGATTTCTGTGAAAGACTGGACTTGCAAAGAATGGAGATAGCTGGGTGGGAAGAAGAAAAAGAAGACAAAGGAAACACAAATGTTATAAGAAAAGAGGACTGGCAGCAGGTCGGGGTGAGGGAGGCCTCGGGGTTGGGGAGGGAGGAGAGGGAGAATTAAGTAGAAAATTATTTATTCATTTTTTTTTTCCTCTCTCTTGCTTCCCCCTCTCGCCCCTGGTCTTCCCCCTCCGGATGTTGAGACCCGCTTGGAGTCTCCGGTTAAGGGAGGGAGGTAAAGAGTAAAGACTCTTGTTGAGTCTAGACGATAGAGAGAGGGAATCGGGGGGGTTGGAGGAGAGGTGAGCCGTACATAGGCGGAGCTGACGCCCCAAATTTTAAATCAATGGTGGAAATAGATCCACAAATGATTTGTAGGCAGTCTATAGGCCTAAAAACGGGTAGGGGAAAAAGAAGAGAGGGTGGGAGGGGTGGTGGGGGGGAGGGAGGGGGGAGGGGACGAGAGTGGGGTGGGAGGGAGGCTAGGGGAGGAGGTATTGGGTCAATACTCTGCATGACAGAAGGGATAAAGAGGAAGAGGCAATCTGGAAGAGAGATGGAGTTAATTGGGAATGATGGAAGAAATACAGTTTATAACCTATAATGTGAACAGGCTGAGTTGTCCAGGGAAGAGATTTAGGTTGTTTAATGAGTTACATCATAGGGCTACGTCAGTGGTATTTTTACAGGAGACGCATTTTGAGATAGAGGCAAATGTGAAATTGAAATCCAAATACTATCCAACATGGTACTATGCAGATTCTCCAATTAAAAGAGCAAAAGGGGTTGCAATAGGTTTGGCAAAGAATATGAGATTTGAGCTGGAGGATAGAAGAACCGACCCGGAGGGGAGGTTTTTATTCTTAAAAGGTAGACTTCAGGGGATTGAGTGTACTTTAGCCAATATATACTGCCCCAATAAAAACTCGGAGATGTATATGAAGGGTCTGTTGAAAAAATTAATGGAATTTAAAAAAGGGCGCTTGATAGTAGCTGGAGACCTAAATTTTTGTATGGACCCACAAAAGGATAATACCTCTTCTGTGCAAAGAGAGGGGAGTAGGTCTCTGAGAGCTCTGAAAAAAGTGATGCATGAATACCAACTAGTGGATACTTGGAGAATAACGCATATGAAAGACAGAGACTATACCTTCTTCTCTAATGCACATGAGATATACTCGAGATTAGATTACATCTTAATAGACCATCAATTTATAGATCATCTGGTAAAAATTGACATAGAGACACGGACGTTCTCGGATCATGCTCCGGTCGTGATGAAGATGGGATGGGGAAGAAGGTGGACTGGAGGATTAGGGTGGAGGTTAAATGAGGTTCTTCTTCTGGATGAGGATGTAGTTCAGAAAATCGAGAAAGAGATTAAGGTATACTTTAAGGAGAACGAAACAGAGGAAGTATCGATAGCTACAGTCTGGGAAAGTCACAAGGTATTCATAAGAGGAATCTTGATTGCGGCAGGAGCAAGGAAGAAAAAGGAAAGAAGAGAGAGGGTCAGTGGGCTCTTAAAAGAAATATTGGACTTGGAGCAGATCCATAAGAAGAAAATAACAAAAGATACGAGACAGAAGTTAATGGATAAAAAAGAGGAGCTAGAGAGGTTGATGGATGAGGAGAAGAGAAGAGTATACAACAGGGTTTTGAACGAGAGATATAGATGGGGAGACAGACCAGGAAGATATCTAATGAGAGCTTTGAATAAAAAGAAAAATAGGAACTATATAGAAAAGATAAAAAGTTCAAAGGGGGAGTTGGTCCACTCAAACAAAGAGATTATTAAAGTGTTTACGGAGTATTACAAAAAGTTATATATTAGCCCCCAAGGCCCTCTAAAAGAAGCCCAAGAGGGAATTAATGAAAAAAAGATGACATACTTAAAAAATGCGGGATTACCAAAACTAAGTGAAGCACAGTTGAACTCCCTAGACGCAGAAATTTCCCAGGAAGAAATTAAAAGAGCATTAAGAAGCACAGGAGGGGGGAAAAGTCCAGGCCCGGATGGCTATATAGTTAAGTACTATAAGAAATTTAGTGAAGTACTGTTACCCAAGCTGGAGAAATATATGAATGCTCTGGGAGGTGGGATGGAAGTGAGGAGAGAATCCCTACAGGCCCATGTAGTACTTATTCACAAGGAGGGAAAAGACCCATCTCAGTGCTCCAGCTATAGACCTATCTCATTATTAAACACAGACACTAAACTGTATGCAAAGGTGTTAGCAAACAGGTTGAGAGATATGATGCCTGAATGGATCCATGGAGACCAGGTGGGCTTTGTACCGGGGAGAGAAGGTAGAGATAACGGCTTGAGAACCCTGATGCTTATTCAGAAAAGTAGAAGAGGGAAAGCCCCGGTGGTGCTCTTGTCAATTGATGCAGAGAAGGCATTTGATAGAGTGGACTGGGGCTTTATGATGGACAACTTAAAAGTGCTGGGGATAGGTGATAGAATGCGAGAGTGGATAAGTAAATTATATAGGGAGCCTACCGCAATCATTACGGTAAATGGGGAGAGATCAGAACCCATTGGAATGTCTAATGGTACAAGACAGGGCTGTACTCTGTCCCCTCTGCTATATGTATTGTCACTCGAACCTCTGTTGTCAATAATAAGAAATAGTGGATCGGTAAAGGGAATTCAGATAGAATCCATAGAACATAGAGTAGCGGCCTTTGCGGACGACTTATTGTTCTACGTGGGGAATCCCCGAATAACTCTCCCAAATATAATGAAGATTCTGAAGGAGTACGGTGAACTATCAAATTTAAAAATTAATCCAACGAAAACAGAGATCCTGAATATTAATATATCAAAGAATGAAAAAGAAAAACTACAAAAAGAATTCCCCTTTATATGGAGAGAAAAAGAGATAAAATACCTAGGAATAAAACTCACTGCCTCATCTAAGCATTTGTATAGATTAAATTATATCTCTTTGATAAATGAGATCAGGGAAGATTTAAAAAGACTAGAAGGAGGAAATCCATCCTGGATAGGACGTATAAACTTAGTTAAAATGGTAATTATGCCTAAAATACTGTATAGATTTCAAATGGTACCAATTAAAATTCCAGAAGCCTTCTTTAAGATAATGAAAAAAATGTTAACAAGATACATATGGAAGAATAAAAAACCTAGAATAGCATATGAAACATTGAGTAGGACTAAAGAGAAAGGGGGATTGGGTCTACCAGATGTCAAGAGATACTATAAAGCAGTGGTTTTAGCAAGAATATATGACTGGACATTTAACCATAAGGGGAAAAGTTGGGTAACAATTGAAAATGATCTTAGTGGCATTAGATTGAGTCAGATGATATGGGTTTCACCACAGTTCAGGGGAATTAAAGAAAGCACAAGTATTTACACTTTAAATGTTTTTAGGGTATGGGATAATTTACACAAAAATATGAAATGGGAATTTAATTCAATATTAATGCCTCTCACAAATACTGAGTACTTTCCCCCGGGAAAGAATAAGATATCAGGGAGATGGTTTAGAAAGGAGGATACCCAACTGAGAGATGTTTTGGTGGAGGGGGAATTGAGATCACTTAAAGAGTTAAAAGAGAAGAAGGGAGACATTTTTATTAGAATAGATGAGTGGAAATATCATCAATTGAAAAGTTTTATTGGAAATCTACCGAAACCCTTGAGAATAAAACAGGAGTGGAATATGTTTGAAAGGTTGTTAGAGACACGAAGGGATGGGAAGCACGGTATTTCAAAAGTGTATAGAATACTCACAGAATTAGACACAAACACAAAGTTAATTTTTATGACAAAATGGGAAAGAGATATGGGAGTTGGGTTTGATGAAGATAGACAGAGAAAGATGTTTAGATTGATACACGATAATGTTAGTATGAGAGAGGTTGAGGTTAATTATAAGTGTGTGACACGATGGCACATTACACCGAGTGTAGAGCACAAGATGAATGGGGAAAATTCAAATATGTGCTGGAGAGGATGTGGAGAGATAGGCACGGTGTTTCACATATGGTGGGAATGTCCGAAAATCCAGGCTTTTTGGAAGATAATAGTCAAGTTGATTGAAGAAATAACTGAAATAGACATAGGGTTAGACCCAACGACGTGCCTCCTACACAATGTGGAGACATCTGTAAATAAATATAAAGATTCAGGTATTTGGTACTTCTTGAATGCGGTGAAAGG